>NC_060079.1:16750000-17375000 GCF_922984935.1 Meles meles | reverse complement strand
TTAAAAATTTGGGAGAATTTACATGTAAAATAATATGGCCTTCGATAATTTGGAGATGGGAAGATTTTACCATTTACATTTCTTTAAGTCTTTTAAGTATCTATTTCTTTTGGTGCCAATTTCAACATTCTCTATATTTTTCTCAGTATTTATTTCATCTCAGTTTAAAAAATTATTAGTTCATACTTGTTTACAACAATCTTTAATTCAATTTAAAAAATCTCTAAGTATATAGTTATTTATCCTACCCTAGTCTATATGTTAGACACGCAGCAGAGTGAATCACTGAACAATTAATTGTTTAAATAATTTTGTCCCAGGTTTTTTGGGGGGGGTTATAAAAATTAAATGACAAAGGAACAATAAGATAGCAGATTCAACAGATACTGTCTTATAGATTGCCTGTCTTGCTAGTCACTATGGGGAGAGAAAAGAAAGTCCAGTTAGAACATCTAAAAGTCAACCCTGGTTCTAAATCAAATGCATACCTGAGAAGTGAATTTTAGATAGCCCACAAGGAAAGCATAAAGACCTATCGCAAGCTAAAGTCTGACACTGAGGCTTAACTATATTCTAACCAGTATCAGTCTGTTACTAAATACATGCTATCTGCTTATTTGTTCTTTACAGAAGTATGTTTTCTCGTACAAACCCACTTTGGACTCTGAATTAAGATTTTATTGCAAATACAATGGAAAAATATAAAGAAATACTTGATTACTAAGCTATTAGGGTTATAATGGTCTTAATAGCTTTCTTTACCCTCTACTTGCATATCTAAAAGCAGAAGCAATTGTTTTAAGCCTAGATAAACCAATTCCCAATCCATAATTCTACCCTGGGGATCTGGGAGGAAGGAAATGAAGAGTGAGATTTAAACCAGAGAGCATACCTCTTAGATGGATAATAGTTACCTAATTCTAATTTCCATGTTGTCTCATGGGTATTCTGGAGACAGGTTTAGGATAAAGCATCTCTGAACTTACGAAAAAGGAATCTAGGCTAGGGGTATGAACTCCGAGGAAAGAAAATTTATTTCTCCTGAATTCTTTTTATTTAGGAATAATGAATTTCCATCTCCTCTTCTAGACTACAGCAAGAATATTTCCAAGGCTTTTCTCTTACTGCCTCAAAAATTTGCTTTTGATATTGAAAAAATTCTCTGAAGAGAGTTGCATATAGTCAAGGGGACAACCAGAAATCATAGCACGACTTCTTCTGTAGGGGGACTTAAATTATTCTGGACTTGATTTCTATTTTTTTTTTTAAAGATTTTATTTGTTTATTTGACAGAGATCACAAGTAGGCAGAGAGGCAGGCAGAGAGAGAGAGAAGGGAAGCAGGCCTCCTGCTGAGCGAGAGCCTGATGCGGGACTCGATCCCAGGACCCTGAGATCATGACCTGAGCCCAAAGCAGAGGCTTTAACCCACTGAGCCACCCAGGTACCCTGGACTTGATTTCTTACTGGATGTTTAACCCAGGGCATTCTTCTCCAGTCCCACTAGCCCTACCCTGGTCTTAGCTCTCATTGTTCTCTACATAGGTGACTCCAATACATCTCAACCGCTCTCTCTAATCCAACCCATCTTGCACCCTGTTGGGGGAACAGACTTCTGAAACCATCACACTCACATTGTCCGCCTCTATTTTCAAATATCCCAAGGTTCCTCCTAGCAAAACACATTAGGGTAAACTTTACCTGACCCCTAAGGCCTTTTCAAACCTTGCTCCCCCTTCCCCTACTAGTTCTTAGGACTTCCAGATATACCTCCTTGGCTCCAAGGAGCACAGACAATTCACAGTTACCAGCACAGAGCAGCTCATACAACCTTTGAGTCTCTGTTGCTCCTTTATCCCTTTTGAAAGCATTTCATCCTCCTGCTTCTTTTTCTGGTCTTACCCATCCTTCTTATTCAACTGCAAGGTTTGTTTCCTGAGTTCTCCAGCTCACACTCTATGAATTCTTCTATGAAATTCTATGACACTTGAAAGCCGTACCCTCCTGTTTAATGGAGTAAGATAATGTATACACATTTACTTGTGAAAATCAATTTGCATATAAATTGGAAACTGCTATACAAACAAACGGGGTTATTACCAATTAGCACTTGTTTCAAACTGGCAACACTCTATCCTCAATTAGAATATAAGCGTTTTGAAGATAGGGATCATATCTAATGCTTCTTTTCCATTTGTCATAGCTCTTAACCTAGTATTAAATAATAAATATTTAATAAATATTATTGGTTAATTAATTAAGCAATGGGAAAGATATGTTGGTTAACAAGAAGGAAGAAATGTCAGGAGTCGGAAAGAAGCTCATTCATTCATTCAGCGAATATTGAGTGAGCATCTGTTATGCCCTGACACTACTCTAGATTTTAGGGTTATGACAGTAAATAAAAGAAACCAAGATCCCTGCTCAGCAGCGTTTACACTGTAGTGGGGGGAAATCGACACAACCCCAGATAATTAGTAAGCTACATTAGGGTTATGACAGTAAATAAAAGAAACCAAGATCCCTGCTCAGCAGCGTTTACACTGTAGTGGGGGGAAATCGACACAACCCCAGATAATTAGTAAGCTACAAGATAATTAGAAAGCTGACATTCTGAGTATGTCAGAAAGTGGTTAAGTGCTAAAGAAAAAAGAGTAAGGTAGGAAAGAGAGTTAAGGAGTATGTATGGATGGATGGGGAGGGGACTCTTAATTTGGCAGAGGTGGTCAGAGAAGGCTTCTTTGTGTTTGTGACAATTAAGGACCACAATGAGGAAAGGAACTACGAAGATACCTGGGGGAAGAGGATTTCAAACCAAGGCCAACAGCCATTCATTCATTCATCCCTAATCCATTCATTATGAAGCACCTCTTATGTGCTAGATAGTTATTTTAGGCACAAGATACTATGATAACCAAGACAAAAGCTCAGATCTCTAGGAGCATGCCCCATTGAAATGCAAATAAACAAGGTGAAAATACTCTAATCTCTCCCCAGCCCCAAATTACTATCTACCCTAGAAACTAGCCTCGGAGAAGATGCAGATGAATAAGGATTCCATGTCCTCAAAAATATCAGTCTAGTGGGAGATAAACATGGCAGCTTGGGCTTTCCTGGGCTCAAACTCTAAGCTGACAATAGGCACTAAACACCCAACCCCATCCCATTTCTAGCAGAAATTACTAAATATAATGATGCATCTCCACTGCTTTATCCATCACCACTCTACACACTTGTCCCCTACAATTGACTTGCCTGTGTAAGACTAGAGAAATCGGAGAGAAAATGGGTCACAGCTAGGAAGCTGCTGAGAGAGGCTATTGGCTTGAACTTTGTTATTTTTAAAAAATTATTTTTCTTTTTAAAAAATTTTATTTAAATTCCATCAGCTAACATACACAGCATTATTAATTTCAGGGACAGAATTTAGTGATTCGCCAGTTGCATCTAACAGCCAGTGCTCTTCACATCATGTGCCCTTCTTAGTGCCCATCCCCCAGTTACCCCATCCCCACACCCTCGTCCCCTCCAGCAACCCTCAGTTTCTTCCCCATAGCTAAGAGTCTCTGTGGTTTGTCTCCCACTCTGTTTTCATCTTATTTTATTTTTTCTTCTCTTCCCCTATGTTCATCTGTTTTGTTTCTTAAATTCCACACAGGAGTGAAATCCCATGGTATTTGTCTGACTGACTTATGTTGCTTAGCATTATACCCTCTAGCTCCATCCACGTTGTTGCAAATGGCAAGATTTCATTCTTTTTTGATGGCTGAGTAATATTCATTGATTAACTTCTTACTAACTTCACTGCTACCACCCTGGTCCAAGCCACCACCATATCTCATAAAACCTGCTGTCAGATACGCCTGATTCTACCCTGTGCCTCAATAGTTCATAATTACACTGTAGCCAGAAGGATCCTTTCAAAATGAAGTAGGATCATGGCATGCTTCTGCTGCAACAGTGCGATGACTCTCTATTTCACTCAGAGTAAAAATGCAAAGACCTTATGATGGCCTTCAAGGCCTTCTGTGATCTGGCCTCATTGCTGTTCAGTCTTCTATTAGGTACCCCCTGCTCACTCCACCTCAGCTCCCTGCCTTCCTTGGGAAGCACATCCTCGCCACAGGACCTTTGCTCCAGATGGTCCTTCTGCCTGCAATCGTCTCTCCCAAGACAGTCACTTGGTCCACTCTCTCACCTCCTTCCAGTCTTTAATGCAAATCTCACTTCCACAGTGAGGGGATCCTGGCCACCTAATCTTGTATTCCCAACCCCCTTACCTTCCACTCCTTCTTTTTTTCCATATTATTTATTAATTTCTAATATACTACATATTTTACTTATTTATTATTTTATTGTCTGTCTGATCAAAAGTAAGCTCTATGAGGGCAGGGATCTTGGTATGTTTCACCCATCTACTCCGAACACATGAAACAGCATCTGGAACACTCAATAATTACCTGTTGAATGAATGGATTATAGCACCTATCAGTGTTTGCTGGCACTGATGGGTTCTTGTCAATGTTCCTAACAGAGTGTGAGCTCCTGAGTGCCTCTCACTGTGTTGCTCATGCTTGGGTTTTCAGAGCCCCGAGCAGTGTGAACTGTGTACCAGGCCCTTCATGACTGGGATAAAAGAAGGAATTTCTCTACTTGAGTTTTCTTTCTAGTGGAATCCATGTTCAAGTCTTCTTTGTGTCTTCCATAATGCTTTCCTCAGAGCTGGTTCAAAGATTTGTGGAATAAACAAATCCCCAGTTTCAGGGTTAAGGAGGAGCCCGAAGCTCCACTACATTAAGGGGTTCTTATTTGTCCAAGAGGTCGCAGCTGGCTTGAGGCAGAGCAGGCACGTAAGCACAAGAGCTCTGTTTCAGGAATTTGAGTTTTCTGCAGAACACTTCCACAAGTTTTCATTTCCTGAAAATTCTTTTCAGGGCAGGGTGTGCTTTTTAGTATAAAGATATACCTCAAATGCGAATTGTTGCCTATCGAAAAGAGACTTTTTCTTTAAAATATGAAAATCATATAAAGGATGTGATATAGCAAAAGCAAAACCACATTCGGTTCTGCTTTCTCTGCCTCAATGCCCTGTGCTCTGCTCTGCAGACGGAGAATGTTCTACATTTGGCCCAGGAGCACCAGGGATCTGCTGGGCTGAGGGCCGGATGAGATTATCAGAGCACATCCGTGAAAGGCCTTTTTCGAAAACAAATTTTAAAAAAGGGCAGATTATGATTGATGAACCCAACATTAGGGTAATGTTATCAGAGATACTTTCTCTTTCTGTCCTTGGTGGAGAGGTCAGATTATAATCACGTTAGAACCGAACACAGTGCTTTATTAATGTTTCATGAGTGAGTCGGCTGTAATCAGCCTAGCTGGGTGTGGGTAAATTAAACCAATTTTTGATGTATGAACTCAATGCATTTAGAATTTATTGAAATGTCTACCCAACGTGTCCATATCACTTTTCCTGTTTTTCTAATGAGATCAAATTTTGGATTTCACAGTTCAGTAAAACACAGTCCTGTCCCTGTATTTACGAAGTGGAAACAACTATAATTAATTATATATACTATTTCCCATAACTAGAAAACCAATTAAGCAAAAAAACGTACATTCTTAAAGACCAAAGTACTGTCTCATTTTTAAAAATAAGAGAAGGAAATTAAGTTGTATACATACGCAAGTTTCTACAAAATGCATCAAATACCTTTTCAGTTGCTGCCATAAGACAATAAAACTGATTTATCATCAGTGATATCATCCCTTTTTATAGTATTACTTTTGTCTTCTTTGCCTTGAATTTCTTAATGACAGCTTGAAAGAAGGAGGAGGGAATGCTCACGGATATAGAATACTAATCCATACAAAGAGATGAATGTTTTTTACCACCGTGAATGTCATTTCTTTGGGATATATGACATTTTCATTTTATACTTTAGGCTCATTACAAAGAACCCCTTCAAGTAACTGAAGATAATCCCAGCCCAAATTATATATATACTAGAGCGTATTTTCTTTAAACCCACTTACTAAGAACTAAATCCTATATGAGCTACCCAGCTGGTACAAAGTTAGAAACTTTATAAAACAATTTGAAAGACTGAAGGTTGCACTCATGGAATTTGTGGAAAATTTAACCCTTCTGCACCTGTATCTGTCACTCAGGCTTTGTATATTAGAGAAATAGTCATCAAGTAACGATTCCTTCAGTAGAAGAAAACAGAGAGAGGCACATGATTGATTAAGTTTCCTAGTGTTGACACAGGGGCCTTGACATGACTTCTGCATGACATCAGCGTGATCATTTCCCATCAGAATGACCCGAAAACTGACCAGAAGTTGGAGCAAAAGGTCCTGTGAAGGATAACTGTGGGCTACGGAAAGCAGCGCAGGGGACACTGAGGGAGGACAGCAGCTGCGGAGACGCACAGCTACTCTTCAGAAGATGGCCTTTGAGAGCGTGGCTACCTAGCAGTGCTCTCAGGGGCGGCACCTCCCACTGCCCCTTCACTGGAATTCTGACGCAACCAAGAATGGCGGCTACAGATGCAGAACCTTGCTGATACCAAGACAGCCTTCCCTTCCCATTCTGCAGGGACCCTTCAAGGAAAACCCAGGCAAAGATGACAGGAAGAACAAACACCTCTCAAGCCACCCAGTCTGTGCTACAGGCACTGCCTACATATGGTCAATTTAACCTGGCCCTGCACCCTGTTGCTGCAGAGAAGCAAGATGGCAGCACTTTGATTTTTTTCCCAGTAGGCAGAATTTTGTGTAAAGCCTTTCATTCCATGGAGTAAAGATTTAGTTGAAGTCTTCACTGACTCATGAATGCCGATGAGATAACGGGAATTTGGCTTAAGATAGAGAAAACCCACATGCCTTGCTTCTTTCATTTCTTCACAAAAACAAGTTGGAACTTGTTATTATAATAAAAATGGAACACATAATATGTAATAAATAAGAATATGTTATATGTCAATTTTATGTCAATTACACCTCAAATAAAAAAAGAACTACAAATAAGTACGATGCAATTCTGAAAATGTTTTATGGTATTTTCTGAAAAGCATAAGTATTTATGTCTCATATTTCAGTCAGTTATAAAATTTACTTCTTTTGAGTATGTGAGAGCAAATCTTTGAGGACAGTTAATTCACCATATCATATGCAATCTTTAAGATCCTAGTACACTATATGTACTTGGCCTGACAACACACTTGGCTTGATAAATCCGTATTTGCAGTGGCAGTAAATAGTGAGATTTATTTTAAAGAAGCACTGCATTTTATCTTAAAGTTTGCTCAGCAGCACTTGAGCTGATAGAAAGACAAGATACAGGAGGTATATAAACAGATGTCAGGTAATTATCAGTCATGTGATAGTAACTGGTAAGGTTAGTATCAGGAGTAAATTATTTCTTGTGTTTTATTTACATGCAATAGAGGTACTCTGGGCAACTACAAATATAATTTATTACTGAAAAGTATTCATGAATTTTATTCTTTCTTAAAGTAAGAGGGAAAATCTATTTTAGAGTTTAACTTGTCTTTACATTGTCACAATCATTTCTCAGGCTGTATCTTTCAATGAATAATCGGCCAAATTCTCTTAAGACCCAAATGATATGAAATCATTTGGTGCAAATCAGGTATTTCTAAGGAAAACCGGTTTTTTAAAAAAAATCTTACATGGTGATCATATGAACAATTCAGTTAAATAACTTAAAACTCAATTGTAAGTCTCAGTCAGAATTCGATGTTTGGGGGTCATCCATGCACAGAAATAAAGACTATACCAATAAGAACGAGGTTTATTCCAAAGTTCCTTGTGGTATTTTGGAACAATACTGCAACGGAAACAGCATTCGTCTAATCTGCTTTGGTTCTCAAGTCAATCTATAAAGCCACATTTAATTCAAAATACAAGTAGAGTTTTAGAGACCATAAGTGGGTCTAGGGGATATTACATTCAGAGTTCCAATTTGCAATGCCAGGCATAATAAGTTAAAAAAAAAAAAAAAGGCACTTAGGTTAAGCTCCTGGATGAGCCGCTTGGCCTTTTGGATCTCAGTTTCCTTACTTAAATAAAGGTCTGTGCAAACTCTAAAATCTTGTGTGTGGTTCTAAAGTTTGCTTTTCCTCCATCTGCAGAGTTAAGAATAACCTTCTCCTCAAAACTGCTGGGCAGTGGAACCTAGGACTTCCTTAGCTCTAAGCAGAGGTCTTACCAGGCAGGAAGGGAGTCTTACAGGGTAAGGGTTGGAGGAGAAAGAGGTAGAAACAGGATCCCAGAGAGTCAGGTCTCTATGGTCATGGGGGCTGGAACATTCTGCTGGTTTTGGGTCAGTTCTCATTTGTTTCTTTTCTTCAGCTGACCCCAAGGTACTGGTTTCCTGTTAGAAGACATATTTCCCTTCCTTCTCCTTTCCCTTCTCTCTTTCCACAGCTCCTTAAGTCACCATTTTATCCTGGACACTGCAGATAAGAACACTGCCACTTTGACAAGTAGGTGATAGATACCTGGCAAGATGACTGACCTCACTGGCTTTCAGGATAATACCTAGAAGACTTTTTTGAGGATTAAAAATAGTGTCCCTGAACACTGTGCCTGAAGCTCTAGCATAGCATCTGAAAAAGAATAAACACTCAAAAATGGCATAGGTTACACAGACCATCACTGCCATTATTGTATCTTGGTTAACCTTCATACTGAGGTGAGTTAGGACCATCACTGGGGGACAGGGAGAATTGACTAAGACTGGGGTATATACCTCCTGATTTGCAGCAGTTGTGAGCAGTAAGTCTTGGAATGAGGACAGCAGAGAAAACAAACATGAGCAGCTACCCCAGGGAAGTATGGAGAATGTACTAGCAAAATCATATAGCAGTACGGATGGGTATAAATTGGGTATGCCCTATAGTATCAATCCACTTACTAAAGATGGAATTTTGTTACTTCATGCATCAATGTTTCAGAACTTCACTGCTCAACTGGATGATATCAGACAATGACCAGTGAAACCTGAACAGAAGATATAGTCATTCCATCAAAGCTACAATGTTTCCATTTTCTTCAGGGCCCCAGTTAGCACTTGACTGACTCAAATTTATCATAAGGCTTTGATACATTTGATTAACTGGTTTTGTGGACTGGAGAGGATTTTAAGCAACACATTCTACATTCTAATCAGTGTGGCTTAAAGAGAAGTGTGTGGATAGCTGCCAATTTCAAGAAGAAAACAGAAAAAGAATAGCCACAGAATTCTAGCCTTCATAGAATAATAATGGGTATTCATAATAATAAAGAGAAGTTTCCTCTTTTATGTAAGAGGATAGGGAACCAAGTAGTATAAAGTTTAGAAAAGTAACCTCCAAAAAAGTTTTCACTTAGCTATAAAAATCTAGAAACTTCCTTTATCTAGAATGTTTATTTAGTTGGATTATATTACTAACCATCATATTAGATAAATGAAACCTTATGATTTTTCTGCAAATTTAGTCAAGTGTATATGGTCTTTTTTATTTAGTTTATATGAGTACTAATTATCTGGTGGCTTCTTATCCATAATAATTATCTTTCCCTATATTCACAGAATTCTGTATTTGATGCTGTCTTGGGGATTTGCTTTTAGAAGCACAACTGCCCTTTCTTTTTCAATTAGGAATACTATTAATAAAATTATTAATTCTGGGGGCACATGAACTTCTTTCATTAGTGAGGAACACAAAGGTTATATCTATAATGAATCACTACTTAATGTTTTATTAATATATATGTAAAAATATTCTAGCATCTAAAAAGTACATGAAGAGACACTCAACATCACTAGTCACTAGAAAAACAGAAATTAAACTATAATGAGATTTTACTTCATATCCACTAGGTTATAATAAAAAAAAAAAACAGGCAATGACAAGTGTTGGTGAAGATACAGGGGAACTGAAAGAGTCATCCTTAGTAGGAATGTAAGATGGTACAATCACTTTGCAAAATAGGTAATTTCTTAAAAAGTTAAACATAAATTTACCATGACTCAATAATTCTACTGTAGGTATATACCCCAAAACAATGAAAACCTATGTCCACATTGAGACTGGTATGTGAATGTTCATAGCAGCATTATTTGTAACAGCCAAAAAGTGGAAACCCACGTGTTCAACAACTGATGAATGGGTCAACAAAACAATGGCCCATGCATCTATGGGCTACCATTACAAAAAAGAGCCAACTACAGATATGTGCTACAACATGGATTAATCTCAGAAACTATGCTAAGTGAAAGAAGTCATACACAGAAGAACACATATCATACAGTTCTTTCCATAAAATGTCCAGAAAAGGCAAGCCTACGGAGATAGAAAGTTGACTAGTGGTTGCCTGGGCTGGAGGTGGGCATGGGGAGTGACTTCAAATAGGCATATGATCTTTCTGGAATGACAGAAATTTTCTAAAATTAGACTGTGGTGATGGTCACACAACTCTGTAAATTAACTAAAAGTTATTAAATTATACATCAAAAGAAAATGAATTTTATGGTAATTATTTAAAAAAATTTATAAGCCTCCTGGGTGGCTCAGCGGGTTAAAGCCTCTGCCTTCGGCTCAGGTCATGATCCCAGGGTCCTGGGATCGAGCCCCACATTGGGCTCTCTGCCCGGCAGGGAGCCTGCTTCCTCCTCTCTCTCTGCCTGCCTCTCTGCCTATTTGTGATCTCTGTCTGTCAAGTAAATAAATAAAATCTTTAAAAAAAATTTATAAGGTATCTATTCATATTTTACAGATGAGAAATGTAAGGACCAGAAATGTTCCACAATTTACCCAGAGCAATGAAGCTAGTAAAGGGCATTGTGGTAATGGTTGTACAATTCTGTGGATAAATGAAAACCCTTTATTTATTTATTTTTTACTTCATATGGGTGAACTGTATGGTGAAATATACCTGGGTGACATAAGTGAATTCTGTAAGTCTTACAAAAAAATGGACTAAGGAATATGTGAACTCCATTGTAAATGTGGACTTATTTGGATTCTGATTCAAATAAATTGGGTATAAAAACAAAATAAAATATATTTACAGAACAGTTGGAAAAAACTGGGAGTGAGCGAACAGATTTATTTTGAGTCACTGACTTTCTCAATTCCTCAATTTACTAAGAATAATAGTATACTAGGGAGGTTGTTTGGCAAAGTGGTTCATTTCCATATACCATAACAACACTGAGATTAAAATCTCCTGAAATATGGATAAAATATATCAAAATCTATAAAATACCCACATGCAAACATTTTATTTACACATTTTTTTATCTGAACACCTAGATATCGGCCAGATATCTGTCACACAGATTTAAAAAGTAATGACATTTTTCAATTTAAGAATGTTTACTAGATGGGTGTTCTCTTAAAGACAAGTATATTATATATATACATATTTTTTTCTTTTTAAGAGAGAGAGAGAACGTGTGTGTGTGTGTGTGTGTGTGTGTGCATGCACATGCATGTGAGTGGGGGGCTGTGAGGCAGAAGGAGAGGGAGAGAGAAAATCTTAAGCAAGCTCCATATCCAGCACGGAGTCCCACAAGAGCCTCAATCTCAGCACTCTGAGATCATGACTTGAGCTGAAATCAAGAATCGGATCCTGAACCAACTGAGCCACACAGGTGCCCCACAAGGATATTTGAAGGTATGTTTCACAGCTTATGATTTCCTGCATGCAAATATGTTCTAAATGTAAATTATTTTGTTTTGAATATTTTATGAGTGAAAAAGAGTCCAGATTTAGCTGGTAGACAAAAATAAGAAGTGGACATTTATTTCAAGCATTTTAGAATATCTTCTATTAGTCAACAGATGCTGATCTGATTGTCTTCTCCTAAGGGAGCAAATGTAACAATTACCGTTCCTTTATTAGTCTTCATGAAAGGAAAATCCACTCCACAATAAAGAACAATGTCAAAAGACAATAGTAAAATGCTTGCCTTCTTTTTTCTTAAAATTTTAACCTTGTATTTATAGATGTTAAATGGCAATTTGTTAATAGAAACAAAAGAGAACAACAGAATGTTTTTACTTATTGAGGACTACTCCAGCAAAAACAAAATTTCTCTTACCATCCTGTTGATCCGTACAAAGTCTTCAGGTTTTTTTGCCCAAGGGGGAAGACCAACATCATTTACTACAACTTCATCTTCTCTGACTCCGAGATTGTATCCATTACTGTTGACAAACATCTCCGGTAGGTAATAGAATTCTGGAATTAGTTCCTGCCAGGAATAAAAATGTGGCATGTTAAACCACTTTAAAAATGAGTTGAAGAAAAGTACTATAACTTGTTAACTATAAACTGGATTAAATACTTTCTTTACTAACATTCAATATTTTATTACCTAATTCTATTCTTCATTTGATTTTCTTTACATAAGAGGAAGAGAAGGAAGAGAGGAGAAGGAAAGAGAAGACAAATATTTTTCTTGAACATTTTATTTGATAATTTATGTTTATAAGACTTTCAACCTTATCTTGCCAGAACTGGTTAAGAGAAATGGGTTACAGGACCCGCAGTAGTTCGCAATATCATTCTTAAACAAATATGTAAAGCATACCTACAAGTCTATGCCACTCACCAACCTTTTCTGAATATTATTAAGGAAATATCCAATTAAAAAAAAGTTGCTGCCAGTATTGGTTAGAAATAATGTCATACCTTCTACTTTTCTTTTTGATCACAAGAGCAATTACACCACATGATTTTTATAAAAAGATTCATAGTTTTATTTCATAATTTGCCAAAATTACTTTTGTACCTATCAGTAAACACAATGAAGAGATGAAATTCAGCGTGAGAGTAATTTCTAAATATGTAAGACAGCACCTGAATGGTACTGGTTTTTAATAAACTGGATGCAAAGACAACCTGTGCTACTTGGATATAGAGATGGCATAAACAACTTGATTCAAGGCAAACTTCTGTTTGATGCACAATGTCTAACATGAGGCTTATGCTTCTTTGGAATAAATCTGATATAGAAATGAGCTGCTTTTATGACTTAGAAGTATTTTTTTGTTGTTCTTTTTTTTTAAGCAACTGGAAGAAAATGAAAACAAAAACCACTGTAGTTTTTATGTATACCATCTATACAATAATTTAAAAAACCCAACAACAATCTTCTCAAATAGCAAGATGAGGGTTAAATTAACTTTAAATTATATTGTGAAAAGCATAAGATCATTTATTTGTGTCATGATCAACATGGATAATGTAGTGCCTGAAATTCAAGTCTCGCCGGGGTCTTCTTGAGAAATTCACAGAAAAATTATAAAAAACAAAACAAAAATGACCAAACACTGATGTCTTCAAATAAATCAAATTATTAACTTTCAAAGAAAAGCATACACAAAAACTCTCTCTTTATGGGTTCTCCTGCTAAAACAAACATTTGTCTGTGATAGTGTAAGTGGGTGTTTATCTTTCTAATATTCTGTGAGAATTTGATTATTATCCATTCTGATGATGATAAATGTGAACCATAAAAAAAAAACATAATAAAGTTTGAGTACAGGGCAATGTGACAGGTATGAAGAAAGAAAAATGAACAAGAGATGGTTTTATTTCAAGGAATTTATAATCTGGTCCACAGGGTAAATGCATAAACAGATGGTTATACTACACAACAATAATAGCTTGAAAGAAGTACGAACCAAGAACAAGGGAACACAGAGCAGAAGGCAGGGAACTCGGGGCAAGTCTGGAAAGACTTCAATGGAGACCAGATATTTGAATTCAACTACGCCTAAAGATAAAGGCAGGGGGAAGGGGCAGGGAGTATTACCAGGAAGTGGTAAGGACTGAGTATGAATGGAGTATAGGATATACTGGGGGATACAGGTCAAGATGGGGGAAGTGGGCTGGTGAGAGTTATATGGAAGAGGTGATAAAGGAAACTTCATGACAAGCTAAACTGTTTGGATTTTATATTACTGGACAAATTTCTTCTATAACAAGACTTTGAATGTCAACACAAAGGATGGACTGGAGAGGAGAGACTGGGTGTCTGTGTGTATGCAGGGAGAAGGGGAACCAGAAGCAGTGAGGACAACGGGGAGGGAAAGGGGAGAAGGGCAAGTGCGAGCTACAGTAATGGGACATGTTGTGGGACTTGACTAGGGAGGACAACCTGCGACAGAGGTGGGGATGGGTGTACAAAGAACAGAGGGAATTAGGTGGCTCTCACTGTGTGATACTCATTCATTAACAACAAACTATGTATAAGACATCGAGGCCATAACAGAGTGTGGGAAAGGAGAATTATGGTGAGATGAATACAAACTCATGTAAATTTTCAGTGACATGTATGTAAAAGGGGAAATTGAGAAAGTGCTGAAAGAAAAACTAATACGTAAACAAACACCCTTATTTACAAATCATGATATAGTTTAGTGGGCGGGCAAGGCAGGAGCTAAAGACTGCTTCAGAAATATTCTATCAGCAGTGACTATAATGAGCTGATTTCTGGGCTGGGTAAGCACAATGGTGTATAGTATATTGCTTTGAAGGAGCAGTTTGGTAAAGGCGTGTGTGATCACAGACTAGAAGGTAAAAGTAAAGCGTCATTCCTATTCTCATTGATCTGTATGCAATCAGAAGTACATAATTGTTATGATGTGATGTTTCTGTTCCTCTAAAATTCAAATGTTGAGGGTGCCTGGGTGGCTCGCGTTGGTTAAGCCTCTGCCTTCGGCTCAGGTCATGATCCCAGGGTCCTGGGATTGAGTCCTGCATCAGGTCCCCTGCTCGGTGGGGAGTCTGTTTCTCCCTCTACCTCTATCCTCCCTGCTTGTGATCTCTCTCTCAGTATCTCTCCCTCCCTCTCTCTCTGATAAGCAAATAAAAAATTAAAAATTAATTCAAATGTTGAAACTCTATCTTCTATGATGATATTCAGAGGTGGAGTCTTTGGAAGTTAATTAGAATTAGATGAGGTCATGAAGGTGGAGCCATCTTGAATGAGATTAGTGTCCTTATAGGAGGGAGTCTACTTCTCCTGCCACGTGAGACACAGCTAGACAATGGCCGTCTGTGAACCAGGAAGCAGACGCTCACCAGACACTGAACCTGACCATGTGGGCAACCTTAGTTTTGGACCTCCAGTCTCTACAACTGTGGGAAATAAATTTCTGTTGTTTAGAAGCTCCCTAATTTATGGTAAAATATAGATGCATAAGCTGACCAAGACAATATTTATTCACTTATTATTTCAGTGCATTAAGAGAAAACTTATAATTTTCTTTTGATCTTACTCTCATGGTTTGGGAAAGCACAACCAATTACTAAAAGCTGTAGAGAAAGGTAAAGAATATGACTGTTGCACATTACCCATTCTTTATGTGACACAGCATGACAACAGCATTCCAAATGGTCCAAAAGGTGGGAAAGAATGTAAGCTCACGCAATCGCTCTTTGTGGAGCATGATTTATATGTCGTAGGCTAACAGGAGTCGAGGATTTCCTTTCCTGCCTTTTATCAGTTATTTGTGTCATGTCCCTTCTCTAGAACTAGACTGTCTAAGCTTCCTGGAGGGCAGACAGATAGATATAGCCACAAGGATAAAGCAAGATAGATTTTTTATTTAAACAGCCCAAAGAGTCTTAATTTATCTTCGACTGTCTTGGTGCTTTATAATGTTTTCCAAATATATTATTTTCCATTCTTCCCTATGGCAAAGGGTCACATAAACTATATGGTTATTATTAACCTACTTCCACCATAATACTATTTTCCTAAATGTCATTAAATTAGATTCAGAAAGGCAACAAAGCCCTAGGATTTTATATTAATACCGACTTGGGTAAAAGCAGATTTTCAAGCCTGATTTTGTGAGGCTTGTATTTTGTTGAACCCTCATAGCTCTTGGTGTTATAATTTGTATGCAGCAAGTGCTCATTAAATATTAAGCTATTGATGATATTGGGTAAAGTTATTTTAATATAACTAGAAATCCCTTGGGGCAATATGCAGATGGTTGGAAGAATGCCTCAAGATCGGAAAAAAGCCAATGAAGGACTTTATTAAATAAAAGAAAAAGGATCAACCCTATCATAAAATTTGTACCCTTTGAGGGGCAATTTTCGCAGTTTAAAAAAAATGTTATCTTGCTTATCCTAGTTAGGTATAAAAGGTTTAGTAGTGTGAAAGAGTTCACTTTAAAATACAGAAAAAGTTGTTTTTAAAGTTGCTGACAAAGTTGTACCCAAACTGCAGAAGTGGAAGAAAAAAAGACCTATTTTTTTTTTTTTCAATTCAAACTCTCTAGCATAAGAAGGGGCTAAAAGCTGGTGGCCAGTAAGGAGGAAAAGGAAGGCTAAGAAAGGTCACGCCTGATGGTTACCTAGAAAGGCAGGAGGAAGCGTAAGGAGTTCAGCAGGAGCATTCTGGAAGGCTTTAATCAAGGTCAGTTACATGAAAAAGTAGCGCAACTAGGGCTTTCAGGATGATCCCTTAGTAAAGGCTGTGCTCTCCACTCCAGTCCGTCTGGCCAGCCAAACTATGCTCACTAATCAGGGTGTTGACTAAGATGCTGGAGAAAGCGGTTAGACGCCTGATGTTTGAAGGGCTGAAGAAATTCTTTCAGATTTCTAACAGAGGGAACAGTCACAAACAGACACATTTTTTAAGGCAAATATAAAGAAATTCCTGAAGTTCAGCTTAACTGCAAGGCCCCTAAAAACTACAGAAGACCAGGACTGTGTTGGACTAAAGCTGTCTGAACCCTGAATCCTGAGCTGGGGAAGTTTTTGTTTTGTTTGTTTTTTTCTTTTTCTTTTTCTGAAGGGGAAGGAACCAGCCACACAGTCTAGGGAGAAGTTGTTAAAGCAGTAGAGTGGGTGTGAATTTTAATGCCTGTTTATTTTATATCTTTAAAATTAAAAGATTAAAAGGTCTTGTTTTAAATAGCATTTTAAAATTTAATGTTGGTATATAAATACAGGACATTAGTATATCATTTATATTCATATTTATATAATTTAAAAGATTTGCTTATTTAAAAAAGAAAAACCTCAAGAATAAGTGAGTTTCATCCAGGATATTCAACTGTGAAGTCCAAGAAGATGACAATTACTCTATCTGTGCTCTGAGACAACGAATGAGCTGAAATGTTACCTCTGGTCATTCAATCGTAAAACAGTATGTAGGATTTATTTGTATCTTTTTAAAAATTTTGTTATTTTGCATTTTATGTTTTTATTTATTTAATTTATTATTTTTATTATTTGTATGTAATGCTATGTCTTGGCACTGTTGTAAGTGCTTTATATGAATTTTCTTAGTCATCACAAAAATTTCATAAGGTAGGTAGTCTCATTCTTCCCACTTTCTAGACATGAACATTGAGGCAGAGAGTTAAGTAATTTGCTAATGACTACACTAGAAATAGCTGGTAAAGCCCCAAATCAAAACCGATTGCTTACAGGGTCTCTGCTCTTACAGTCTCTCTTTTGCTTTCTGAAGCAGCGACCCTGTCATTCCGTATGACTTCATTCTGTTTTGATTTTCTGCATAGCAACTATAATATACAATAATATAATATATATTCAATATATTCATAAACAATATTCATATAATCAATAGTCAATATATTCCTATCCATGAAATATATATTATATATTAATAATATTATATATTATATGTTATATATATAATATATATTAGGCTCCTGTGTCACACTATACTGGAAATCTCATGACAGTAGAGATCATTGTCTGTTTTGCTCACTGGTTCACACCACTCACTAGCTAGCAATGGTGTCTAGTACAAAAGAGATGCTCAGTACAAATGTGTGAGATACAAAAAAAAAAAAAAAAGAATCAATTACTGCTGTGTGTTTATCATCTCCTGAGTTTCAGGCATGAAATAGTAATAAAAATAATACTGAAGGCCACGGTTTTCAAGCTGTGTTAGATTAAGCAGAGGTCCTTCAGGCAAGCGGTTAGTTGAAGGTAAGAGGGAGACAGGGCAGGGAGGCAGTTTTGGGATTATCCCTTGTATTTTATGTGCATCAGAATTAAACATATATTAAATCTGGACTTCTTGCCAGCTTGGGCAAGATTTTTTTTTAAATAAAGATTTATTTATTTATTTTAGAGAAAGAGAGATTCCAGGGTGCTGCAAATCAAATGTGGCCACAGGGTAAAAGGCGTGGCTATAAACCCCTTTATAAGGGCTCAGCAAAATTTAAGGTGGTGGTTTGTAGAACCACTCAGCCACACAAAGGGATTCTGAGAATCCTAAGGGCATCATAAACAGCATCTTAACTCATAGTCAGAAACGGACGGGATCCTATCTCAAAAGGATTTTTCGGTGCACGTTTTTTCTCACAATGAACTATAATTTGATACATAGAAAGTCCACAGAATTTTAAAGGAGGTTAAAAGATGCCTTGGCCCCAACTTTCGATGATCAGGAAGCATTTGGAGAAAGCCACTCAGTTGCAGACAAGGGCTATTTTTTACGGAGAGGAAAGCTGATCCAGAGGGCAAAGCCAAGGTCTCAGAGGACCTGACCCTGGAGTCCAGGAAACTGGCAACACGTGCCTGGCTGTAATTACCAAGAACCAGACGCTGCTCTGGACCTTGCACATCCCCTCCTTTGGAGTGGAGTCTGTTGAGGTTTACCTGGCTCACCACCCTATGCCGAGTGTACAGGGAGGGGACAGCTAACTTGGCTTTCTCGGTTCCAGGTGTCCAAATTAGAAATTTCTGCATCGTATCTGTATCTGGACCTGATACAGACCATGAGATACTAGATTTCGACCCTGATAAGGTAATATGGCTAACAAGTTGAGTATATTTTGCATCTAGGAGGAATGTGAATTGTGACCAGAGAAAGGACTTTACAAGACTATTTCCAAAGAGGGCCACCGACATTCCTCTAACCTCCATGACCTATTGAAATGTGACTTTGCTGCTCAGCTCACCAGGAGGCAGAGTTAATTGCTCCCCTTCCTTAATTTGGGCTGGCCCTGTGACTTGTTTTGATCAACAGAATGCTGTTTCTCTCAAGTTTAGGCATTCAGCAACTTTGCAGGTTTTTTTTTTTTTTTTCTTGATAGCAAGCCTCTGTGGAGAGAAGTGTAATTTTCTTAGAAAGACTATACAGAGAGAGGACCAGCCAGGCTCCGGCAGTTCCAGCCATCCTTGCTGAGGCAACAGATAAGTGAGTGAGGTCACCTTGAATCCTCCAGACCCAGACAGGCCCCCCTAGTTGTCCCCGGGTGGATCAGAGACGAGCTGTACCTGATGAGCATAACTCTGATTGCAGAGCCCTAGGGAAAGAAACGGCTGTATTTTTTTAAGCCACTAGGGTTTGAGGGGGTTTGTTACACAGCAAAAAATGACTAAAGGAACATTTGATTGATCAATGATTCCGAACTAGTCCAAGGGTCTGGATGTGATGATACGGTCATGCAGAAGAATTAAAGCAACATGCCAAGCCATGAAAAGGCACTACCAATAACTAAACAGAGCTCGGTGCTAGTTCTGGCTTCCTTCTTACCTACCGTGTGAACTTAGGCAGGCCACTTAATGTCTGTGGATCTCCTTTACAAAACGAGAGTAATGATAGCTATCTCACAGGGCTGCTCTGAAGACTACCAAATAAATGACCAAAAAGCACATTTAAAAACTATTGAGGGGGCGCCTGGGTGGCTCAGTGGTTTAAAGCCTCTGCCTTCAGCTCAGGTCATGATCTCAGGGTCCTGGGATCAAGCTCCACATTGGGCTCTCTGCTCAGCAGGGAGTCTGATTCCCCTCTCTCTCTGCCTGCCTCTCTGCCTACTTGTGATCTCTCTCTCTCTGTCAAATAAATAAATAAAATTTAAAAACAAACAAACAAACAAACAAAACTATTGAGAAGCACTCGGAAAGCATGCATGCTCCTCTTGTAACTGGGAAGCACGCTCCTTCAGAAGGCACTTCAGAGACCGACTTGTCTACTTTCTGTAAGAGCTCTTCTGCTTACTCTCTTCCCATTGATAGATTTCTGTTAATTAGCTTCCTTTTAAGCAAACAGTCCAAGTAGTTTAAGGTTTCCTAAATGAAAAACAGGGTGGAAAGACACCAAATACTATCAAAGAAATGGCAAGATGAATATTATAACAGGCATTTTGTGTTCGTAAATGTGATTTCTGGTTTATTTTAACAGCTATACTAAAACCCCACGGTACAGTTAATAGTGTTATATGCGTTCTGTCAATAATAAGAAAATATCCTCAAACACAATTTCTAATTTACAAGCTTATGACAAGTTCAAGCTGCTGAGAAATTGGACTTGAAAGTATGTCTTAGAGTGATAGAAGACCACTATTAACACTATCATAATTGTATACCTATTGCATCAAGTCTGACATTTCAGTTTAATATATTTTGCTGAGAGAGCATACCGTTTTATGGCTTCCTAGTGAAATCAAATCCAACCCAGACGTTTTCACTTTTCTAATATAATTCACTGCAAGGTTTTAAAGCTGCCATCTCTTTTCTTCCTTTTTTTCAAAAGATTGATGCCCTGGCATTCGTTAATTCCACAAGAGCTCATAATGGGTCAACGAGTCAGTGGCGAGCACCTCCATTAACTGTATTAATTTACACTATGTCACCTTAATGACATTTTGTCACAGCTACCTTTCCTGACATCTACATAGCTATTCAAAAGTAATATAACAACTTTTGAAGGCATTAAGGAATCATAAAGTAAGAACTCCAGTGAGTTGAATGTCATTGTTACCAAGACGACACTAGAGGAGAGAAATAAAAAAGAAAATAAAAATAAAGTAAAAAACTAACAAGTCTGACTTAACTCAGGGAACCTGACTCCCGAAAGGTCACTTCACCAACACTCCATCTCTGCCCAGCTTGTATGCATTACCACAGGAAGAGAGTGATGTTAATAAAGACAGACAGAATGAAACCAACCACTCCATTCTAGTTCTTTCTTATATGATTATCTAAGCTAGGAGATATTGCAGACATACTTTTCTTCATAAATGGAAACTCATTTCCTTAAAATTATATCCAGTGCTTTATTTAACAGCGTAGGGATAAGAAATCAAAAGCTTAGGTTTTAGCACACGGTTAGCAAAACTATTATTACCCTTGGTAACATATTCTTCCCTGCTAAATCAGGTATTATTTCAGACAGAAAAAAATATCATGTGTTTTAATCAATATATTTAAATGTGAATTTAGAAAGTCTCAAGTTACTACCAGTATAACCAAAAAATCTCTTTAACATTTCCTTAGTGAGAACCCTCAAATTCTGATGCCATACATGGAAAGACAGACACATTTGGACACACAGACACACACAAAATAAAGGAAAGAAGACCGAGAAACCATACTTGTAATGCAGTTTGATGCAATTTCAAAGATCTTTTTCAAATCAATAAGAAAAAGATATTTGACCCAACTGAAAAATGGGAAAAGATATGACTAAGTTTAGGGGTCAATTACTGAAATACGAAACATGAAAAATGCTCAACTTCACTCACAATTAATGACATGCAAGCCCAAACAAAGACAACTCCATTTTCACTCACCAGATTAGCAAAAATTCCACTATTTATTATAATAATGATGAGGGAGGCATGGGGAAAGAAGCATCCTCACACATGCTCTAGGGAGTGAATTATCATCTTTGGGAATAATGGTTTGGCAATATCTTTCCAAATTAAAAATGTATATAGCCATTTAGCCATTAATAGAAATTATCTTTTACACATATATGCAAAGTTCATCAAGATCATGTACAAGGGTGTTTACTGCAGCCTTGTGTTGAATAGGAACAATCGCAGAGAAAGACAAACTACCCATAAATAGGAGATTGTCTACATAAATTATCGTGTATGCGTGCAGTGTGCAGCCTTGAAAAAGAACGGGTCTACATGGAAAGATATTCACGATATATTATCATAAAATATGAAAGAGAACTGAAAATGGGGGGAAAAATCCCTGCAATGTCAAGCTGCGGAAATGAGCTTCTTATGAACTAATTAAGTTCGGGGGTGGGGGAATAAGTCCTGTTTGTATTCGGCACAGCTGCTTGAGGATAAAAAATAAAAAACCTCCTCATTTAGCGACAGCCACATTGGTCTTTGTCCTTGATGATGTGACCCCTAGGAACCAAAGGAACACAACTGGTAACAACATGCAAGGGTTTCTTGAAAGTATCAGAACAGGAAAACTCTGGGAGAAATCCTAGCAGTTGTAGAGGGAAAAGCCTGATAGGAACGTTGATCATTGGAGACTGACCTGTACCTTGGTGAGATATTTTTGGTGATGAGAAGCATCAATAAAGTTCTCAGTATAGAAAGTAAAGTGTAACATTGTATCTACTCACGTAAATTAGAATGATTAACTCTGATCTGTGTGTGGGTTTGTGAGGGTAGGTCTTTGAATTAAGCTGAAAAGCCCATTTTCTTTTTTGTGATGATGTCTGATAAGAGTGAGCAGGTATTTTCACTTGATATAATTTGGTACAATGTGGATACTGCTCTGAATTAAGATACGAATAACCTTAAATATGACAGGAAGTCTTAAAATATAGATAATAATATTTAATTCAAACACAAAATACTTATTGAGTGCTTTTTATGAACATTAGGCTAATTCTAGAAGCTTCCGGATTCCTCATTTCTGCGTAAATTCTGAGTGTGTTACAAAAGAAGAAACGGACTCTCTCCCTGATTTCATTGGGAAGGAGTCAGTTTAAATGATGGCTTGCGGATCTTTAGAGTTTAATTCCTCAGCGAAGTTATAAGGCTGCTGGGAGAAAATTGCATGCCTTCAGAGTTTAGTATAGTAAGGATGCATGTTGAATTATCTTATTGTCAAATATGAATATGTTATATGCACAAATTAATATTAATTTATGCAAACTTTGACAGTAATCGAACAAAATACATGAAGAAGCTACACGGATCAATTTTGTTTGTTTTCTGCTTTCAAAAAGAACTGAACAAAGTTGTATTCAGTTTTCTTACACTTCAGTAACACTGTGATTGCCTTTAAAAATGTTTGCAATAGATAAACACAAATATGAAAATGATAATTTTGACTTTAATTCACTGCCTTTTGTTGGATTAAGACCCTAAATGGAGTACCTCTGTAATATTTTTATATTTAACAATATGAATGGCAGTGATAGGGAAGAAACTGCCTTGAACAAAGAGGCTTTAGGAACACATATACGTGGTGCAATAACCTGATCAGATCTAAGTATCAGAGAACAAATGAGAAAAATGAGAGAACAAATGTATGTTATTGTTTTGAATAGAACCTTTTTAAAGAAACAAAAGCCCATATAAACAAATAACAAATATTAGTATTTAACAATAGTTAAATAGTACCAACTGTAAAATTACTCTGCTCTCTGGCTGTTCCTGGGTATTGTGTGTGTGTTGGTTTAATCTAATGTGTATTGTTGCATGGTATCCCCAGGCACAGTCAAGTAAAAGCTAAGGCCGTACAGAAAAGCCTACATTTTAAATGGGTCTTGTCATTAATGCTTTATTAATTGCCCCAGGCTACGTAAACCCAAAGCTGGGCAAGCTATAACAATATGACACATTAAGGTCAAATCCAATTCCTGCTGTGTTTTATGGAATGGGCCAAATATTGAGTTAACAGCAGGAAAGGCAATTTATGGCCTTTTCTTTCCATCTCCAGATTATTCGATCTAAATTAGATAGGAATTTTTTGAAATTATGAAAACACCTTAACTGAATAATATAAATGAATTCTGAATCATTTTCTGTGATGCTCAAAATTATTTCCTCTAGTTTCCTTTTAGGTTAGATGTAACACACGCTTTTAAGTTACTATGGAAAAACTGTCTTATACATCCAATTAAATTTTTAAAAATCAAGATTTCTGCATATTTTGAAATTAAATTACTATCAATGAATAAAAGAACCCACCTTTACATCAGAAGTATCTCTCTGACTAGTTCTCCAAGATCTTGCAACCGACGAGAAGGTTCGATCTGGATGGTCAAACTTTCCATCATTTGCATTGAGGAAGAAGGTTGTGAAAGGTTCCTAAGAGAAAAGAGGAAGAAGAATCAGGAATTTGACCCTCCTGAAGGCAGCTGCCTTGTTCCATTGAAAATATGATGGTCTTTGAAACCCCCGTGAGGTAGAAACAGTGCAGGGTCCTGGAAAGATGCCTACGTTGAGGAGTCAGGGGGTGGCTGACTCTCTGCACTGTCACTCTGCAAGCTTGGCAGGCCATTTTGCTTCTTGGGCTTTTGTCTTCTGATCCATAAGATGATGGAGTTCTAGTGCTCTAATGATTTAATGATGAATGATTTTGAATTATCAGTTTGTAAGTCAGATATCTTTCTCATAACTAAGGCCATACGTAATGTATTAATACCGCTGAAGAAAATCACTTTGGCGCTGATCACTGCACTGTGGAATTGGGCAGGGAATGGCCATCTTCTATTACCTATGAAAACCTATTAAAAGTACATGTACCACATCATGGTCTGATGATCTTTTTAAAATGCAAAGTTCTGTTGAAAATCTTTCAGTAGCTCTTCAGAGCTCTTCAGAGAAATTCTAAATCACTCAACTTGTCTTAAAAGATCCTGAATGATCTGGAAACTTACCTGTCACCTTCTCTTCTCCACATTCGCAGGTCGTGACATTTACTGCTCTCACTTTCTGAGCTTTGTAGGGGATGTTCCCTCTGCCTGGTACCAATTTATCCCTTCCCTTCACCATCCTTGCTTGGCTAAGTTCTTTCTATCCTTTATGTCTCAGCCAGAACTACCCTTTATGCCCCAGCCAAGATGTCACTTTTCTCCTGAAAGATTTTCCTTGATTTGTCAAGCTCTCCAGTATGTTCAAATACAACCTATATTTTTGAAATAACGTCACTAAAACACTTGTCACATTGTTTTGTAAGTGATTTGTAACTTGTCTATCTCTCCCCACCCCCCATAGAAACCTGTCATGCTCACTGTTTTATCTCCAACACTTAGAACAATACCTGGTACACAGAAGTTGCTCCTTGTATAATTTGGTGAAGAAATGAATGAAATAAAGTGAAGTGCAAATAAGACTGGGTAACTCTAGTCCTTTAGGTACTCGGTCACTGGCACCTCATAGAAACACAGCATCTGCCACCCAGTACATGCCCATAGCAGGAAACCCAAGAATGACTATCACATGGTTCTTATGCACTTAGTTTTAATGCTTTCTGTATACTTTTTATGTTGGGGGAGAGGCATTATTTCTGATGCCATAACGTTCACTTCTGAATAACATTTATTCTTACCAAGGAACTCTTACTTAACTACAAGTATAACACAGATAAATATCTATATTCTTTTCCATGGTTTCATTCTTAAGTCTAGGATGAATGACATGTCACCCCCTAGGTTCAATAATGCTAAGAAATCTACACGATGTTTTCCTGAACAGTTACATTTCTTCAGTATATAATCCCTATTATTCTTTTACACCTGTAAAACATTACTGGGCCCCTTCAAAATGTTCTTGTTGTCATTGGCTGTAAGGGCCGGCTGCCGGTCAGCTGGCATTCATCATCTTCAGTCTCTTCCTGAAATTTAGTGTGGCTGGACATCATCAGTGTTATAAGTTTGTAACAGATCATCGATTTTTTATGTTCACTATCAGATGACAGTAAGTTGTGATTAAAGAGATAGGATGAAGAATGATATAACAATATATTGAGAAGGTATTACTGATTCTCCTGAAAATCAGATCTGCATCCAGGAAGCCCATATTGCTGTCTAAGATTTTAAGTGATATGAAAGACAAATAGACGTCACTGAAATTAAGTTAGGAAGAAAAATCTTATGAGATGTCCTTCGCTAATCAATTTGCTTTGCAGATCTTTTAGCTAACTAATAAACATTAGGTAATTAATGCAGCATATCTTGGCACAAAGTTCAAGTGGGGGTAAAAACCATGCTAGAAGTAGCAAATGGCAAACTGAATGAAATAGGACAGATGTAAGTTGGAATCTTGGTGCAACAAACCATTAACTTCTTTTAGGCAAGTTATTTAACCTTAAGTTCTGTGTTAAGTAACTGCTTCAGGTCCTTCATCTATGTTAATTGGGAAGGACAACACCTAGGGGATAATTATGGGCATTATAGACAATTAAATAATATTGAGAAAGCTTGAAGTGTCTCACCTGACATAGTTATAAAAATGACTACAGGTTTATATACTGTGTCAAGTCTTCACTGTGGGGCTGAGCTTCACGCCAGACTGACAACCTGGCCAGACGCTTGCTGCCTTAGGTCCTATCCATGTCTGTATCCTTAGCACCAAGTATCGGGCTTGGGTCATTTAATAAATGTTTCTCGAATGCACCTCAACATACAATTACTGTTGGGAGATTAGGTAAGCCTGGGTAAGAGTAAGATAGTTTTTGTCAGTTCTTAACTACTTGTTTGACCAAAACGGTATAACTTCAGAATCTATTTCTTCATTGCTCTAGGATGCCAATGTCGGGTGTGGTGGGTTTTTTTTTCCCCCTCTCTCCCCGCAGGTGTAGCCAGAGATTAATTTAGAAGGGTGGCACTTGTCTCTACAATTTTTAACCTATTATGCAGATGTGAGTAAAGACCCATTATACATGCAAAGCCTTACCTTTTTTTTTTTTTTTTTTTTATCATCAGCCAGTAAAAGCCGATCTATCTCTATCCTGACCTAAATTATAAAATCCTTCCTGGTTTTCAACTTTAACAGAGGCATGCCAAAAATAGCACAGGTGGGCATAGTACAAAGAAATCTGAAATTAAAGAATTATATATATTTTTCTTTCTGGTCATCAAGATTATGAAACTGGTGGCACCCAAAGGTGGAGAAGATGGAAGAATTCCACATTTCACCGTTTTAAGTAGCTTTTAAAAAGATCTGATTAACAACTGTTTTAGGGTCACATCCTACATTACTGACATATATTCTCATTATTCCTGAAGGCCTCCAGCTGCGACAGTGGTAGAATACGAATGGAAATTGATAACCTATTTGTTTCTAAGTGAGTATTGATCTTTCAAGCTCTGATTACGGTAGAGATTACCTTTTCCATGTGTCTCCTTATTACCTTCAAGGCACAGTGGAAGGCTTTTCTTTTTTCATTTGACTCACACCTCACTAACAGAGAGGATTAAGTGCTAAATTATGCTTAAGAAACTTCTGTATTTTTTTTATTTAGCATGCTGATTGAACTATTTTCTGTGTGTACATTAGCATATTAGATAATTTATCATTCTACTAGAAAAGCTTTTGGTTTACAAGAAGTACAAATGAAAAAATATTAAGCAGAAATTTCAGAAATTAAAATGTGGGCATTTGTTGGATTTTACGAGCTTCCTGTTAGATCCTGTCATATGAATGCCTGATGGACTTCCTTCTTCTAATTACATCTACCCTAAGGTCACTTCGTATCTTCTAACCCTGTCTTAGTACTAGAAAACCCAACCCACCAGGCCTGCACTGTAGTTGTATCTGTCCTACTGAATTCTATCAGAACCTTATCCCCTGTGAGGACACTAACAACTTTTCTTGCCTTTCAATGATTACAGACGCATGAACTCTATCTTGGGCAATCTAACCTTCTTCTCCTGCCCCCCTTCTCTTCACTCAATTCCTTTATTCTTCTGTCTTCTCATTTGCAGAGTAATCTCATAAGAATCTTTTAAGTCCCTCTCTGCTGTACTTTTCTTCTTTGCCTTCCTTTATTTGGGGGGAATAGGCAGTGCTTGGAACACAATTCTACTAAAGAAAGGTGTGTATCTTGAAGTGACATGAAGCATAATAAAGATCAAAGGGAAGGGAACGAAGACGACTGGGCACATTTTCTGTGCTCAGCCCTGTATTATTTCATTTAACTCCATCCTTGTGATTATCCTTCAGAGTAGTTATAATTATTTCTGTTTAACATATGAGAAAATTCAGGGTCATATTCTAGGAAATGGAGGAGCCATTATTTGTACTGTGCATGGTCCAACTCCAGAAATTTGTTTTCTCCCATTCCTTTTGAAGGAATCCAGAAGTATCTTAGAATCTTCAAAAAGTCTCTTTTAATTGACCTACATACCTATTTTAAACCAGGCTTTGGTTTAAAATTTCTTATCTGTCGGAGATTCTTCAAAAAATTAGGAATAGAATTACCATATAACCCAGCTCTTCCATTTCTGGGTATTTATCCAAGGAATACAAGAAGACTACTTTGAAAAGATACATGTACCTCTATGTTCATTGTGGCATTATTTACAATAACCAAGATATGGAAACATATCTTAACATGGAAACAACTTAAGTGTCCATTGATAGATGAATGGATAAAGAAGCTGTGGTGAATTTATACAGAGCACTACTACTCAGCTATAAAAAAGGATGAAATTGTCCCATTCATAACAGTATGGATGGGCCCTGAGTGTATTACATGCTAAGCAAAATAAATCAGATAGAGAAAGACAATACTGCATGATTTCACTCATGTGGGACACACACACACACACACACAAAACCATAAATGAAAAGGGTAAAACAAAACAAATTCATAGATACAAGGAACAGACTAGTGGTTCAGAGGGGAAGGGCTTCGGGCAGTGGTTCAAGTGGGTGAAGAGGGTCAACTATATGGCGATGAATGGTAACTAGACCGGGTGGTGATCACTTTGAAGCAAACACATGTCGAACTATAAAGAAAGTTGAAACTTGAATAATACCTGAAACTTATATGATAATTAAAAATTAATAAAAAAAACAGAATTCCTTATCTTTCTCTAAGTAAATCTGCATTGTCCGCAAGCATTAGTATTCAAGATAAACATGACAACACTATTTTATTCAGTAGCATTATCTTTGGGCTTTAATTACAATACCTGCAGAAGTGTTTCTACTATTTTTTCACTACAAATCATATTTTTAAAGATTCAGACTCTTGGGTAGGCTTTCCAAAAAAAACATAATTTATTTTTAAAAGTCTCAAATTCCACAACTGATTTATAAATGAACTTTTGTTGCACAACCTATTTAACTTCCTTAAAGATTATGATTAAATGTTTGACAAATGAGTTTTGAATAGTTCGGTGGAATATAGTGTATTTGGAAGGTGAACAGGTCGCTGAGGGATGTAAAGGTCAGAGGGTAAGATTTAATTACTTCTGTGTGTATGTTATATGCTATATGTTCAGGGTAAGATTTAAAGTAAAAACATTCCAAGTAAAATGTGTCCTTTATACTAGTTAATATCTGAAGAAACTCCAAACTCCACTCTAATAGTTCATTCATCATTTGCCCAATGGCAGCTACCAAGGAATCAGTCTTTTCAGAATCTTGTAATTCAGATGAGTGATTTCACTGGTAGTCTGTCTAAAATAATATTTTTAATTTAAAGAAATGAGTTATGTAGTAGATTAACATTTTAAAGCAGTTATTATCATTGTTGGTACTATACATATTGATTAAAACTAATAGTGAGTTTAATGACTTTGGGTGCAAAAGGCTTGAAAGTGAAAAGGGCAAATACTTACTCTGTATTTTGTTTTTATGAACAAATTCTAAGTGACACGAATTCTAATGCATTTTCTACTTCATAAACTCCATGGGATGGGAGTGAGGAAATCACAATTCCCTGGGCCATTAGGCTAAACACTTAGTAAGCTATTAGACTGGGATACTTTTATTTATAACAGCAGGACACAAGATGTGTTGGCTAAATGAGTCCCCATAAAAGCAATCCTATAGATCTGTTCTGTCTAATACAGTAGCCGCTTGCCACTGTGACTATTGAGTACCTGAAGTATGGCTCCTTTGAACCAAATGTGCTATAAATATAAAAATACACTCTGGATTTCAAAAACGAGTAGAATATATCTTCAAAAATTTTTATATCGGTTATGTGTTAAAAGTATAACATTCTGGGGTTCCTGGGTGGCTCTGTGGGTTAAAGCCTCTGCCTTTGGCTCAGTTCATGATCCCAGGGTCCTGGGATTGAGCCCTGCGTCGGGCTCTCTGCTCAGCAGGGAGTCTGCTTCCCTTCCTCTCTCTCTGCCTGCCTCTCTGCCTACTTGTGATCTCTGTCTTTCAAATAAATAAATAAAATTTTTAAAAAAATATAACATTCTGAATATACTGGGTTAACAAATACATTTATTAATATTAATTCCACCTGTTTTTTTTTTACTCTTAAATGTGGCTACTAGAAATTTTAAATTGTGTAAGTGGTTTGCATTTTATTTCTATTGTGCAGCACTGTTATAGATAATACTGAAAGGGATTTATAGAACAAATATGAACAGAATTTATGCCATACTCTTGGACAGATTCAAATTTGTACTCCATTTCACTGGAATAATAAATCAACTTAAGGATGAATTGTGATTTATGATTTGAGAAAGTATTTAACTTTATCAGGGATACACGAGTCTTAAGTTAAACCAAGCTGTTGCTAGCAAGTATTTTTTTACAGATTTATTTATTTATTTTTGAGAGAGTGCACACGCGCATGTGCAAGTGGGGGTTGGGGCAGGTGGCTCAGGAGTGGGGGACCCTCAAGCAGACTCCCTGCTGAGTGTAGAGCCTGACACAGCCTCATCTCCAGGACACTGAGATTCTGACCTAAGCTAAAACCAAGATTTAGATGCTCAACCGACTGAGCTACCCAGGTGCCCTAATAGCAAGTATTTTTATGGACTCTCATAAGTAAGTAATAAATCTGACTTCAGACTAATTTGATTACACATAAACTATTGAATATCAACTTATATATGTCAAAATGCTATCACATATACACTCTCAATTAATTCTCAAACAATCCAGTTTTATGATAATGTTCTTTCTGAAATGATTTCGGACACTTTTTTTTTTTAATCACCAAAATAAGAGGTGTCTCACTCTCCCCATGGCCATGGTTCACTAGCAATGATTGTCCTTGATGGAATCCAAAGACATCCTTGATGTGAAAAGGCCTCCCAGGATGAGTATCTCTGGCTTCAATGCTTTCTAGAAATTTCCTTCTCTAACAGTTTTGGAAGTCCCTTTGAGTGTGAACTCTATGTCACCAAATAGACCGGGCTGATTAGGAAGTATACCTAAAAGGCAGTGTCAGCCTGGGTATGCCTTTCCTTTCCCTGTAGAGTGAATTCTGGGCGGCAAATATAACTTGAACTTTACCGACACTCTATTTCTCTAGGCTTCTTTTTTTTTTTTTAAACCCCCTCTGCTCATTTTGTTGTTATAACATTTATAACATGCACTGCTAATCAGTCATTTCCCATTGGTGGTGGTAATGACCGAGAATTTGGTTTTATGATCTCACCATGTGGCGATCAGAGAATTTATTAATCTTTTTGTTTTCTTGTCTGCCTATTTGTGAGCCCAAATCAAATAAGAAGATATTTTATGTCCATTGTAAAGGACACCAGCTCCTTGAGATCTTGAATGGGAATTTTTTGTCTCTCTGTGTTTTGTTTTGACCTGTGGCTGATATTACAGGATAGCAGCTATAAGTTCTCAATATACCGGTGTGTCTGTAATTCAGAAAAGCTTTTAACTCCTGTGCGAGTGTGAAGTATTTTCCTACATCTGGAGAGTATTAAAAAAATTATTACAACCCATAAACTAAAGTGCTCTGTTCTGATTGGTTTATAGGGATAACCAGGTACCTATTTAAATCTTATATTCCTCAAAAATTAACAGAAATAGAAATTCTTATTCTTTAAAAGTGTTAGAGTTAAAAATTTTTCTTAAGAAACATTAGCTCAGAAACATTTTTATAAAGGAATCCAAGTTCGTGTAATTAAGGTGACTTTCTGGACAAATCAGACTAATAACTTCGGTATAAAAAAGAAAGTTTCATGTATTTTCTTTTAGTTTATAATTAGAGTTTATTTTTTAAATAAGATTTGGGCTTATTTTCTAATAGGCTAGTTAGATCTAAACTTTTTAGAACTACTTATACTGCTTTAAGATGATAAAAATATAAAATTTCTGTTCAGTTAAACTGAGTCACAACTCTGACAAATCTTTTACTGTAATAACAGTAATTGTTTGTAGCATATTACTTATCAGTGGTTTAAACGTTACTTAAAAGATACTCACACTGTATTTGTTTTAAGTCAATTTGTCCCCATAACAGAATGTTTGAGAAGGACCTCCAAACTAAAGCTGTCAGTTAGGTAGAGGGAAAAAAAAAATCTTTGGAAAATATAAAATGTGGTCTCACATACACACATTTTCATGTACTCTACTTTACGTATGTGTTTCTGAGGTAAATCAGCCTCATGAAACAGAATGGTCTAAGGTATATTTTGGTAAGGGGAGAAGACATTGTTGATTGTACTGATTTATAGATTCAGTTTAACATTCTATAATACTCCTCAGTTGCTTGTAGAAAAAAAAAAATTCAGGCCATCTGACTCCAGTAACTGTTCTTAACTAGACTGGTTTGAAGAAAGCAAGACTAAAGACTAAAGGCAAGATTTGTTAATGGCTTCTGCAATAATCTAGATGAGAAAAATGGGAACCTAAACTAAGGAAATGCCAGAGTTAATAGAGCAAGGAGACAGACTGCAGACACACGTAGCTGGTAAAATCTAGCTGATGCGATGTCTGACTGGATATAACAGGCTGGTGAAATAGAGAAAATATCTAGATCAGGCAACTGGGTGAGTGATCACAGCATTTATTTAGATTGGAAATGCAGGAAGAAGCAAAGATGAGTTCATTTTTGGAAATGGTGTACATGGTATTAGGAGGTATTTAGGTAGAAATATCCAGTAGGCACTTTTGGAAATAAAAATAGAATAAAATAAAATAAAAATAAAAGCTGGGAGCCCAAGAAAAACACTTGCAATGGAGACAGAAGATGGATGGCATTAGCTTATAATTAAATGGCATAGCCCAGATAAAGAATACAGAAAAATTCTGGGGCACACAAACATCAAGGAAAAAAAAAATCTGAGCATGAGACTAGGTAGGGCAGTTGGGATGACAGGAAGTGAACCAAGAGAGGATACTGTCTGAGGAGTCATAAGAAGGAAGAATTTTTTTTTTTCAAGATTTTATTTCTTTGTTTGAGAGAGAGAGAGAGGGAGCACAAGCAGAGGGAATGGGAGAGGGAGAAGCAGGCTCCCAACTGAGCAGGGAGCCTGATGAGGGACTCTATCCTAGGACCCTGGGATCATGACCTGAGCCAAACACGAACACTTAATCAACTGAGCCACCCAGGCACCTTGAGAGGGAAGAATTTTAAGAAGGAGAAAGTAAGGAATGGTGCCAAACACTTCAGATACATTGTGGTAAGAAATGGGAAGTTCTAGCCCCGTCACTTGTGACTTCCACAAAACAGTTCAGTAAAGGGGTGCGTGTGGAACCTAAATCAGCCAGGCTGAAGATTGAATGGGAGGTGATAAAGCAGAGAGGAGCACAGGACAGTGCAGTTTAGTGGAGGCTGTGCTGACACGTGGCTATGAAGGAACAGAACTGGAAAGTAACTGCAGGTTCGGCCAGGGCGCAAGGAAGCATGTCTCTGGTGTGTGTGTGTGTGTGTGTGTGCACGTATGTGTGTACATATGGATGTATACATGTATTTGAAAGATCAGAGAGACTTGAATGTGTTAGGAGAAAGAGAAAGAAACAGAAAGAAGTTTTCAAAACATTTAGAAACTGTTCTTAAAACATACTGCCCAAGAAGCAAGCTGGAGAGGGCCAGGGAAGAGAGCCAGCTTGTGACCATCGGTGAAAAAAAGAAACAGTGGACATTACGGATGCACTCCAAGAGTCTGGTTCCTTTTATAACTGGTTTAGGCTTAAGTAGCTCACAATAATCTATCTTCCTAACCCAATTTTGTAAATGAGAAAGCTCATTTAAAAAAAAAAAAAAGGATTCAGGTTTTACTAGAGTTTGAAATCTCTTTTCTACTTCACTGGCCTCTAATCTTTGTTTAAAACAAATAACAGGTATAGTAACTTAATGACGAGACTCACAATTCGAACAAGCCAGGATAAGGTAGATGTTGCTGTTGAGTAGTGCGTATTATAATGGTAGGGGGGGCTCTGATCATCTTCCCATGTTTCATACCGCTCTGCGTAAAACACAGCTCTCTTTGGGTTCAAAGCACCGATTGGCTGTAAGAAAAGAAAAGAAGCATTTCACTTAATACAGTTATATTAAGCATGCTATAACTCTTTATGCTAAAAGTAGTTACCGTTAATTCATTTTAACCATAGAGCATACAAAATTTTGTATTATATTTTATCAAATTTGATTTTAATATTAATTATGGATCATAACACATGCTAAAAATCTCTCAGGAAGAGAAGTCTTTGGATTTTGCGAAGTTTCTGGATTTTACTAAAAGTTTCAGTAAACTGGATTACTAGGATGATCCAGTTTAAACTGTCAAGGCAATACCAAGACTTTAATGTCATTGTCCTGCCTACTTAGTAATAACCATAATGAATGTTCAGCTTGATCATAGGAAATCCAAGGAGGAGAAGGTGAAGCAGTTGACCATGTGACAACCATATTAGAGAAAACCTACTTTTACCAGAGGGCCACCCACACTGCGAAAGATAATAATCACCCACAAGGAAACCCTGTTGGAATGCTGGTTGCATTTTGTTATTATCCAAATGGTGCAAACATCTTCTTTATTAAGTGAAACTATGAACCTAAGGCTGATGAAAATAATCCAGACAATTCTCAAGTTCCTAGAAAGCATTTTGCAAAGCCACTAAGACCTTCCTATCATCCCAATGATGACATTAATCCCTGGAGTGGAGCACACAATAAAATGCTCAGGATACAAAATACATAGATTTTTTTCCCCCTCAAAAAAGTGTGTATTAATTGGATCATTGCCTCAAACTTCTTAGCACAATCATTAAAAGAATTTCTAGCATATAGTCCTCATGATTTCAAATAAGAAACTGTTTTAGCTTCAATTTCTTGATTTTGGTTTATGGGACATGGAGTCCATTCTCATGATACCTAATAGCTACGTTACTTTGCTTTAGGATGCATACTATTGTATATAAATATTTATAGAGAAAACAAAAGATGAACACTAAGAATAATATAGAACTCCTTTATTCAAAATTTAATATTACTAGTTAACTATGAAGTTCCCCCCAGGGCTTAATTTTAACAAGAGAAGTAGTAGAAAATTAGTGTTTCAACGGGACAAATAATGTTACACAAGAGAGAAGGATTCATTTATAAATTGTTTGTAAGCTTTTTCTTTTGGTCCTATGGGACTAATTCAAATAACACAATGATGTCAGCAGTTAAAGGTCTGTTAGAATTTCCATAATAAACTCTTATTTGCAAGGGCTCTTATCTTTAATACTAAAATTATTTGTAAACTATGCTCATTTTTCTTTAACTTAATTATCACTTAACAAAGACTAAATAATTATTTAAAAAATTTTTTGAAAACTTGGTTTAATTTAATTATTTAAAAATGTTTAAGAACTTTGGTTTAAATATACTTTTTAAATAAGGCTTACATTTTATTCTACATTAAATTTCACTGTTCATCTCTCAAATCTTTTTGCATAGATATAAAAAGGCAATATAATTTCATTAAATATCACACAGAATATTAATAACACTTAGAACAAATATATAAGTAATTTTGGGTAAAAGGATAGTTATTATAGTAGAAGGAATGTGAGTTGTTCCTGAATTGAAAGTTTTTCATTTAAGATAGCTAACATATCTTATACTTTCTAAATGTGCAGCCATCTGTTTTTCTTTCTCAATATTAAAAGACTATTTTTTCAAAGCATTTAAAATGTTTAATACTTTATTCTCTCTTGAATAGGCTAATGGGTCTTTTCACATGCATAAAATGGCTTCCAATAGGTAAGGATTGACCTTATCTGAGATTTTGTTTGTTCACACAAAACATTCTTGAAAAAGAAACAAGTCCCTTCCTTTAATCTTTTCCAGCTTCTTACCAACTACCGGAAAAAGGATAAAGTAAATATTTACACTTTTTATTTTACTTGAGTTTCATCAAAGTCACTGTTTTGGAGTGTCTGACAGAGTAATACTTTGTAGGAAACAGTTGCACAGCATTAAAGTATACACATGCCTCCATTAGTAACTTCTTAAAATGAATTTCCAATTTTGAATTTTTATCTAATACATTTAGAAACTAATTTTGTATATAACAAGATGTAAATGATCTAGTTTGTACTTATTTTTCTATTATTTTGCTCTAGTAATCAGGAAGCAATAAATCATCTGAAGGCAAAATGCTTGAAAATGTCTGGGAAACAAAAATTTCATCACAGATGATGTATTTTCTTATGGGATCCAAACATACAATATCTATCTATTTATCTGCCCCCCGTCTATCTGTCCATCTATCATCTACCTGCCTATAGCGATCTACTTATCTGTGTATAAACTGATATGGTTGTATTTGTTATCCTTTTAAAATTTGAGCAAATAATGCAATGTCAAAGCCATTTGGATTTAGCAGACGAATAAGGTAGGAAATCTGGTGAAACAGTAAAACTCTGCTTAATAAAATGTAGAAGTTTATTTTGTAATCTTTTTCAATTGTTACCATAATTACCATAGTAATTATTACCAGTTTTCTCTCCAACAGTAGGCTTTTAGGAACAGCCACCTCTATGCTTTTTAAGTGTTCCCATATGAAAAGGTTTACCTGAAAGTTTAGAACTTGCTATTAGATGTATTATGATTTTGTTATTATTGGTTTGTATGCCATGACTTGACACTAAGAGATAAAATAATGCAGATAACAAGGCAAAAATTAAAAACAAAAATTCCACCTATGTAGCATTTTTATTATAATTCAGTTTCTCAAACTCCTATAAAGCCGTCATAGCTTTCAAAATAACTATTTTCAATGTAAAACTGATGGAAAATCATACATATTAACATTACCACGTCTACATAAAACAACTGAATTTATCGAAGAATCAGTGTTGAGGATATTCTCTACTTTATTACTCAATTTCCCCTGTTTGAATATTAAAGAGAGAAATTTATCTCTGTCTTAAGTACCACAAAAAGCTTTGTTTTCCTGAAAACAAACAAACAAAGAAAACCAAAAAAACTGTGTCTTTATTATATGGAACAAGGATCCTGACAGATACTCATGGAGATTTACATTATGAAAGGCGCTGAGAAATATTATCATAAACAGAATTAGTTCATCTTGTTCACTCCAGTGTTTATCATTTTTTATTTTTACTAGATCCTCATCCTTTTTTGTTTTCATAATAACTATTAATAGGCCATAGCACTAGGGCTCCTTGAAAAGTCCTGGTTAGAATCCTTATGGTATGCATTTCTGAGTGTGAACTTTTTCTTTGATTATATTTTCCTATTTTCCTTCCTTTTCTGTTCTCTTAGTCTTGATTTATCAATACCATTCTCTTTCATGAAACCTTACAAGTTTTATCAAGTGCATTTTATGGGATAGGTATATAAATTAAAGAGGTGAAAACAACAAAGATAATTTAAATAAAAAATTCTAATTGGGTAAGTGGTACTTTATGAAGCATTCAAAGAACTTTAGAGAATGTGAAAGTCTGGGCACATTGCTGGATTGATTTGAATGAATAAAGAAATCAAAAATAAATGTGGACTGACTTGAGGTGCAGTCAATGCCATTAAAATAGATTATAATTTTTAAGACTAAAAAAGGTTTTCAAGAGGAATCAGAGGTCTAATTAAAGTAATATTAATAAAACTGAATTCTGGTATTTCAAAAAAAAAACTTGAAAATGCTTATTATGTTCATGGTATTAGGATTCTACTTACATATATAAAACGTTTGTGAGCTCACTATTGCTAGTGTTCTCTGCTGCAAATGCTAATGGTACTATATACTTATACCAGATACTGTTTTCACACCCATTTTCTGGATTGATTTTCATAAGTCTTGAGGTGGGCAAGGCATTCATTCTGAACCTAATTTCATGAGGAGGAAACAGGTACGTGGGTCTCTACTCTTTCCACAACACTGCGTTGCCATTTCATGACAAAATTCTGATCTTGATGTAGTTTTTTTCTTTTATAACTGCCTACTTAATTCCTAAACTATCATGGATCTTCAGAAATTGGAATACACCCCAAAGGCCTGCACTGCAAGTCCAACTCCCTCACAGTATAGATGAGAACAATGAAGAAACGTCCAGTCAAGATTGCACTGCTAGTCAGAAGCTCTACGTTTTGCAGAACCAGCTGAAGCTTTGTGCAGATACAGCTGGAAGCGGGATATAGCTGATTGATCTGTTTGACTTCATCTCAATACTCTCAACACATCTGAGCTTCTAACATATTGAAGTTATCTTGTTATCTTTCATTATAATAACCAAGGGCTTGGAAATCCTGAGAAGAGGCTTCAAGAACTCTTGTCCTTTCATTTTTTTCAGTCATGAGCTATATATATGTATCATCATTCTTAAAATTCTCAGTTAGGACAACATAGAAATCATACCCACACATGCTTCTGTGCTCAAGGAAATTCCCTGCCTCTCTTCTTATCTGACCAGGGAATTTCAATGTATTCTTCTCATAGCAGCTCAAATTTCATCTGTGAAGCCCTACATGACACTCTCTGGTAATAGGCAAATCTATAAATTCCTTTTACCAGTAGGCTAGCCCTTCAAGGCAATGGCTTTTACTCATTTCTATGTTCGGAGCACTTGATACACTACTTGGCTCTTTTCAGGTATGTAATAAATGCTGAATGAATGAAGACTGAATGATCTGATTATATAACATTAATTAAGTACATAATCAATTTCTTGGGGGACGAGGGGCTGAGGGAGAAGGAGAGAGAGAACCTCAAGCAGGCTCCACACCTAGTGTGAAGCCTGAGAGCATGACCTGAACCAAAATCAAGAGTTGGACACTTAACTGACTGAGCAACGTAGGTGCCCCTGATGATATAACATTTAAATATCAATATGGAAACTTCAGACAAAAATTTTAGGCAAAATCAAAAGACAAATAACAAAGTGAAAAATACTTATAGCACACACGATAAAGGGCTAGTTTCCTTAAAAAGTGAGCTCTTACAAATCAGTAAGAAACTAATGAATAATCTAGTCGAATAGATGAGCAAATGAGATGAACCGGCAATTTACAGAAGCAAATCTCCAATATATGTAGGAAAAACAGCACTAGCTCACACAATATAATTATATCCAATATAATGGATAGCTATTCTTTTTCTGTTCACCATACATTACTCCTTCTTCCTTTATGAACCACTCCTTCCCTACTCTTGGTATATCTAGTTCAGGTGGGCTGACTCCATTATCTGAGCCCCTTGGTGGGCATGAGATCCAGACTTGGCAATCAGCATATTCTATCCACATGGCCACTAAGATTAGTAGAGAAATGGGCAGATGATTCAAGTTACTCCAATGAAACTCTGCTGAGACTCTCTGGGAAAGAAGCTTTCTCTTTTTCTAGTGGAATTACAAAGGCATCACTACTATAACATAGGGAAGCCTGTCTGAAAATGAAACCAGTAAGGAAAAATGCCAGAGATGTAGCATCCTAGGACACTGGTGAGTCTCCTGAACGAACCAATCCCTGATTTCTCCGTTATGTGGGCCAATAAAAAATTTCTGTTTTTAAATTATAGCCAGTTTAAGTTGATTTTCTTTCCTTATAGTTAAAAGTTAGACGTACATGGCAAGTTTTAAAATGTCAAATAAAAATGAGTTTTATTCATTAGATTGTCAAAAATTAAGTTTTACAATACTCAGTGTTGGCCAGGAAATAGCAAAACATGATATGTCATAATACCGTTGGTGGGAATATAAATTGGTATACATTTCTCGTGGGGCAAAGTGGTAATATTTTTTTAAAATATGCACTTGCTTTTGATCCAATCATTCTACTTCGAGGAATTTATAATACGGAAAGAATCAGATACAAGGATATTTATATTTCTCGCAACATTGCTTGAAATGGCAAAACAAAATGAAACAGAAACTCCCCACAAAACTAGAAATAGTCTAAATATTCAGTAAGGCACTAGTTAAATAAGTGATGATATACTCACACTACTGCATATTATGCATCTAATTGAAAAGGCTGATTTGAAAAAAATTCCCAGGTAAACTCATTCAATAAATATTGAGTGCCTACTATGTGTCAGTAATTACTCTAGGCCTTACAATAAGATAAATGAGGTTGCTGTTCTCATGATGCTTGTGTGTGTGTGTGTGTGTGTGTGTGTGTGTGTGTGCGCGCGCGCGTGCGCCTTTAGAGGCAAAGACAGATGGAATCTAAATATACAATTAGGTAAATGAGAAAAATACCAGAGGTAAGCGCTCTACTGGCATAACAGAATGGGACAGTAGCGACTGGGTGATACGGACGGCGGACGGCATCTCTCAAGGAGAACCTCTAGGCAGAGATGTATATGCAGTTCAGAAATGAGAGACTACAAGACAGAGGAAAAGCTAGTACAAAGGCTTCTTAGAGGCCTGACTACCAGGCTCAGGGAACAGAAAGAGAGTGTGACTGAAGCACAGTAGATGACAGGAAGGGACTAGGAGATGATGTGAGAAAATAGGTAGAGGCATATCATATGGTTTTGCAGATCAGAGAAATGAAATATAAATGAAAATTTTATGGTAAGTGAAGGGGAGAGTCACTGAATGCTTTTAAGCAGGAGATAAACAAGATCTGAGTTAAGCTTTAAAAAGGTAACTCCAGGGGTGCCTGGATGGCTCAGTGGGTTAAAGGCTCTGCCTTCAGCTCAGGTCATGAACCCCGGGTCCTTGGATCGAGCCTCTGCTCAGCAGGGAGCATGCCTCCTCCTCCTCTCTGCTTGCCTCTCTGCCTACTTGTGATCTCTGTCTGTCAAATAAATAAATAAATAACATTTAAAAAAAAAGTAACTCCAATAATTTTGTGGAGAATGGGTTACAGGTAATATTAAATCATTATTATGAGTACTAGGGTTGAAAAAAGCCATTAGCATCATAGCAATATCAGCATTGTAGTCTTATCAATGACTTTATAAAAATAGTATTATCATTCGCTTTCTAAAAATTCTTAGTACATAAGTAATATATTTTTGCTAACTATTAAGAGAAAACGTTTGAAGAATATACATAAAATTATAAAATCAGTTGCCTCTGCCTGCCCCTCTCCCTGGCTCATTCTCTCTCTCTCTCTCTCTCTCTCCCCCTCGCAAAATAAATAAATAAATAAAATCTTAAAAAAAAAAAAAGAATTTGGTTTATCCTGTGTATAGAATGTTAAGGGCTTTTGTCAGTTACATGACCCAGAAAAATCTTCCAAATATGACTATTTAAACTTTTATAAATTTTAGTTTTTTGGTTTTTTTAGAAAAAGAGCCAGAAAAGAGTGTGTGCAAGTCGGGAGGGGCAGAGGGATAGGGAACGAAAATCTCAAGCAGGCTCCACACCCAGCGCAGAGCCTGATGTGGGGCTTGATCTCACTACCCTGAGAGATCACAGAGGGAGAAGGAGAAACAGGGTCCCCACCGAGCAGGAAGCCTGATGAGGGACTTGATCCTAGGAGCCTGGGATCATGACCCGAGCTGAAGGCAGACCTTTAACCTGCTGAGCCACCCAGGGGACCCAGAAAGGTTGTTGTCTTAAACAGACAAAGTCCCCCCTTTGCAATATTATGCACAAAATGGCATCATCAGGTGAACTTCAGCTAATCACCATATAATCCCCACATACATGCCTAAAAAACGGAACCTGAAGTAATGAAGTGTTAATAAAAGTTGGTGTTAGGATTTCTACTTTGCTGGCTATCTTTTTTTTTTTAAGATTTTATTTATTTATTTGACAGAGAGAAATCACAAGAGAGGCAGGCAGAGAGAGGGGAAGGGAAGCAGGCTCTCTGCTCAGCATGTGGGACTCGATCCCAGGACCCTGAGATCATGACCTGAGCTGCCCCAGGCGTTTGCTGGCTATCTCTGAGTGCAATTCTTTTCATATTTTTTCATAGGGTAAATAAACATGATTAGTTATATTATGGGGAAACAGACTTTGAGCCAAAGTTGAATTTTGATGAGCACAACGTATTAGCATAGTCACAGGTATGTCTGTTCCATGTAGGACTGAAGTCTTTGGAGGTAAAGAATGGCTGATTTGGTACATTTCTTTGCATCCTCTGCTCCTATCACATGGTTGTCCATAGTGCAGGGCATTTAGAAAAGGTGGACGGCACCTAGAAGATTAACTAATCACTGTAGTTAGGTTGTGTGTGTATTTTCTTAAAGTATATTCTACTTCCCTGCTATGGAGAAATAATAGGTAACAAATGGAAGGAAATGCAACTTACAAAGCCAGTGCAATTCATCCTAATGATGTGAAGATAAAATGAGAAGATCTATGGAAGATGCTTAGCAGGGTGCCTGGCTATATAATAAGTACCTGTCAGCTACTGGCTGGTGTTATCACTGTCCCAGGATAATTCCTAAGAAAATCAGTTTTAAATATTTCAGTGAAAAGTAACCAGTTTTGACATAAAAGCAATGGAGGTATAATTAAATACCTCAAATCTTCATGTGTCCGTTCTAAAAGCTTTCTAAATATTCAGTAGTACAATGACGAGCCTGTTGAGGAGTTTCAAGATCATCTCCATTGGATCTCCTGTTTCAGCTGGAAAGAAAGGTTGAAGGAGACGGACTCTGGCCTAGGTTTGCCTTGATGCTGCTGTACTTGAGATGTGACACCAAAGTGCATAAGCAGGCTCTCTTTCCTTCTCTGTACGCAGTATCCAAGAGCAGACACTGCAGAAACGCTCCTATTGTTTCCAGCTCCTTTTCTAACAGCTTAAAGTTTTCCTTTCTTTTTTTTTTTTTTACTTTTTTTTTCATTTAATTTTTAAGTTTTCCTTTCTTTTAAAAATTTCTTTCTCTCTCTCTTTTCCTTCCTTCCTTCCTCCCTTCCCCTCTGTCTCTTTCTCTCTCTCCCTCTTTTCTTTCCCTTCCCTTCCCTTCCCCTTCCCTTCCCTTTCCCTTCTTCCTTCCCTCCCTTCCTTCCTCTCCCTCTCTCTCTTTCTTTCCTCCTTTCTTTCTAAGTAATCTTTCACCTAACATGGGGCTCAAACTCATGACCCTGACATCAAGAGTCTCAAGTAGTACCAATACAGGGAGCCAGCCAGGCACCCTGACAGCTTAAAGTTTTGAAAGCAGGATGGGCTTTAGTATTCTCTCTCTCTCTCTCTCTCTGAAAGGGTAGAACAACTGGCTAAATGGAAAGGAACTAGAAAAGAGACTCTAAGGGAGGACATTTAGTACAACCAGGCAGAGCAAGCGACCAGTTTGGGACTTCTGTGTAAATCCTCAAAACGCTCCATCACCCTATTACATATCTCCAACAAGCAGTGGAGATAAAAACAAACAAAGAGCCCCTCACTCTTCTGGTTACCACAGTGTCCATGAACCAGCTCTGTTCTTTGTCTACACTTATTTGTTTTTTTTCCTTTCAATTAGAAGGAAAAGAACGTAATATGCCACCAGGCAAACTAAACATGACTTGTAAACCCTTAAGAGGATGGATCAGTTCTTACTATCTTTTTATCTCCTGTACCCGGCAAACACAGGTGTGGAATAAAGGTTTGTATAAGGAAAGAACAATAAATGAATAAAATTATCTACTTCAATAAATTCGATTTTGAAATTGGTACCTTTTTGCATTTCCCCCCTTGAAAGCTGGACCCTTGTCTTGGCTTATTCCATGAGTTTAAGACAGTATCCAAATATTGCCAATCAATATTCTGTCTTCAACATTTCAATATAAGCAAGCCTAACAAAAACCGTTTTCAGGTTGGGTTGTATGTTAAGGTGACATTCAACATATATTTAGAGTATTTCAAATTTGGCAGTAGGCTTTTTGGCAGATGGTATAGAATAAATTTGTCTTCTACCAAGTTTTCTATCATCATAGTCAGCTACTAATACACTTAATCATTTTGCCCATTCTTTGCGTGCTGTGGTTAAAATCTAAGCATTTGGGAGATTGTATACTAGGGTAAACAGAATGAATTTCATTTTAGATACTGTTAACCGAAGATGAAAAAGAAAGACAAAATAACTGCAGAAACTTGCACCACATTGCTAAATCGAGCACTCCCCACCTTAACGACGCACACCCTTCTCTATGTGGTATATAGACATTTGGCAGTAGTATCAGGGGTGGACGGCTGAAGAGTATTCACACTTCAGTGCCTCCATTTGCATTCTCACATTTCAAAGCCTCAAGGCATTATCACTTCCTTTTTTTAAGTGGCATAATAATTTGGGAAAATGGTTATGCTTATCATCATCTGTCAGTCAAACAACTCCTGTGTTAACAAAATATATTTTTTCCACTCAGTGAATGGGTGTGTGTGTGATGTCTTACGTTCATGTCAATATTAGCAGGACTTGGCTTTGTGATGAAACTATTTCATTTATCAGAGGGCATGACTGGGAAATAGGAAAATTCCATTTACACTTTAATGAGCAGAGGCTGCGCTTCATGTCAAAGTCTTGTAACCACTGTAATTTAAGAGCAAAGTTCATATGAGTATATGTAAATAACTCAAGCACCAGCATGTATCATGTTTTAAGATAGATTTCACCACGAGGTCACATCTCCATAAGGAAAATCTCGATACATGGAGGGAAAAATTGTCTACACCCACTGCTGGTTGAATATTGAAGAGATAAGTCAATGACATAGTGTTTCATTTGCTGTCCATCATGCCAAACGAGAAACATAACCTCTAACCTGTACATGTAATAAATAAAACTTGAAAGTCTGAGGCCTAATCAAATGAGGGATCCAATAAATTTTACTGATAAAGAATTTCCATTGTTCCTGTGCTCTTTGTTCACTGAACTGGGTTAAGGAAAGAACATGAATATTATAAATATAATAAAATAGTTTAGTCTAAATAAATGTGCCTCTCAAGTTTCAATAAATATTTAACTTCAGCATCTCAATGTTTATAGTTCTGAGAAGTTGACAATTTAAAGAGATGCAAAAGCAATTACTATTGCATGAAAATGTGACTTTATATTTTATTAAAAGGTATTGCTTTTTATTTTATTAGAGCAAAATTAAATCAAGCAATCTTTCCCTATATTTTTTCAATTGCACCAACGACAGTGAACCCTCAGCTGACAGTCACGGAAATAGGCTTTGTAGCTCCCAGTCACTGAATGCCACTAGTGAGCCAGGCATGCCACTAGGTGCCTTTCTTACATTAGCGCATTTAAGTCTTTCAGAAACCGTGTTATGTAAATACTACTGTGCTTATGTTAAAGAAGAGGAGAGAGAAGTTCACAGAGCTTAGGAATTTGTTGGAGAGGGGCTCTCAAAGAAAATAAACCAGGACTATGAACATAAAATGAGGGACAAGCCATAAGAAGCCCCTGAAACTTGAGGGGCTTTGAAGTTTACGCTTCATGAGCTTTATGGCAAATTTATCTCTGATTCCACCTAATATTCATATATTAAACTTGTATGTATGTAATAAAAAGCTACTGCATATTGGCTATTTTCCCCTCATAACCAGTGACTATTCCTTGAGGGTTAGGACTATATTTTAAAGTCTTCTTAGCACCTTGCAAAGCTCCTTTTATGAAGTAGCTATGTGCATATAAACCTGTAATTTATTTGGTATTCTCTAGATTATAGAAATCAGAAAGAAGAAGCTCTCAGATACACTATTTTTCACTTTATAACAGAGAGCTGTTTGCTGACCACAACTCAGTCCTCTTTCTTTAGGAAACAGAAACCCAAATTTCCTTTGCTCAACTCTCAGCCCACCCTTCTTTGACAGGTGTCTGGTGTGATCCTGACTCTACCATTGACTCCAACCATGGGAAATAATTGGCTTATCTCATCTCCAGTGAACATATTCTACTGCTGTTAAGCAGCACCAATGACACACAAGGAGACATTTTTGGGGTTTCTAAGAAAGAAAAGTTTTTCTCTTTTCCGTGAGCGTGACTTTGGTGAGATGCTCAGTCTTTCATTGGGTTGTATGATGTGAGGCTGGAACTGAGGCACCTGTTCTACTACTATACTGTCCACAAGTTTTAACTGATGACATAGAATTTCATGAAGCCAGTGTAGGGTGGGGATATAAAGATGAAAATATTTTGATATTTTTTGGGATTGTATATTTTATTTATTGTATATTTCAAAGCTTCTTAATTTTTTATTCTTTCGAATAAAGAATAGATTCTAAAGATTTGAGAACACAAAAATGATTTTGGGTTTCAAATGTTGTTTAATGAAACAAATTCTAGAATTATTCATTACTAGAAATTATTCCATGGGTCACAATCTTCACTTAGCAACAAATTCTTTAGCTCTTAGAGATCTTTTAGAGGGTTCCTGGTTAATAACATCATTCGGATATTTAAATTCTTGCTTGAGATTTTGAAGATTAACAAACTCTCTATTAAAAATTTCTTTCTGTAGTACTGATTATACCTACAAGAATTTCATGTGCTTCTTAGTGGTCATCTCATTACAATAATATTTCATTATTAATAGTTTGTCCTTCCAATTGTATTATTATATTTCAAGAGTCACTTTCCTGTTAGGTGTATAATATGATATATTTTCATACATTAAAATACTGTTTATTAATGATTTTTATACAGGATAGTTTTGGGTTTCTAGCCCATTTGTAAGAAGTTCCTATTAAGAAATTCAATGAAGCATGGGAACAATGCAAGAATAATTTATTAACACATCAGGAGGCTTTAATTTGCTAACATTTTCCTATCATGTTAGTCTGACAGAATATAAAGAACAAATTACTAAAGCATGGAACATAGCAGAACTGAAAAAAAAAAAAAGCTATCTATCTTTTAAGAGCTCATGGGTTCAAATGTTCACAACATGAAGGACTCCATGGTTAGTATTCACTCTGCTTTGTCTGCTTACCTCTTCTACTTACTTAACATTATATAAACCCAGGAGAGTGCATGTGAGTTACAAAGGGAAATGTTCTGCCAAAAGGAACACAGATTAAATGGGTCAGCATTAAAAACCTGAAGAATGTTTACATATTCTAGTTACTTTAGAAACAATGATTTCCTCCTTTAGTTTATGTCATCTTTTCTATATGATATACTAAAATTTTCTATACGATAAACTAAAAATCTATAACTACTAGTAAATATTTTACTGTATGATTTCTCTTATCTATATTAATTATAATGAAGGCTGTACTTTCTTTGGTTGGGACAGTGTTGCAAGAACACTGGAATCCCGTGTCTTTGAGTAGTTAAGTATGAACTCTCCAGTTGGTACTGTCCCCACTACACTGTCGATATGCTGGCCTCAGATTTCTGGTAACTACCTGAGTTTTCATCTCAACTCTGGACTGGACTCTTCCCAAAAAGGGCTGTGACTGAGTCTGTTTTATTAACTCCTGTATATCCTTTCAGCTAGTACAGTGCTTGACATAGAGGAAGAGTGTGATAAACATTTATTGACTGAAAAAAAAATGAATAAATAAACAGAGGAAGTAAAGGAAACTTAGTTGAGAAGTTTCCTATCACCACAATATTCTAGTTCATTTCAAAGAGAAAGGCCTTCCTTCCCTGCTTTTAAAGTAATTAAAAAAAAAAACAAACTAACATAGCCATAGTGGTCGTCAGCCCTTGAGGTTTTAATACTGTGTATCATGCTACTTGCGAATCTACAATAAATTGTACTGTATATATATTTTATAGTAACTAGTGTGTAACAGTCATTTGAATAATGCTAAATAATACATATATGGACGAGACTGTGTTAAAGAACTAGTCTGACAGTTTTTATCCTCACACTGATGAGTTAGTTTGGTTTTGTTTTATACCCAAAGATTATACTGTAACTTTGGTAAGTCATGTCAAAAATGCATACCTTCAAACATTAAGATCCAAACATGAATATAACAGTATGTATTTGTCATCAATATTTGAAGGATAATTCAAAATATATGACCTCTATCAATGATTTACATCATTTTTAAGATTTTTTTTTTTTTAATTTGACAGACAGAGATCTCAAGTAGGCAGAGAGGCAGGCAGAGAGAGAGGAGGAAGCAGGCTTCCTGCTGAGCAGAGAGCCTGAAAGCATTATTTTTTTTTTTAGAGATTTTATTTATTTATTTGACAGAACAAGTAGGCAGAGAGGCAGGCAGAGAGAGAGAAGGGGAAACAGTCTCCCTGCTGAGCAGAAAGCCTGATGCGGGGCTTGATCCCAGGACCCTGAGATCATGACCTGAGCCGAAGGCAAAGGCTTTAACCCACTTACATCGTTTTTAAACATACAGTTTAAATATACAGTGTCAGTGTTCACTAATATTGATAGGCTAAGCACTATCCCAAGTTCTTCACACTTTTTTTGTTTAGTTCTTTACACTTATTAACTCATCAAATCCTCACAACAAACCTATTATTATTGTCTCTATTTTACAGGTGAAGAAACTGAGGCAAAGAGAAAATTAACCTTGTCTAAGACCCTGAAGCCAGTAAGTGGCACGATTAAGACTTGAACCCAGACCATCCAGGTCCAGCGTTCTCATTCCTAACCACTACTTACTACCTTTTATGTACATCTCTCTATAAAATATCAGACCTTATTATTTAACTTTGCAGAGACTGGTTTTATGATTCAGATACTTTATAGCTAGATTTGCTCCAGAGGGCAGGCCCCATGAATTATAACACTTCCATCTAGCTACCTGGGCCTGAATAATTAATTACTTGTCCATGGTAAATGACACAAGATTTTTGTTCAGTTCATGTGAACTGGAAAAATTACTATATTTGAAAACCATACTGGAATTCAGTTGCTAGTATTTTGTTTTCTCCCAGATGTGGGACTCTCAGTAAGGTGTGGACTAACTGACCTCTTATGTCCCTTTTGTACCTGTAATATCATAACTAAAATTAGCAGTGAGCTAGCAACAGAGATTAGATAAGGAAGTCACATAAAATAACAAAACTAAAGAGTGAATGACAGATATGGATATGCAATTATTAGTACACGGGCTTCAAAACGGGCCAAGAAATATTCCATGTGTAATACTAATAGCTAATAATCACGAAGTGCTTCAATGCACCAAGAACCATGTCACATTCTTTATGCACGTGTCATTTGCAACTGTGTGGCTTAGGATAGTAGCGCTGTTCTCCCGTTACAAATGTGGAAACGCAGGCTAAGGAAAAGTGACTTCAGGTCACACAGCTAGTAAGCAGTGGAACACAAAACTTCAGCTTAGGTAGTCCAGTTCTCAAAGGCAAGTGAGCAGGCAAGAGAAGGTATGCTGCGTTAAAAACCATCTGTGGAATCATTTCTAAATCAGCTGCAATGGTTATGCTCTCAGCCCTCCCCCCATCCAACCCAAACATTCACCCATACGCCTTGTAACCTGCTGTGGAACACTAAAGCAGGCCACCACGTACGACAGAAAAGAGAATGAAGTGAGTTGGGAGAAATTGGAGGGGGAGACGAACCACGAGAGACTGTGGACTCTGAGAAACAAACTGAGGCTTTTGGAGGGGAGGGGAGTGGGAGGTGGATGAGCCTGGTGGTGGGTACTAAGGAGGGCACATATTGCATGGAGCACTGGGTGTGGTGCATAAACAATGAATCTTGGAACACTGAAAAAATAAAATAAAATTTTTTAAAAAAGAACAAAATTCAGACTGAATGGGAGCTGAGGCTTAAAATGGCTGAGGTATACATTATTAAACTTAATGGTCTGGCTCTGACATCAGCTTAGGCTACAGAGAAGTTTTTTGGGGGCTTGGCTCCTAATCCTTCACTGCACTTCCAATAATTAAGAACTCCACTTAAGTCTCCTCTGGACAAATGAGGTAAACTAATAGCAAATTTGCTTTTTATTCTTATCCCCCATTCTGTAATTTTTATTTTGCCAGTTTAGGGGCCAGATCTTCTCTCTTGTATCTTAACAGATCTGTGATGAATTATTGTGTCCTACTTTCTTTTCACTAGGATGTTCCCCTATGTGGTGTGTGTGTGTATGTGTTATGGTCAACATTACATGTCTTATCACCTAAGAAATATATCACAGAAATAATCTGCAACCACACCTTGTTCTAATTTCAGGTTTTTTACCTAGACCTTTACAACGAAGGATATCTGAGCAACCTCCCCTTACATCTGCTTTTTCTTAAATACGTATTGCATTTTCCCTATACTAGTACTAATCTATCTTCTTGTAGCTTAATACGTATGCTAAGAATTGATGAGATTTAGATGTTGACCACAAAAGGAGAAGACCCAGGTTTTCTTTCTTATAAACATTAATTGGCTATATTGGATACATATACATACCTGGTAGAAATATTTTAAGAACAAAGTTTTATGAAGAAAATTGACTTCAATATATTTGAAAGTTACCTTTGATAGATCCCTGAAGTTTCCTGGAAGAGTCAAGTCCAATTCTTCTGATTCATAGTTTGTTAATACCCATGGAAACACGGGATATTGGTTCAGGTCATTATATGTCCGTCCTAGTAATGAAAGAGAGAAATGCAAATCTGTATATGCACTAAGTGCTTATGAAATTGTTCTTGTTCTTATATAAGGAAACTATTGGATTTCAAAAAAGAATAACTCATTTATTGAACTATGTTTTTGTTTAATCAAAAGCACTCTAATAACAATGTATTTCAAGTGAATTCACTCAATAATAATAAAGACACGAGTAACTAGAGCTACTTTCTAGAATATAGGCTTGTGGTAGAGACTGAGAGCCGTTTATTGTAATTCGTTTCTCTTCTTGGGCTGGACCACATTTCTCAGCCTTCCTTACAAGCAGCTATAGGCATGGTACTCCATTCTAAATGACAGAACCTGAGCGGAAGTTGTATGTCCCACTCCCGGTCCTGACCCACTGCAACCCACCACCTGGGGGCCTCCTTTCTCCATCGCTTTTCTGTGGACTCTGATGAAGACATTACCGGCACCTGAAAAGCAGAGCTTCGTTGGTGAAGACCCCCAAAAGTGATCACGGATGAGGGATCCTGCCTATCTGTACATCTTCAGGTTATGTGATGGTATTCTACTACAATGATTATATATCCAGAAATTACATCGCCAATGTAAAGAATATTATATGAGCTTATACCAAGAATTACAAAAACAAGAATAAGTTGAGAATGTACAAGTTAACAAGTCATCTGAAGCCAGTATGAAGAAGTTCAGAGGCAGATGTCTCACATATTGTCTTTTCACTCTCTTAGGTTGGTTCATACATTTTCTTTTTGTATTATGTTGTTTCATTTGAGCGGAGAGCTGCTGCACCTTAGGTTGGGGTTGCTGTTTACTTTCTGATAGAATGACTTAAGAGGCTCAGGTAGGCTATGGAAGCACAGTGGGAAGGTAGAAAGTTCAGGAAGCACACAGCACTGGCTCACCCCCATAAACTGGTACTGGAATAGCACAGGATGAAATTAAGAGAATCACTCTTAAAGAAACGGGGCCAAAGGAAACTTTTGTTGCACAAGTTTTTTGTTTTTTGTTTGTTTTTGTTTTGTTTTTTGCAAAAATATGTTATAATCTGATCATGGGTAACTTTCTAAATTCCCATTTGAATTCATACAAAAGGGCGATTTCCCCAGTATTTAATGATACGGATTTCATCTAGAATGAATGCTTTGGTGCCCACATCACATAGAGCCTAAGAGTAACATAGATATGCATACATTATCTCATTTGGCATCAAGAATTGTCATTAAATGATACCTACTTTTTGTGGCAATTGGTAAATGTGGTTGTGTAATAGGAAAAAAACCAATCCTGATCCAAGGGAGAATTAAATCTGCTACTACAAGCATCAGATCAAATTCATTCATTCATTTCATAAACATTGTAGCAGGTGAATATTTTATCTGTTAATGATATGAATGTCCACATTTTATAACAAAGTGATATATTGTTTTAAATGTGTAAATTGATGGAGGTAACAGAGAGAAAGCAGGACGTTCCTTCTACTTTCCACTTCCTGAACTGAGGTGACAGGCTGGTTAGGTTCCCCTTTGTTCTCCCAGTACAGGGCTCACACGGACATGACAGAGGGGTTGCTGCTAATACGCATCGCTGTTTACTTGTCTGCTTCTGCATCACTCTGTAAACACGTGAATGTAGAGTCTAGGGTTTTGTTTCATTTTTAATCTCAAGCATACCATCTGCCAATAAATGTTTGTTGAAGGAATGAATACAGAGGTGATAAGAATGGGATAAGATGAACCAAATTTTAGGTGAACAAATAGCCAAGTGAAAGAAAGGAAACTTGCAGGCTGGTGTCTTTGGTGGATGAGGACTATGTAGGGCGAGAGCAATATATATGGGAGAGAGTGGCACTGTGAACATGCATGATAAGCTAGAAGGAGACTCTGCAGCTAGACAGCTCAGCCAACGAATGCACCTGTTTTATAAGTCCACTATGAAGATTCAGACTGATAAGAAAAAACACAAGTTTGGAATCTTTATTAAGGTCTCGTGCATGAGAATGCTCTGGTAAAGCAGTATCACTGTAGAGTACAAAGTATAAAATTCTAAAATTTGGAATGTATTACTGATAGCTACATATATGTCAGCCTAGGATGCTTGATGACTCTCAGCATTTTTTTCTATATATGTATGGATACAGAGAGTCCAGATTGGCTAGGCAGAACTATTTCTGGGATTCAAACTGGGCCCATGGCATTTTTAGGGCCCTGTCATTTTCTGGGTTACCATTCTACTTAAAAATCTGTAGGTTTTGGGGTACCTGGGTGGCTCAGTGGGTTAAAGTCTCTGTCTTCGGCTCAGGTCATGATCCCGGGGTCCTGGGATCAAGCCCTGCATCAGGCTCTCTGCTCAGCAGGGAGACTGCTTCCCTTCTTCTCTCTCTGCCTGCCTCTCTGACTACTTGTGATCTCTATCAAATAAATAAATAAAATCTTAAAAAAAAATCTGTAGGTTTCAATGAAAAACAGGTCTTCCGGTAGATAAGTGTATTTTTATAAAATAATGTTGTTATTATTTCTGTAACATATATTTATATTACTTATAGGAATAAAATAGCTGAAAACAAGATACCATAATTGTTTTTAAATTTTCTGATAAGGTTTAATTCCATATATACTAAGGAAAAAAAACCTATCAAAATAAAATAAATAAAAAGCCCATTTATACTGACTTAGTACTTAAATGTATCATATAAATACAAACAGCATAAAAATAGAGATCATATTTGAAGACACCAGCTTCTTAAAAGAAGTGACTTTCTAATATAGGAAATGATATAATGGTATTTCTGCAAAACAGGCAAAGAAAGAAACCATCATCTTTAAAACACACACACAAAATTGATTGATGACATCAGTTACAGTTTATGGCAATTGCTCTGTCCTACATTTTTTGCAATTCACTTTTACTATTCTATGAAAGTTTCCTTCAAAATAAATTCCAACAAAAATTTAGCAATATTTAAATTACCAAAGTTTATAGCACCATTTAAATTCTAATAAACAGAAGAAATTTTATAAATCAGTGTGCTTACATATAGCCAAACTTTAAATAAAAATTTTTACATAAAACATTTACTCTATGGATAGTCAGTATAAATTTTTTATTTAAATTAAAAATGCACAATGTATTTAAAAATCACATGGATGAAAAAGAATAAATGGTACTTTGGGTTTTTCATTCATGAATTAGCATTGTTACTTAATTATTTTACTGAACATCTTTGTGAAATGAACAAAAAAATGACTGTTTACTAAATTAGGGAAAGAAGTAAAGTATTTCCAAAGTAATACCTGTTACTTGGAGGTACCTATTTATCAACTGTTCTGTTCTGTTTTTTGTTTTTTATTTTTTTATTTTTATTTTTTTAAGGATAATTTGAAGTTTAGTAAATAACCTTGTGCTGTAATTGGTAGGGTTCTATCCTTTTCCAGCAGTGGTAAATGATGATTTTTTTTTTTTCTTTAACCTAACTATGCTTACAAGGTTTTATCTTAGAAGATGAATATTAAATATTGCAAGCCTATGACACTAATCTACTCAAACAATAAAAGTGAAGCACAGTAAATGAGATCTCAGAAACACTGGATATGTTTCTTCATTTAAAAAAAAACTTTTTAATTAAACCATCCAATTTAATGTTTTTATATGGCACTTTAGTTTTGAAGGTAAAGTGATCTAGAGACAGCTGACAAAGAAATTATAACTGCAATTCCTTGGTGAAAATGTTAATGACAGCAAAATATTGTTTAATTAGATGATTGCAGCATCTGGATTAACACTCTTTAAGAGCGATGTTCCTGTGCTTGTCTGCTTCTTCACACTTTACAGACATTTTGTCATCTCTAGGTCATTAGGAAAGAATTTTTAATGATTTTTCTAGAAGCAAGCAGTTCAAGTTACATCTAATTAGATGACAATAATAAGCCCAACACATGCAGTAGCTAAATATATACATAATTAACCAGGGAGGGCTTGTACATCACAGAGTAAAAAAGTGGAAAATGCTAAACAGGAGAAAAAGGTTGGGGTTGGGGAAGTTGTGCTGAATTCATTAGCTGATCATATGAAACACAACTCGAAAACCTTAATTCTCAGACCTAACGGAATCATTTACACAAAGCTATGTTAGCAATCACTCTGCTATTTTCATAAATGCAAGAATGCCAGATTTTAACGTCTTGTTCATGGCAGTATCTAATAAGGTATAAAATGAGGCATAGGTTGTATTTTTCAGAACACAATGAACAGAAATCGTGTCATCAGGAATTAGAAGTTGAAGCCATATTTTTGTTTGAATACTAAGCATCATTAAACTTCTTCTATGTGTTAAAAAAAAAAAGAAGAAGAAGAAAGAAAAGAAAAAAATTATTTTATATAAATCTTCCAAAACTTAAGTTCTTTGAAAATAAAAAAAGGAATGGGTTTCAAGAATAGTTACATAGATTATTCCATAGTCCTGAGCTAGACTTTCATGCAGTTTTAAAAATCATGTCTTCCAAGAATATTTAATGAAATCAAAAAGGAAGAATCTGAACCTATATGTGTAGCAAGTTCCCAAAGAGATAGGACACATAGGAAAAGGAGAAAAACCACCAACACTGTTAAATGGGATGTATACATTGCTAGGCTTATGAGTGAGTTAATCTTTTAATTACTCTATCCCATATTTCCAATTTTCTATAGTGTTACTTATTAAATTTATAAGTAGGCCATGAAAACCAAAGGCCATGAAAATATGTATGGGCTTTTAGGTGTCTTTTAGAAACAGTATGTTTTCTGAATTTTGGATAAACTTCTTTTACTATGTAAAGTAGTTTTACAAAACTCACCTATATATAATAAAATGTTTGCTTATTTATATGCAATTATGTCCATATGCATATATCATGTGAGGGTCTAGGAAAATCTAATAACGCATCAATACTAAGACACTGCTGTTATATGCTTTATACAGAGTCTTATTTTTAAAAGCATCTAGAAGGGAGAACAGCAAAATTGGCCAAGTATGATGGACCTCAAAACAATGGAGAGCAAGAAATGGGGCATAAATGTACTTTATATTTCATGTTAAAATAATATTTTGGAGAAAAAGGAAGTCTGAGAGTGTAAGATGGGAGCCAAATTTTTTTTATTTTTTATTTTTTTACAGAAAATGTAGATTTACTAAGTGACATTAGCCTGTATTTTTAAAAATGTGAAGTCAAGAGGGATGCCTAGGTAGCTCAGTTGGTTAAGCCACTGCCTTCGGCTTGGGTCATGATTCCAGCGTCCTGGGATCGAGTCCCACATCGGGCTCCCTGCTCAGCAGGGAGCCTGCTTCTCCCTCTGCCTCTGCTTGCTACTCTGCCTGCCTGTGCTCACTCTCTCTCTCTCTCTGACAAATAAATAAATAAAATCTTTAAAAAGAAAAAAAATGTGAAGCCAAGAAAGATTGTTTCCTCTTTCCAGATTCCCATTGTGTAACCCTTCTTTTTAATCCAAGAAATGTAAAGAATCTCTCATCTAGCAATTCCAGTAAATTCACATAATAGATCACACAATCAAGCACAACACTTGCAAAGCTTAAATATTAAATCAGTTCAATTTGAGGGTATTTACTTGGCAAAACTTTTTTTTTCTCTGTAGCGTTATCGTAATCTCATTAGAAAGATGAAAAACAGACATAAGGGGCACCTGGGTGGCTCAGTCGTTAGGCATCTGCCTTCGGCTGAGGTCATGATCCCAGGGTCCTGGAATGGAGTCCTGCATTGGGCTTCCTGCTCAGCAGGAGGCCTGCTTCTCCCTCTCCCACTCGCCCTGCTTGTGTTCTTTCTCTCACTGTCTCTCTCTCTCTCTGTGTCAAATAAATAAAATCTTGAAAGAAAGAAAGAAAGAAAGATATAAAATGCAAAGGCCACATCACCATAAATGTAATACAGACATGTGATACATACAGTGCCATAGAAGGTGTGAAAGCTACAGAAGATTAATATGATTATCTTATGTATGTCTTCTAAAGACCAAGACAGTGGTCCTCAAAGTGGGGACCCTAGACCAGTGGCATCAGCATCACCTGGGGACTTGTCAGAAATTCAAATTCTTGAGCCCCACCCTCAACCTACTGAGTCAGAACCTGTGGGCATGGGGCCCAATGATCCGTGCTGCAGCAAGCCCTCCGGCTGATCCTGGGAACAATGAGTATCCTGGATGCCGGATTGGTGACCATGTTGCAGTCTTGTGGCTGGTGATACTCAGCTAAGTTCTTCCCCAGGAGTTGCTGTCATCAGAAGAAAGCCCCCTCACCAGGGTCTGTCTCCTTCCCAGGAGCCTGCATCCAGGGACAGCAGTGTGGAGGAGGTAACGAAGGCCTGGCCCCCTTGCTTCAAGGCAAAACGACTCTGAAGAGATATCTTAGCTCCTGGGTCCCTGTGGGACCTGCTGAGGCCTTTGCTGTACTACCCTGGGGTTCAGTTTCTCTTTAGTGAAGCTTCTTTATAAAACCATCACCTAAACCCTCGGTGCTGGTGCACAATACAAGATGCCACTCCTACTTAAAATTTCAGAACGATGGCCAGGGACGAACTGGCAGGGATATATCCACGGAGGGTTCCTTAGGATATTTACATTCGTAACTCTTTCCAACTGTCCTTCTATTTCTGCATCAAGGTTCACGTTGCCTGGATCATCATTAACATAGACAAAATCCTTGAAGAACTAATTCAAAGCCCAGCTTTCCTACAAGGCTCCCCCTTGAGTAGACCGGCTCAGCCCATCTCCCAATTTTGTAAACTTTTAGGACTGTTAACGGCACATAACTGCATGCACTCTTGTATGTTCCAGATGTCTTTATATGCAAATATTGTTCTGATAATCAGGCCTTAAATGGCTAGGGCAATGGTGCTCAAATTGCATCTGTGTTAAAACCATCTAGAAGGCTTGCCGAAGCGCAGAGAGCTGGGCCCCACTCCCGGGGCTTCTGAGTCAGTAGGGTTGAAGAGGAGGCTGAGGACAAGTGATGCTGACAGATACTGCCAGTCAGGGGGCCACACTCGTCAACCACTGAACTAGAACACCGCACTGTGATTTCTACTTTTTGGATAATGACACTGTATACGGAGTCATGCACTTCTCTTTCCCTCTCTCTCTCATTCTCTTTTTGCCATACCTGCTGCCACTACGCTAACTCAGCTCTTCACCCCATGTCTTCTTTTCTCTTGGAATGCCCTCTGTTGACTTTCTACTGAATTCTTTCTCATACTACATTTTCCAATTTAAGTGTTGTCTATGAGGAGCTTTTCCTGATCTCTTAGTTATAAGTAACGCCGTCTAGAACTGTGACTCCAAATGGCTTTGTAGAGTCTCCCATTCTAACGATGATCACTTCTCCTGGGATTGCTGGTGTGCACGGGTGTTTTGCTGACTACACCATGATCTCTCCAAAGGCAGAAGCCATACTTTAGTTTTCCCTGCAGTGTCAGCACCAGAGTGTGTGTTCAGGAACTATTTATTAAAAGAATGGAACAAATTGACTTCGTATCTGGAGACCTGTCAAACTCTCGGATCAACAGCTCTCCCCAACTCTAGGCTATCTCCTTTCTGACTCAGGCCATACACCGTTACTGGCTTAATTTTCCTAAAACTCCACACTGCATGCCCTTCTACTCCAAAATCACACTGCCTCCTAAGATTCTAAGATCAGGCTCTTTACAACCTGGCTCTTCCCGATAGCTCCAATATTACCTCTTCTTATTCTCTGTTCCAACCAAGATACAATTTTCATGTCCACTGAACACATCACATATCCGACCGGCAGAAATTTGTAAAGCTCTGCTCTTTTTTCCCTGCCCAGACAAACACATATTTAAAATTCCTCCACTCTACTTAGCTCTCACAGCATTCATTATTTACAGCTCTTATTCAGCACTTAATATCAGCTCTTAAAATGCTCTCTTATTTATGTATATTTCATTTACCCATCCAGTTGTAAGTGCTCTGCGTTCCTAGTCCCGATTTTATACTTCTTTTTAATTCACTGTCTACAACAGACAGGCTTTAATGTTTAGTTACAATCACTGTAAAGGAGAAGCCTATTAAAGTCTTTTAAAAAAAGCCAGTGGCCTCTACATTCTTTGTGTCATCAAATAAAACAGACCCCAATGATTCAAAAGAGAGTAGAATGGCACTTAAATACCCCTTATGACCTGCATGCTCTAGCTCTGAGACCCAAAGACTGTCTCAACCAGAAAAACAAAATGAAACAACAACAGTGTCTGTCTTGCCCAGGTGTAGCTTTCAGAAAGGATCACAATGTTATACCTCTCTCCACACTGCAATCTTTCCCAGCTTGACGGAGAAACTCCCAGAAAGCAACAGGCCTGCGGCGGGCAGTGGCTGTAGGTGGTACTGTACCACACTGGAAAGTACATGGACATCAGTAAAATGTAGTGGGGAAGGACAGAAATCAGAAGAGTCCTTTAATACAACGAACTGGACCACATTCCAACCAGAAAGACGGCGAGAATCCCACCTTGGACTAGCAGAACAGCATAATATGAATGCTGGCTCCACTGGAAACTGAGCCGTGACTGAGTCTGACCCTCGTCTTCCAGTTTATATAGGACAGCTCCAAGCAGCTAGCACAACCAAGGAAAAAACCATATGACCATCTATGACACAGGGTAGACCATAAGCATTTGCTATATTTCTCGAGGATAACACAAAAGCCTAACATATCGAATATGGAAAAATACTGCAGAAGACTAGAAAGAGAACATTATCCTAAAAATTAGGTAAAGAGCCATTTAGCTGAAAGTAATATACTGCACTAACAAGAAGAAAATTTAAATAGGTTTGAAATCCTTCATAATTTGCAAAATATATGGACTCCAAAAAGTAAGAGTTTAATAAGAATATGGATCCTGGGTAGTAAATCATATTGGTAAAGATAGGCAATGACTGAGGACTAAATTGAGTTAAAGTTGAGAATTCAATGTTGATTCGTTTTTGAGTTCAAATAGAAGAGAAATATACTTTAGAGGGTTTTAAAAATTTAAACCTGTCTCTAGGAGAATTAATAACAAGATGTCTACATTCTGAATCACTAACAAAGTGGGCAAAAATGTATAAGGCTAAAGAAAAATAAAATACAAAAACAAAGAAATACTTTAAAAACAATAATATAAAATGAGATGATAGAAGACTAAACATACCACTTATTATGACAGAGGTGAACATATTAAACATGGTTATGGAAAGACTGAAGTCCAAGATGCGGTCAAAACTTGACATTCCACCTGTGCTCTAGGACAAAGTTGGCAGATCTGAGATTCTGTCTTTCTTCTCTTTGGCGCTGAAGCTTCTTTCTGCTATATTATGCTCTTAGCTGAATATGCTAATGAAGGTTTTTCCATTTCAGATATTTAAGTTCACTCTATCCAAGTAAGTAATGCTAATTAAACAGTATAACCCACTTCCTGTGTCTTTGAGGGAGTAAATAGGTTTCTTTAAGATATAAACATCATGTACACTGATATATATATACACACGTATATATATGAAATATGTGATGGGAATATCATAAAGATACGTGTGTATATATGTGTGCATAAAATAAATACTAAATAAATACTAATAAATACTAAAATTAAAATTTATGCAATAATCCTTTGGTTGTACCTCTAGTATCCTATTAGCAAAGGCATTAACATTACAGTGTTTTAAGTGATTAAAGTGCAAAACCATTTCCAACAACTCTTTTATTCCTTTTTGTTCACAAATTGCGTTCTCCTGCCTATCTAATACACATCTGTATCGCCCATATTTAATATGCATATCCCTAAAGCATCCATATTCACACATATATGATCGATTTAAAGAGTGCTATTACACACATACCCTTTTAAGAAATTATTCAGAGAACATGGCTCTAAATTCATGCTTCTGAGACTTTATTCATAATAGAACAATAACCAAAGGGAAGCATGTGTATTTATGTAGTTACTTCAATTCATCCGATTCCAAAAAGTTTTTGTAGAGCCTGATTTATAGAAGTAAACTTCTTGTAATTCAACATGAAGAAGGGCTTCTGGAGCTTAATTTAGGAAAAAAGAAAGAGGTACTTAAATCTCATAAACATGTTTAACCACTGACAGCCTGTGATTTAGCAGAAAAACAAAGCCACTGCCTTCTTCTAATTTACAAGCATGGTACTGCTGAGGTTGATGGCAGTTACTCATCATTTAGAAATCCAATCTGATTTTATATTTTTATTTGAAGATTTTAAGAAAAAAAGATCCTGTAACCCAATCATGCCATAATCCAGGTGACATCTGTACTAGGCAGAATCCTGTTGTTATTCTCCTGTCTAGCTGCTATTGCTGAGAATGACAAAGTAGGGAAATTACATTTTCCCATTATTATTTCCAGACACTTTCTGGCAATGGTTTGTTGACTCTAATAAACCTTCAGACAAAGCTGTCAGCAAAGGAAATGGCAAAAGGAGAGCAAGGAAAAGCCTCTTCAACAACAAATGCATCTAAAACCTCAGTACCAGCCTGTGAAGTTTCTGATAACATTTAACATGAGCGCTTCAATATTTATTCTAATGCCGTATTTGAATTCCAAGGAAAAAAAATGTATTCCATCAAGTCATATTACCGATGATTTTGATGAACACAAACATATTATGAAATGAAGGAATAAGATGTCTTACCTGCTATAGTGTTAAGGAACATCAAATATTCGAAGTTGGAAATTTCCCTTCTTTGCCAGCGCTGAGTCATGTTGGAAGATTTATAAAGCTGTCGAGGAGTGGCCAGTGATATCCTCCTAGCAATTAAACAAACCATAACAAACATAGTCTCTTTTAAGTAATGACTTTTAAAAATCAGTATTAACTAATACATTGGTTTAATATCAATCCATTTAAAGTAATTTATGGTTTATCCTTAGGGGAATTTAAAATACATCTTAATTGCAGATATTAGCAATCTTTGAAAATTCTACTATAGAAAAGATACATTTAGAGACTCAGGATAAACCACTATGAAAACACCTATTTGTATAATATGGCTGCAAATGGGTATTTTATAAGTCAACAAGAATGAAAAAGTAAAACTACACTCAAGATAATTAAGCAGGTTTTCAACAGTACAGCAAATCTATTCCATGCTAATAAGCTAGGTAGTCAGGTACCATCTTGCAAGCATTTGACTGAAACTTCATATAATCATGGCGGCCACTTCTACCCCTAACCACTACCACCCCCCCCCCCCACACACACAGAGTGTGCATCTGTGTACAGCCTCTACCCACACCACACATAGCCCTCTCATGATATAAACTACAAGCTGGGAACTTTGAAAACATATGAATTCAGAAGGAGGGACACGGGAATAGCTTAAGGGAATAAAATCAGGACAGTTTGTGTAAATGACGAACATTTTAAGGTTCATTGTGTTGATCTAAGAAATAATGAAAGTGAACTGTATTTGTAAAAGTATGATAAAGCTACTGAGTTTCTAGAATGATCATTATCTATGAAAAAGATTCCTAAACTTTTTCAATTCATTAGACTCTTAGTGTGTCAGGAATTTTTCACGTTATCCCGAGGCCAGGAGAAACACCCAACAGTTCTGTTTATTAATTAGTTATATCTAAATAATACTTAAGTCTTAACAACTCAGTAGCTGTTCGAAAATACTCCTAAACTGAAAGAAAAACAGTATTTTTACTTTATTCTTAAATAACCACGATGACTTGCTAAAGGGCTGTGTGCCCCTGCTGGACACTGCAGAGCTTCTGAAGCCTCAGAGTCCCATCAGACCCCACCACCTTCATCCCCTGCTCCACATGGAGTTTCATGCAGCCCTTGTTTCTTATCATAGCAACTCCCCAAAACTGGTTCACAAAGCTAAGACGTTACTGGAAAGAGCGCAGTGCTATCTAAGGTTGAAATGTAGAACTAACTCCAGCTAATAGCCTGTGCACTGAGAGATGCTGCTGTGTTTCCTTGAAAAGGATGAATTGCCATGCAGCACCCTGTGAATTCACTGTGACATCCCAGGCTTCCTTCGTGCTTAGTTTGGGAACTGCAGACTTAAGACTATTTCTGTTTCATGTATTAGTATCAAATTTTGTATTCACTTGGAATCCTAATAGGCACCATCTTGTACATAGTAGGAGTTAAAATATGTGTTAGCTGAAGAAAAGAAAGGATGGAAAGGAACTTTTTATCTCAAATTCAAATCTGAATTAAGAGTTTCAGAATAATTAGGTGTAACTTAATGTTTAAAATATTGACATTTTTTGCAGAACTTTCTTAGCAACATATATTTGACTCCTACTGACTCCAAAGGAACTGTATGAGTTTAATGATTCACTTCAGTGCAATGGTAAATGGCATATAAGTTTCATACTTCAATTCTAAAATTCAGTACATTCCTCAATTAATTTGCAATATGATTTTCATAGTGCTTCCAGATTTTGATCCAGACTGGTACCGATATTCAAAATCTTCCCAGCTATTCTACTCACTTCTACTCACTTCTACTCACACAACTATTTTATGTTATAAATTTTAGCCCTGATCCTGATGTTGTCATGGCAACATGCTAAGCTAGTCTCTGAATTATCAAGGAATTAATAAGCTATGCTTAGTCCAGTTTTCATTGTGCTACTATTATAATTGTATGCCACGTCTAATTTGCACAGTATTACTATTATAATCATATTCTCACTATTCTGACTAAAATTTTTACCTGTGGCATGCTCATGTAAGTCTGCTAAAAGCAGTGCATATAACAAAGTTTTGAATTCTTTTGTTGACATTTTGAACCCAAACAATTAAAGAAGAAAATTGCTGATCTGGAAATAATTCTGACTATCAAAAACACTACCAGATCAAAAATCAAACAAATTCTATCAAGTATAAATAATGGAAATTATGGGGGAAAGTTATTATGTCACTCTTAGAGTATGTGACGGTAAGGAGGAATGTGGCCATGGGAAATGAATTGAGAAAAGCAGGTCTGAGGAAAGGATCAGCTTTTCCTATTTACTGCTCCGTGTTTCCCACTATAAACTCATTGAGAGCAAGAGCCTTGTTTTACTTATTGTTATATGCTGAGCATTTAGCAATGCTTAAAATATATAGTTGGCTCTCGATACTACATGACTTGAATTACTGGTCACCCTGAAAGAAAAAATGGCTGAAGAGAAAGGTAATGATAAAAAATTAAATAACTCAACCACATGAAGAAGAAAAATGGAAAACAGTAAATCAATAGGGCTTTCCCAAATAACCCATAACAACTTTAGATAGTAGAATGAGGATGGCTGGTATGTATTGGGACTATATAGTAGGATGCTTTTAGAAGCAGGGGATAAGGTAAAGACAAAATTGCCCTCCTGAGAATAAAATCTGTTATGTACCATAATAAAAGGTGACCATTTAAAATCACCAATCCTATGGATACAACCAGGTGTATCCTTAGTAAGTGAAGAATCTGATTAAATCCAGAGTTAATTGATTGTACCATCTGAATAGAAAAATACATTAACCAAATAGTGATAATCAACATGGAATCTAGAATATGGGCATATTTTTGCCATTATTTTTCCATCATTGTGTAGGGGTGAAGGTGTTGTTCTTATGACCAACATGGGAAACTGTGACAGATGACACAGGATAGAAATTGAGAATGAGCTATGATCTTGGGCAAGATAAGTAACTTATCTAAATCAAAGTTTTCTTCTCTGTAAAATGGGATACGAATCACATTGTTTTAGGAATGTGGTTGTTTTAAGAATTAAGGGCAAAGAGCTCCCTTTTGCCATGTGAGGACATGGGGAGAAAATGGCCATCTGTGAACCAGGAAGCAGGTTCTAGTCAGACCCCCAAATTGCTGGCATCTTGATCTTAGACTTCCTAGCCTCCAGAATGTCAAGAAATTAGTTTTTATTGTTTACAAACCAAAAACATATAAAGAAAGAAAGAAAGAAAGAAAGAAAGAAAGAAAGAAAGAAAGAAAGAAAGAAAAGAATAAAAAGCAACAATCTGGGGGCGCCTGGGTGGCTCAGTGGGATAAAGCCTCTGCCTTCGGCCCAGGTCATGATCTCAGGGTCCTGGGATCAAGCCCCGCATCGGGCTCTCTGCTCAGCAGGGAGCCTGCTTCCCCACTCTTTCTCTGCCTGCCTCTCTGCCTACTTGTGATCTCTCTCTGTCAAATAAATAAATAAAATCTTAAAAAAAATAAAATAAAATAAATAAAATCTTAAAAAAAAAAAAAAGCAACAATCTGATTTGTAATGTGATCTCTTTGGTAGGCTTGCCCAGGAAGTGGTTTAAATGATATGCAAAGTCAATTATTCAAGCAGTATACCTGCCTTTGAATTTGGTAAACTTTTTTTTGTTTATAAATTTTAAGGATTTAGTTTAGAGAAAGTTCCCTAGAGTCTGATAAACTCTATTTAAACTGGTAAAACCCAGTGTCAAGAAAACAAAACAGAGAATGAAGCTCTTGGTGATTCTACCATGATACTCTCAGCTGGGAGGCTTCCACTGGTAGGATCCAGACATCGTCGCTTCTCTTTGACAATTCTCAAAATATAACAGGACTTACATATCACACACACACACGTGTTTATGGGAGTGTGTGCATAGCTCTATTTACCTACCCTCCTACCCACCTCCCTACTTATCTGTATCTGTGTGTACGTGTTGCATATACGTGTACAGAGTGTATGTGTTAATAGTTTATAAAATGTCTTCACTTTATGATCTCAAGACATTCATAAAACATCTCTTTTCAGGGATACCATCTCCATTTTATAGCAGGTGAAAGTGTCATTCCTCTTGCCCAGTGTTCTTTATCCTTTCCACTAATATGAATTGAGTTCCTCCTAAGTACCAGGCTCTGTTAGTGTTACCCAGCCAGGAAGGGGCAGGACTCAGCCTGGATTCAGTGTTTCTCCTTCCCCCATCTGCTGCTTCCAAGGCTATATATCACAGGAACTATGTAAAATTGAACTTCTGAGAGTATCATTAGGAAACTAAGAATGAGTTGAGCCTTTGGGGTGTGGAGGGGAACAAAGGACCACAGGGGTTTAAGGTCGAATGGTTGTTTGAAGCCACAGCAAACCCCAAACTACTAAACATCTATTTTGTTTCCAGTTTTTCAATCAAGAAGGATAATCTTCCAACAGCCAAAGGCAGACCAAAGGTGCTTAAAAGGAAATTATACTCATAATAGATAAGGGAGAGAATACAAGAGCTTCCAGTTGTTTTAAATGCATCCAGGTCCAGACAAGTCCCAAAGCATGGAAGGAACTTATACACATCATTGAGAAACCCCTATTGGTAATCTCTGAAGAACCATGATCATTAAGAAAGATGTCAGGAGGCAGAAGATCATTTAAAAAAAAAAGGATGAAATCTATTTGTCAGTTCTTAATGTCAATTCCTGGAAAAATTCATGCATTGACAATTAAACAAACAGTTTGAAAGCACTTGGGAAAGGAAGCAGTCATTACATGTGTTAGCTTCGATTCAGTAAGAACAACTCTGGCAAAACTAACCTCATTTTCTTTTTTTTTTTTGATAGATTAAATGCATTTTTCCTTTGACCTGTATTCTACAGAAGTACTTCTTCATTATCCACTAATGTCTTAATTTAATCTTGTCATTCTGCTAGTAAATAGCCTGAGCATGTACATACATGTCAGCGAACTGGTCTTACACTGTGAGCTTAATACGAGAGCCGGTGCACTGAGATGGAAGGTAACTCCAGCTGAGTAGCACCTAGAAAGCACCTCAGCAATTAGGCACTGTGCTAGGTGCTTTGGATGAAAGATAAATAAGACACAGTCCGTGTCTTTTAAATGTCTGTAGCCTATTTAAGGGAAGATGGACAAAGATTAGTTTTTCTTTCCCTCCATGCTGGGCTCTGCAATAATTCCCATGGGCACAGTGGGCCATGCAGAAGAAGACACTGTTGTTTGTTTATCCAAAGCTGGGTTCTTTCTTTCTTGCCACCAGGAAACCTATTTTGTTCAAGTAGGAGGTGGCAAGGAGTTCAGAGGTATAGTTTACCCTGAGTCTTACCCAGGGGATGATTGGCCGAAGTCAGTCAACTCACTCTGCTTCGGCAGTGATTGTTTTAAGGACAGGAAGGTGACCCCATTCAGGCTGAAGGGACCTGAGATAAAGACTGTGGGAGGTATCTGACAAATATATTCTTTCCTAAAACACAGAAGTTCAGTGAGAAATCCTTTGTGTCTTTTTCCCACCTAATACATTTGGTGAAACTGTGGTGTCTGGAGCACTAGTGGTGATTTTGTGAATATGAAGTCAACTGAGGCTCCTCACATCACTGAACCTCTGAGCCGGGACTGGCAACTCCTTAACTCCAGACCTTTTATAAAGTAAGACTCAAACAGCAAAACATCCTTTTGTTTAAGCCATTTTTAGACAGGTATTCAGTTACTTGACTAACTGAATTTAGTGATACACATAATTACTGACTGTGTTATCTATTACAGTATCTTTCAATAAAATAAGGTTTCAAATGATATTTTAAAATAATAGGATGAAAGATTTAGGAAATGGCTAAAAGCACATCATCATTCACGACTATTAATCTCCATAAATTCTCATTTTCATAAAGAAGCATGTATACATAACATTTACAAAAGCAACTTATATGTGACTAAAGAAAAATTAATCACAAATACCATGAAGCTTTTGGCATGTTTTTTGTAAGATCTTAAGCAAAAATGTGTTAATTATATGGTAGCTATGATATGCAATCAACTTTTTTGCTTTCTCATTTATATATGTGTTAAAGAAACCTATACACAAACTATTCTGTCATTCTTAGACTAGCTAATCTCTTTCCATACAAATGGCTTGCAGAGAAAAATTTCTTGGTTCTCAAAATAATTATAATGGTATAACCTTATTTATATTTGTCATATTGAGATTAAAGTATGTTAACGAACCACAGATAACACATAATATGATATAATTACCTGGCTTGAGGCAAACCATAGCTGGTCCCTACTCCAACCCGAGGCAAACTATAGACAACTTTTTTTACTGTTGCTTGGTCAGGGAAATTAAACATAACCGAGGCTGTGGTAAGAAGAAAAAACATGATTTAGAAAACCACAAGAGAGCTAACCATCAATTTCAGAAATCATTTTCAAGTGCCTCTCATGATTTATTTGTAAAGGTAATGAATCTTCATGGAAAATCAGCTTTCTGTATAACTTTATCCATGAGAAATCTAGGATTAACATTTTTAATTAAGCAAATTAACTTTTACTTTTATTTTTGTTTTAATGAGGGCATATCAAAGAGAGAAATATAGCAGGGAAAAATGAAGACTGTATCACACCATGTAAATAAATAACATCCAAATATGAGCACATTTATTTCCAAATACTTAAGGGGCCTTACTTCGGTTTGCCATAAATACTTCCAAAGCAGTGTTTTGTAGAAGATAACGTCTTGAAAATACAGCTCGTATCTCGCTGAACATCCATTTTCCATGAAGTCCTTCAGTGTACGCAAGAACCTAAAATAAATCATTTAAAGGGAAGTGTCAATCAGTAAAATGTGTGTCTAAGACTTAGTCTGACAATATCTTAGACAGTACTGTATAAAAGTCAGTAAATTAGGGATTACCTTCCTGAATTCATGAGAGATCACAACACTGTCAATCATTTGATTCTATATACAGTATTTGCAAAATTTCTACCTTTCTAAATTTTCTTAGTTGCCTCATGAAGAAATGAAGGAGCAGAAAAATTATATGTTCAAAGTCACCCTGTGACTTAAAACAGAAAATACATTCTATTTTCATCTAGTATATAATCAGTTGGACAAGGTAACCTGACATATGCTGTTGGTTCTTTTTCAACATTTGTTTTGTTCCTTCATCCTTGCTTAATAGAAGCTCAGTCAGCCCCAGTATCCATGTGGTCTATGCCAGTCAATGGATCATGGTTGGTCCGTGGCAGAGGTAGCAAGTATTTTTGGTAAAAGGACAAAGAGCAAATATTTTTAGATTTTAAAAGCCATATGATCCCTACCACAACTACTCAATTTTGCCATTATAGAGTGAAAGCAGTCACAGACAATGTATAAATGAATGGGTGTGGCTGTGTTCCAATAAAACTTTATTTATAACAACAAGGGTGGCCTGAATTTGGTCCTGGGGCCAATCTGTCTGATCCACAGTCTAAGCCAATCATGGCGAAGGCATGCTTTCTCAAATTCCCTTGAAACTAGAGGTGAGGACAGTTGACCCAAAACTGGCTAATGAGAATGAAACCAGAGTCACTTAGGGATGCATCAGCTGATAAAATGAGTTATTCGTAACTGGTACACTCTTTTCCCCTTCTTTCTTGGGTGGAGATATAATGGCAGAAACTGTAGCAGCAATTGTATAACCATGAGAGGAAAGCCAAGGGAATTGCAGTGAGGTTGGCCTGAATACTGAGTTAGTGAAACAACGCTCAGCAACCCCCACATCTGCACTTCCTGTTAGACAATACAGCTAAGTCCATACTCAATAAAGGCACTGCAGTCAAAAATGCAACAAATACATTCCTTCCTGATACACCGATGTATAGTCACTATACAAAACACATTTCTACTTCCATTACTATATATAATCTACTACATTTATATTTGCTTCAGTGAAATCAAAACTGGTTGAATTCTACGTGCATGATATTCCTTAAGCTTTGCAAACAAGTTATGAATTCCCTTTTTACATTTCTTTTCTCTAGAAAAAAAAATATGATCCTTTAGTCTTGCATATTTTGAAAATTCCATTTTCTAACTCCTTAATTCAGTCTTTGTCTTTCCCTAGATGCTAGAAAGTTTTGGAGGCAGTCAGACATCTATTTAAATTCTGAAATGTTTTGGAGCCAGGCAGACTCCTATTGAAATCTTGGCTCTGCTATGCAGCAGTTATAGGACCTTGGAAAAATTATTTAACTCCATCTGATTTTCATCATCTGAAAAATAGCGATAATACTACTATTATTGGTTGGTCTAAGCAGAGACAATGAACCTTAAGTGCATCGTCTTAGTTATTATTTAAGTCCTGTTTATAAGTTTATAGATCTTTATGGTTGAGTATAAAGCGACAACTGTTGCTTTGACTTTTAAATGTAAATCTATACATTTCACAAACGGGTTATAGTGACTTGTCACAATTTATATCAATAAATTCTTAGTTCGGTGCAATGTTCTCCAGACTTGAATTTCACAGACTAATATAATTTTATTTTTGATGGAAAGAATACTGATACAAGATTGATAACTTTTTTTTGTCAAGTAGGGAAAATTTTTAGACAAATAAAACACCCAAAACAACAAAAACAATCTTCCACATGACCATTACTTTGCTAAAAAGTGTAACTATTAAGGTCTTTTGAAAACCCAGACAGTACAATGAGTACCATCTCAGAAAAAAGGAGAGAGCTTTTCACGAAAGCTGTGTTGGCACCCTTCTAGGAAAGCCGTTGTGCCAGGAGGATGGAGACCAAAGACACACACACACACACACACACACACACACACACACACACACACACCCACTCACATGTTTACTTCTTTTCCTCTTTGGGAATGATGCAATGTATATTTGGTCTGTATTCCTTTCCATTATTTTACTTCTAGCAGGCAGGTAGTTCACAAACACATGCAAACACGCAGGAGTTAGTCTGATTCCTTAAGCACTCCCTGTAATCCCAAAGTTGGTCTCACCAACTTTGCCGCTTATCACTTGAACTGTTTTCCAGCCCCACGTTCACCCTTAATTGCTCGTTCTCTGAAAATATATCTGTACCCTTTGTTTTTGCTTTGCTAACTGGCATGATGTTAAGCTTTGTCTAAAAGGACACTGAGGAGATACTGCATGGAGGACAAAGGGGTTTTCGGTCCTGGTGCTGGCGAACTCACTCGGCAGCTTTCGGCAGAACCTGAGGCTTCTCCAGGGCCGGGGGGGGGGGGGGGGGGGGGGGGGGGGGCTGCAGCGTGTGATGGCCAACCGCACTCAGCCACTTGAAGGTTTTCCCTGTACTTCCCTCTGCCCTGGGCGGTTTTATAGCAGAGTGCCTCTGGTGAGAACCCCTCCCATGAACAGTTTCAGTGACTCCCTCAAGTGTAGATTTCTGTAAAGTCTGGAGGACAGAGCTCCAGCAAGTACCCCAGAAGAGCCCTGGAGTGACTTCTCCATCCTTCAGCGAGCTACAGTCCAGCTTTCCCCAGGGAGGCTTGGGGGGGCCGCTTCCTTGGGTTCAGGGACAGCTCTAAGGGTAGAGGCTGCTCCTTTCCAATACCCTTCTTAGAATCCTTAGAGCTCTTTTTGTTTCTTACTAATCATCCTCTGTACTCTAATCTCCTGGTATAATTTATGATTATTCATTTTACACTTTCCCTGTTTAAGTTGCTATGTCTTTTTCTTCTCCTGATGGATCCAGACTGATAGACTCAATCAGTTCTCCCTCCAGCTGGGGCCATGACAGTCCTCAGGGGCCCTCAGGAGCAAGAAAAAAAGGAAACTGAGATAATCAGAGGAACTCAGGAAAGCCTGGAGGCAAGAAGTAAAAGGAGAATAAAACTAAATGAAAATTGTTTTGCTAGTAGCTAGTAAACAAGAATTTGGAAGTAAATTCCAAAAGACAGATCCGAAGGTACAAAGCTATTTTGAGTAACGGCAGGATCATCTGAGTAAGTGTGCAGCCCTTACCACAGGGACTGTGGGAAAGAAAATTATTTGTATACATAATTACTTACAACTTTATAAAAAATCTTCCTAATTATTTTACAGTAACCTATGTTATATTTAAGCTTTTGAAATCCTTAACGACAGGCTGATAAAAGATAATGCTCTAAACTGGTCATAATTCCCTGCCAGGAAATCCACGAGAGCCTAGAGTCCTCTTCTTTTTTTATAACAAACCACCTCCTGCTTTCCCTTCTCATTCCCATCAAAACTGCATATGCAATAAAATTCTCCTAAAGTACTGTATTTAAACATTTTTGTATGCCCTTGTGAGGTGCCTTTCCAGGCAAGCAGTGTGGAATCACCACAGCTAACCTCTACTGTCTCTTCTATTGTATCACTATTTTAATTCTTTGCATAGCACTTAATTATTTTTATAATTTTTTTTTTCTCTGTCCTCCCCCTGTCATGCGAAAGTTTTAAGAGAACGGGACTCTGTCTGTCGCATTTACTGCTCAATACATAGTGCCTAAAAAAGTGCCTGGTGTCTGGGTGTTCCATACATATTTGTTTGTTGGATAAATCACTAAGAAAAATGGACAGAGATAATAAATATGGGGAAGGCCACAAAGAAATCTTATAATGTGTGGGCATTTCTGACTTCTTGGCTGAACTGGAAAAGCTTTCTAGTTTGGACCACAGACGTCTCAGGTACTACCTTAATGTTGGAACCCACCAAGCATCTCTCCTGACATGAGATTTAGTTAAGTTCCGAAAAAACAAAATAGGATAACTGGTTTCTCTTCTGTGGTAGTCTAATTTTCATCTTGGGGAACCCTAGACTCAGTTATACCCCATCCTGAAAGACTACGCTCCCTCACAAAAAGGAGTCCTTCATGCTTGAGGGGTTAGGGAAGCTCTTTAGGCTGCAGTATTTTGACTTCAGTTCATACACTGACAACTCTCACTTAAAAAAAAAAAATGTGGACTGAGGTGAGTCACAGAATATCACCCGGCACCCCTCTTGAGCATCAGTTAGAATTATTTCTGGTAAGTAACTGAAAATTTTTTGTCATGAAATTCCTACAGACAGGATGGAAAATGAAATGGAAACAATGATGTACTATCAAGATAAAACACTGGCATTCAGGAAAGTTTTCATTGCCATGGGCACCCTTAGACTACATCACAATCTCCATTACTCTCTCCAGCTCGTAGGCAATGAGAAAGCCCGCACACTCAGCAGAGGGTACCCTACTGCAGTTTTTCTGACACAACGCTGTGTGGTACGCGGAAGCTGTGGTAAAAGGTTCTGGGACCGGAGGCAGAATGACCTGTTAAGATACTACTGCAGGGAAGTGATGAGGGGTCTAATCAATTTGTATGCGTTTCAGAAATGTAAAGAAATGTCATTTATAGTTGGTTACATATTGAGTTTACAGTACGTTTCTATAAAAATTTGGGCCTCAAGCCCAGGTCTGAAATATGACCTCAGACTATAAAACTGATTGTATTTTATTTATACTTTTACTAGTTACATTATGTTTTACTAGTTACATTATGTTCCATAAGTTTCAGGACCTGCTATAATAATAACTCTTGAAGTTCTTCATCACAGCCCCCGATGTCTTTCTATACCACATATGTACTTTCATCTCTGTTTGAGGTTTGTGGCTTTTGTTTTCCTTCCTAAGTCAGCCTTCCTGTATCATCTGGTCTGTCCCTGCCTGCTTCTCCAAATTATTTAATGTACTATGAAATCTAATCAACAGACACTAACTACCCCAATTCAGTTTTGTCTTTTGAAAATTGAATAAATGTAATTTTTAGGACGTCATATAGGTCATAAACAAGAATATGAGAGCATCTTGATCCCAAATCTTAGGGAACTTTGTGATTTTTTTCTTAACTGACCACTGAACCAGACTGAGCCATCTGCTTACCATCCAAAAGAAGTGAAGGGAGAAAGAGTTCATGCTGCCTCATACCCTGAGGTCTGCTCTTCCCACTTACACTCCGAGGTGCTCAGGAAGCAATTTATAAAACAAATGTAATAGAGAGCCCTTGTAAGCCATCTCACCCAAATGTGTGCTTAACACAGATTATTTGATGATCCTGTTGAAGAAAAATCGGGTTGCTGTGCACTCATGTGTATCAGACATGTATATGTTGTCAGAAACATGTATACGGCTGTCAAATCAGTTTTCTCTTTTCTCCCCCCTTTAAAGGCAGCGAATATTGTGCAACCTAAAAAAGTACTTGTTTAGTGGTATCTGTGCTGATCTCCAATCATTGAACGCATCTGTTAGAACAAATATTACAAAATACTTTCTTTTTTGAATAGAAAAGTTCTAAATTATGCTGCAGGTTTTATTTTCTGTTAAGAATTGATGAAAACGTTGCAGGAGGCTGGATGGACATGCCCTTTCCAGCGTTCATGAGGTCGTCATATCTACCCGACTGGCACTTGCAACTTAATTAAAGGGGGTTAGTACAATGTGAAGTTACAAGTCCCCATGACTTTTGTAATTCCATATACGTGTTCAGTGATGTGGGCTATAACAGATATATTCAAGATGGAATAGTTCATACGTAATTTCAGGTTTACATTCCTACGTGATGGTGCATGTTCTTTTCCCACCCACCAGCTGAATGGAGAGAATTCTAAGGCCTGGAAGGAAAGCCGAGTCACAAGATGGAGGAAGCTTGCTTTCTCCAAGGACTGAGCGCAAGGTCATCTTGGACTGCTAACTGCTGTGGGGGCACAAGGGGTGAGGGCGTAGGGAGCGGCAGAGAAGGTGAGACGTCTAACTGATACTCTCCCCTCTGTTTGCACCACCCTGTCTTGGCGATGCTATTTCCTCACTAAAGGCACGGAGAAGTAGGAGATATAAGAAATAATCAGACATGCGTGGAAGGACTGACAGAGAAACACAATGGAACAGCCTCTTCTCAATGGGCAATGCAATAACCTTTCAAGAGATAAGTTAGGTACACACAATTTAACAGAATAAATGTCCAAATCCTCAACTTTTTTTTTTTTTTTTAGGATTTTATTTATTTATTTGAGAGAGAGAGAGTGAGAGAGCACAAGCCAGGGTAGGCAGTGGGAGAAGCAGGCTCCCCGCTGGGCAAGGAGCCTGACCCCAGGCTGGATCCCAGGGGATCATGACCTACACCGAAGGCAGATGCTTAACCTACTGAGCCACCCAGGCATCCCCAGATTCTCAACTTCTTAAAATCTATATGGCTGAGACTGAGCCTATCAGGGAAATACAGGTTCTCTTTCTCATATCGTTTCTCCCCAGTGTCCTTTCCTATTTAAAAAAAAAAAAAAATGTTGTGGCGACGTCTCTCTCTGGTATATTGCCTGAGGTCTGAGATCTGTTGAGGGGAAAAGAGCCTCGAATAAGGGTAAGTTAAAATACTGACAGAGAGCTTGAAAAGTGGATGTCCTCAATGACCAGATTTTAAAAAATCCTTTTGCAAATTGCATGATTTCTCGATTCACTTTCAAAGAGTGAAGTTGGATCTAATGGAGCTGACGAAGGAGAGAGAATTAAAAGTAATTTTTGATCACAGGTCACTGGGCGATTTTAGCATACAACTTACAAGCAGTACAAAAAACTATAACACTACTATAATAAAACTTCAATATCCTATTGACTTATGTGAACAAGATTTTCCAACATATCTACAAAAAAGAAAACTAGGAGGAGCTGTAATAAATTGATCCTAGTATTGTCCTAGCGATATCCATATGTGGATATATTAACCGTTCATCTCAATCAGAGATGAATTTCCAACAGCATTTTATTTTTTTATTTAATAATTATTTTCCAAAGTTCATAATATACTTATGTTCTTCTATGATTGTAAGCTGATGTTATTTACAATAATTTATTCCAGAATATGTGTTAAATATTTAAAATTTTATGATCTTAGAAATTTAAAAACTAAAACTCTAATTCATAAATGTATATACTTTCTGTAGATTCATATAATATAGTAAGTAATAAAAGGCTTTCAAGAATAAGATATCTTAGATAAATTTTGGGGAGGGAATCAAATGAAAATATGAGCTCAAAGAGAAAGAGGAATTACATAAAATGTCCATTTGAAAAAGGAGGATTCGTGTATTTTAACTGACTGAGCCACCCAGGCGCCCCTTATTATTCATGTGTTTTAAAATGGGTGATGACAGTAATCAAATCACTAGTTATTGGATAGATTTGATTGTACCAAATCTATCTGAAAAGTGACTGTGTGAACCAGACTAACGCATTCGGAGAAATCCACCTGGATGACTGTCCTGTGATCTGAAACCTTCCTCAGAGCAGCCCCCCCACCCACATTCTTTTTGTTTAACCACACCCTTAAGTACTTCTCAGGGGCATAACATTCTTGATCTGCACTGGAGATATGACTATCACAGACACACCTATTCTTAAAGATTCTCCTCCTGGGTGGTCCCTCACTGGGTACTCCCAGCCTCTAGGGCTATAAAAACAGGTCTTAGAGGGTTGTGGGGCTGCAGATCTAGTCCTCTTGTGGCTGTCCTGGACACTCTCTGTAAGTTTCCTTGAGAAACCATTTCTCAGGAAGCTGAATTGTTGGCCTTTTTCTTCAGTCTTAAGGCTTCTTTGGCCTTTGGAAGTCACTTATTAGCTATCTCCCCTTCGTGAAACAGTGATACAACATTTTACTTTAAAATAGGATTATTTGGAACATGTGGGATATTATATCTTTTAAAAAATGTTTGAACTTATGACAGGATTTAGATATAAACTTAAAGTTGTGCAGGGCGGTTTTTTATATTGAAGTCTTGCTGACATACAATATTAGGTGGTATATAGTCCTGTGAATTTTTTTTACACAATAAGTAAGGGGAAAAAAAAGGAGGGACAATTGCAATAGAGCAGTAAAGAGAATAAAGAATAAAGAAATCTTCAAATAGTTGATGGAACAGTCTCACTTTAGCCTCTTGTCCAATTAATAATGAAAATAATCATCAAACTAAAACTGTCAAGGGCAGGCAGCATAATCAATAATACCCAGTACAGACTGAAACACTGATCACAGACTCAAATCTTTTTGTGAATTTTTTCCTGATGACAAGAAATAATTTGGTAATATAAAATTGAAAATTGGGCAAACTGTAAATGGCTTAACTCCGAAGTAAACGAAAATGCTGAAGAAATGAATTTGGCAAAATGAGGAATTACAGAAAATATATTCTTAATGAAAATGAAACAATAGATCCTATTACTCCTATAGCTCTGATGTTAAATATTCATAAACACAGCTATTATCCATATGTGGCTTAAAACTGCAGGACTGCAACATCCTCCAACTGGGGGAAATTTAGGCAGCCCATCCATAGAGAGCTTTTTATTTAATAACCTTGCTTTTGCTGTAATTCATCAATGCGCATATCTGCCTATCCTAGATTTAAAGTCACCCTAGGGTCTGTCTTTCTTACTAGCTGTGAGAGCTCAGGTCACTTAGTTACCTTTCAATTCTTTAATTTGCTTAAGATTTGGGGGAAATAATACCTTACCACACAGGGTGATGGTGAAAATTCAATGGTATAAATCTTTTACAAAGTGCTTGGTATAGTGCCTGGCACACAGGAAGTGCCAGACCAATCTACCTTACAATCACTGCCCATCAGACACAGACGCGCATAGAGAGACACACAACATACTGCCAGCAAGGCAGTAGAAAAACTGGACAACAGTAAACAAACTTGTACTAAGCTGACAAGTCACAGCTCTTTTTCCTTAGTGGCAGCTGGTACCCTAGAAATTCTCCAGAATCACAGTGCTAAGCTCTCATGAGAAAGCCCAGCTGTTTGGGACATGGAGCTACCACCGTCCGTAGTGACCATTCTCAGAAGGCTTCTTCCTACCTTCTTTTCCTGTCTATGGGTGAGAGGCCAGCCCTTATCTACCAAGCCTGTCCTCATGATGTATCAATTTTATTTACTTTCAGTGACTTTTATTGAGCAGAGATTTATCAATTGACCTTAATGAGCTGATGGTGAGCAAGAGGGGAGGAATCCTACATTTCACGTAATTCACGGTCTGCTGGAGGATCAGACAGTGGGGAGAGGGGGAAAGAAAAGGGTCTCGAGCAGAAGGAACAACATGTATGTAAGTATGATGCTTTGGGGAATGGGTCCAGGCTGTCTGGAACACATACTGTAAAGAGGAGAAAGGTGAAAAATATAATTAGAATAATGAACGATGGGCAAGGATCCAGGACATGGGGAAATATGTGATTCATGTTAGAGTTGAACTTCCAGTCTGCAAGAAACAGAGAGCCCCTATTGTTAAACAAAGAGCTGAGATGATCAAATTTACACTTGAAATCACTGCTGTGGCTACAGGGTAGACGAAGTCCCAAATAATCTATGCGAACGTTATTTTATAGTCATTAGTAGAAAACCATGAACTCTTTCAAAAAGAGTATTGTTTGTACCTGGATAATAGTATCTCATACCATGGCAAATACTTTTAAATTTCCTTATTTTATTCCATACATCCCATAAACAGTCGGAGACTTCTTGAGGGTAGAGACTAGGTTGTATTCTATTTTTTATTCCTTACAGAACCTGCACAGGGAAGGAACTCAATCAGTTTTTGTTGAAGAAAATATTGAAAATTTAGTTTACAAACAAACTTTGAGTTGCAGCTGGAGTCCTCTGTGCCTACTTCATCTTCAAATGCACATGCTCAAAATTACGGTAAAATCCTCGAAATTAAAAAACAATATTGGCAAGGTTGCTTCATTTTTGTCCTACTCATGAATGTCCCCATGTGTAACTATTATATATTTGGCTGTGTTTTCTCATTTTCTCAAATTTGGCAAACTCTAAAATCTTGTATTTTTCCCTCTGCTGTTATTTAACAAAGAGGAGGAGTGGAGTAGCAGGAGGGAGAACTCTACACTGTTGGAAAGAAGCTTATTTATGGCTTCTAGAATTTCCTTTCTTTTACATATTGGATATTTTAACTTCCCCTGTATTATTCTGCATGGTGGCAAGTTTTAAACTAGTTATATATATATATACACATATATGTATATATACATATATACATATATGTGTATATATATACACACACACACATTTACTTATATGTATAGCTTGTTATATGTATGTGTGTTGTATATCTATAAGTATTTATGTATCTATCTATATATATCTATATCCATATCTCCTGCTTTTAAGCTTTATTTTCTTCTATGTGAGAGCATTTGGTTTTCTGGATTATAGGTTTTTCTTTGAATCTTTTTGGTAGTAGGGTCTGATTTGTGGATACCATTAGTTGTTAGCACAAATTGTTTTCCCTTTTTGCAAATATTTCACATTCAAGTTCTAGGTGCAGTCAGAAATGATAAAAGATTAGATGGGGTATTTGCAGTAATTGTTGCACTAGTGAAATCATTCTTAAGTTGCAGAGTAGACATAAAGGAGAATTGCTTTTGACTGGAGATCTAATTATGCTACGAGAGAAATCTTTTAACAAATTAAATTAATTTTATTAAAAATTTTTTAACATAATAGAGTTTATACATAAAAATCATATATACTTATGGTACTCAATATTTAATAAGTGTTAACTACTATGACTAGTAGTTAAAAATTAGTAGTTAAAAAATTCCATACTTAACCACAATGTGCATTATGCCTGATTCTTTTTTTTTTTTTTTTTAAGATTTTATCTATTTATTTGACAGACAGAGATCACAAGTAGGCAGAGAGGCAGGGGGGGAAGCAGGCTCCTCGCAGAGCAGGGAGCCCGATGCGGGGCTCGATCCCAGGACCCTGGGACCATGACATGAGCCAAAGGCAGAGGCTTTAACCCACTCAGCCACCCAGGCGCCCCTATGCCTGGTTCTTAAGTCCTAACTAACTTGAACACTTTTCAGCTCCCAAATGTACCATGTTCTGTTATGCTTCTGTGTCCTTGTATATGCTGTTTCTTCTGATTAACTCCTTTTAATGACTGAGCTAGAAGAGCCTGCTGCTACCTCTGACCCTGTACCCACCTATGACACTTGCCTGGCACTTACTACAATTGATGGTTTACTTATCGGTATCTCTTGCTAACCTGTGAGCTCACTGAGGGCAAAAATTCTGAATGCATCTCTGTATTTTTCATACTTAGCACAGAACCCAGCACACAGCAATAATTTAACGTAAGAAGTAATTACTTATAAATGCCTCTGTTGATTGATGTTTAGTAATACACATGTGTAGGAAAGTTATAATTTATATGGTCTACATGAATTAAAAAGCAGTCAAATTAAGACAGTCCAGAGTGATTCCCAATTCATTATATATTGGACAGGACATGGAAAGTTGCCCCCTCCTGAAAAGTTTCCTTTTACCATGTTAATTACCTATGATCCCACAACTCTGGCCATGATTGATTGAACTAGGATGGACCCCTAATATAAAAGTAGTTATCTAAGTAGGATGGCCACAGCTCATGGCTGTGAGAATCCTGTTTGTCCCTCAGAACCAGGCTGTCATGAATGTTGACTGGCTGACACCATTGATGATTTCTCTTGATGATGTGAATGTGAGATATCCAGAGACAACTCTCACAGGAAGGTGGGAAGAAGCCAAAAGACAGAGAAGGCAGTCAGTCACCAGAAATCATAAGCAGCAGGAATTCTGAGAAAGCAGAAGTCAAGACCAAAAGAGATGGGTCTAGTCGTCGATGTAACTATCTCTTATGCCAGACACATCTGGTACCACTTTGCTCTCCTGGCTCCAGCTCTCCCTTTTCCATACCATGTTGTTTCCTGTCACAGAGCCAATGCTCATATTTTTCCTTCTCTGGAAATATCTCCCCTCCCCTCTTTGCCTACTTCATTTCTACTCATCCTTGAGCTTTCTTTACTTACTGTTTTCTCAGCTGACCTCTCTTGCTAGGCTGATCTCCCCCCAGCCCCCATCACATACTCTCATAGCTCCATATATGAGAGAAGTTCTCTTTATAGCATGTACCACAAATTTTGCAAATTTATTACATATTTTATTAATGTAATCTCCTCCACTCTGACAACTTGTTTCTGCCCATTACTGTATCTCTACTGCTTGGCACAGTGCCTGTTACGTTGTAGAAACTCAATAAATAACGTGCTGAATGACTGAATTAAAGGTGTATTTAGAGTGAGTTAGTCTGTAGGAGTGACAATATAAATAAAAATGTAGAGTAACTGGCGCTGTAATGTTAATGGATGTCTATGGTTGAAAGGACATTAAAAGAACTGGGTCATGGAACTTGGATGAAATTCCAGTTTCTGAGAAGGCTTGATGAGAATTTCCCATTTGAACATTACCATGCTTCCATGCTTTCTTACAGTAAACTCTGTAGTTGATGTTATTGCTTCCCCACTCAGAATCTACTCCTGCTTCTCCCATCTTCCACTTTCCTGATTAACAGAACACTGACTGGGTTTTATTGACTTCAAGTCTGTGCACTTCTGAGTCAGGACACACTGACCCCCGGCCAGTCCCAGGGGCAGATCAAGTTAGTAAAAATATCCCCATACTTAAGAGTAAACCAATGGAAGAGATACTCTCTCCATCCTGTGAACATTCCGGGGCTTACTTTGATTTGGAGAAATATTTGAGCCACACTGTTATCAATGTGAGAACGAGGATAAACCAAGGACGACAGAATGGAGAAGGTGAACGAGCCTGGGTTTTTGAAAACATATGGAAGTAGCTGAATCAATCAACCCTGGAGATCGGTATATTCAGGACTTGCTATTTTATGAGGCAAACACATCCATCCATGCATATAAACCTGTTTGAATTAGGATATGTATTACTTGCAGCTGAAAATTTTCTGATACAAACTCTTACTGCTTGATGTAACCTTCATGTCTGTTTTATCTGAAGAAGGAAAAAGACTAATACCACACACCACACACACACACACACACACACACACACACACACACACACACACACCAGAAACACTGTACTGTCTGCTCAAGTGTCTGTAAACCCAAATGGTTCCAAAAAATAAAGTGTACTAAAATTTTTGAAAAATATGCAAACATTAAATGTTTCCATATTTTGTATATGTTCTAGAATAGCTTTTCTTCCTTGATTGCCTGATGAAGTCCTACTTTGTACTAAAAGCTGACTGCTCAAAAAAACATCTCCTCAAAAGGCATTGAACTTTTATCCTGTATCTGTCAGGTAGGTACCAGGCTCATCGGGGGCAGGAAAGACAGTATGAATGTGAATTATTTTTCAAGTTTTAAAGACTTCTTTTTCAGTGATAATTGCAACTGGAAGCTATTTTCGTACAAGTGCAGCTCTTAAGTATGTTTTCCTTTGAAAACCCAAGTACTCTTGGGCACTCACAGGTACACCCATAGGAGTCATGAGAATTTTTCTTTTTTAAAGCTGAAGCTCTTCTAGAATCAGTGTCTCTCAAAGAAGGGGTAAAAAAAATGAAGCCCAATCTTTATGTAGCGAATCTGCATTTGGGAAGTCCCAACTGGGGGGGTTATTTTCACGTGTGTCTGCCTACCACAGTATTAGTGTTACCCTTGACACATTTCCTCACACGACCGGTATGTACCAAAAAGTATGTGGTTTATTAGCACTTAGTCTGGTGGACTATGATCATTTTTTAATAAATCTGTAAGCCAGACTGGAGTTGAAAGAACTTGGATTATTATAGAGGATGACAGAAAGACTGAGGGCTGAAGTAACCACTTCAGTACTGTGTTAACTCGAGAACATTCCTTAACATAACTGAGACACAGTTGGCACTCACATAAAATAAGAATGATCATATCCACTTTACTAGGTTGTTGTATCAAGTGAAATAACATATAAAAAGTATCTAGGGGAAAGACCGGTACAAAAGTAGTATCACATAAATGTGCCAAACAAGTGAACTCTCAATCCTTCCTCACCAGGACCTTTGTGAAACTCTCAGTCAGGAGTGAACAGAGTCCCTGCCGTGGTCTTGGCCCAGGTCCTTCTCCAGTGTCCATTATTCTCTGATCCAAACTCCGCTTCTCCATCTTACACTGGTTCATCTAAATCTGGCTATTTCCAAGAACTGGTTCTAATATAACCCTTACTGGATGGCTTTGAGTGTTCTATGTTTGAAGTTAACTCTTAAAAAAAAAAAAATCTTAAGTGCTTCAGCTGGAGACATTTCAGCACCTGAATTTCCTGTGGTATTTTTATTCCTACTCTACATTACCTGATAAATAACAGCTCCTCAAGAAACGCAACTCAGTTTAAGTGTAAACATCTCAGTAAACATCCCTTGTTTGTACATGAATGTCTTTCACAAAAATATTTGTAATTAGGGGTTAACAAGAGATTTTAGAGGCCTCCTGACTTTTATGGGCAATGAAAATTGTACTTCTAGGATTGGGTATCCCCCTCCCCCCCAAGTTTACTCTTCATTCTCATAATGCTCCAAGACTATATTTGTTTCTTCTGTTTACTTTATATTCCTTGGTTGTAAACCTATTTGCAGCAAATACTGTTTTGCTGAGAATTTGCCATTTATGTTCCACTTGAACAACAGGAGCAAGTACTCTGTCCCCAGGCAAAGTTGTTAGCATCACATGTCATTTGTTTATCAAAGAACAACTTAGTCAACACCTACTAAGTTCCCAATGTTGTGCTAGGTGATGGAAATACACTAGTGAACAAGAGAAAGATGGTCTCTCCTTCCCCCCCCTCCTTTTACATGACTCATCCTGTCTATATGTAGAAAGCCTTGATAATTGATGAATATAATTTGATTTCACTGGGTTGCTAAAAAAAAAAACACCATTAAATAGGTTACTGTACTTAACAGGTGTCTCCAGTATAAGTACCAGAGGTCCCTTGCTATGGGCAAGAGGCTGTCCAGAGCATTTACTGCAGAAAGGATTCACGGAGACGTTGATTTTCAACTTAGTTCTCGTTAGTAGCTCTAATGTGAAGCCACTAAGACCAGTGAAAGGAGCGCAGGTATAGCATTAACTCTGCATTTTAGAACGACTGTTCTAGTGGTGGTGAGAAGGATTTGGAAGGATGCTAGACTGGAAACCTGAACTCTGCCAATTGGAAGTAAAGGAGGTCCAATCTAAGACAGTTGCAGAAGAGAGGAAGAGGAAGGGAAAGATAGTAAACATATTTAGGAGGCAGAATTAGGAAGACCTGTGTGTTTTTGTTTTGTTTAATACTGACATAAAGAAATGAAAGGAACTGAAGCTTTGTAAGACTTTCTGGCTTCAGGGACTGGGTGAATGGTGCTCTCCACGACATTCTAGGTTTAGGGTTACTGGCAGACCACGAGCGTTGTGAGAAAAGTAAGAGGTTCCGTCCGGGGGCACCTGGGTGGCTCAGTGGGTTAAGCCTCTGCCTTCAGCTCAGGTCATGATCTCAGGGTCCTGGGATCGAGCCCCACATTGGGCTCTCTGCTCAGCAGGGAGCCTGCTTCCTCCTCTCTCTCTGCCTGCCTCTCTGTATGCTTGTGATCTCTATCTGTCAAATGAATAAATAAAATCTTAAAAAAAAAAAAAAAAAAAGAGGTTCTGTCCGGGTCTAGATAATGCAATCACTATGCTCATCATCACTCATATAAGCATGAATTTGTGCAAATAAGATGTGTTAACAAAAACAATCAACATTTGATCTACATTTGACTACTTTAATAAATGACAGCCAGTGAATAGCATATAAATAAATTAAAATAGCTAATTTTTATTAAAGTTTTGCTCTTCACTTATAGTATAAGTAAACGTAATATTATTTACCCCAGAAACAGAGGTTGTTTATAAGTCTCTGTCAACACTGAATGTTTTCCCTGGCACTAGGCATTGTGTCTGGCACACAGCAAGTGTGTGCAGCTCCGTGGACGTTTACTGTATGTTTCTCCAATATTCATGTCTTAGTAAAGAAATAAAACTGCATACCAGAGATATCCACATGGCAAATTCATTTGCAAAGAAGATGGCCCGTGGGATATAGTATTCCATATAGTAAAAATACACAGATGTATTAATATAGTTAACTATTTATTTTTTATTTTTATTAAAAGATTTTATTTACTCAAGAAAGAGTGAGAGTGAGCGAGAAAGAGCCCAAGTCGGGGGTGGAAAGGCCAGAGGGAGACGGAGAAGCAGACTGCCCGCTGAGCAGGGAGCCGAATATGAGATTATGACCTGAGCTGAAGGTAGATGCTTTACCAACTAAGCCACACAGGCGCCCCTAATTATATTATATTTTAAATAATGTCAGGCAGTTCACAATTTTTGTTTTTATGCCAAAGCAGAAAAATTCTTATTGGGTAGATAGGGAAATTTAAAAGATTCTGACCTTTATAACTAATGCCACTAAAATGTGGGAAGGCATTCCACAGAGGAATAACAAATTAATCAAGATGGGAAGTTGAGGGGAAAAAGGATATATACATATATATGTAATTTTCATAATATATGAAATATATAATATATAATATATATAATTATATATAATATATATAATAGAGGTCCATATGATGTCTAACACACAAAAATACATAAATGAGATAAACTGTACTATTTATCAATACTTGCCTCCTATAGACATTATGATACAGTACAATTTTGCTTAAAAAATACCAAACAGATAAAGCCCAGAAAATATAGTATAAATGGCTCTTTGCTGGTTGAATACATGATTAACTTTACCTACAGAAGATTTAAAACTATATGGAGACATAAACATACTATTTTTATCTATGAGATTGACAAAGATCTAAATGTTTAATAATATTGAGCTTGCTGTGGGGAAAGCAGTCACTCACTATATTGAGGGTGGGAATGTAAATTAGTATAACTTATATCAAGGAGATTTTGGCATTAGCTATCAAGATTTCAAATGTATACATCCTTCACCCAGTAATCTCATTGCTAGGAATTTATCCTGTGCAAGATGAAGCAAGACGAAGTGTGTACTAGATTCTTGACTGCAGTATTACTTATAATACCAAAAAAATGGAGGGAAATGCCCACCAATGAGGGAAGGGGTTAATTCAATAAAGTAATTAAATAAAATATGGAATAAGCTTACATTATTTAGGATGCATTTTCAAAGAAAAAGAACACCAAGTTATAAATAAAAAATTAAGTGTGTTATATAAGTGAATAGTTATTTAGAATAAGAAAAAAAAAATCACAACAAGTATTGGAGCCTTGGACATCACAGTGGTTTTCTTTTGAGCCCTCTTAAAACAGTTGAGTAAACAGCCCACTACACAATTCCCAGAAACTTGTCTTTCACAGGCTCTGTGGACTAAGGGACCCTGGTGCCTATGCTTCATTAGCTTTACAGTAAATACTTAAGAAAATCTAGAGGTATCTGTGATGATGCATATACTAAACTAATTTCTAATTATTCTCATAATTTTACTTAATTTCTTAACATACATTTAAAATTTTAAAAAATGTGCCTATATATATATAGAGAGAGAGAGAGAGAGAGAGAGAGATCAGAAATCTCAGGTCTGTCCTAAAGAGGTAATAACTTCCTCGAATTTACCTATCTGTAACAAAACTTGTTATCATCACGAGCATTATATTTAGTGTTCATTTAATTATTTTAATTAACATCGTGATTTTGTCATTTTTATTATAAATAAAATATCTAACATATATTCAACATTATATTTCAAAATACTTAAAAGATCTTTGAAAAAAACATGGAAAAATATCTACTTTCTCCTCATTAAAAAAAAAAAAGATTCATGCTTTCTTCATGAAGGATTGATGTGTCTGTGTTTGGCTGCTTTCAGCTTTGCCTGAAAGGTATTTTTCACGTGATGAGGAAAAGATATTTTAATGCATTTTGAAATAAAAATCCAAGCCTTTAATAAATGCCTAAGCATCTAAGCATTAAAATGAAATTCAATGGTAAATCAAAGCTAAATAAAAATTACACTACCTTCAACTTTTTAGCTCCAAGATAGGGTTTTACACAGTAATATTAAAAAGAAAGTTTAATATATGATAGCTGACAATTTCAAACTAATCCCTACTCTACCTTCTTTTTCTTTTATGAACCACTGAAGCAAACTCCAACAGACAGCGTAAGATGAATCTCAGGTCCAGTACAAGCTTTTCAAGCCTAATCAAATGGGTGTAAAAACATATATAAAAAGATGAAAGTGCTTTGCTTTTACATATGGCAAAATAAATCAGTGAAAAGCTGAAGAAAGAAGTGAGATGTTCCATAGGGGCAGGTTAAGTCTGATGCTAATGCTTACTTAAAATGGTGACAGTCTGGAGTAGTGAAGCCTTGCTGGGCTGCTTTAATTTCTCCCTGGAATAGCTCCCTCCCAACCTTCTGCAGCACATCAAAGTCTCTGGAGCTCAATTAAAATTGGATTATATTGAAATGCTCTATCTATGGGAACTGTGTGCTCACTAACACTTTTCTCTCAGTAATACTCCAGATGACAGTTGCCCATCCCAATTTAAACAGTTGTCATAGAGACGGGGAACTAAAGCAGCAGAAACTAACAATACAAAGGAAAGGTAAGGGCTAAGATTTCTGTGAATGAGGAGCTTGCTTTTTTCAGCAACACTGTTTATTACACCAATGACAAAGTACAGAGATACAAACAGTATTACAGTTTGTATCTTGCATGAATAGAGAGTTAACCACAGTAGCACTAAGATCACATGAACGTGTATGTCAAATGTTTTCTACCTGGGCATGTTCTGTTTTCTAAAAATTAAAGATCAAATGCTTCTCCCAACAGATAGCAGCTAACAGAAACTACAGATAGTAAAGGGACTATGGCTAGCAAGTTTACAAATAAAGATGTCGATATCTACTTTTTAATTGCAGGTACAACCCAGAAAGAAGAATTTCTTGGATGAAGATTCTTTTCCCCTTTTGCAAGACTACAGATTTTAAAAGTGTTAATTTGGGGTTGAAAATGATAAATCGTGACTCTGCATGCATATACGTTTCAAATGAGCACCAATTTTTGGCCAAGGCAGTTCACCTTAAAAGTGTCCTTATCATTGACAAAGAAATACATTTCTAAATTTGATTTTGGAACTTATTTCTGGTTTTAATTAGCAGGTATTCTATAATCTTCTCTAATTTCTCTTCCTGACATCAAAGCATATCAGCACAGGCGGAAAACTCTGTCAGCTTCCTAAAAGCTGAAGAATGAAGATTGCTTAAATTTCTGGCAGTTCTAAAGAGCAGTGTATTTGAGAGTGTAGACTGCTAGCAATGATACTATGTTCTCACGGAGATGGCATGTTTCTGGCAGTAGAAAAACTCTTAACCTTTCTTATAATTGGCTTATCCCAAGTCCTAAGATTGTTTTTCCTATCATTGTGCAGATCGCCATGGAAATAAATTGACTATTGCTATTTTATAGAATATTGCACTGTTTTTCCTTTTAAGATCTCAGTACCTGAGGTTCTTTTTCTCTTGGGAAGGCTATGTTGGGATTCTGAAGCAGCAACAAGGCAGAGTGCACAAAGTGCAGGCCAAAGGGGAAGGAAACAAAAATGTGTCAGAAAATCTAAAAACAGCACAGATCAAAATTTGTCAAAACAAGGCCCTGGTTTAAACCAACAAGAAGGGCCCCTACAGCTTGGGCCTTGACAAAGCACAGACTTTTTATTTATTTATTTATTTTTAGCCCAGCTGTAGAAAACACCATCTAATGAACCTGTCTGGGGCGGCTGTCCCCATCCTGTCAGGCATGTCAGGAAATGACAAGCACTGGGGACAGGCCGCCGCCAGTCATAGACAGGCCTGCCAGCTGGAGAGTCCAGCCCCAATCTAATCACACCACCAGAAAATAACTTTCATGCTTTCAGCTTGACAGGATGGACTTGAGGAAAAAAAAAAAAATAGGACTGGAAACAATGCTTTGGCTTTCAATTACGTATCATTTTTACACAGCAATTAAAAGTAATCTAACACATGCAATCCCTGTTACTTCACATCGATGCAACAAAGTGTAAATGTCATTATTAGAGAGAGACACATATAAAGGTTACTTTGATAATATGGGCACGGAAAAAAAGGATATAAGACCACCTCTATCTGTCCATAGAGAAGCTACATCATATCAGAAATTTAATATTTTTGATTCAGTTTATTGATATCATACTCCCTTATGTTCAAAGAATTTTCTTATAAAGATCACCAGGGAGCAGTAGTGCTGATTTTATTTCTTGTGTTTTGAGAACCAATACGCATGAAGAGAGAAACAGGATAAAACTGGCATTTTCAGATGGCTCTAACACATCTCTGCCTTTTGTGATGTTGGGAAAAAAGAGCCATTATGAATAAATACAGCCCAGTGAGAACATTACAAGTTGGATCGTGTTTATATTCTATAAACTGACATAAAGAACTAAAGAATGAAGACTTGCAATAAAAAAAATCATACTCTGATTAGATAATTTCCATGAATCAGATGGCTGTTTCAGCAGCATGCAGACCACCATATAAAAATGTCCACCTTGCATGGAAGTATTCAGAATAAAGATACATGTAATATGTATAGGTTAACACTTCATTCAGTATATGCCCATATGTAAATGAATGATTATATAGTAAAATAGACCTTATACTTATTAGGGTTTTTCACTCATGTTTTCCATAGAGTAACTGCTAGCATTAACACTGAGAGCAAAAAGAACCAAATACAGCACTCTGTGTGTGTTTCAGTCTACATAAATGCATAGAACAGGCTTAAAGAACTACTCATTCTGTTAACTAAAGGTAGACTCCCACTGCCCCTGACTTCTGAAGTCATGAATCATAATATTCAATCTGAATGGGAGCAATATCGCATCACATAGTAATCTATTTGAAATATATTACTGAAAATAGGTGGCTGGCATATGATAACTGCCACTTACTGGCCTGGCCAATTTGGTCAACTTCTATAACCGTTCTGAGCCCGATTCCTCATCCATAAAATAGTGAAAATGATGTTTGCCTCAAAGGGTTGTTGTGGAAAGAGAGTGGATATATGGCCTCTGTCTCCATGCCTAGAACACGTATATGATTAACAAAGTTACTACCATCACTTAAGAGAATGCAGAGAAGAGTAAATAATTTTTAAAATCAGGTTTACCTCTACAAAATAATACTCCCTCTGAAGAGCATATGAGGCTGGATATTGCTTCAATCGTATAAAGAACAGTCTTTCATAATAACCCAATCACACTGAAGTCACAGTAAGTATACAGAATACAGCAACCAAAACTGGAATATATCCAAGTGATGGTTATGACCCTTGCCCCCAGAAAATGACCAGGAGATTCTTAACAAACCCAAGAGAAAAGGACTTAGTTTTCTCCCTAGACAATCGAGGTGAAAGTGGACATGCATTTAAAATTTCATATTTTCTTATACAAAATACATGTTTCTAACATATAATGATTTTACACAAGCTCTCAGTATAATTTTGTCATTAGTTTGCTCAGTACTGCTTTATTGCTGCATTATTTAATTCATTTCAGTCATGTAGGAGCAAAGAGAGCTATGGCCTACTGACCTCAATTTTCACTTAAAGAAACAAATTTCCTTTTTGCAAACTAAGACAATTTTTCTCCTGTCAACCTTGTTTTAAAATATTAACCTTATTACCATTACAGTAAATATTCATATTTGTCATCCAGATTTGCTTACAATTGCAACTTTAATCAAGTTATGAAATTGCTTCTGTTCTTAGTTTATCTATCCCCCAATACAGATGAAAATATGTGTTTTCAATGAGCTATCTTTATTACTGTGTAAATACACTTAAAAGAATGTGTTCTTTCTTTTTTTTTTTTAAAGATTTTATTTATTTATTTCACAGACAGAGATCACAAGTAGGCAGAGAGGCAGGCAACAAGAGAGGGGGAAGCAGGCTCCCCGCTGAGCAGAAAGCCCGATGCGGGGCTCGACCAAGACCCCGGGATCATGACCTGAGCCGAAGGCAGATGCCTTAACCCATTGAGCCACCCAGGTGCCCCATGTGTTCTTTATTTTTGCTTGGCATCAACTAATATCTAGAAAGGGAACAAAACAAGCAAAATAGAGTCTGATTATAGGTTTTCTTGACAATGACTATATACAGTATTTGTGGAAATCTGTGTAATTGGCTTGCCCTCCTGTTAAAAGCCATCATAATGGATATACTCATTCCTGGAGTAAAACTGTTGGATGTATGAACAACTGTGAAAATTGAGTAGGAAGTCTAAATTGAACAGGATCAAATTACTATAATGCATCCATAAAACAATGTGGAATTCCCAGGAAAGAGGAAAGAAAATGAAGCCACGATAGAGTACAACTTGTACCTGTAAGGGTTTCTTTCATAAAAATGATCAGAAGCAAATATGGCATAGTTTTATGATATGTTAAAGTTGGGTGATGGGTACATGGCATTTGTTATATTATTCTTTGATTTTTTTCAACTTATTTGACTATTTCATAATAACATAATGTAAAATATTAACATAACAAAGTTAAAAGTATTGAATGTATGCTTTTATATCTATATCTGTTTACTAAATATTTTCAAATATTCAACTTTATCTCATCATCACAGAATCACCATATAATGCACAGAGATGAAGTTTTTATTCCCATTTTACCAGTGAGGAAGAAAAGACTTAGGGATGCTGATTTCCTTCCATCCAGTTCACAAGAAATCTGAACAATGGCAGAGCTGAGACTAGAACCCAAGTGCCCTGCCTCAGAGTTCTCAGAGAGTGACACTTCCCCATAAATATGGGCAAGTTTTCTCACATTTATTTCATTCCTATAGTAATATTTATGAACAACCTCTCTAATCATTCACATATGTCTTTGTAAACATTTGATGATTTGATATACAACTGTATATCAAATAAAGCAGAGAAACTAAATGTTTTAAGCAGTAACATTTAATAGCCTTGATAGTAATTAATTTATGATAAGCATCAATTTGTTTTAAATACTTTCAGAAATATGGTAGGACCTTCAAAAAACAGTCACTAATAAATTTTGTGACTTGGCATAATTCTAAACAAATGACATCAGGGGCATCTGGGTGGTTCAGTCATTAAGTGTCTGCCTTTGGCTCAGGTTGTGATCCCAGGGTTCTGGGATTGAGCCCTGCATCGGCTTCCTGATCCACAGGGAGCCTGCTTCTCCCCTCTCCCATTCCCCTTGCTTGTGTTCCCTTTCTCTCTGTCTCTCTCTGTTAAATAAATAAATAAAATCTTTTAAATAAGCAAATAAATAAATAAATAATCAATTTTAGTTCCCTTTGTTAAGGAAAAAAAATGGGTCCACCTCAATGATTGGGATATATTATGCCCTACCTATATAGTGCTGTCCAGCTAAAAGCCTCCTACTCATTCATACAGATAGTCTTCCTCAAAATACCTTGCATACTGATGAGGAACATCTAGATAAATGTCTATAGTTCTGCTTACCATAGTGTAAAGGAAACTTTATTGGAAGAGAGGTGTTTTATAGCTTTCTATGATACATCCATCAGTAAATTTAATTATATGATTTATATTTACGTATGCTATTTAATGTTATTTTTAATGATATAAAAATGAAATCTAGGTGGTGTACTATGCCATTTGAGTTATCCTTGGAAAATATTTAGCTTTATTGTGTCTGCTAGTTAAGTATGACAAAATGTAATACACCAGGTTGAAATAAAGGGATTTACAAATGACAATCCTGTCCAATGACACAGAACTTGATACAGAACTTTCTGTAACCAGAATAAATAATCTATGGATTTCATAGGTTGAGGACAGTCCAACTAGATGGAGTTTACAGGAAACACTAGGAGGCACCTTGGGGAGGGGGTGGGAGAAGGCAGTAAGAGGAGGTAAGGAGGTGAAGGGAGGCACTTCCGAGGCACTCCCTGGACCCCTTTCCTCACTCAGACTACACTGTTTATTGCTGACTATTTGTTTGGAACGTGTCTGAAAGATCTGGTTTGTTCTTTGGGAACACATTCTCAAGGGAGGAATCCTTCTCTTCTGTTTTGACCTACGGCACAGATCTTCCTTATGGATTCTGGGTTGGCTGGCAGTGCGTGGTGTACCTACAGGGAGTAAGTGAAACTCTGAAGTTTCCTCTGTCCAGCGCCCCCTAAAGAACTTATTACTAGAGACATCCTACCAAGGTTCATTTGGATTATTGCCCCTGTTGGAATGAATACAGCAACAGAGCACTCAGGAAACAATAAATAAAACATTATATGGAATATGATGAATATGATGAAAATGTCAATACAAGTTCTTAGTTTTAAATGTTTCAACTGTCAAAAAAGAGAAAGAAGATAGGTGAAAGCGGCACTCAACTTAAATCTTTAAAAAATGACAGAAAAACATATCAAAGGAAAATGCAGAAGGAAAATAGTTGAAGTAAAAAAATCATTAGAAAATTAAAAAGTGAAAATTTTATAAGTCTAAAATGGATTCTTTGAGAAGACAAGTGAAAAAAACAAACCCTTGGTAAATATCTTTTAAAAAGAAAACCTTAAAAAAGTAAAAAAACAAATAGGGCTGCAACATCTAATATAGAAAGATGCTTAAAATTAAAAATGAACACTCTGTAGACTTGTATGTATTTAAGAATAATTTCTCTTTTACATTGTGAAGCAGCTCTCAAGAGAGGTAAGGATCTACTTTCTCTACCAAGTAAGTGGCTATCCTCTCCCAGGGCGAAGCCTTCTGCCCTCCTCCAAGAGTCCCCCTTCCAAGCCACCGACTCAAATCTGAGTGTCCAGCCCAGGCTCCTTGTAAGTTGCAGTCCTCAGTCCAATGTCCACAAGACCTCTTCAGCTGAATGTCTCACAGGAAACTCAATCCGATATGTCCAAAATAAAACTCATGTTTTCCTTAAAACTTGCTCTTCTTTCTTATGAAAAGTCAATGTCAGGGCTCCACCATTCCAAAGTCAGACAGAAATGGATGTGAAAATTCACCTTGCATTTTCAGTTATGTGAGCACATGCAAAGTACTTAAATTCTCCAAAGTTTGTATTTATCTCTAAACCAGTGAAAATAATATAAAATTCATAGAGACATTATGCTGATTAAGTTAAATAACATAATAATCATAGAAAAGTCTTCAGCGTAGTACTTTTGGATAACATAAGCACTCAGAGCAAGTGGTAACTATCATAGGGGTAAGTTCCTATCATTATCTCCGTGAATGGCACTACTATTCATGAAGAAATCAAAGCTAAAATTTGGGACTTATCTGTAAACATTCCTGTTCCTTCACTCCCTAGTTCCAGTGGGTGGCTCAATCTTGCTGATTTTAGCTCCAAACTATGTTTCAAATCTGCCCTTTCCTCTACTTTTCCACTGCTAACACCCTCACCTGGCTCTTTTCAAGTCTGGCCTCCATGGTGCCCTGGCCTCTGGACTTGCCTGACCCCCAGCCCTGGCATCTGATAGCTACACTGCTGCTGCCTGTTAGCTCCCTCCTCCAGGAACCCCCTAGTCCCCCCAAACCCCCGCCCCTGCGCCCCTGCTTCACACACTCCATGGAAGCTCTGCTGTTCTCAAAACCCATGTGCTTTGCCTCTCCCTGATTTTGCAGCCTTGTTCCTTCTATCTGTTTGGAATGTCTTGCTTCCCTCTGTCTGACCCACTGTTGACAGCTCATGTTTGAAAATCCTGTCATCCTCCAAACTGGGTTGCTTGTTCCTTCTTTCTTCTGGCATAGTATACCAAGGGAAGGAAGCACCAAAATAGAGAGGAGCTTTCTGGAGCGTGTGTCCCAACCATCCCCGTTTTCTCTGAGAAGTTCTCCCATACTGTCAGGAATATGCCCTGCAAATTACACTGATGTGTGGCCCTGCCTCTCCTTACCCACAGCTGATTTAGACCAGGGTGAACACCGGTTGCAGATGCTAGCCTATGTGAGATCTCCTCTTGCTGGGATGTGAAATTGGAATTTTAGCTGGTGTTGGAGAGGCAGTGAACTGCAGAAAGCCGTAGTGGCTACTTTTGGGTTTTAGACAGGGAGATCTGGGGACACGGGGTGTGTGGAGGTAAGTGACAAGTAAGCAGAAGCAGAGACAGGAGACCATATGGTCAAATCTAGACATTCCAATTCTTTGGAAATTTCGGTTTTTCAATTTTCAGTCCCAGTCTCTCATCAAGCTCAGCTCTACTTGTCACTGGATTCTATGAACCACTCCTAATGGCTTAAAATAAATGATCTTTTAGATTAAGCTAGTTTGAGTTCTATTTCTTGCAACCAAATGCTCCCCGAAAGTTCATACTGGTGACAATAATGGAATTAGGATTAGAATTTGTGGGTGGCATTTTGCTGCCTAAATCCTATCATATTCTGCTTTCTCTGGTAGGATTCTTGACTGAGAAAATATACAAGAGAGAATAATAACTAGATGCAAAGCTAAGATTTTTTTTTAATTAATAGCTGAGATTATCCCCCCCATTGCAAGGTTATTCTGCCAAGAGTTAGATTAAACAATTTGGTATGGGGCACCTGGGTGGTTCAGTGGTTTAAGCCTCTGCCTTCGGCCCAGGTCATGATCTCAGGGTTCTGGGATCAAGCCCCGCATCGGGCTCTCTGCTCAGCAGGGAGCCTGCTTCCCACCCACCCCCCGCCCCCGCCTGTCTCTCTTTCTACTTGTGATCTCTCTCTCTCTCTCTCAAATAAATAAATAAAAATTAAAAAAAAAAAAAAAGAATTTGGTATGGAGTTGAAGCCAAAGCAGGGCGTCCACCTCTCAGCATGAAAAGAGATCTTGAGGTATATGTACCTGAATATCCCTGTGGGGAAATATTTGGCTAGACTTTAAGAGGAATCTATTCAACTTAATGATTCTATGGAATAAAATGAAAGAAAACGGGCTGGCTAGCCTACCTTGAGGGATCAGTTCTGTCCAGATGTGTTTACCTCATGGGAGCACTGACAATTTAACATTATACCGACCCTACCAATAGTGAATTTTTATGGCCCAGTGAATACTTCTGGCTCTGGAAAACCAGAGTAGAAATTCCTTTCCCATGGGAAGAACAACAAAAGCTTGTGCCAAAGTTTCTCCTCTATGGACAAAGCAGAGATGTGAAGAAATAAAAGGATTCCCTCCTTAAATTTGTCAAAAATCAAAAAAGTTGGCTTTATGGAATCTCATAAATAAATAATGAGTTTTAAGGGCAACGTCTCAAATTGAAACAATAAGGACACTTAGAAACTTCCAGAGAACTTTACTCTGGTTTAAGGAAGAGAGCTGTGAGAAGCTAGAAGACTGGGTCCTTTTCCTCTGTGGAGTCAAAAGGGAAAGAAAATCAGGCTGAAAGTAATGTTTGGTCTAGGAAAACGGAGAGGAGGAGCCAATTCTTAGGGTTGTCAGGAGAAAAAAAAGTCAACTGGTCATTTGGTTGATGCCCCTCAGAGCCGTGCTGACAAGATATCCTAGATTTATGGGCACTGGGCTCTTCTAACCCTGGATACTCTTACCTACTCCTCACTAGAGATACCACTGGCACATCTTCCCTGTCTACCTCTCCAGGCCCTTATTCTATTCAGAATCAGAAGAAATATTCCAATCTTGGCAGTAAGGGGAGAGATGTAGTTGCCTAATGCCTTTTATCACTGAAGCATTGTTATACATGGCGACTGTATCAATATTAGGCACTTGAGGCTTGACTTCTACCTAACAAAGTCATCAGAGTAAGTTATGCTTTTTTTTTTTTTTTAAGATTTTTATTTTTTATTTTTTTATTTATGACAGAGAGAGATCACAAGTAGGCAGAGAGGCAGGCAGAGAGAGTGAGAGGGAAGCAGGCTCCCTGCCAAGCAGAGAGCCCGATGCGGGACTCGATCCCAGGACCCTGAGATCATGACCTGAGCCGAAGGCAGCAGCTTAAACCACTGAGCCACCCAGGCGCCCTAAGTTATGCTTTTTATTTCCTCCGCAAAGCATACTGACTCATGCCTACATTATACTGAATGCTATTGAAAAGGATAATATTATTTTTTAAAGTAAATGAAACTAATATTTCATTCATGGATCCTTAGGAAATCTGAATATTAAAGGAGTTGATATTATCATCAAAAGTATTTCTGTAGAAATATTTGGGAATGTCAGTGTGATGGCCTCTATATAAAGCCCATTACAGAGACAGGAATGAGCTCACCTTTAAGTTTCAAAGTTGAAATATAAACTTAAAATAATCGATTAGTTACAAGCAATTAAATAAAACTAAAATCCTAATTTATCTGATACTAAGAAGTATCATTTTGGGCCCTGCTAAGTAGACTAGAATTTTGAAATTTGGATAATGTGAGACCATGAGAAAATTTCTACATTTTTTTAAGAACGTTAAAAAAAAAAGACTTTATTTATTTTTGAGAGAGCATGCATGCATAGAAGCCCAGGATTGCAAGAGAAGGGGGTTGGCAGAGGCAGAGGGAGAGAGAGACTCTCCAGCAGACTCCTGCTGAGTACAGATCCCTACCTAGGGCTCCATCGCATAACCCTGAGATCATGACCTGAGCCGAAACCAAGAGTTGGTTGCTTAACTGAGTGAGGCACCCCTCTGTTTCCCCCCAAAAAGACCAGATTCATAAAGCAGCTTTTAGGATGAGAAGACAAAAGAAGCCTTGAGAGTTAAGGGAAGTTTGAATTTAAATAGAAAGGAAAAGAAAGAGAAATCTAGGCATCCAATCTAACAAGCAGTTTGAAAAATTGTTTAGAAGGCTAAGTAGCATTGTACTGGTCAATCCATTGATGTTCATTTCTCCTCTTTGCAGTGGAGTTCAAAATTTGCTAAATGCGAAGGTGGGAAAGGAGGGAATTCTGCTTCTTTTTGTCATCTGCACTTGATTTGGGTTTACGGCCACTTAAGAATTGCTTTCCTCCAATTGTCGGAGCGGCAGCAAGTATAGAAGAAAGTGTCAGCTTCTAGGAAGTTCCCACAACCTGAGTCCCCCAAACCCTTGGTAGGATGCAGAGTACATTGTCCCTGACCCACATTACACTAGTCATCAGAATCAGGTGGCTAGTGCTAGCAAGAAGGACAACTAGGTGTCCTCACCCTGACTGGGCATTTGTGCACAAAAGTAATAAGTTGCTTTAGTTCTTCTCATAAAACCACAGGGGTGTGTTTTCCGTAAGTGCAATAAGTAATACCATTCTACCCATTATGTAGCGTAATTATGACTAATGCTTCCTGCCTTCTCTAAAAGTTAAGGAACTAGATAAACTCATGAGTCAAAGAACTCCTGTCATCTAACATCCCTTTTGCTAGAACAAAGAAAGACATGTAGGGTCCTGTGCCACAGGAGAAAAGCATGGACTTTGGCATTAAGAAAACTTCAGTTCCACTCCTGGCTTTTGTGATTTGGAGCAAATGACTTGGACCCTAAAAGTCTGTTTCCTCATGTGTAAAATGAGGTTGTATAATATTTACATTTTAGGGTCATTATAAGGAATCAAGATTTAGCTATTTCTAAGTAAAACAAAATAAAGTGCTCTATAGATCTGTGTTCTCTCCATATCATAAATGTACCTGTAAGAGTTCAATGAAATTGATTCAAATGTCAAATGAAAAAAGCACTATCATCCCAACTAAGCAGGAAACTTCCTAACACAGGGATGAGTTCATTTTGGCATACCCAGGACAGAACAAAGTGCCTGGTCCGTGTAAGCCACTCAGTAAGCCCATGTTCAACAAATGGTAACTATTTGACAATAAATCAGGATGTACAGATGCAAACTCAACAAGAAAAAAAAAAACCTTAAAAACGTAAAATAAAAAAATCACAAGGTTAATATTAAATTTTGACTTGGGAAAGCCAAGTATAAGGAAAAGTGATATAAATTAAAAAATACTTGAGATTGTTCGAGAACTTGATTTAATTCAAGTCAACAAATATGACTGAGTTTCTTGTTAGGTTTCATGAACTTTGGAGCAGGAAAAGTTGGGTACAACTTTTTTACATGTTTGGAAAGTTAAAGCAAAGAGAAATATGTACATCTGATGGGTTTGGGGAAGGCTTCCTATTAAAGATAGTATTTAATGAGGGCCTTGAAGAGTGGCTGGTCTGCAAAAGATGGAGAAGGGATCAGGGTGGACTTCAGCAGCCTTAAAAGGCAGGAGAGGTTTTAACTGCTGGTTAAAAAATTTCTAGGGGAGGCTGGGTGGCTCAGTCCATTGAGCATCTGACTCTTGGTTTCCGCTTTAGTCTCAGGGTCATAAGATTGAGCCCTGCATCAGGCTCTGCACTCAATGTGATTTGCTTAAGCTCACTTCACTCTCTTCCTGTGTTCCCCCACCTCCATCCATGTGCTCTTTCTCTCTCTCTTAAAAAAAAAAAAAAAAAAATCCTGAAAAAACAAAAAGCTGCTAACTAATTCCAATCGGCAATAATGCCTGGGTGATTAGAGGAAGATGGTATCTTCTAAAATCAGGAAGAGGAAATTTGGGAAGAAAAGGAAAATGATGAGTTTGGCTTGGGGAAAGCAGAGCATCCAGAGAGGGCTGTTCAGAGAGCAGGTAGCTAATAAGGAAATGGACTACGGTGAGAAGACATGACTACAAAGAGGTATTTGGCATCATCTGCACAGAGAGACAGCTTACGGCATGGCAAAAGATTGAATCTCTATGGGAGAGAACGCAGGAAGTGGAAAAAACACACCTTGGAGAATGGGAGAATCACATGGAGGGCACAGCAGAAGGAAGAGCAGCTGGTGAGAAAGACTTCAGGGCCAGTGAATTAGCACAGCAGCGCTCCTGAGAATTTTGGAAGCACAGTGTCAAATACTGGGCAGAAATCAAGGAACGCTAGGACAGAAAAAAGCCTCTGAATTTAAACATTCAGAGATCTAAAATATGGGATTGATGCAAAAAGACAGTATAATTTTGACTGCACATACATGATATAATGTCGACAAGAGTAAAGGACCATATGGTATTTGAGAGATCATGAGCTTTGGAGCCAGGAAAACCTGGGTTTGCATCCTTGATACTTCCTGGTTGTGAGCTTGACAAATGACTGAGCATGTCTGAATTTTAGTTTCCTCTTTGGTGAAGGGGCGATAATGATATCTAACTCACTTAGCTGTTGGTGAATATTAAGTTAGGTAATGTAAGTGTCTAACACAGTGTCTGGTACACATTAGGAACATGACAAATGTTGGTTTCTCTTCCTCGCTCAATGGAAAACACAAGGCAGAGGAAGCTCCCTTAGTGAAGAAACACTTCAGACAGACAGACATGAAAAGTAGTAAAATGTAATCAGAGCGTGGCATAAATAATGAATTTTAAAAAAATCAAACAGTAAAAGGAAAGAACACTGGATCAGGTGTCTGAAGAGGTTGGGTCTATTCCTAGCAGCATCATTTACTATGGAATTATTTGGATAAACTCATTTAATTTTCTGCTCCTCAGTTTTCCCATTTAAAGAGCTGAAATAGGAATTCTGGTTCTGCTCATCAAAAATGACTATTTCATGGATCAAATACGAAAAGGTGCATAGGAAGACAGTTTGGAAATTATTACACAATAAAAACACAGTAGTATTTGGTAACATTACTGCTCTGCACGCCTGTATGTGTATGTACACAGTAAACTGTTGGTTGCCAGCTGCATTTTAACAATGAATAATTCTCAGTTTTCGCTGACACCCGAATCCTGACCCTTTGTTACCTTTCCTGAATATACGAAACCATTATGTAGACAAGGATGAAATTTAGGCTTCTTATACTCAAATTAGTCTTCAACTCTGAGTACGTCCACTGGGTACAGATTTAAGCATGTAATTTGATCATCTGACTCTGCTACAGGTTCGGTTCACACAAAAATATATTTTTAAGGTTTCTGCAACATTTAAGGTTAACTCAGTATGAGGTGTAAATTACTATCAGAAGGGAATCCATGTCCCAAAAGGTTTCTTAGATTCCAGCAAAACACCTGTGCTACAGTTCTGCAACCAGAAGGGCAGTGGTTGCTAATATTATAATTGTACCTTAACTGCGTGTGATATACCATGTGCTTTGGAATAATTGGCCAAATGAGAAGTTATAAGAAACAGGTAATAGAGGAAAATAGAAATGAAGACGTTAGCATTTAAAAATTTTAATTACACCTTCACTTAAATGTATTTGCTCTTTACTGTTGCCTAAGAGAAACCAGTATTACATGAAAGGGAAATGTGCTAAGAATATGAAAGGAACAGACAAAACTGATTATAAAAAGCATCATTTCCTTAACCTAATGATTTTAGGATGATCGAAATAACAATCTAGTGGATTATGAAATGTTTCATCACTGAATGTGAATCTCTAAATTTAAAAGAACAATTTTGGGGGCAATACAGGGAAAAATGCATTTTGAAATTCTATCATTTTTCTTTTTCAAGGTATAACTAATAATGAAAACTGCTGCTAACAGAAGGATAAGTATTCTGCTGGATTTTTGTGGTGGCTTCAGAACATTCAAAAGGTGATAGTGATTATGTATTTTTTTGATAAGAGGGGAGGGGACTCAAAAGTGCCTTGTCAGTTGTCTCCTCCTTACCAGCTACATTAAAATGCAGCTCTGAGCACCTTCCCCCCACCCCCCAGTCTGGAATTTCAGGAGCAAAGAGTACAAAAGAGCTGATGAGCAATGAATGCTTCACCCTTCCTCAATTAATCTTGTCTCTCTACCTTTGCTTTTGCTTTCCCTCTACATGAAGGTAATAATGACACCCTCATCCATTATCCTTTTATCCCTGTTATTCTCGTGAAATTGCTTAATAATATGTTACAGATTCGTCTTCACTCACATAATTCTTCCTGTCATTTGCAGTATATCATCCTACAAACATACAGCCCACTTTCACTGGCCGTTCTTTGAAGATTATTGTCAGTGACATCTTCAGGATGCGTTTAGAATCTGGAGCATCATTTCTGTTGCAACGGGGAATTACACTGACTTATCTGTCATTGCCAAAAGCACAACAAGCAATTCAGTGTTAATGCAAAGGTAACACAGGTTTTTATCCTGCTGCCAGAACGAAAGCTCTTGTAAATTTATGCTAATATGGCCCTTTTGGAGTTTAATAACCTCTTACCCTACTGGAAAAAGACCTCTCCCCACCCCCCACACACATACACAAACACAGACGAAATCACACCCCCATATACTGCAACTAGAGCTGACCAACTGGTAATTACTCATTTTCAATCTTTTTTCTCCCGTGAATGTTAATTTCACTTGAGTATTACATAGGCCAGTGACAGAAAATATGGGAAATGAAAAGATGTCACTTCGGTCACCAAAATACCGAATTCTTTTTGATGAGAAAATATTTTCACTCAAAGAATTAATAAAAGTTCCTCCATGACTGCTGCTGTAGTTTGGTTTTCTATCAAGAGTTCAAGACCACTACAAATGAGCAGTTTTCCCTGATTGAGGGTGGCATTCCAGAGGGACCCAGGCAATCCAGCTTGCATGCCAAGTCTGACAACACATGACAAGCTGGTCGGCGTGCAGTAATTTGACTAATTATACCGGATTAGAGCATATTAATGCAAGCTGTTTTCTCCAGAGTTAATGACCTGCTGACTGGGTTCTGTTAGGCCCCACCAGGTCTACAGGCAGCTAAAAAACAAAACCCTGTTTTGTAAGCCCTCGTCATTTCACATCAGCAAATGAGTATATCAAACTACTGAACAGCAAAATGTAAGCGACATTTTGTCTGCTATAAACTCATACAGCCTTCCCTCAGTTTCCACCTCAAGGGCTTCTTTTAGATAAAATTGATGTCAGTTTCTTTTCTTTCTTTTTTCTCTTTTAAAGAGGAGTAGCTGAGAAGTCAAGTCTGGGAGAAAAAGGAAATAATTTTAGGAGTATGTTATTGTTGGAGGGGTAGAGGCTGCTGTTTTGAAACCATGTTCATGTGAAAACAATTTTAAATGTATACTAATTTTATTGCACATCTACCTTCTCAATCACAATGTTACAAATAGTTAACGAGTGCCAAAAGCAGATTAATGTGTAGTAAGATTTTTTTCTATCTCAAACTTTATTTGAAAGATATTTCTAACCCCAAAGGGATTTTTGTATTTTAGAAAAGCATCTGGATGATTTTAAAATTACATAAATATAGAAAAATGTGATATATTAACATTTTCAAATTATTTGTTCCTTTCTTTAAAATTAGGTCACGTTTAACTAAAAACTAGCTAGGAACTTTAACATGTCCCTGAGTGTGTTAAAGTTTACATAGTTTATACACATAGCTTGCTTCTGCAAAGATAAAGTGACTTATCAAGGTACATAAAATGTGATTTGAATTAGAGGTAAAAAATAGAGAATGAATATCAATGTAAGACTAGTAATAACAATACAAAATATACCATAGAATCATTTAAATTTCCTTTGTTTGGGCTACAGATCCGTGAACTCCCAGCAGCCAATTTGGAAAAAGAAGTAATAAATTCACCACAATGTTAATAAGATAAAACAAACTGGTTCTGGAATAACCGCATAATTATTTCTAATACAAAGCTAGAAATGACTTTATGCTAAGGGTTTTCACAAATAGGGCACTATATCGTGCAATAAATAACATCTCAATAATGTCCTTACACTGAATTTCAAAGTATACAGTATTTCTCAAAGCACAAGTTAGAAGCAAATGAGTGCTATTGAGAGGTAGTAAGCAAGACCCCCCACTTGCCCTCTGAGAACAGGGGGCTCATCCATAGTTTCTGTGCAAGGGACCCACCTACAAGGACCATGAGGAGCATCCCCCCGGCAGAATCAATGGCAGCTAATTCTTAAGGTTGCCAATACTCTGTGGTTTGGCCTGGTTCAAGAATATGAGCTCAGTTAATCAGATTCCCGTAGAGTACTGGAAATAAGAAACACAGAGAGAACTGTGTACCTGGCAGCTAGGAACAGATGTAGTGAGAGGCTAGGGGAGCCGAAGTGAGATCTGGGCAAAGCTGAAAATTCAAGTGAACCAAAGCTATGAATAAGTATAAGGAGCTTATCTGTTTATGGAGAAGAAAAAGAACGCACTCGTAGATTAGCAGACCAACTGGTTTATGGAAGATGGATGGAGAGAGCAGTCCCTAGAACTGACTTAGATTTTTAGTTTTATAACTCTAGACCGTATATCCTTGCAATAAAATCCCTCTATCTTAAGGTAATTTGAATGAAGTCTATTCTACGAAGCCAAGGAATTTAACCAGAAAAGAGACCAACATGGTGATCCAGGCTCACACTTTCTGCTAATCAGGTGTAATCCAGGAGTAGAGAATATTTAGGAATGAACAAACTCTTTTACATTTAGGCAATCCTTTATAAATAATGTTTCATGCAGGGGCGCCTGGGTGGCTCAGTGGATTAAGCCGCTGCCTTTGGCTCAGGTCATGATCTCAGGGTCCTGGGATCGAGCCCCGCGTCGGGCTCTCTGCTCTGCAGGGAGCCTGCTTCCTCCTCTCTCTCTGCCTGCCTCTCTGCCTACTTGTGATCTCTCTCTCTGTCAAATAAATAAATAAAATCTTTAAAAAAAAAAAATGTTTCATGCAGCCCAAACTGGAATTGTCATTGGGAGGTGGGTGAAGATTCTGCTTCCTGTCATGTACCTATAGTGTAACTAATGTGTGTTAGAAATTAAAAGCAAAACCATATGCTTTCACTGACAGTTCAAGATAGGGGTGAATTTGGCAAGCTCTTCTGGAAACCTAGAGGTTTGTTTGTTTGTTTGTTTGTTTTTTAAACACCTACCTAAAGAGAAGACTACACTCCATTTCTACTCGGGGTAACCAGGAGCAGGGCTAAGATTCCACTTGGAAAACTCAGTCCGAGTCCCCTCTAATGCACAGACTGACAGGAGGTCTCATCTTTAGATTTTCACTCTATAGCTAATAGTTATAAAATTCTTTGTTTAAAATAAACAACACACTAGAAGAAGAGAAAAATATCAAAAAGTCTACATTGGGCATTAAAATAAGTTTCAGTAAAGGTATCCACATATGGTCCAATTTCAAACAATACTGCTTTTTAGTTCCCCTACTAGAGTAACACACCCCTTGCCCGACTCCTTTTTATTGCTACTACCCTTGGTTAGGCCATCAAAAACCCCTTCAGGATTGTGGTCTTCAGATTCTTTCTTCGTACTAAAGTCAGAGTAATTATTATTTGGAAAAGTAAATATGATTAAAATAATTTATCAGCTTCTCCTTCCTAATGCCTGATAGGAAAGTGTAAACTTCTTGATATGGTTTACAGTCTCCCTCAGAATCTGGCAGTACCCTCTCTAAGCTAATGTTTTCTGGCGTCCAATCCTTTACCTCCTCCCAATATTCAGAGACTTTCAAACCCTTGAATGTATCCTTTTCTCTCTCACACTTAAGTCTCCATATCTGCTCACCCAAAAATAGGCAGTGAAATTGAACAGATCTGAATTCTACTGCTTAGTTCTATTAATCTTTAGCTCTGTGATCTTGAGCAAATTACTTCACTTTGTTGAGCCTCTATTTCTTCATCTCCAATTGGGATAATCCTATCCATATTTAAGAGGCTGTGGTGATAAAGTTGTGTAAGAAGATGTTCAACAAATGATTGGCACTTACAATTACTTTAGATGGGGACACCAATCTACCAACAATTAATATTTAAAAATTACTAGCCTGGGGAGCCTGGGTGGCTCAGTCTGTTGAGCCGCTAGCTCTTGGTTTAAAGCTTGGGTCATGATCTCAGGGTCCTGAGATCAAGCCCAGCATCTGGCTCCGCACTCAGTGGGGAGTCTGCTTCAGAATTCTCTCTCTCTCTCTGCCCCTCCCCCCACTTACTTTCGCTCTCTCTAAAATAAATAAGAATTCAAAATAAATAAATAAATAAATAAAAATATCTGCCAAAATAAATAATTAAATAAAAATATCTACCCTACACTGTAATACAACTCAAATGGTCCTTATAATCCTAAGACAAAATTATTATTTCTTAAAAGATTTATCTATTTATTTTAGAGACAGAGAGAGAGAGTGAGCATGAGTGGAGGCAGGGGTAGAGGGAGAGGAGAGAGACTCTTAAGCAGACACCTCGCTGAGCACAGAGCCTGATGTGGAGCTCTAATCCCAGGACCCTGAGATCATGACCTCCGCTGAAATCAAGAATCGGATATTTAATCGACTGAGCCACCACTATGACAAATGATTATGATAGAAAAAGTATATAACTAACATGTTAATTAGGCCATTTCTGAGCATTACACAATAAAAGGTGCATTTAAAATTGAAAAATACCCAGAAGACGCTGGCCCATGTGGTAGTTGTGGAGGTGGTAAGTGGTAAAATCCTGCATATATTTTGAGGTAGAAACGACAGGATTTGCTAAGAGACTATATATATGAAGTAGGAGGGAGAAAGACAAGTCAAGGATAACTCCAAGGTTTTGTGTTGAACGATTCGGCTGATGGAGTTCCAAGAACTCTGATAAGAAAGACTGTGGGCAGAACAGTTTTTTTGGACCAGGGCAGGAGAAAAGGAAAGTAGTAGGAGTTCAGGTTTGGACAAGGTGAGTTTGATTTACCTATCAGACACCCAAGTAGAAATGACAAGTAGGCAGCTGAATATCAGAGTTCAACACAGAGATTCAGGCTAGAAATATACATTGTGGAATTTCAGGATATAGAAGATATTTAAAGCCCTATGACTGAGTGGGATTACCAAGTGGGTAACTATAAAAAGAAAAAGAAGAGGTCCAAGAACTAAGCTTTGAGGCACTCCAGTCTTGGGTGGTTGAGGGGAAAGGAGGGTTCAACAAACAGGACTGAAAAGGAAAAATAAGGGAGGAAAGTGTATTTTAGGTACAAGGGCAAACATTAACAGGAGATCCTTATTGTTTTACACATTGAAAATGACTGGCTAGGTATTAAAAAGAAGTCTTGCTATGTGAAATTAGATGACTTATGGTCCTTTCTAACTCTATGGCAAATAGTTGCATAACTTGAAAAATGATGTGTAGCTGGGAATGAATTGGGCAGTGCTAGTTCTAACCAGTTGTAGACCTGAGACAATCTGGGGGCCTTACTTGTTCTAAAGAAATGGAACGAAATAATTTATTAGAAATGCTAACCCTAAATACCTAGGGGGTAATTTACTTAGGATTTATCCTCTGTGTTGCAGGGAATGAATGAGGGAGTAACAGAATGCTAAAGTTTTTTTGGGTGCTAGGCATTGCTACTTCTTAGTACTATTTAAATTTTCCAAAGATCCTATGAGGTAGGTCTTAATGGTCCCAATTTTTGGATGAGAAAGCTCAAGATTTGCAAATTTCACTGTCTTTATATCCAAGCTTGCCTAACTGTGCAGCCTCGGCTATTTTTTTTTTTAAAGATTTTATTTATTTATTTGACAGAGAGAGGTCACAAGTAGACAGAGAGGCAGGCAGAGAGAGAGAGTGGGAAGCAGGCTCGCCGCTGAGCAGAGAGCCCGATGCAGGACTCGATCCCAGGACCCTGAGATCATGACCCGAGCTGAAGGCAGCGGCTCAACCCACTGAGCCACCCAGGCGCCCCCGGCCTTGGCTATTTTAATTATGACAATTTTTTGTCACAGTTCTGTGTAATAATTTCAAATTACTATTTCTAACTTAATATATATACACATATATATGATTTATCAAACACCACAAAAACCTAATAAGCAGGCCTATAAATATAAAAAATATAAAAACAAAAAAACTTTCCAATAACTAAACAAGTGCAAAAATAATAATAAATCACATATTTAATAGATAAAATTGGAAAGATTTAAGAGAATAGGATGAATTCATACAGATCTGGTGTCAAGTGATTACAAGAATTTGGTTTTTTCAACTTGTTTTCTCTGCCTACTTGCGATCTGTCAAATAAATAAATAAATAAAAATCTTTTAAAAAATGTTATTTTGAATTCTGCTTCTTGCCCATTTGCTTTCTTTACAGTAATGTAGGTTTTTATACATTTTCTTTTTTAAAAGATTTTATTTATTTGACAGACAGAGATCACAAGTAGGCAGAGAAGCAGGCAGAGGAAGAGGAGGAAACAGGCTCCCTGCTGAGCAGAGAGCTGGATGAGTGGCTCAATCCCAAGACCCTGAGTTCATGACCCTGAGCAGAAGGCAGAGGCTTAACCCACTGAGCCACCTAGGCTCCCCTTTATAGGCTTATTTTTAAAAGTCAATATAAGCCAGCACTTTATAATAAATTATGTTCTGGACAGTAGTATTTGTATTTATTACTGAAAAACAACACTACACTTAAAAATGAAAATTATACGTCAATAAAAGGATTTTGTGTGTATGTGTGTGAGAGAGAAAGAGAGTGAGTGCAGGCGCGCAGGGGCTTGTGAGCAAGTGGGGAGGGGCAAAGGCAGAGGGAGCCAGTCTGAAGAAGCAGGCTCCAGGACCAGCGCTGGAGGGGATCAGGGCAGGATCTCACAACCCTGAGATCATGACCTGAGCAAGATGCGCCTGACGACTGAGCCACCCAGATGCCCCTCAATAAAAGGGTTTTTATGTTTTATTTTTACATACTCAAAAATAGAAGTTTCGGGGCACCTGGGTCGCTCATTCGATTAAGCGGCTGCCTTAGCTTAGGTCATGATCCCAGAATCCTGGGTCCGAGACCCGCATCAAGGCTCTCTGCTCAGTGGAGAGCCCACTTCTCCCTCTCCCTCTGCCTGCCGCTCTCCCTACTTATGCTCTCTCTATCTCTCTGTAAAATAAATAAATAAAATCTTTAAAAATATATATATATTTTATATATTATATATAATATATATATTATTATATATAATATATAATGTATATAAAATTTTATATATATATATATATATATATATATATATATATATATATATAAGTTTCAAGTAAAGCCAACAATGAGGCGGGATGGTGTGAGCCAATAGGAGTCGTCTGAACTCTGCCAACCTTCGAACTGAGCATGCTCAGTCCACAGGCAGCAGGTGCTCTTCAGCTCCACCATCATTAGATAATTAGAAAATTCTTTATACAGTAGTTTCACTTAGGGGTAAAAATTTCTGTGTGTGTATCTGAAGCTTCATAAAGTTTTAGGTAAAGGAATGGAAAAACAGTTTTAGTTAAGAACTGGTAAGGAACTATTTTGCATGGAAAGAAAGCCACAAAACTTTTGGCAGAGTTTATAAATTAGCAGCCTTTTGCCCCAAGTTTGTTATAGATATGTTTTACTTGGCTTGTGCTGTGTTTTTGGTTGTGTTGTTGTTTTCAATTCCACTTAGCTGGCAACATTCTATAGTCCAGATGCTCCACATTCTCATTTTGTAATCCAAAATATTTCCTTTAAAATGAATATTCATTTGGGATTACATATAAAGAATGTGAACTATCTCAATAATCTATTATAAATGAATATTCATATTTGTTGCCTTCATCCTCGATAATATAATTGTAAATACATCCTTCCAGCTCTTTTACCTAAAGCTGTAGTCCTAATCCTTTACTTAAAATTTGCATATTTCAAATTGGCTTTTGTTTCTTTCCCTGAAAGAGTAATGATAATTGGACAATGTGTTAACACTTCACTAGACAATTTTAAGCTCACAATCTATTGATGAAAAAGAAATAAAGATTTTTAAGTATATCACCAAACCATTTTGATAACCAGGTTACCAAAATTTAGTGTTAGTGATAACATCCCATGCCGATAAGGGGTCAGTGAAATGCGTGCTTTTATATGCTACTTTATATACTGAGATGCACTTTCAAGCAGTGTTTTAAAGGCACGATGTACAAAAGCCTTTTATAAAACAAAACATGAATTCTCCATTCCAGCAACTCTGTTTCTAGGAAATTGTACTGAGGAATAGGGGAACATAGTATAAAGGGGTATTTACAAAATTATTCCTTGTTGAAAATAGAGAATAATTTAAATGTTCATCTAGAGGTGACTGGTTATTGTATTTGCACAATGAAATGTTATATGGTTGCTAAAAAGAATGATGTAGATAAATACTTATTGAAACAGAAATATGTCTCTCTATATTTTATGTATATACAGACATATAGATACATGTATAAATAAGTCTATGTACATGAGACTGTTGTGTGAAAAAGCAAGTTAAAAATAATCTGTATACCATCATCTATAAAAACACATCTACTTGTATGTGAAAACACTGAAAAGGTATGGTATTATAAATGTCAACAAATTTTATTTCTGGGCTATTGGACAAGGCCTATTTTAATTTTTTCTTAAAGTAGGCTCTATGCCCAGTGTGAAGTCCAACGTGAGGCTTGAACTCATGACCCTGAGTTAAGACCTGAGCTGAGATCATGAGTCAGGTGCTTATTGGACTGAGCCATTCCATGCCACAAATTTTAAAAACTATTTTAAATTGCCTGCATTTTAACATTAGCAAGTGTGCATGTATATGAAATTAAAAACAATAAATGTACTCATTTTGAAAGCAAAACAAACTTTTGATTCATTATAGAGAAAAAATAAACAGTGATAAAGGTCATTAGTCTACAGGCTCACAATATACCCTTAACTTTATATTGTCTTTGATTACACTGGAAAATAGTAAACATGTGCAAGAGGCAGTTTTTATTTATCTATTTATTTTAAAAGGCAGTTTTTTTTTTAAAAGATTTTATTTATTTATTTGGGAAAGAGAGGGTGCATGAGAGGAGAGAGGTCAGAGGGAGAAGTAGACTCCCTGCTGAGCAGGAGCCTGGTGCGGGACTCGATCTCGAGACTGCAGGATCAAGACCAGAGCCAAAGGCAGTCGCTTAACCAACTGAGCCACCCAGGTGCCCTGAGGCAGTTACTTTTAAAAAGGGAATCATCATCTCATTTGTGGTGAAGAAGTATTATTGACTGCTAACCTCAAAAGGTATACAGTATCAGCAAAATTTTTATAGAGAAACTGAATTTAGTTAACTGTAAGTTTCGTATGTTCATAAAATTTCAAATAAAAGAAACGCCCAAAACTTGATTTGATGTTTGTTTGTTTTTTTTTAAAGATTTTATTTATTTATTTGACAGAGAGAGATCACAAGTAGAGAGGCAGGCAGAGAGAGAGAGAGGGAAGCAGGCTCCCCGCTGAGCGGAGAGCCCGATGTGGGACTCGATCCCAGGACCCTGAGATCATGGCCTGAGCCGAAGGCAGCGGCTTAACCCACTGAGCCACCCAGGCGCCCCATTGATTTGATGTTTTCTAATTTCCATTCCCAACCCTTATACACGAATGATGAGAAGCTATGAGAACTTATGGACTGCTTCCCCAAATCACACTACTGGTCCAGATCCCATGGACTACAGCGGATGTAACTGTGTGCTGAGAAACCATGTGCTGAGAACCCAGTGGGGGGTGGTGAGGCTCCTCTGGAGGGTCTGCCAATCCTTGTTGTATAAATACACCACGGCAGATTTCAGACTGCCAAGGTGAGGTCACCGAACGTGGCGCTGGGAAGAAATGAGCACATGCCGCTCTTCCAGTCTAAAGGAGGGGCTCAGGGCACCACCCATTCCACACTGGCGGATTCCAATCTGTTGCCACATGGTAAGCAGATAAATCATGTACTAAGCCTTGTAGAAGGAATTAGAAAAAAAAAATACACCAGAGAAAATATGACCAAGAAAGAAACACTATTCGAGAAGAAGTCACTTGCTTCTTTCCTGCCCAGGAACATAGTCTAAAGCTGGCCTAAAGCTTTCCTCTGAACTTACAATTATTTATATCTTTTCAGATGCCTTTTTCTACATGTTCAGTTAAGAGATGATCAGTGCAAAGATTCACTACGTTTGTCACTGTTGAGTCAGAGGTATATGTGCAAACATTTTCGATTCTTTGGAATGAAAATACATAAGCACAAATATTTTTATGGCAAGGTGTCTTCAATGGGTCAGCTCAAAGTCACTTTCTCAGGAAAATCTTCCCCCCAACTCGCCAATCAGATCACATTCCCCAAGAAGAGTATATACCTGACTGTAAAGTTATGCATATTTGTGGGATTATTTGATTTCTCCCATATCTCCCCACAACACTAAAGCTCCAAAGGGCAAGGTGGCATTCTTTCAGCTCTCTACCGTTTCATCAGAAACAGTACTCTCTGCACTAGTAGGTGACTCAAATACATTTTTAAAAATAAATAACTTGTTCGCTGCAGAAAGATGTTTACTTGTAAACACTCATGTATGAGCGCATACCCACACAACCCATTGGAAAATGTGAACATTAAAATTCGGCGAAGGAATCTGGAATTTGAAAGAATTAACAGTCTTGTTTCACACACTGGAAGCTTCGTCGACATACAAGAAGCTGAGGAAATCGAACTTGGTGTGGAATGCAAGGGGCCACTATGAAAAGATTTGCAGACAGCAAGAAATACATTTACCATATCCCACTTTTTCAAAAAGACTGATATGTGTTCAAAAGCACCTAAACACACAAAAAGGGTGAAGCTGGTTATTAGCACTGGAAGCTCTTGTGTTCCAGGCCGCTGTGGTCCAAATATAAACAAAGATGTAACCGACTGCATAAAATCTAGCCTGATTGCTATTTACCAGGCTCACTTTATAATTGGCCCTTAGTTCTTAGCAAACCAGAGACTAAAAATACAGCTTTGAGAAATGTCAACATTAAGAAGGCATTTACAATTAAAAAAATCAAGGGAAAACCCAAAACAGTATTTTTGAGGATTAAGAATGACATCATCGTGCCACTTTTTTAAATTGGGAAAGCATATTATTAGAAAGTAGGAAAAATGGCTCACAGTAGACGCCCCACAAAACATTTTAGCTGGTATCTTCTACGTACTGCTCCAATGAAAAAGGGTAAGCAGTAAAAATGTGCTTCTGAGAGTTTTAAACCATATTGTACAGAAGTCACATCAAATTAATACTGAGGACCATTTAGAGCTTTTATTCTGAAAAGCTTTTGAGAAGGGATTAAACTATGAAAACTCTCATGATACTAAAGTACCTATTAATGGGTTGAGGAGGCAAGAAAGGAACAATGGAAGTGTTATTTTTAGATAAATCTTTACTTTGTGTGTCTCAGCACAAAGCTCTGCTGAAGGGCACAGCAACAGTTGTCCAGCAACAGCCCATGTGTGGAAGCGCTGAGTCGCGGAATTCTGTTGTTTTTGTTCTGAGTCGCGGAATTCTGTTATTTTCCAACGAGGTCATTTTCTTCACGGTGACATCACAGAGTTAAAGGACATGAGGAAACATAAATACACCTCGATGGCCTCGGACAGACTAAAACATCAAGTTATTCTAAGTATTTGCAGAACTGAAGAAGACGATCACGAGGTCCCTCTTTTCTTGAAGAGCAAGGAACAAACGCATCTTTGCCCGGCCTCTAACAGACCACTCGCTGAAAAAATGAGTTTCCACTCCCTATGGTAATATCTTACAGAATGAACAATTATGTTTTCAAAAAAAAAAAAAAGGCAGGAAACAGCACGAGGAGTGAGAACACAAACCTCGGTAGTTGTCATCTCATCAAAAATAATGAATGCTCAAGAGGGTTCAACTTCATGTCTTCCCAGTCATTGGTCCAATCGCAATGGGCTACCCAAAGAGAAAGGAGTGGGCGAAAAACATTTCTTCATCAGCCCCAGCTAGCACCCGTAACCTCCAAACAACTATATACCAGCTGATCTGACAAGGCAACAACCCCAAAGACAACTGGAAATGTTGTTGCTAGCCTGCTGAGCCTCCATCAGGGAAGGGGCACACCACATGGTGGATGACAGCTCTGTGTCTGTCCCATCCCGCCCCCTTTCCCCCTCTTCCCTGACACACAGTCATGCACTCACAGAACAGTCTTATGGCTAATGATGCAAACATGAAGTGTAAAGTCTCCTTAATTTGACCCTTGTTAAACTCCTAATTGGATTGAAGCAGGCTCTGAGTGGAAAGCAACCCTGGATTATTCAGGAAAGCCCTTACAAAATGCAGCCCAAATGACAAAGGGCGGCCCTGGCTGCAGGACGTCACAGAGAACAGGCAATGAATTGCAGCTGTCACTTAAGTTAAAAATCTAATCAATTGCCTTTTTTAAACAGGTAACTTTTAGAACAGTTTCTTCATTGTGATACTCTTCAGAGGACGCTTGACCCAAATTTAATAAGCCGCTATAAAGTAGAAGAGCAGCTGTAGAGCAAACACTGGAGAATGATACTGTGCATTCAGAGTCTTAATGATTTTAAAATGACTACAACCATTGCTTCATTCACTAGGAACAAAGCTCAGACTCTGCGCTCAACAATGTCTTAACACAAACTGTCTGAGCAGACAGCGTTCATTTGTCCTTCATGAACTCCAGAGGTCAGCTGCATTCTGAGGATATCTCAACAGTTTAATTGTGTTTCTTCTGGAAGAAGTCGGAGGAGAGAAACTTAGGATTCCTTGTATATGAAAACTAGCTTTTCTGCAAGGAAATATACAGCTTAAGTACAGGGAGGGTGTGCATGATATGCAGACAGGTGTAAAACATGAAGTAATTATAGAAGCTCAAATTAGTTCTTAAGCCCGAGGCAAAAAAGAGAACAGTGCCTTGACAAAAGGGAATAGCAAATAAGGGTAGCAAACAAAAAATGGCTTGAATGTGTAAATTAGCAAGAAAAATGAGACAGAAAAGCAGCTTTACTCTACTATTATTCCCCACATGAGAACAGAGCAGCTGAACATGATCAAGAGAGCTTTGGAGAAGAGAGGCAGCCATCAGCGCGGCCTCGCAGCCAAAGAGTGGCAGCTCCGTGCTTTCTAGTCAGTCACTCATTATGTGCTGAAGTGCTCTTGAGAAGTGCCTCTTATACTTGACCTATCATATGACTTCTTCTGTAAACACATAATCCCTGCTTGTTAGGTGGTGTCAACACTAGCATTCATGCACGAGGGTAGTCTTTTTGTGAACAGACACTTTAGAAGTGCTGCCAAAACCAAAGAATTGACACCATAATAAAACAATTTGAATTTCAACCAGGTAAACAGATCTTGTGCTTTTCTGGAGAAAGCAATGGCAAAGAGCATTACATCCATTTTTTCTCTCATTTGGGACAAAAAGCAGAACAAAATAAAACTGCTTGCTGATGGCAAGACTATTTTTTTTTTCCCACAAGTGATTATGATTAACTTATGTTACAGATCCAAGCCGGGAATAATAGCTAATTTTAAATTGCCCGATGTGGTCACATACATTCCACTAAGGACACCTGCTTTAAATACCAAAACAACACACAAATCTCAACCACAAGGTCATGAACAACTCATTAATATCGGAGAAGTGTATGTCTGTACTACAAGGTATCAAGGAAAAAAAGGGAAATTAATGGAGCATTTGGCACGCTACATTTCCATTAGGGAAGACAGATATCATTTAATTAAAGTATAATAGGAACTAACATTTAATGTAGCTGACAAATTTATTTTTAGTATTTGTAGATACTTTCTGTGAAGTATCTCATATTCGTATGGAATATTCTTATGAAGATGCAGATTTGAAGCAAAAAATAGTTTTCAGGTGCATGTGAGTAAGTTCAATGGTCAGGGAGAAAGTACGATTCATTAAAGAGATTGGAACATTTGTTTCCTTCAACTTCTTCTCTTTCAATTATCCTGAAGCTTTTCAAAAAATGCTAAGTGCAATCCCTGGGCTCCTAGTGCTTTAAGAAGAGTGTGTCATCATCTAATATTGCTACAACCACTTCTGAAATAAATAAACCCTGATGTCTTCATGCGCTACAGTCATGATGTGTCAGTGAGGTTTACCCCACCGGACAGCGACACCGGCGGACACCTGCCTTGGCCCCCTTGCCCTGGGAACTAGATTGGAACCAACTTGCCTGCAGGAGGAAGAAACTAAATAGTAACTAGCACTTATTTGCCACACCTCATGGAAGATATTTTGGTAATTCTTATTGGACACACAAAAGACAAGATCAGCCATGAAAAGTTTTCAACCCAGGGAAGACTGGGTGTTACAAGTGAAATGTCTATCTCACACATAAATAATTCTTCATGACTAGGAAAATGTCTACTGAGCATCTCCAGTGCACTTCCTTCATGAAATTTGATTTATGTGACCCTTAAAAAAATAGGGTTTTCGTACAAATAAAAATATGCTAAGATCAAGGTTATAAATCTGTCACTAAATAATTTGGCTTCTCAAATAACAATCATCTTCAGGAAAAAGCATGAATAAATAAAATGACATATTCAAGGCACAAAATAAGAGCTAAAAATCTTACAATGAAAGTTTAGTAAGCCATAAACATAAATATTCATTTCAAGTGGATTTTAAATAGAACTCTCTAAACATCTGGTAGAAAATTATAAATATATTAGTTATATAACTAATAAGATTATAAATAAGTAATCTAAAGTCTCCTAGGTACACCGAATACTTTAGATTTCTTTAAAGTGAAATCTCATTGCCCTCAGTCGAACAGACAATATGCCAGTATCTTTCTCATTTCTGAGGTTCTGAGTCCTTCTAAATTGACTGGTATTTAGGAAACAGACAAATGGCTGAAAGATGCCATGCCCAGATTTATACAGACCTTCCTGGTGTGTAAATTAGCACCTTATAAGTACACCAGAAAATTTGGGCGTTACCTTTCTCAGCACTCTAAGGGCTTCAGTGAGTTCACTGGAAGAATAATGTGCTAAAGGAACCCCAGGATATAAAAGAATTTGCTTAGCTTACTCCACCAAGTATAATTTATTTTCTGGGAGAATGTGATAAACGAAACCATTTTTCTTATTAAAATCTTTTCAGAAATTCTGTTCTTAGATAAAAACACTGTCTGAATGAAGAGAATTACGTAAGTTAAGAATATCTGATGAAATAGGTTGACACTTTTCAGTCATTTGTGTGTGTGTGTGCATAGGAGTACTTCCTCAATTTCCCGACAGAAGTTTCTTCAGAATTCTGACTGAATAACTTTGGTTGACAATGTTCTCTACTTTTGAGATAATGTATTGGAGGTGATCTTGGTCCTTCACATCATTAATTTTGGTCCAAATCTGCATTTTTGAAGAGTCTATATTAACACGAACTCTGAATTGCTATTTAAATAATTCAGTTTGTATGATTAGAACATAGATTTAGGAGAAAGAATTGCTCATATGGTTCTCTAGAAATTCAGGCAATTAAGAATTGGCTTGATAAAGTTAAGGAGAAGTTCTAAAGCATAAGGAAATTACACAACAATTTATTTAGAAATGTGTTTTAAATTTGGTGTGAGTGGAAGAAGGGGGTATGATTTTGGGAAAGAAGGGAAATGGGCTGACTCGGGTTCTAAGCTCTTAGATCCAGCCCTGCCTATCAAGCTGGGGCTGCCACTAAGGCTTTTCTTTGACTTTTTAAGAAAAGGTATTTTATAGGAATCATATTTGTAATTTAAAACTTTGTAGAAATGGAACCCTTTTCAAAACATTGTATTATGTTATTGCTTGACCTTCCAATGTAGGATTTTTAAAAGATATTTTAAGGGACACAATATATGAAAGTACAAGACTGCCTATGTCTCGTTGGAAAGTACTATTAGAATACTCTTCTTTATTTTGTGCTTTGACTTCCATCTATTGGTCTTACTTGTGTTCTTTGGAAGACCACATATAAATATATTCTTTATTATAAATGACAGGCTTTTTAGAGGCAACTGTTATGTCCTACCCCATTCCTATCTTTAGAATCCAAATTAGTCTCTTCAGTGGGCTAACCTAGCCCCAGTTCCTTCAAATCACATGATGTGGTTTCTGTATCATATATATCTTGATGTCAAAGTATTCACTAATTCAGTTTTGTGCCATCTGTAGATGGGTTTTTAATTTAATTTCATTGTGTCAGAGAAAATTCTTTGTATTATTTAAATGCTTTTAAATTTATGGAGCTGCTTTTTTTTTATGGCCTAACATATGGTTTAGCCTAGAGAACACTGTATGTGCACTAGAGAAAAATTCTGTAATTGGGTGGAGTGTTCTTTAGATGTCCATTAGGTCTGCTTAGTTTATTGTTCAGGTCTTCCATGGATTTGTTAATCTGCTGTCTACTTAATCTACTTGTTAATCTACTGTCTACTGTCTGTCCATTGTTGAAAATGGGGTATGGAAACCTCCAAACTATTATTGAGTAACTATTTCTCCCTTCATTTCAGTCAGTTTTTGCTTCCTGTATTTTGGGCTTTGTGTTGGGTGTCTACACGTTTATAATTGTTTTATCTTCCCAATGCATTAACCCTTTTATCATTATCATTAATTATAAAATGATATAGTTATCATTTTACCATTTATCATTAACCCTTTTATCAAAATGTCTCTCTTAAATGACATTGTGCCCCACAGGGTTAATGAGGTTGAAAACAGCAGAAAGTTTAAAGCTTGTTTCTCAGAGAGTTGTTTCCCCGATCCCCTGCTGTGTTTTTTCAGATCCCACTATCAAATCCACTGGTGGTCTCCACAGAAGCATGGACTCAAGGTCAACTGATGCAGTTCCAGCCCAGGAACAAGCAAGGCCCTGCCTTCTGTACCCAAGATAAGGAGCCCAAGACTCCCTGCAGTTTATACCAGCTCTCAGAGCATATGCATACCCCTCTTCTCCCCCTCTGCAGTTAATCTCCTGAGATCAAGGGGCTGAATTCTGTCTCATTCTGATATTGTCTTCCTCTACAGTGAACATGGGACATATGTTACATATATGTTTGCTCAGTGCACACACTCCATCTTTCCTCATGAAGAGTCACAAGGTTCCCTGCTCTTTCCATCAACATGTACGTAATCTCAACCGCTATGGTTTCAGAAAACTTGTTCTGTCCTCCTTGGGGGACGTGGGTTTGAGGCTTGCCCTCCCGTCTCATCTCCTCCTCCTTTGGCTGCCTCTTGAATAAACTCTTTCCTTGCTACAAAGCAATGATGTCTCAGTGCCTGGCTTTGAGCACACGGACTTGGGTGCAGTTACATTAGTTAAAATTTTTTTTTTATGTCAAAACCTATTTTTCCTGTTATTAGTATAGCCACTCCGATAGCAGTCTTTCAGGACTGCTGTTTGCATGGTATCCCTTTTTATCATCTATAATTTTCAACCTATTTTTATCTTTAAATCTAAACTGGATCAAAGTATAATTGATTGCATGTAGGTGCAGGTAGAGAGCACATAGATTTTGTTGCCTTTTTAATTTTTAAAAAAATTAAATTGAATTAAATTTAAAAAAATTAAATTGAAAAAAAAAAGGCAGTCTGACTGTCTTCTTTCTGATTGGCTGTCTAACCCATTCACATTTGATGTTATTATTCATGTGGCTAGATTTATGTCTGTCATTTTGTTTTTTGTTTTCTACATGTCTCATGTCTTATTCTTCATCTGTTTCTCCTTTACTGTTTTCTTTTGCATTAATATTTTCTAAGGCAACATGGTAATTCCTTTAATGATTTTTTTAAACTACATAAAGTTAGATTATTTTCTTAGAGGCCACTTTAAGGTTTACAATATATATCTTATCAGAACACAAATGTATGGGGCGCCTGGGTGGCTCAGTGGGTTAACCCTCTGCCTTCGGCTCAGGTCATGATCTCAGGGTCCTAGGATCAAGCTCCGCATCAGGCTGTCTGCTCAGCAGGGAGCCTGCTTCCTCCTCTCTCTGCCTGCCTCTCTGCCTACTTGTGATCTCTCTCTGTCAAATAAATAAATAAAATCTTTAAAAAAGAATACAAATGTATTTCAATAAATTTAGAACTAGTTGCTTATCAAAAGGATTTGAGGCACTCTTAAATCTTTCTCCTAGGTCTTCATTATACCTTTATTAACAACGTTGAACAAGGTGCCAAGTACAAAATTTCCTAGTATTTTACCCATATCTGAACTTTTGACACATCTCATTCTTTGTAATCCCTCAACGATGATTAGTTCTTCAATCAAACCTACAGGTTCTTTTACTGCCCTGATGTAATGAATTCATTTAATGTGATTAATTACTTTTTTCTATATTTTATTTTCATTAGTTCTTACTCTTAATCATATTCACTATATCCTCCCCAAAGCTATATAAAAACAAATATGTAGAGGTGTCTTTTTATTTAATTTTAATTTTTTAAAGGTTTGTTTGTTTGTTTAATTCATTTGAGAGAGAGCACAAGCCAGGGGGAGGGTCAGAGGCTCTGGGAGAAGAGGACTCCCTGCTCAACTCCGCCTCCAGGCTCCATCCCAGGACCCCGGGATCATGACCTGAGCTGAAGGCAGAGGCTTAACCATATGAGCTATCCAGGCATTGTTAGAGCTGTCTTTTTAAAAATTAGTAAGTAGGGGTGTCTGGGTGGCTCAGTCAGTTAAGCATCTGACATTTGGTTTCAGCTGAGGTCATGAGCTCAGGGTCCTGAGATTGAGCCCTCCATTGGGCTCCTCACTTAGTGTGCAGTCTGTTTGTCTCTCTCCCTCTGCCCCTCCCCCTGTTTTTTTTCTCTCTCTCATAAAGATAAAAACTTCAGGAAATTATCTAGTAACTAAAGTTTTAATTTAAAAAAGATACATAATGGAGACATCATTAAAAGTATAGACCAATAATTTGTTTATAAAAGATTCATTATGAAATACATTTAATTATATTTCAAATAATAAGAATATGATTTACAGCTAACTTTCCAGGAATATATATGCTGCATTTAATGAAGTCTATTTTCGAAGGTAAAACTGCTGATATTTTCTGCTGACCTCAAAGTTAAATAAAATACAGAGAGCTGAATGATTTAGAAGTGGATATGCAGAATAGGCTTCAGAAATCATGTATCCCAATTCTCTCATCATATATGGCAAGAAACTGGACAGAGGTTACCTGAACCCCCAATAAAGGTCATACAGCTTGTTTGAAAAAGACCAAGTCTAGAACCCAAGTGTTCTGATTTTGACTCAAGTGCTTTTCTTTCTCTATTGAAACATCAAAGGAGTTAGCTGATAACTAAAGACTTAAAGGAAAAGTATTTTTGGCAGTTTTATATAGCTTAAATGAAACATATGATGGAAACAGATATGCCAAGTTTATTAAGACTTGGGTTGACTTCTGGGGTGCCTGAGTGGCTCAGTCAGTTGAGCCTCTGACTCTTGATTTTTGGCTCAGGTCATGATCTCAGGGTCATGGGATCCAGCCCTGCTGTGGGCTTGGCACTCAGCAGGGAGTCTGCTTAAATTTCTCTCACTCACTCTCCCTCTGCCCCTCCCCCTGCTCATGTGTGCTCAAACTCTCTAAAATGAATAAATAGGGGCGCCTGGGTGGCTCAGTGGTTTAAGCTGCTGCCTTCGGCTCAGGTCATGATCTCAGGGTCCTGGGATCGAGCCCACATCGGGCTCTCTGCTCAGCAGGGAGCCTGCTTCCCTCTCACTCTCTCTGTCTGCCTCTCTGCCTACTTGTGATCTCTCTCTGTCAAATAAAATAAATAAAATCTTAAAAAAAAATAAAATAAAATGAATAAATATATCTTAAAAAAAAAGATGTGTTGGTTCCTAAATAAAGTTTCATATATATATATATATATATATATATATATATATATATATATATATCAGGGTCTTTTAAAGAAGCCTATGATTATTTCTGCTACAGGAGTAAATTAAAACTCTACTCATCAGCTGCTGATGAAAAAAAAGTTTTATTAAACATCTCAAGAGTACTACTCAAAGCACTGAAGTAGAAATGATTTTGGGATGTCGTCTTTTGGTACCCAGTATTCCAGCAACCCCTCTCAGGCTCATTTATTTCCTTCTGTGCAGGCTCTGGTGACTTAGTCTGTTTTCCTCTCCATTCATTCAATTTGTGTTTTTTTTTCTTTTCCAAAGTTTCCTCTTTCCCTCTCCCTAAAATCTTATCACCACTGTTAGAGAATTCAATATTCATATATTCAGTATGCAGTTTATTCCAGTTTAATCTTAAAATTCCTTGACTTCTTTGAATTGCAATGATCTATGTCTGTGGGTGGCTACATTCTGCTTCGTGATCTACTCAGCCTCCTACCTTTAATAACTCACCTCACTAGGCTTTTTTACTTGACTACATCTCACTCTCATCTCCGGTTGCCAGATACAGTACAGGATGTTTGTTCAGGTAAACAATGAAATGCTCATCTGAAACTCAAATCTAATTTTGAGATGCAAAGATTTTAGGTGAAGATGGAGAGAACCTTTTGTATGCTAATGAGAAGCCCTGTATTTCCATATGCTAAATATGCTAAACCCCACAAGACTTCTAGTTTCTTCATCTTTCCATTTTTTTTTTGGCCATCTGTTAACCTGACTACCTTTTCTTCCCTCCAATTTAGAACTAGTAGTATGTCAGTCTAATCATGCAAGTACTTTTTTTTTAATGTTCTAGTCACTGACATTTTATTTATTTTTAATTTAAATGCAATTAATTAACATATAATGTATTATTGGTTTCAGAGTAGAGATCAGTGATTCAGTAGTCTCATATAATGCCCAATGCTCACTACATCATGTGCCTGCCTTATTGTCCATCACTCTGTTCTTCAACTTTTTTGCATCCATATCCTTCAGCCATAAACTCTCCATAAACCCTCATTCTGTAACTTCGTCTTTCCCCTCTTGTACATTTTGGCTAAATGATATGGATAATTTTGACTTTATGCAAATGGACGCCACTGCCAATTCATGGTTTCCATCATGGTGGGGCTTTGCTCTTTCTCCTTCATCTTTTACTTGTTTTTGATCAGCGTATTACCTCCTACCCCTTTTAGTGATGATTTAAACATCCAAGACCCTCAATCCTTACTGAAGTCCCCGCACTTTCTACTGCCAAGAGAAAACTGAGGCTGACTTACATACTCCATCAACTATTCAAACAACCATCAATCAACTTCTTTCTCTCCACAATTACCTTGCAACAGGCAACAGCTTCTTCCTGGTATATTTCTAGACCTTCCTCCTGCCAATCCCAAACCAACACCGTCACCATCCATTGTTTGTATTACATATGGAATACAGTAAACAACGTGTAATGCTAGTAACTGTGCAGAGTCTACTTCCAAGGAAAACGGAACCATCTCTTCATTGCAGCCTCAAGAAAATGATACCATTTCTTTCTGCTGGTCTTGGAGAAAGGCCTCCATGAATTAGCCCTCTCTTTTCCAATTTTAACCTTGCTTCTCTTGTTCCTTTCTGCCCTAAATAGGTGAAAGTCTTTCTTCAAATCTATCCTGCATCTCTCCGTAATTGGCACAATATCTCTTACTTTTCCTTGATATCTCATTTTCTTGACAGTGTATTTTACACTTCACTTACTCCCATTTACTTTCAACCTCACTGGAATCTGCATTTGGTCTCTACCATTCTGCAAAAACTGGTGTGGAGAGACAAAGAACTTTTCATCTTACTTAAACTCCATGTGGTAGCTGAATGCGTATCCACTACCTTTTTATTAAAACTTGCTTGTTTTTGGCTTTTAAGAGAATCCTGTCTCTTGGTTTTCCTCCTTACTTTTCTGAGCATCATTTCTCATTCACCTGTCCTGGATCATCATCCTCTGTTGGTGTTCCTTAGGATAATGTCCTTGAACCCTTTTTCATTCTACATTGTCTCCTGGTGTCTTTCAAGCACTCTCATGCTTCTCACTACACAAAATATGATGAAAATGTGACTTTTCTCCTAAGCTCTAGAATCCTACATTTAGCTGCCTTCTTAACATTTCCACCTGGATAACCCACAGGTTCAGTGGTTAAATCTGAATTCTTCATCTTCCCAGAAAACGTGTTTTTTGCTCCAATATTTCTGTATCTCCATTGGTAGAGTTTCTGTACCTATCACTCGAGGCAGAAACCTGAAAAGCAGCTTAAATGTACCTTAATACTCTTTTATGAGTTTTCTATCTTTTCCAGGCAGTTGCTTTTCACAGTGAAGGCTATAAGCTACATATCCACTATATTAGTTAGCATAATGCTTGAGAACAAAAGGATAGGAAGAGAAAAAAAAAAAATATGCTTGATAGGTCTGTTGATAGGACCAATCTATTCATCCTTGAGGTTTTTCATTCAGAAAGCTTTCCTGGATTGTGTTTACATACCCCTGTCTTATGACCCCTAGAAACTTCTCCTTTTATAATCACTCAGTGTAATTGTAATTGTGCACTCAAGTTGTTTTTTAATTCCCATTAGCCTAAAATCTCCTGAAGGCAGTTATGGTATCATCAGGACACAGTGAAGAGCACAGGGGATACTCAATGAATATCTGATAACCGAACGACTTAAAAAGTTCTTCACCTGAGTCCTCTGCCAGGAATTATAAAGGAATGTTTTTGCGCATTCCTGAGCTGAAGCTTAGAAAGCATTGCAACTGCATTTTTTTTCATTGTATTCTATACAGACACAATTAAAACAGGGCAACCCTATGCAGCTGTATGCTCATGCTAAGGTAAGATATCCATTTGCCATCAACAGCCAGATGGTAATTTTATAATTTTCAAATACTTTGGATATACATATTTAATATTAGAGATTTCATAACTCACGAATACTGGAGTGCTAAAAATATTTATTTAAGATCTCTCTAGGGGCGCCTGGGTGGCTCAGTGTGTTAAAGCCTCTTGCCTTTGGCTCATGTCATGATCTCAGGGTCCTGGGATTGAGCCCTGCATCAAGTTCTCTGCTCAGCAGGGAGCCTGCTTCTCCCTCTCTCCCTCTCTGCCTGCTTCTCTACTTGTGATCTCTGTCTGTCAAATAAATAAAAATCTAAACAAAACAAAACAAAAAACCTCTCTAAATTCTCCTGAATGAAGACACTCATTTGAAGTGTGTTGAGCAATAAGTGTCTTTAGGGAAGACTATTAAATGATAAAGGAAGGTTCGGAACTGCCATGTGTGGCAATATAAGGCAGGAAAGAGCCCCAGGAATTGCTCCCTTATATCGTCTTATGGCACCAGGAGAACAGTGACTTTGAGATGGCTGTGCAACCTACTTAACAAAATTTCACTTTTAATAATTCTCAGGAAAGCAAATAGAAGCCAGCCAGTTTGTTCAATAGACTTATATGTTATATTATTAATAGTAATCTTGGATGAAATATAATGCTTGAAAATTAGTTGGCCCATTTTTTGTGTGGTTGGTCTACAGATGAAATGTGTATTATGATCACTGTCACTTATTTTTCTTATAAACAACAAACGTGCCCTAATCTTCCTCCTACATTTTTGATACCTTAAGATTAAGGTAAGTTTTATCGACTCAACATTTATGTGTCGATCATCTACTATGCATGCAGCATTATGCTGAGTATTTTGGGGCAAGGGTAAATAAGATAAAATTTTGCTTATCATCCAGGAATTTTAAATATATTTTGGGGACAAAAGACATTTATAAATTTAAATACTTTTTTTAGATAGCACTCATCTGCACTATACCAACCTTAGAAAAGTCAAGTGATATAAGATTACTGAGAAGGAAAAATCATTTTTATTTGGGACAATCAGAGAAAGGATACATTTGACTTTAAAAGGAAGGAATGCAATTCTGATAGGTGAATAGTGAGAGGTAAAAAGGTAGAGAAAGAAATGTAAGAATTATGTTTGGAAAATAATCTGCAGCAGAGAATTCAAGGTAGGGTGTCAGGAAGTTAATATTGCTATACCGCGGTGGCCCAATAGTGAAGAGCTTTGAATGCCAGGAGTGGCTTTTTTCCTTCCCTCCCTTTCCTCCTCTCTCCCTTCCGCTTCTGCGAATTGGGAGTCAAACTAAGGTTTTTAACAGGGGAGTAGCATGATAGAAGTGTCTGAGAAAGTCTGTCCAGCAGCTTTCTTTATGATGGGCTAGAAAAGGGGAAGACAGCACAGGGAGTCACAGACCAGTAACAAATTGATAAAGACCTGAACCTGGGTGATGGTGGTGGATATGACAGCAATACATGAGACAGATACCAGGAAAAAATAAGAATCCGTAAGACTTGCTGATGAACAGAGCACGGGGGTAGTAGAGAAAGAGCAAAGGGCAAGAAAGGAGTCAGTGATGACTCGGATGTCAAGTCTTTGCAATTACAACAATGACTCCAGTCAATGACAGAAACAGAGGGAGAAATGAGATATAGCACTTCTCAGGAAAAGCTTTTGACTACTTGGGAAGGCGGTATAACAACACGGAGAGAATGGGGGCATCCATCTGGAAAGTGTCCACCAAGAAGGAGAAAATGACGATGAAGGGGAAACAGAGGTCAGGACTGAAGGCACAGATTTGTGATTCATCTACACAGAGATGATCATTCAAGTTATATAACATAAGACGAAGAGAAGCTAAACAGTACACCCATATTTAAGGGGTTAGAGATGAAAGAGAAAGGGGAATCAAGTTAATGGTGAAAACTCAGAGTTAGTGAGGAAAGAGGCAAAACAGGGTAATGAATGGATATAGCGAGTAGAGCACAACCATTAAACGAATGGATGCCGAAGTCACAAGGGATGGTTTCAAGTCCCAGCCCCAACCAGAGGCCCTTAATTAACTTTTCTAAGCTCTTCTTTTCTTATCTCCAAAAATGAGATGGTAATACCTACCTCTCAGGGCACTCATCACCAGCTGAAATGTCACACAGTTGTTTACTTGCTTATATATTTATATGATAACTTAATGTCTCCCCACTGGAATGCATACTCATTGTCTAGCCTCAACTGTTTTGAGATCTTTAGGAAATGAGACGGTAGTTGCTTCTTTGCTATGTAGTCCCAGATTCCAATTCTGGGACCACAGGAAAAATCCAACAGAGTCTCCTGGTGCATACCTAAAGTGTTTAGCATAAGGCCCTGCCCAGAATAGCTAATATTAGTTCAGTAACTAATATTATTCCCTTTGTGAAGAGAGTAAAATTTCAAAAAAGAGGAAAAGGTCAATGATGTCAGGATGCCATTAAGATCTGTGAATTAGGTTACAACTCTTAAGTACAGTTTTCATACAAACAAAATATGCAGCAGAATTAACTGGTGATCTCCTTTCATTCCTTCTTTCTTCCTGTTTTTTTCCCTTTATCTACAATTTCTCCCTCCCTCCACCCCTTCCCAACAACAGATATTTATTGAATCATCATCATAAGCCAGGCACTGTTTTAGATCCTTGGTACGTAGCAATGAAGAGACAAAATCCTTGCCTTCATTAAGAGCTTAGATTTAAATGTGGGGAGAGAGATATTAATCATGATAAATAAGTAAAAACATATGTAGATAGTGATAATTGGTAGGGGGAAAGGCGGCAGAGCGGGGACAGGGAGAGACTGTGTGGGTATTTCATTTTTAGATAGGTTAGCACCTGAAAGGTGTAAGGGAAAATATCATGCAGATACCAGAAGCGGAGAGAACTCCACACAGAAGAACCAGCAAATGCGCAGGTCCTGGTGTGAGTGGGTGCCAGGGTGCTTGGTAAAGACACAGTAATGGTGATAGTCATAGGCAACGATGTCAGGAGGTAATGGGGGTAGAAACAGAAGGGCAAGGTGCTGGTCGTAGAGCTAATAAAGGCTTAGATTTTTTACTCTGAGGTGGGAAGCCATTAGGGAATTGTGAACTTGAGAGTGGTATGATCTGACCTTCAGTTTTAACAGATCTCTCTGGCTGCCATGTCGAGAAAAGAATATAAAGGGCATAGCCAGAAGGGAATAAGGGAGGAAACTGAGGCACCTCTTGGATAACTACAAGCAAACATAAGAGATGATGGTGATTTGATTGGGATGGAAGGTATAACGTTGGTGAGAGGGAATCAAGATTCTGGATGACTTGCTGACGCACCAGATGTGTGGTATGAAAGCAACAGGGGAGTCAAGAATGGCAGCCGACTTGTTGGCAAAAAGGACTGCTGTTTGCTGTGGCAGGGAAGACTGCGGGAGAAGCAGGCTGGGGTTGAAGAGCAGGGGTTCAGTTCAGAGAGGTTATGTTTGATACACATCTTCCACACGTGAAAAGATGTGGGGGAGACAGCTGGGTAAATGTGTTTGGAGTTGAGAGAAGAGGTCTTGGCTGGAGCTATAAATTTGAGAGTCATCAATACTGATTTTATTAGGGTTTATAGGATAATCATTCACTCCTTCAACCAGCACTGAGTGTCTGCTGTCGGCTACCAAAACAGTCAGTAAAATTAACAAATTTTTCCACTGGATAGATGATATTCATTTCATGACTCATTCAATAAAGATTCACCTGAGCGCTATGCTAGGTAAGCTCAGAGGTCTAGAGGCAGAAAAAGCAGGGTTAGAATTCTAGTTCTGTACTTACTGTATGGACTTGGATAATACAAGTTAAGACAATAGTCTAAGCCTTTTATGTGTATTAATTTATTTACTCTGTGCACTACTGATATAAATATCATTACCCTTATATTACAGAAGGGAAAGCAAACTTAGGATAAGTGTGGTGGGATGAGCAAGAAGGCAGGCTCTGGAGTCTGGATTCAGAGGGGCTAGCTGTACTGCTTTGACTCTGCAAATTCGTAGCTCTGCAAATTTGGAGGACTTACTTGGCTTTCCCGTGGCTCAGCATCTCAACAATGAAATGACAGCAGCAGGGTCTACTGATAGCGCTGTTCCGAGGAAGGTGCAGTAACACTGCCCAACGATCTAGCACAGCACCTAGCATATGATAAGAACTCAGTATTTACTGATTTTGATCAAGCCTATTTGTCTCTTTCAGAGATAGAAGAATTGAAAAATGAGAAAAAAATGTGTTCTTCAAGCCCAAGAAATAACAATCACATGCAGCTTTTTCCTTTAGTGTTCTAAGACTATTATTTGAGGGTTTAGGTGACTTTCCAGCAGGGGTTAAAGATGAGGAAGAGTATTGCCTTAAGCCAAGGTGTAACAGTTAGGACTTGGATTTACCAGAGGAAGCATTAGACATCTTGTAATGAAGATCAGGGAATCTCCATCGGTTCCTAAGTCATTACTTGGGCGGTGGAGCTGGCGATCTAACTCTTAGGTGTCTCCATATATCCAATGAAGTGGAATGGTACTTGGTCTCAAAGTATTTATTATCTGGGCTCTAGAGGAGGGGGAATTGTACATACTGGGATCACAAGATAAAAGTGGAAACTCAACAATGAATTATGTTAGAGTTTCCAGACAACAGGAGAGCAAATCGGACACAGGCTACAACAACTACCTACCTGAAGGGACTTCAGTATCTTATTTCCTCAGCGTGAGCCTTTAATTAAGTTATAGCCTTCTTGTGTTGGCAATGGTGTCTGTCCTCATTCTAGGACACCCTCATAAGCTACCAGATCTTAACCTACACAACAAAAGTGCCACTCATTGAAACAGTTATAACAGGAAAGGAAAGCAAGTTGATGGGATTTAAAGTGTTTCAGGCCACTGAATCACTGACTACTTGGCGAGGGCTTGAGAGAAATGTCATTCTCAACAGGGCTAACACTGTGAAGCCATATCAGTGAACTGGTTTTGAAACATGAAGGCTGATTTTTAAAAATCTTCTGATTTTCTCAGGAAACCTAATAGGGAGCTTCTATTAGAGATTTTCAGTTCTTTTGCTTGCAGGTTTATTCCCCAAGGGTACATAACTTTTTTTTTTTTTTGACAGAGAGAAATCACAACTAGGCAGAGAGGCAGGCAGAGAGAGAGGAGGAAGCAGGCTCCCTGCGGAGCAGAGAGCCTGATGCGGGGCTTGATCCCAGGACTCTGGGATCATGACCTGAGCCGAAGGCAGAGGCTTTAACCCACTGAGCCACTGAGGCGCCCCGGGTACATAACTTTTAAAGAGGCTCTTATCACTTGATATCGTCTATCCCCTTATCTCTCACAGGCGGCATATAAACTTTTTGATACATACACAAAAACAAAAGAGGATGAAGAACTGGCATTCCCCTCACCTCTGGGGACTGGCAAATGCTACAAACTTTTACTCTGAACCATTTTTCTCAGGATTTCAAATACACACTTTATTTTCAATGCCCATCAAACAAACATAAAAATCGAGTAGCAGTATCAACACAGGGCTAGCAAAAACAGAGGGCCTAGATTATGATTTGGAGAATTCTTAGGACTCAGAAAGAGCATAAGAATAAATCATTTAGAGAATTAGCCATGTTCCAGGCTTCATTAGTTCTAATTATCCCCCAAATATGCTCAGCAGAATGCACTTGGGTCAGCTGGGACTGACACACAATAGGGTAGCAACTTATAAACTCCTCAAAGCACAAAAAGAGTTCATAAAACAACTGCTTGTGCATTTAGTCATGTGATAACACCTCTTATTGCATAAGCCACCAGATGAAACAGATGGGGCCACTCTTCACTTCAGAATGTTTCTTTTGTAAAAACACTGGACTTCCTTATTCTCCATTGGAGACACAAACTGCAAGAAAGCCAAATCTGAGGCCTGCTCTCTCTGTGTTTTACTGCCTAGATGTCACAGCAATAGTAAATAATGTATTAATGAAATATCCTTATTTAGGGAAAAAAAAAAAAAACAACTTGGCAAATAAAAACATGAACTTCCACTCAGAGAAATTTAAGGCTTTAAAATAACTCATCACTTAAAAAGTTTTTTCTTTTTCTTTTTTTTCTTATACAACTCACAGTGCATTTTATCAAAATACTTAATATTTGTTACCTTTTATTACTTAATCTTCTGGGTATGTTTTTCCAGCGATGTAGTCATTACTTAAGGAAAGCTTCTTTACATTCACCAGTTCACTGGGTTATTAAATATTCAGATTTAGGCATTGGTTTTGAAGAAGATACTAGAGAAGAATGGGTCCTGATTGGTTAAACTACTTTAGCTTAATAAAATGTTTTCACATTGGCTTTAACTTATTAAATACATCACTCTTAGAAAGCATTTGCCTCTGTCCATATTCAGTTATTTAGAAACAATTGTTACCAAAAATTATCACCCAAATATTAGTGGGTCAATATGAAAATTATTCCAATAACATTATAAGACTCTATGAGCACATTTATTTACATTAAAAATTTATTGGTTTTTCTATGCATTCTTCAAACTTATGGGAAATGTGTAGATTCTCTTTGTAGACAAAAAAATGGCTGACAAAACTGATAAATAGGTCAAAATATTTAAAGTACACTTTATCTCAAAAGGGGCTTTTTAGTTACATATTTTGATAACGCCATAAGAAACTAGTATTAGGATTTCAAGTGTTTGGCAAAAAACTACATAAAGGCTATGGAATATTGGGTGAGTCTAATCTATCCACATATCTTAAGTGGATTAGCCTCTTTGTATACTTAGCTGAGCAAAAACAGTAGATTCATTATAGTTAATTTCCATTTTGCTATGAATGTTCTGTAAAAAGCCTGTAACAACTTTTAAGAAAGAACTCTTACGCCTATTAATTCTTATTCAAAACAACACATAACTTATAAGTCAAACCACAGGAGAAACGGCTAAAAATGGTAAGATAAAATGAGTTGGAAACATTAAAGAGTCATGTACTTAGGACTCCAAAACATATGTTTAAACAAATATGGTATTTGCTGGCATATAGCTCAGAATTTATCAACAGGATTTTGAAGACACCCCCCAAAAGCGAATATGAATGTATTTCACTTAACAGAAGCCTCTCCACTCTACATTTCCCAATCTACTCTGGAAGTGATGAACTTAGGCAACACACTTGAAGAAAATGATGTATGAGAATGGGTCTTGAATGGTGAGAAGACTTAAAATATGTTGTGATGGCTGAAGGTCAGAGGATATTCAATTTGATACCTTACATGATGAATATAAAGGACTTATTTCTGTTAAATGAGTAAGACTAAGACAAAAAAAGGGGAAAGTTTCAAGGAGAAAAGAGTTTGGTTCAGTATTTAGAAGAGTTTTTTGGCATGCCTGGCTGGCTCAGTCAAAGAGCATGTGACTCTTGATCTCGTGGTCATGAGTTTGAACCCCACATTGGGTGTAGAGATTACTTAAATAAATAAAATTTTAAAAAAGAAAAAGAAGAAGCTCTTTCTAACGATCAAAACTGTCTGTAAATGCGAGTAGTTAGCTGAGTCGATAATAAAGTTCTCATCAGTGGAGGTAAAAGTAGAGGCTGGATGACCATCCTTAGTAATGCTGTAGGGAAGATTCAGGCAGTTAATGAGGAGGGCGGCATTATGTTCTCCTCTAAAGTTTCCTTCTCGCCCTGGTATAAAATATCTGACTCATGGAGTAGAATTAGGTTCTTCCTCCTAGCACTAACTGCATAATATATTTTAATGAGATGGTCACTGTAAATTCTACATAATTTTTATATACAGTGAAATACTTGCAACTCAGCACTGATTAGAAATTATAAGTAGAATAAGGGGCGCCTGGGTGGCTCAGTGGTTTAAACCGCTGCCTTCGGCTCGGGTCATGATCTCAGGGTCCTGGGATCGAGTCCCACGTCCAGCTCTCTGCTCTGAAGGGAGCCTGCTTCCCTCTCACTCTCTCTGCCTACTTGTGATCTCTCTCTGTCAAATAAATAAATAAAATCTTTAAAAGAAAAAAAGAAAAATTATAAGTAGAATTCTATAATTATAACATATAAAGATGGAGCATTCACAACATGAACAGACAGATCATTGATAACATTCCTTATATTGCAGTATCTGTACCAAACAAAAATTTAGTAAGGAATAAAAACAACTGGCAAACAAATAGCTTTCTTAGAAACAACTGTGTTTTAATTCATGATAAAAGAGCATTTTTAATGTGTCTTAACTGAAAGATGTACAATACCATGGCTTGTATAACTCACTGATATCACCATTTAAAATCATATGTATAAAAAAAGTATATGGATATTTTACTCAATTAATTGCTGAATAGTTTCTCTTTGTCATTTTTATGAAAGTATATCCCATTAATCGTAGTTTTTTTTATGAAATGTTTCTTTAGGTGAATTAGTCCAATTTGATGTTCATTAAACAGCACGTGTATTTTCTAAATAGTTTCTCTCTATGTGATAGATCAATACATTATTTTCATAAAATAAAGATTTATAACATACAAACGGCCTCACTATTTACTTAATTAAAAGCCTCTTAATGAAGAACTTAATCTTTAAAACTCATCAAACAATCATATTCTTAATGGAAATGTAAGCCTGGTAGTTTCTTTTCATAATAACACTTACTTATATCCCAGCAGCAGTTGCTGAAAATTACCTCTCAGACACAGACAGCACAGACAGGCATGCCTTCACGCACGCGCACAGATATCTACATCTCTGCCACATACAGTCTTGATGTTGTGGTGCTGAGAGCAGCTGCAGTCAGACAAACCTAGTTCTGCAATTACCCTTGCTAACACACTTAACCTGTTGAAGCCTCAATTGCTATTGGTAAATGGGGACTAATACTTGTTGTGAAGATTAAATGTGATCAAATACTCATAAGATTTATTCCTCCTTTCTTATCACCATCTACTCTCAACTCGCTGAATTATTTTAATTATCAAGGGAAATAATGCATATAAAAATCTTTTGTAAATCTAAAAGAATGTTGCAATTGTATTATCTCATTTAATAGGCAATTTATCCCCTGCATTGCATTACATCATGGTTAACAGTGTTCATTATTACTATTAATTTTTTTGTTGTTGGTGGGTGTGGAGGACCAGAGGGAGAGGGAGAAAGAGAATCTGAAGCAGGCTCCATGCTCAGTGAGGAGTCCAAGGCAGGGCTCCATCTCAGGACCCTGAGATCATGACCTGAGCTGAAATCAAGAGTGAGATGCTTAACACTTACTGGACTGAGCCACACAGGCACCATTATCCTTTTGAAAATTGTAATAACAAATTTCTACAGAAGAAGCAGCTTAAAACAAAAGCTCAAGTTTGAAAATAGGGAAACCAATCATTAGCAACAATTATTTTCTAAATCGTTTTGGAATAATCCACAGTTTTAAAAAAATAATGTAACAATTTATCTCAAACAGGCTGGGCCAGTACACCCAGCAGGAGAACAGAGGCTTTACCACTCTTCGCTTGATGAAGAGAAAGAAAGAATGCATTTTTCCCTCAAAATTCCACCTATTCCAGCCTATTTTCTAGACTAAACAATTTGGATAATGCTCTCAATAATTCACACTACCTGAGTCACACGCAGAGTTCAAATACACATTCTGGTGTGGCTGTAGAGTATATTTTCCCTAGAGCTTCTCATTTAGGAGTATTCTGGCCTTCCAGGGTCAAGCCATGTAAATGATACCCAACTTGGAAAAAGTTTTAAAAAGGGAGTCTGTGTTTTGATCCTGTTCTGATTTTTGTTTTTAAAGATACAGCTATTGGAACTATCGCAGCTGATAATTTCATTCTGACATGAGTTTAAAAGGTTAAGTTACTATCTGAGGAAAGGTAATCTGGTTGCCTTTCACGGCAGCCTGCAAACTCTGCAATCTGCATAGAGAGGGGCATTTGTCATCATTAGCTGAGCTGTGACAGCTGGCACCCAGGGTGTCCCAGAATCAAGAAGTGGCAGAGAGACTCTTGCTTTAGGTGGCCATTAAGTGTAGCAGGTTTCTGGAGGAGGAAGTATATTTTATGAAAAGCTTTGTGATGTAACTAACAGCAGTGAACATATTTGAATTTCCTGTAACATGGATAATACAATGATAACACATAATTAGCAGGTTGCCTCTAGACAACAAGATGCCAGACTACAGTATGAATAAACATCTCCTGCCTGCCACTTAGAGAGGGAGAATGGTTTGCAGCACCCACATAGCTCGGGCACACTATGTTTTTTCAAGGTTGGATTAGGGTGATCAACGGGTAAGTATACTCAAAGAAACAGACCAAAGACAGAGAATAGTTCTCAGTTGTCGTTTAAATTTGGTAGCAAACAATGCACAGTGTCTCAGGAGCAAGCTCAACCACACACACCCATTATAGTGCCCATCCTTTTGATAACATGAATATGAAAACTGAAATCATCCCCACACATGCAATCCTCCAACTGTCTGAGGTGTCTGTAATTGGTACTAAGCCTTTGAAATAATTCTCGGCTGAAGTTTAAAATCAGAATCTTTTTACCAAAACGAGGGTTACTAACTATGGATCTGAAACGGTTGTGAGGAACACACCCAGAAAAGAATTCTTATGACTTTAAAATTTTATGTTTGTCTTGTTAGCGCAAAACCATATAAAGCAAAAGAAACTGTAAGTTAAAAAAATAGGTTGATCAGATCTTCGAAACATAAGAGTGCTACGACCCCTTTAAAAAATCATCAATGTTTGCAAACATAATCAATAACACTAGGTTTTATATTATTATGTAAACTAGTTTTCCACAAATAAAACTAATTTTTGTGTTAATGTAAAATCTATGCAAATACATGCAGTCATTTATCAGGAAAGCTGACAAGCATTCCATATTGGAGGGGGAAATGGAACTGCCTCAAGAATAGAGGCAATTAATTATTTCTGTATTTTTTCTTCTTCTGTCTTGAGGCACAAAAGTTATCCATCCAGTTAAAACAGCAAATGAAATAAAGAGATTTTTTTTTTTATTTAAACACATATGGCTTTTGCCTGCAATACTGATCACCACAAGGTCTACAGATGCCCGTGGCTAAATTGTACACTGGCAGATGCACACAGGGGAAAACTGTGCTAATGCAGCGTGGAGAGCAAAACAAATGAAGAACTGAATTTGCTAGTAAAAGAAAAAAAAGAACAACAAAAAGCAAAAACCCCCAAACCAAAAGAAACCCTAAAATCACACCCCCCCCACCCCACCCCCGGCTCCCCACCCAGGGAGTTATGCAATTTGCTTATCAAATACAGGTTCAGGTTGCAAGAAACTTAACCATCATCTGTTGCAGGAAAGCAGAAAACAATTTTAAATCTATGAAAGTGCTTTTATGGATACACATGGGTATTATGTGTGTGGGTGACTGAGCAGGATATTTGTATTTATATAGAAAGAATGGCTAGCGAAGTTTTATATTTCTCAATTTTGCAATTAAAAGCTTATGACATTCAAACCTACCACAGTGTGTGTGTCTGTATATATACTGTTAGAACTTCCGGTTATTATTATTTAAAAACTCTGTTTAGCATCATCTCTGAAGGTATTACTGAAAACTGTCCAGGTTATCATGGACCAATCTTGCAGATGTGACATTATGTTCTGGTGGCCACAAGAATCTTGGATTTAGTAGTTGCTTCCCTTTAACAGATTAAAATAAATGTATAGAGGCCAATTTAATCTTTTCCTATCTGAAATACTGGGTCTGTGTGTGTGTGGGTGTGTGTGTGTGTGTGTGTACGTGCACAGGCTATTTTGCAAACCATAAAAAGAGTATACTTTCTAAAAATGGTTTAAGATTATTAAGAAAGCAATAACTTCTTTCTTAATAGGCCTGTAAGCATGCATAACATTAAAATCTGTTGTAATTGCCAAATAAAAATATAAAACAGAAAACGTTTAAATAATTTTATATCTTGGGGAAAATAACAGAAGACTAGTTGGACTATTCCAAGTTATAAAAAAGGCAAAATGCTTGAAATAGCATCTTGGTCAACGAATACGTCTGCTTTCCTACAATTTAAGCATTCTTTGTTTGGAGTATTTATAACCATTGAAATTTAAATGACAATGTATATTTATATAAAATTAGGATTAGAAGCATATGTTCCAAGAATGTGCATACGTTAATTAATATTAGTTTTAACAAACTCCTTGGCCTTGTCCCCCACCACTCAAAGGGAGGATTAATTTACTGAAAATGTAAAGTACAATGTAATTTAAATACTGAAAGGAGATTCATTTCTCCAGTGACATAAAGCTAGTAGCATTACCAATATGCCTCAAATGTTGCTAACTTATATGAGGAATCCCTGTTTCTTACTATGCATTTGACACTCAAATATAAACTATATTCATAAGTCTAATGCACACATTCATGCTTGTGTAACGTATAGTCGCAGTTCGTTTGAAAAATAAATCTTTCACCTAGCATTAAGGTGACAGATATTATATTTAAACAACTTTTATGGAACACAAAAAAGTGCACATCGATTGCCTGCCTATCTGAATAATCATTTTGTACTCTGCCTCCACTTCAGTGCTACTGGATTAAAACTGGCCTTAAATTAGAAGTGAGATAAAATAGTAAATTCTAGAGGAATAAATAAAGATTTACAACCCAAGGATTTTTTGGCATAAAAGTAAACCACCCAGATGCATATAAACAAATCATAAAATTTATGAATTAAAAAGTAAAATAGGGGCACGAGGAAACCTTTGTGGCAATGGAAATATTCTATGCCCGTGCCAGATGATCTATGACTCTAGATATTTGCTAAAATTCACAGGATGGCACATTCATGTGGAAAAACCATAGAATAGAATGGTATTGTACACAAAATACACATCAATAAGCTTGACTTAAATAATAAAAACAGATTTCACATAAAAATAAAATAAAGGTGTAATTTCTATTTTGTTGGTTTCACAATTTTTTATTAGAAAGACTACAGTCTTACAAACTCCGCGCTCCCATGCTTTTTGATCTAGATGTGTAGACAAAATGAATAAACATGTAGACTAAAAAGTATTAACTACTTACTAGGACTTTGACTTGATATTTTTGATAAGTCATGGAAAATTAGGCTTTTTAGAAACGATACTCATTTGTTTACTAAAATGTGTATTATTAGAATAGTGAAAATAATCATAACTGAAAATGACATCATTATTTAGGTGGTGTATTCTCAGATGTTTATATCTCTATATCATATATCTCTTTATATGCAAAACTATAAATGAAATTCCTATTTATAAACTGATTTCCTTCCTTTTTTATAAAGCATTTATTTTATTACATAAAATATACATGATACAAGGTAATAGTTTTCATTTGATGTAATTATTCTTTTAGATTATTACTCCAGTTGCTGACCATTAAAAAAAAATAAATCCTAGTTTAGAGGAATTGCTTTGTTCATTAAAAAGTAAGCTCCAAAACTGTAAATTAGATATAGAAAAGGTTACTTTAGACATGTAATCACTGAATGTTGATTATCTACATACCATACTCTAGTCTCAAGGTCATGTTGAATATTTCCTGTGGCTTAATCACATACAGTATGGGACAGTAATGAGAGCTCTGCAGTCCGGGATGACCCACTACAGATGTACAGATTAAGACACTAATCGCATCTGATTCCATTGTTTTCTCTAAGAGCAATAAAACTCTAATGCGCTTAGAGTACTAAGGCTGTGGTCACATACACAAATGTCTATAAATCCGCGTGAATTATGGGTTGAGGAGTCACAAGTTTTCATACATTCATAAAGAAAAGAACTGTGTGAGCCCATTTATCTCATCAGAATATTTCTATAATATCCGAATGAAAAACAGAGGCTGAAATCTCATAAAGTGAATTTGAATTTTCTACATCATAAAGAGGACAGTGACTTTCTGAAGGGTCTATGAGGAACTGGAATGTTGGAACCAACACTTCCTCCATAATACTCAATAAATAAATGACTAACCCCAATATCCTTACATTTTTGGAAGAAAGATAACAATCTGTTTTGAGCCATAAGAAAATCTTTTGGCTAATAAACTTCCCCTCAAATTTTTCAATTTACGCATGCAACTTAAAATATCCTACACCTATATATTCAAATGAAGTGGGGAAAGTGAGCCGATTACCTAAATAACCCAGGCTTTCAATTTCTTTTTCTACCAAAAGAAACATTTTTATCCAGAATTATCCAGAATCACCACAAATCTGCAAATCCAGCAGTGGTCATAATTCTGGTAAGGTACACTTCCAATGTCCATCTTTCATCTCAAATTTACTTTCTTTCCAACGTTTATTAGCACCAATAACAAATTTACTAAGGAACATTGTAGGGAAAGAAGTGGTCCCCACAACAAATGCTGACTATACGATGGGTACAGGGGGATGAGCAAAACTAAGGCCACAGCCCTGATCATTCAAGTGAAGGATTAAGGAAATAATTTTTTAAAGAACTGCAATCATCAGGATGCGCTGGCTGAAACAACAAAACAGGGTCTAAATTGTGTCAACAGTGACCTCAATTCTCTGCTTTACTTTGTCATAAGCCTGATATTAAAATATGAAATAATTGTTTTAAGAAATCATTGAAACTTTTGAAGCTCTCAAGCTATTTTTTTTTCAAGTATTCTTATACAAGGAGTCACAACAGGAAAAAAGGTAGAGATGCCATCAAATTAGATTACCAGAGAAACTCCCTCTATTTTACTTTATTTAATGTGACACATAAAGAAAACCCTGCACAAATATCTGTCTTTAATTTCTCTAGTGTAAAAAAAGAAATATATTGTGTCTGGCAGAATGAAGCAGATGAAATAGCCTGGGTGCATTTAAAAAACGAAGTGGGGGGAGGCAGAAATCAGATGCGTACAATGAGCCTTCAAAGCCACTCCAGCAGTAGGGATAAATAATTTAATAAACTCAACTTCATATTCTTTTTATCTCCCCAGTGTAATAAGCACATATTAAAAAAATAAAACTTTAAGTTCATGAATACTTGTGAATAGAAGAGCAGCCAGCAAATATAAAAAAAACACAAAACAATATCTATGTGAGCATTTAACATGTATATGCATATTCCCTAACAGATACATTTTTTTAGATGAAAGGTCACAATGGCTTAAATTTATGAACATGTAATTCAAATTTAAATTAGTTTTTTTTAAAAAAACACAGAAACCTTGCATTCCTACATTTCTCAACATAATAGTTTTTCTTTAAATCTAATAAGGTGACTATTTATGCATTACTTTGTGTATCCCATATAAATTATGTAGGTTTACAGAATGCGGTTAAGTTACTTACGCAACAATACTTCAGGAAAAAAATATTTTGCCATTATTATTTTGAATGTCTGGAAATGTTAAGGATCACAGTATTTAATTGTTTTATATTCATTAATGCTACTAACATGTACGGTAACGGTGTTTGTGACTTTTTGGGATTCTTTTCATAAATGGTGCATTTTAAATCAAGGCTACCTAGTATCCTAAGTAAATGAAATGAAAAACTCAAGTCAGTTAGATCTTTAATTCCAAATATCATTCAAACTATCATTAAATCATGAGATTCTTGGCTTTTTTCCCCCTTCAATTAGGTCAGTTTTCTTCAATTATCATTCTATTATTAGCTCATGTCAAAGATGCCTGCACAGCATACGACAAAAACAATTAAGCATTTATATCCTAAAGCATGGGACACACACAAGCTTTTATTCTAGCACTAAGATTATATTTATAGTCAAAAAATAATATAAGTAAGATTGGGATCATTAGAGTCTTTTTGTAACTTCTCACATAAGTAAATAAATTGATTTAAGCTATCCCCCAGGTAGTACATCCTCATTTGAAATAACCAGTTCAATAGGCCAAAGGTGTTTCAAAAAATTACTATAAAATAAATTACTCCCACAAAACTATCTCCAAAGCCTAGATTAAAAGCGGCCGAATTACATAAAAATATACCATATATGTTAAATTCCTCTCCAGAGGTCATTTCAATTAAAAAAAAATTAAGGGATAGAAAAACATACTCCTCGAATAGTTTAATCTTCCCTTCCACAATGAGAGGTGTTTAAGATCACTGAAAGGTTTCAGCTACAGAAGGCAATTCATTTCACATGTTCAGTGTAATAGAAAATCACTGTGTTGCAGCAACAAGCAGAACTTGCACTGGAGTATTATTCTAGGGCGCCCAGTTCACCTGCAGTGGTAACAGCGGGTGGGTGAATCCTGTGTTATGTAAATCACTGTCAGCTCCCAGTGTGAAGGGTGCTGGAGGAAGCAGCCCAGAAAACACAGTCCCGGCGTCCTTGAAACAAAATGACTTCACTTCCCTGGAACATTCTACGACTAACGAGTTTCTTAGTCCTTTTCTCACCATCCATTTTTCTTCTTCAAAGTGCAAATCGTTAGTGAAAAGGCCCCGGTTCCACCAATTAGTTTGCACAAAGTGCTTCGGTGTTTAGCTTCGCTTTAACCCAATTAAGCCGCACAGTGAGCCCCGAAGATGCGCCACCTGCGCGCCTGGCTCCAGCGAGGCCGGCCCTGCGCCCCTCGCGTCAGACCCATCCGGACCGCCGCCCCACGGTGCCCCCCAAACGGCTCCGGGGCCTCCGCGTCCCAGGCTGCACGTCCTCGGCAACCGGGGACACTTGAAGGTGGCCCAAGAAATCGAGGGACGAGGTCCTGGCCGAGCAATTCTGTTCTGAACCCCAGGGAGATTGCGCTGGGCACAGGGGCCCGCGGCCGACGACGAGAAAGCGCGGGGCTTGGCTGCGACCTCACGTGGGCCCAAGGGTGGCCGTCGGGGCCGAGGGGTGCGCGGGCAGGGGCCGTGGCCTGGAGCAGTGGAGAACCCGAGGACACCAAGTAAGGTTTAAAAAAGAACCGGCACACAGGGAAACAATCCCTATGGAAGGGAGAGAGGAAAACAGCATGGCTCGGGAGTGCGGACCAGCGAGAGAGGGAACCTGCGCTGGGTGAGAGCCAGATGCGGCTTTTCCCCTGAGGCCAAGGCACTTCTTCGCCTTCTGGGCCAAGGGTTCTCCGGTTCTGATTTACCTCCTCTTCTTCCAACTGCCAAAAGGTAGCAGTGCATTCACCCGCAAAGCCTGCGAAGTGGGGAGGGGCTGTTCGGGTTGTTCCCAATCCCTGCTCCTAAGGGAATAGAAGGTTCCTGGGGGAAACAGTAGATGGATGCCATGAGCCCCAAATCTCATGTACTATTTTAAGCTAGATCGGAATCTTTCACTCTTGGATAAGGAGAAAAGGAAATAATAGATGGCTTTGTGACGCTCATACCTGTGCAAAAACAAATAAACAAACAAATAAATAAATAAAAAAGCAAATGCTGGAGTAAAAAGTAGGCGCCTGGAACAAGATCTTGTTGAAAGCGGATCTGAAAGAAAGCGCCTACAGACCTGTTACCAGGAGTTATAGGATTTTACTGGAAATATTGCTAAAGAGATGGCATCTAAATTAAAGGTAGGCATTAAAAATCTGCTTAGGTTTTAAAGCCACTACATAATCCCTAAGTGGTATTTATTTCCTTTCCTGTACATTAAGGACACAACTGGTACCACCAGAAAACAAAACAAAACAAAACAAAAACCAAAAACATATTCTACATAAATCCATTCTCCCCCTCCTGTTTCAAGTTTCCAAAATGCAGAAATGCTGATTTCTTTCAAAGTATTCCAAATGATATTTTAAATTTAAAAGCCCTGGATGACTGCAAATTAATTTTCTTTTAAAATCTTACCGGATTTTTCCCTCAAACAAATCACATGAAATCCTATAATAATTAGAAGTCTACTGTCAGGTCACCACTAAGGACACTTAAGTGAGGAGGTATAATTATACATCAATAAGCAAGCCAGAAACCCTAAACCTGAACATTTTCAGAACAGTTATCTGCCAGTAGGTCTCATCTCCATGATCTTGCTTTAATTTCACATATTAAAACATAGCTTGAACTCACATTACAGTAATCTCTCAATCACAGAGGTAAGTTATTTTTAAAATATTTCCACCAATGCATACAAAGCTTATTATCCAGATTATGTTGGGCAAGTCTACCAAAGTACAAAGAGGGCTGCAGGTGGGAAGAGGGGGAGTAACACTAAAAATTTTTTAAAACATCCTAACTTAAACTGGGGTAGACAACACCGAACAAAGCAATAGTTTTCATATTCCTTTCAACAACTGCAAATGAGGGGAAAAAACCAGAGAGAAAACGCTGCATAATGTAAAAATTAAAACAAAACAAAACACCAAACACACACGCACAAAAAACCCAACCCAAAACCCCATTCTAACACATAGGAACATCCCCCAAATGACACAGGCATCAGTCCATTTAAAGCCAACTAACATATACATGAAAGAGCAAACTCTCAACCTGCATTTAAAAAGACCTCAAGGATTACCAGACATTAATTATCTTACCCTAAATGCAAGTTACTGACTTTTGTTTTAGAAGACCCCATCTAGTTCACTAATTGATGGATGGCCATTAATACACCTGTATTTGCATTTCCTCTGCAAAAAGACAGGCAGGGTTTTCAACACAGAAGAGAACCACTTTGCCAAGTCTTTTCAAAACGTCAATATGCTTCAATTAATACCAAAGCTGAGAGATTCTTCTTGATATCCAAAACTGTCTAGGTGGCCTGCGTGGTTTTCTGCCCGCAGCAGCCTCCTACCTTTAGTTTGTGTGCCTATATCCATGAGGGGGGATTAATTAGCCGGGTTGGAGCTGAAGGAGGCTGTCGTGACGAGCCCAGTGGCGATTGGCCGCCAGCCTGCCTGGCCCTGCCTTTATAATTTCCACACGAGTGCATCTGGGCTCTTAGACAAACCAACAGCAGCTTCTTCTGACATATACACACTCACACTCACCCCCGACACACTCAGCACACTTTTCCTCTATCTGATTAACAGTCCAGCATACACAATGATTACGGGAAAGCGTAAATAAATACGGAAAGGGTTGATTATTTTGACTACTGGAAGAGCTTTGCTGGGTCTCAGCGCAACTTTTGTTTTCATTACTGAGAAGGTGATCTCTCCATGCGTTTCTCTCACACAAGGATTCTTTAAAAGAGGAAGAAAGACCGAGAGAGGGGGGAGAACAATCTTTCACTTTAAGACCGTCTGGGCTCAAAGATAAAAGGAAGGGGAAAGCAGCGGCTAGGAATCCACCGCTGCAACACATCGGAGAGCGTTTTGGTACATTTCTGAGCGCGGCGGCCCGTTTCTCCACCGAAGTTGGCTCCAGCGCTAGCAGCCGCATTGGATCCCACAGCTTACTGCGAGACTCCGGTGTACAATCCGGATCTCTGCCCCAACATGATCGCGGCCCAGGCCAAGCTGGTATACCATCTGAATAAATACTACAATGAGAAATGCCAAGCCAGGAAAGCTGCCATTGCAAAAACTATCCGGGAAGTCTGCAAAGTAGTTTCCGACGTGCTTAAAGAAGTGGAAGTGCAGGAGCCCCGGTTCATCAGCTCTCTCAACGAGATGGACAATCGCTACGAGGGCCTCGAGGTCATCTCCCCCACCGAATTTGAAGTGGTGCTTTACCTTAACCAAATGGGGGTGTTCAACTTTGTGGACGACGGCTCGCTGCCGGGCTGCGCGGTGCTGAAGTTGAGCGACGGGCGCAAGAGGAGCATGTCCCTCTGGGTGGAATTCATTACCGCCTCAGGCTACCTCTCGGCGCGCAAAATCCGGTCCAGGTTTCAGACGCTGGTGGCTCAAGCCGTAGACAAATGTAGCTACAGGGATGTGGTAAAGATGGTGGCAGACACCAGCGAAGTGAAACTGAGAATCCGAGATAGGTACGTGGTGCAGATCACCCCGGCTTTTAAATGTACCGGGATCTGGCCGAGGAGTGCTGCCCACTGGCCACTTCCCCACATCCCCTGGCCGGGACCCAACCGGGTGGCGGAGGTCAAAGCGGAAGGGTTCAATCTCTTGTCCAAGGAGTGCCACTCCCTGGCCGGCAAACAGAGCTCGGCGGAGAGCGACGCCTGGGTGCTGCAGTTCGCGGAAGCAGAGAACAGACTGCAGATGGGGGGCTGCAGAAAGAAATGCCTCTCCATCCTCAAAACCTTACGGGATCGTCACCTTGAACTGCCAGGCCAGCCCCTGAACAATTACCACATGAAGACTTTGGTTTCCTACGAGTGTGAAAAGCATCCCCGGGAGTCAGACTGGGACGAGTCTTGCCTGGGTGATCGGCTTAACGGGATTTTGCTGCAACTTATCTCCTGCCTGCAGTGCCGGCGGTGTCCTCACTACTTCCTACCGAACTTAGATCTGTTTCAAGGCAAACCTCATTCGGCTCTGGAGAACGCTGCCAAACAAACGTGGCGGCTGGCAAGAGAGATCCTGACCAACCCGAAAAGTTTGGAAAAACTTTAGAGGACAATTTAACCAAGATCCGAAATGTGATTACTCTTCTCAAAGACTTGATTCAGTGTAAACTTCCTGTTGGATTCCTAATATTCCACTTGTCAGTGCAAACAATTTCTTCCTTAAAAAGGAGTAACAATACAACGTTTAGGCATCATCTCACCCACCCCTCCAAGGGGAGAAAAAGAAGTAGGGAAAGCGGATGGAGAAAAACCCAAACCCACAAGTATTAGAAGACTTCTTTACAAAGGATTTCCCTTGCAAAGTACACAGTAACACCCGGAAAACAACCTGGCTGTAATGCAAGACCACAGCGAACACTCTGCCTAACTTTCAAAGGATTATAGCAATCCTGGTGATTTAGGTGCATCTGTCTGTGAGTAAACACGATTTGGATATGCCATCTGAAGGAAAGTGTAATGTATATTTTGATTTGTAACAAATATTGTGATCTCACTTTGTCTTTGAAAGTGTGGATGTTGGTGTTTTGTGATTTGGTGAACAGAAGTTAAATTGCCGTTTTGGAGACTGCCAGACATTTTCCACTAACAAAGATACCATTTAAAGGTAGATTTCCTCCTGGTACTTTTATCTGTCTTTGAAAGTGTCTGAACTTTAAAAAGTTTACATTTTGTTTCAAATATAATGCTTGTTCTATTTCTAACATTCCATAAATATACTTGAAATGTTATTTAAATATATTCAAAGAAATTTGAATTCAGCTTATATAATAACGCTTGAATATCTGAATTATATATTTGAAAAATGCACTTGAAATACACTGGATAACTACTTTTGTGATTTAGATTTTAATTTCTGTTGCTGGTTTTTATTTAATTAGAAGCTAATAAATGAAGTAAAATAAAAGTTGTTGTGTCTCACTTTAAATTGTTTTTCTATCAAAAGAGGTAATGCTCCATTTTGAAAATTCAACCCACTCGAGTATTTTAAACATTTTAAGGAGTATGCTAATGAAATAATTAAAAATAAAACCTTAAAATCCTGGAGAAAACTCTTTGTACAGCTACAGACGATAGTGATTTCTTATGACTATTTCTTTGTACAACAGACACACTTAAATCTACCCTTGAAAGCTTGCTCTTCCAGATTAGTATTTCTGTAGCATTTTTGATAAGGAAAAACTATGTCATGACGGTACAGACTGCTCAGTTAAAAATTAGACTAACTCAGAGAAAGTGAACTTCAAGTCATAATGAAAGTTTCAAAATGTATATAACTATGCTAACCAAATAAAGATTATTTCTGACCATTTTATGTCAAATCTTATTTTATGCAGTAAGTGTTCCATTAGCTGAGTAAGTTAATCAGAAATCCCAAATTTCTTTTTACTTCACAGGGCAAACTAATGATAAAAGCACAAAGACACACTTTCAATTATTTTAAAATTAAATACACTACATCCAAACCCATTTTAAACATTCCAGCCTTTGGGAGCTGGAACTGCAAGAAGTCCTATGACTGTCCTTCCAAGTATTTTAGTAGTCAACAAGTGCTGAGAGCACTAATCACCTACAGGCCTTAAGGTACGTGGTTAATTCAGACGGGAATGAATTTTAGAATTTCAGTTCCTCTTCTACAAAGTGTTTAATGATACTTTATCTCTATGTAAAAATTACATATAAGTAGTAAAGTTCTGGATCTGTGGACGCATTTGTCTTTGACGATATTAGAATAGTTCCTTCTGATAACACTGCACAGAATGATCTTTATAAAATGATGCTTGAATATCTGGCATGACACTTTAATTCTTAACCTCAGGAAAAAAGTTTGCAAACTGCACAGCAACATAAAACTTAAAACAACAATCAAATTGGTTTCAATAGAAAGTGCAGGGGTGTAGAGCTATCCTAATATCAGGTTTTAAAATCTATACATTAAGATATCATAAATAAATATTTATGTATTTCATACTGTCCAAGTAGGTATTTTTCTGGCATGACACCCACAGAAGAACACGAACTTTAAACATCCGATTGCTAGTATATAACTATATACATTTTAAATCAATGCTTCTCAAACAGTTTCTCTTATTCTAAATTCACATGTAAAACTCATTCTTACTCCAGGAGATGAAAAATTGATGTAATAATGGAAAGGAATTTATATCTAAACGCTGCTGCCCCCCAGTTTCCTTACAACCTTTCAATGAATGGTAATTCACATTGCAATTTACACTTTTAGAAAGTAAAATGCATCTTAAAATATTTCAGAAGACCCCTCCTGGTCTTCTCAGAGGGCCTGGGATGCTGTACCCCAGAGGCTTTGGAACAATTGGCTTACCTACTGAATTTACCCAAGTGCACACAAAGGCACTCATGGAGAGACTGTAATGTGCATGCTCTGGTAACAGAGGATTTAAAATCATTAATATATTTTTCAATCCCATAAAATAGAGCATGTGTTATCTCATTCATTTTATTTCGTATGACAAAAATGGAAATGTGCTCCCCTCCCCCACTGTCATTTAAAACCAAGCAAAATTGAAAACCACTTCCTGCCACAAAGCCACTAGTACTGTACACGAATCACTCTGACTCACTTTCGTGTCGATCTTCTTGAAGGCAGGATCATCCTCATCTACCTCGAAGTAGATTTCTGTCGTGGTGATGGAGAGAGTCCCCTTGGCCACCACCACAGGAGCGATGAGCTGAGCTGGGGTGCTGAGAACCACTGGGCCTGAAAGACAAGGGCACTGCAGTCAGTACCCATGGCCCTCTCCCGCTCCCTCCCAAAGGGTGCCGCAGGTCTTTATTTTTAAAGATGCACTAAGAAAATGGTGCCAGTGTAACACGGCCAGCTTCTTTCATGTGAGATAAGGTCTGCTTAGCTCTTGCACATTATCTTATAACAAGAGTAGAGATAAATAATCCTATAAAACACCAAGTGGTCAAGATACCAAATAAGTGACCCATAGCAAGTGAGTTTGTAATCTCCACCTAGAAATCCTATAAATGCTCGGATTCTCCATTGAGCACCACCGGCTTTCCAAAAGAGACCGCAGGCAGTCAGCACTGCCCCCAAAGACCAGCCATCCTGTAAAGCCGTTCCACTCCGCAGCAGCGTTCCCCAAGGATGGGCGGGAGGATGTGAAGGGGTATGGGATCTAAATATATAAATTCCACTGTACTAACGGGTTTGCATCTTGCAGGAAGATTAATATCAGCGTCCTAGGGTGGGCCACATCCATATCCACGCACACAAGGATATTAAGTACATTTCTTATATAGAAAAGAACAAAAATCGTTAACAGTGATCTTCTCACCCATATTCAAAAGTGATGAAATTGTAAGACGCTTGAATAAGAAGATTCTCAGAAAAGCGTCCGAAAAGTACTATCTCTCAACTTGGAAAACTAGAGAAACTAATCTCCAGTAAAAGAGATTTTTATGAAGTGTGCCTACGGAGGTGCTTACTTCGAATTCCCTCAGTCCGAGTTAACGTTGAAAATTATGTCTTGGAATATAAATTCGAAGGGGATTACTTAGCTGCCTTTTAAGATTCCCCAAAAGGGGAGGCATTTTTTTGCTATACTGTACTTAGGATACAGACACGGAAATCAGAAATTACTTATTCTTTTTCTCTGCTCTTTTCTTTCTTTCCTTCCTTCCTTCTCTCCCCCCGCCCCCTTTTTTCCTTTTTTTGGTAGCAAGGGCGCATTATGTTCCCTTCCACCCGCCTCCCGCCCGCCCTGAAATGCTTATAGTCAAATGAGTCACAATAACAGTAGGATAAAGGCAATAAAAAGGCAGGTCCCCTGCGGCAGCTCAGGCTCCGGCCCCTCGGCGGCGGCTCCTCCCGGGGAGACCCGCTTCTCTGGCCACCGCCAAGGCCACTGATAGCAGGCCCGACCCCGCTGGGCGCGGGAACTGCCGAAAAGTTCACGTTTCCAGGGAGTAGCACACACTAAATCCGCGACCGCCCTGCACAAAGCCCGGCCGTTCCTGCTGCGGGAGGCACACAGAGCAGTCGGCCGGCTTCTGCCGCGCTCAACGGGGTGGACGGGAAGCAAACTGTGTCAGTGTCGGCCTTCTCCCCAGATCTTGACCGCCGGCTCAGACTAATGCCAAGCCCTTTTAGTTTACTGCTCCCCGTCCCCCAGGAGCCCGCACTTGGGGGGGGGGGGCCCGGCCCGGGGGCGCTCGGACTCCCCGCCCGGGTTTCCGCCGCGGAGCCCAGCGGAGTCGGGGTCCAGCCCGGCTCCACAAGGTTTTTCTTTCCAAAGGGCGAGGCGGTCGATCTGAAGCGCCACTTTAAAGGCTCATCAATCTTAATCTAGGTTGCTCAAGTAATTATGCCCGAATCTCTTGTACGATTACAAGTGGATTTGGGTTTCTATTCCCCAGGCCCTCCTTTGTGTTTATTGGAGGGTCTGTGCGCGCGCTCCGAGGCGCCTCCTGCCTCCCGCGCCCTCCTCGGAATCCCCCAACGCTCGGGCCGGTTCGAACCGCTCCCTTAACCCTTCCGCCACCAGCACGCTCTTCTGGAGGCCACCTTCCCTATTTCCTTTTCGGAGAAATCCAGAAAGCTTACTCTTGATTGGGGCGAGGTGAGAAAGAAGGTGCCGTGACTGACATCAAAAACAGTGTCTTCTTAAATGTCGCTGGGCCTTGCTAAAACCTAAGGAAAGTCGTCATTCTATACACTGGCGACTAGTGATTTCTGGCATTTGGAGACGCAGAATGGTCACAGATATTTAAAATGGCGAGCTATTCCTTGCTCTTAAAAAGTAATTTAACATATCCAAACAATTAAATTGGGGTGACATGAAAAAAAATCGCTGAACACATATCAAAACCATACATACAGATTTACGGAAATATATTACGAATTTTTAAGGACACATCTCCGTGAACTTTTAACGGGGAACGCATTCTCTCTACTTAATTCTCTGCGTTTCTGAGAGGAGACTGCCCTCCTTTCTGCTTTTACTCCAATTTCATTCTATTGAATTGAGATTTTCTGGAGGTTTATAAAAGGACTTCGAACTGGTCCTTATTTAAAAAAGACGCGTCATGAAACATTCAGCCTTCATAGTGTGTCATTTTTACCCCTGTCCTTGGGAAATCTCCAATTACAACTTCCAATTCCATAGTACGTTTAAGGAGCACTGAGTCTTTTTGTTGTAGCCTTCAGGGAGCAAACCAGCCGCAGAGAGAATACAGAGTTAATCCACTACAGCAATAGAGAGAGGGGATTATGTTTTAATCCCTTTTTGGGGAGCCTCTGGATTTTAGGGATCTGATACGAAAATGTTTACATAAGGTACCATCACAAACCAGCAGATCTTACATGGAAGATCTGGTTATCTGAAAGCTTGGATCCCTGTCCAAATAAAAATAGTTTAAGAAGGGCAGCCTCCCTGGATGCCAGAGAGATGGCGATCCAGCAGATTCTGTTCTACAAGATAACTGGGTACAAATTTAACCTCCTAACTTTGCTTGGTGTTGTGAGTTCAAGACTGAATGTAGATATATCCATTCCAATCATTACTAGAGCAATAAAAGGATACGTTATAATACTGTTCTCAAGTACACACTGAAGTCAAGTAATGGCTTATTAAAGGGCAGTTAAACAAATAGATGGGACCAACCTCCTCCCCTATATTGATACATACAATACAGTCCTTTAAAATTCCACGGTGCAAAGTGGTAACTAAAGGAACAGTAAGTGTTATTTACTTCTAGCACTGGCAACATAGTGTTTAAGCAATATTGATCCATTACTATTTTTGAAAGGAAAAGGATATTACCTGACATTAATTTAAATGCTAATTTAAAGTCTGACCTAGAACAAAGATTACCCAAGCATAAGGAAAAGACTCTTCAAATGAATGAACTTCTTTTTCAGAGTCACAGCATCTTTAATCAGTTGAGATGGTAAACCTAGAGTCGAAAGTACATATGTTTTATATTTGAAAAGGGAACTATTCATCAAATGTATTTTAAAAGTAGAATGTTAAAAAATAATACTTGTGGGTTTGGATGATTCTACTGAAAACAAAATTCCAAGTCTGGAGATCTCACTAATACATCAACTTTTTTTTTTTTTTTAATATTTTATTTATTTGACAGAGAGAAATCACAACTAGGCAGAGAGGCAGGCAGAGAGAGAGGAGGAAGCAGGCTCTCTGCGGAGCAGAGAGCCCGATGCGGGGCTCGATCCCAGGACCCTGGGATCATGACCTGAGCTGAAGGCAGAGGCTTTAACCCACTGAGCCACCCAGGCGCCCCATACATCAACTTTTTAATAGAGCTTTAGAGTTTACAAGGTTCTTTTATATCATTTTTACTTAACTACTAGTTCAATATTCATAGTTTAGGGGGCTAGGGATGTATCGATACTCTCCTGTCGAAGACCACCGGGAAACATCTGTAGTTGAAAAGGTTGGGTTTACTGCTCATTGCAGTGAGTGAGACACAGGCAACCTAATAAGAGTGTCAAAAAGGACTTTTGTAGGATCTGGGCTTTGGTGAATTGATTCTGGGAAGGGTTCAAGGAGCATGGTTTTGCTCTGGATTGGGCTCTGTCAGGAAGAGGGATAATTCTGCGATTATGGGTCTTAATAAATCTCATTTAGAGGGAGGGAGGACCAGATCTAGTTAATGCTATAGTTAGCAGAGAAGTGGTAGTCCCTCATATTAAAAAGGAGATGGCGGGCTGTTTGGTATTGAGGTGGTCTGCAGTGTAACCTTGCTTTTGTCTATACTTCACTGACTTATAAAGTCGTTTTTTGCTTCACATCATCATCATGAGACCTTGCCTGATCCTGGTGTTCTGGGAGGTTGTTTATGACCAACAGGAGAACACCAAGGCCTAGCTGTGAGCTCTAGGCTAACTCCTGACAATATGAGTTTCCTTTCAAAGCTCAGGCTAGTTTCCAGAGGTCAAGGACTGCTTTTTGTTTTTCTTACATAGAGAAATTAGTCATTTTTTAGGGGTGTCAATAACATTCTAGGTATTAACAGACAATTATGACAATTAAATTTTCAAACAAGGCTAAGATTCTTTATGAATTTCAATATAAAGTACCACAAGAGTATATAGGGATAAAGAATTGAAGTTTAAATATAATTGGCGATTACAATTATTTGATGAATTTTAATTGGCCCAAACTATATTTAGTATATCTGAAGTTACAATGTATTTTAGAATCACTTGAATACTTCCTAAACTTAGTTTAATATTAATAAAAGTATAATTAATTATGTAGATTTTCTCTGACCTCAATTACTTTGAAACCACATGCTCAATTTGCTTTAGGGACACTTAAAAGACAATTATTTGGGAATAATAAACATTGACTAACCTTTATAAATTATTAAACTTAAAATCCTGACATTATTTAAGAGGAATAGTTAATCTGAAATCCTTTGTGTTTAGTGCAAAAGGATAGCATTCAAAAAAATTAAAAAAAAAATTCTTACAATTATTTCTATACTGTGATTCAATTTGTAGGAAAATAACTCCTAGCACAAGTGACTGACCATATGTAAGATATCTTATCTGCATTAGACTTCTATTATTTTTAAGTATGGCAATGTAATTTAAAGAAAACATTTCTAAGGGTGCCTGGGTAGCTCAGTTGGTTAAGTGTCTGCCTTTGGCTTAGGTCAGGATCCTGGGGTCCTGGGATGAGCCCTGTGTTCATCTCCTTCCCTGCTGGGAGTTTGCTTCTTCCTCTCCCTCTGACCCTTCCTCCTGCTTGTGCTCTCCCTTCTGTTCCTACTTTCTCTCTCTCTCAAATGAATAAAAAAAAAAAATCTTAAAAAATAAAATATTTCTCCCATAGAATTAAAAGGATAACATGCATCACTCTCAAAACAACTTAAAAGAAACTAATGAAGAGTATGAGAAAGTTGGAACTTAGTTTTGAAATCCTAGGAAAGCTTTAGGCACAAAGAAAATGGAGGTGTTTGTGTGTGTGTCTAGGGGAGAGGGAGTTGGGGGAAATGTTGCCGAAGATCTGAGATTTCTATCATTTGGATAGTTCCCTGGATTTCAGGCATTTGAAATGCCCCAAGAAAAAAGAAAGTATAGTAACAAAATCTCTAGACAACGATTTTTTTATGTACAGAGAATATTGATAGTGGTCCAAATATACTACCAGAATAATAGTCCTTTGAGGTTTTCAAAAACTTCTTGCATGAAAGTAGTTTATGCTTGAGTTTGTTATGTTTATACTTGAGTCAAAAAATATGTGAACAACTAAGAGAATACGTAGCTCAAGAATTATGAATTTAACTTCGAGCAGTATTCCCTCCCTCCCTAACACACACACACACACACACACACATTCCATTACAAACCCCAATTTTTAAAAATAGATTTTTATTACTTATTTGTCAGAGAGAGAGAGCTCCACACGCACAAGCAGGGGGAATAGCAGGCAGAGAGAGAAATAGGCTCCTTGCTAAGCAGGGAGCCCGATGGGGCACTCTATCCCAGGACCCTGGGATCAGGACCTGAGCCGAAGGCAGATGCTTAACTGAGTCACCCAAGCATCCCTACAAACCCAAATTTTATACAAAGCTCACTGTGCCCAAGAAGTGGCTTCTTTATGGTCTTTGGTGACTTCTTGAACATAATCTATCTTTAGATTGAGAGGGACAATAACCAATCATCTCCATAGTGCACTGGTTTCCTTAGTTTATTACTGTACAAAATGAGACAGGTGTTTAAGAACCACATCAGTGTTTTCAGATCCAAGTACACCTACCTCTGGTAAAACTCAACACGGTCTGAAACAAACGAAAAGAGTAGAACCTTCTATATAAGAACAGTTGAAGACTGCATTTAACAAAATATCTGTTCATCATGGTAGAACACTTATTTTTGCACTAATATTTTTAAAAAAATATTTTATTTTTATTTGACAGAGAGAAAGATCACAAGTAGGCAGAGAGACAGTCAGAGAGAGAGGGGGAAGCAGGCTCCCTGCTGAGCAGCTTAAAAATGAGTTTTTAAGCACAAAAATATACTCAAAAACAGTGATAGTTTTAATGTCCATGGTGATAATTTGTTCTGCCTTTTGATTCAATAGGTGATCCAGATGAGATTTGTGTTTCTAGTTACATATTTAGTTCAACATATGGAATACATTTTTCATTTTCTGGAAGTGTAGTGACTCTTTTATGGCACTAGGATATCATTTAATGGTTGAGAAGAGTAAATTCCTACTAGAATAGATGAGTGAATAAACCAGAGGAGATGATTTAAATCTACTGGACTAGGAGGTACTCTTTGTATCCCTTGGTTGGAGTAAGTGCCTTGCCTTCATGCTCCCATAGTTTCCTGGGTGCATCTTGACTGCAGCCTTATAATATATTAAATATATGTGTTTCGAAGTCTATTTCTCCCATTTGGCATAAGCTACTTACAGAAAGGGGCATTATCTTCTTATCTAACACAGTGTCTGTCACATAGTATGCAATCTGTCTTTATGGAATTGCAAAGAGATTGTCACATTTGTGTGTTAGAGCAAAAAGGCCACTTACATTAACAGATCACATCCTTTCTATTTTTCTGGAATTGACTTCAAATTGTTCTTTAAAAATGTGAAAGACAATGCATTTCTGAGAAAACATAAAATAAAATATGCTGAAAACCAACAAGAGCTATAATGTAATTGGTCAATCTAGCTAGGTCCCACGCATACCATTATTTTTTAAATGGCATAATTTTAAAACTGCCATATCGTTCCTACCAAGTTGTTCCCTCCTTGTAAATTAAATGCTTAGAGAGAGATATTCAACTCAGCATTCACGCATTCATTCATGTAGTCAACAAAAATTATTCACTGTTTTTGGTACTAAGAGAGCATATAGTAAAGTATAAGACATGAATTTTTCTCAAGACCTTATATTACATAGTAAAGATAAGAAATATATAGGAATGACTAGGACATAAGGTTGGAAGGGTAGCGAAGGATTGTTAAAGCACTTTACATGAATTGATCTCACTTATTCCTCACGACAAATCTATGAGAGAGGTACTGCTACTGTGTCCATTTTACAGATAGAAAATGAGATCAAGTGGTCAAGTAATTTAGGGAAGGCCATACAACTAGTAAATAGTAGAGACAAGATTTGGACTGGTTACGTGACTTCAAAGTCAGAGCATTTAACTGTTATGCATTCTGCCTCCCAACAAGAGAGGGCCAGAAAAATATTCCACAGACATTCACTGCTGTGATGATTTCCATCCAGCCTTTTTTTTTGGGGGGGGGGTGGGTGGAGTTGGGACAGGATGATGGCAGCGGCATTTGAAGGGAGATATAATGGACGGGGAGGATGTGGACAGGCGGTATGAGAGGGAAGAGCACTGTACGCAGGGCAGAAGAGTTTGAACAAACACCCAGATGCAGTCTGTGAACAGGAATAAGGAAGACTGGCCAGTGATTAGGATGTATAAAGTCCGGGGCCAGGCAGTGTGAGATGTAACGGAAAACACACGTACGCTGGGGAGTCTCGGTGGCTCAGTCGGTGAAGTGTCTGCCTTTGGCTCAGGTCATGAGCCAAGGGGTCCTGGGATCGAGCCCCATGCGGACCCCACATCAGACTCCCTGCTCAGCGGGGAAGCTACTCCTCCCTGTCCCTCTGCCTGCTGCTCTCCCTGCTTGTGCTCTCCCTCTCTGTCAAATAAATGAATAACATCTTGAAGAAAACAACAACAACAACAACAACAAAAAAAACCCCACATACATAGCTATGAATGTGAGATGTTTCAGGAATGTTTAAGGAATCAAAGATTAAAGCTCAGGTATTATAGTGTGTGAAGCAGTGGTGGTTACCCCTTTTTGTGGTCACACATCTTATGGAGAAGATGGTGAAATACATAGCTCCTTCCTAGAAAATTCACATAGGAACATTTTTCCATCTTGACTATATAAGAAATGAAAGTTTTGTATTTTGGAGGAAAAAGAAAATCTGTCATTGATCTTGATGCCCTCTTCTATCTAAAGACTTTTCTGCCTCTGAGTCTGTCAATACCTCTTTTTCTCCAATTTCAGAAAATGTATCTTCCATCTTGTTCCAACCAGTTACTCACTCTACCTGGGATTTGGTTTCCTACCCATCCTCCCTTGACTAGCAACTCTCTTATCTTTGTTCCTTTTCTCCTTTGTTAAGCTTTTACACATCAGTTTCTACCTCTTAGTTCCTCACTCCTATTCACTCCTTTTTATGTCACTCTCATCCTCTACTTGGGCCAGAGTGATAGCGGAATATACATGAATTAATATGTTAAAAGCTCAGAAAAGTCTATCCATCAATTAAAAAAAAACACCCTGTGTAACATTTTATATTTAAACCCCGAATTTAGTTATACTTCTCCCCCTCATTAACACATTTCAAAACACCTGTGTTCCAAGGAATATCAATTTAAAAATGTTCAGTGAGAGATCCTTGACTTCTACAGCATACTCGTCTCTATTGTTCTCTTACTGCTTGACTTCCCTGGTATCCTTGGTGGACTCTGACTTTGGCCTGCTGCTCTTCTTCCTATATAGTCTCACTTTTCTTGGGTGATTTCAGTGGTTTTAATTGTAAACTCCATGCTCAACTTGGGTGTCAAATTCTAAACATTTATATTTGGCCAAACTGAACCAAGCATCTTCCTTCTCCTCTCCCCTGAAACCCTACATCTTCACATTCTCAAACGTAATTAATAGTTTGTATATCATTCCTTCTCTCAGGCTGTGTTCCCCTCATTCTTACTCCTCTCACCCAGCCCGGTATCAGTCCCTGACGTTTTAGTGCTGTTTTGAGGCTGTCCCCTGTGCTTTCTTGCCACCACCAACTTAAATTTAGTTCATGTTCTCATCTCTTCGAGTTCAGACAACAGCCTTTTACCTCAAATGTGGGCATCCTAAAATACTGAGCTACACAGTGGCTTGAGTGATTTAAAAAAAAATATATATATATATATAGACATATATATATATATAGACATATATATGTCATGATCTCAGGGTCCTGGGATCGAGCCCCGCATCAGGCTTTCTGCTCAACAGGGAGCCTCCTTCCCCCCTCTCTCTGCCTCCTTGTGATCTCTCTCTCTTTCTGTCAAATAAATGGATAAAATCTTAAAATAAATAAATAAATAAATAAATTGGATCTTATCATTGCCATGCTTAAAATCCTTCATTGTCTCGTTATGGCCTTCAGGATAAAAATCCAGGTTCCTCGTGGCACATAAAGCTTCCCTAGCAAGCTTGTTAGTCTCAACTGCGGAGACTCCTTGCCTCATACTTTTACCTGAATAATTTAGAACTACTGTTTCAGAGGGAAGGTGGTATTTTAGTATATGATGTTTTCCACAGTCTGCAACAACTCTTTAAATCTTTCTAAATCCTTTACTTATATTCCTGGACTCAATATAGGAAACACTATTCTAGGAAGGCTTTCCAGAATACACATGGTGGTCAAGGGTCCTGTTTTGTGTTAACGTGGTTTCCTTTATATATCTAGGTTGCTATTGTTTTTCATTGTCTGTTTTTCCTCTAGACTATAACGTCCTTGGAAGCAGAAACTTTAATCATATGTGTCTTTTTACTTTTAAGCACCCACCATAATGTCATGCATTTAGTAAATATCCAGTATCAACACTTGTTTTGCTTGGATAACCACATCCAACCTCAACCAAGTAGGGATCTGGCATCAGAGAATAAAGACTTGGCAGGTCCTTTCAGCTCTTATTTTTACTGTGTGCAATGAATTTTGACATTCTGTATTCAAATTTATTCTTTTCTCTTTTATTTCATTTACAAATAATGCTGGTAATGATCCATGTAGTTGATTTGCTTACACACCAATGGGTTGAAACTTGCAATTAAAAACCAAGCAAACACTGATATAGTAGAATGAACAAGGGATTTAACAAAGGCAGAAAAATGGGTTTAATAAATCTCAGCTCATCTCTGCTTGTGATGTGATCATAAGTAAATACCTTAATGTCCAAATCTTAATTTCCACATCTGAAAATGAACTGTAATACCTAATTTAGAGTTGTGAAGTTATCACCTGCAGTGTCGTTTTCTTTCAACAAATGTAAATTATGTCTCCCAGCTTCACTTGCCCAATGACACATACTTTTTTACTACTACTATCAAGCTCATTTTGCTTTTCCCCTGAAAACTGGTTGGTGAGTTGAGACTCCTCCTCCTAGTCCAATCTGAGTTGCAAGATTTTTAAAGAAAGTTTTCTATGGTATCTGGTTCTTAATGTTCCTGTTTTCTATACAAATTGAACTAGAATAACACTACAACTATATTTAGCAGTTTTATTTAGTGACTTAAAATGGAAGAAAAATTCAATAGAATTTTTGGGATTCAAAAAAGCATAAAACACTGCAATCAGTCATCTTCTTCTTCTTCTTCTTCTTCTTCTTCTTCTTCTTGTTCTTCTTCTTTTTTTAAGACTTTATTTTAAAGTAACTTCTACACCTAATGTGGGACTCAAAGTCACAACCTGGAGCTCAAGAGTCCCATGCTCTTACTGGTTACTGAATTAATCTTACTGATTAAACCAGGTAGGTATCCTGTAATCACTCATATTCTGATTAACTAAACTGCTTAAACATTCTATCTGGAAAAGAATGCTTAACAATATTTAGACAGGCAACTCAGTCTGAATTTCTCTTCTTTTTTGCTGCTAAAATGTTCTACACTTATATTTATTGGGATGATGATTTGAACTGATGGAGCAGATTCTATTGTAATAACTACTTATAAGTTGATTGTAATGTAAATACTGCTTAAGGACATTTTGCACAAAGCCATGTAAATAAAATAATCAAATAAAATATTTGCACTATGCAGAAAGACTTATTTCTTCTTTTGTATAGTAGGGCTCTAAATGTAGTGGTGAAATCCATTTTTATATAGTGTTTGAATTCGTGCCAAAGTCTTTTGGAGAGAGTCTTCTGGAACAAGGCCTCATAGTTGTGGCAGTGTGCAATGATAATTACTCATCTCTTCCTCTTCTCCATGCTTGGCAGAAGAAAAGTTTTATTACCGCACATTTCTTTTTCTCCAAGTGTGACAAACAAGGTGACCTGTCTATTTCCAGTAGGTGATTAATATGTTCATTCACATATATATACATATATATATATATATATATATATTTTTTTTTTTTAATGAGAGTTTAGTCCCCTGCATATAGGAGATAGATCTGGTGTACTGATAAGATATCTCTGTTCTTGATCGCCTCTGCTTTTCAGGTTGAAAATAAGTATAACTATAAGTCTTAGAGGAGTTACTTTATGGGAAATCCTCTGTACAGAGAAGCAAGTAAAAAATAAAAATGAGTTTCAACTAGAACATTGTATTAGGAAGAATAGGCATTGTTGTGGTTTGTGAAACACTTGCAGCATAACAAAGGATGGCCTCTTAAGAAAAGATGTAAGATTGTTATATATGATCTGAATCATGGCTGATGGTTTACTAAATAATACTTGAATTTGTCTTTTTATAATATTTTAAATCTACATAGTTTGGTTAGCAGGGATGTGTTAGGATGAAGAGTCCCGTTAAAAGGGTTCCTACAGATTACACAGTTGAAGGAGACATTCATATTTTTTGAAACTAACAAAATATGGATTCTGCAAACTGTTGCAGGCTCTAAATGGCCTTGTGGACACTGTAAAGTTGCGAGGAGAGAATAAAAAGGCTAGATAGTCAAGATACAGCTTTTGTTTATTTTTAGAACCCTTTAAGTGAATCAAAAAATTAGGTTAGAAATTTAAATATTTTAGCTTTTATAGGCAATGAGCATGCGTTATTGTTGTCTTCAAGAGCTCTGTGAATTCTGTGTTTGAAGCCGAATGTGACCCCTTTGGGTATACTATTTATGAGTGGCAGAGCAACTTAATTCAAAGAGAGAGAAAAAAGACTTATAAAGACTCATAAGGCTTTTTCAACATCAAATAGCTTTTACTAAACAATATTTTGATGAGTTAAGTGTGAGTGAGTCAGGGACATATGGATTAAATTTCCCTTGAAATACACATGGGCTTAAAAAATTAAGGGGGAAATACTGAGCAAAACGCATTTTAGAGAATCCAGAACATTTAAAATACATTTTCCTCCTAAATACAAATATCAGATTGATTCAATTCTAGTTTGACTCTGTAACTAAAACTACATAAAATAAATATGAAAAAATCTTGTAAAAAATGCTAGTTTTATTAGGGAAACACTGTTCATTAACCATATTTGAACTGTATTGCAGAGCAGTTAGGCTTCAGCAGATATGATCTATGAGTTTATCTGTATCTATGTAACACTGAACTTGTTCCTTCTGTAGTACTTATTCTCTCATTCCATTTAACAATTACAATAATTTTTTTCTGTGTTTAGGTTCAAATGTATTTCTTTCTTAATCATGCATTTCTCTGAAAAACTCTCAGCTTTTAGAGTTTTGCTCTTCCTGTATTTTGATTATAATTTTCTCGGATCTTGAGTTCTTCCTTCTTATATGCTGTATATTTTACTTTATCCTCTTTTCTTTGCTCAGTTTTTAGGTAACATTCAATTTGTATATAAACAACTTTGCCTCTGGTATCTGAAAATTCCAAGTTAGAACTTTTGAAGGCCCAATTATCTATCTAATCATCTTTTTTTTAAAAAAGATTTTATTTATTTAATTGAGAGAGAGAGAGAGATCACAAGTAGGCAGAGAGGCAGACAGAGAAAGGAGGAAGCAGGCTCCCCGTGGAGCAGAGAGCCCCATGCGGGGCTTGATCCCAGGACCCTGAGATCATGACCCAAGCCGAAGGCAGCGGCTTAATCCACTGAGCCACCCAGGCGGCCATATCTAATCATCTTAATTGTCGACTTTCATTTATTAGGGTAGACATATTTTATGTTCTAACTTCCTGGTTACTGAAGTTCCTGAGAGGTAGTGGTAGCTAGGCTAATTCTCTTGATTTTTTTTCTTTCTATCAGTTTCTGAGTCCCAGCGTTCTGTACCCTAAATATTGAATAGTAGGCAAATCAGTGTGTGAATGCAGTAAAATAGAGATTTAGGGAGATAGGAATGGTTAACCTTAAAACAAATTCTAAGCAAGTTTCCACCCCCTCCCCAATTATTTGATATCTGCTTTCATTTTGTGTCTGTGTGGGTTTTTTTTAAAGATTTTATTTATTTATTTGAGAGAGAGACAGAGAGTATGGGGGCAGGGGAGTGTGGGTGGGGGAGGCAGAGGGAGAAGCAGACTACCCACTAAGCAGGGAGCCCTTTACGGGGCTTGACACCAGGACCCTGTGATCATGACCTGAACCAAAGGCAGACACTTAACCGACTGAGCTACCCAGGTTCTCCTGCTTTCACTTTGAATTAGTAGAATAAAGACAGAAGAAAACAGACAAAAACTCTGACCAGTGAACAACAAGAAAAACAGTCTGAAAGGTATAGCCATCTTAACAACAGTGAAAGTAAACCTGAGAATTTTCTAGGGCATTAAATGTGTGTCTGCAGGGAAGCTGACCATCACTTCGGAGAATCTCCTATTAATTACATCCTGTTTCTCTTAGTAGATGTCCTCCTTATTTCTACGCATTAAAAAAAAAAGATTTTATTTATTTTTTTGACAGAGAGAGATCACAAGTAGGCAGAGAGGCTGGCCAAGGGGTGGTGGGGAACAGGTTCCCCACTGAGCAGAGAGCACGATGTGGGGCTCGATCTCAAGACCCTGGGATCATGACCCAAGCAGAGGCTTTAACCCACTCAAGCACTCCTATTTCTATGTATTTTTATTCTTAAATTCTTATAATGCATTTTTTCTGAGTTTTGGATTTTGACTCTGTGTGTGGAATATCGTGTATATGTGTATGTGTGAAAAGGATTACAAAGGTACCACTTTGAAAAACCATATAAAAAATCCAAGTCTTGTATTTCAACACTTCTTTCCCATGTTGCTAGTTTTCTATACTAGTTACTCTTTTTCCCCCCCTAGTTACTCTTTTTAAATATTCAAAATAACATTATAATCCTTTGGTAATGGAATATCTTTTCCGAGTGATAAGGTATTTTTTGGTTAAGAGTCACAGTGGTATCTAGACTTTTAAAATGGGAACCTTAAGAACGTTTAGTTGAAATGATGCAATTAGCCGAAGCTGGGATGGAAGAAAGATTAATTTAGTTCTTACCCAGAAAAGTCAAGTGACGAGTTGGGTAATTTGAATAATTCAATTAATATGAGCAGATGATCTGATAATTCAAGCCCTTAAAAACTTAATTTTAATAGTTCAGAATTTTTTGTTTTGTTTTTTGTTTTTGGTATAAATTAACTAGATAATGATCTCAGCTCTCTAGTTTATTCCAACCTACATTAAATTTTTCAATGGGAACCTTATTAGGACAAGTAATTGTATTAGAAGGTTTCTTCATGGTTCAAAGGTACGTGGGATATGATCACTATACCTAAGGAATTTGCAATCTAAAAGGAGAGAGAAAACATATAGAAAGGAATCTTGTATAAGTATCTTAAAAATGACATGATCAAAACTTTATAGAGTTGGCTATAATAAAAAAGACAGATAGTGACCAGCATTAAGGATGTGGAGAAATGGGACCCTCAGACACTGCTGATAGGAATGTAAAGTGATGCAGCCACTTTGGAAAACAGCCTAGCAGTTCCTCAAAAAGTTAAAAATATAATTATTATTTGACCCAGCAATTTCATGCCTAGCTATATATTCAAGATAAATGAAAACATATGTTGACATAAAATGTTGTACATGAATGTTCACAGCAGCATTAATCACAGTAGCAAAAAGGTGGAAACACACCAAGTGTCCATCAATTAATGGATGATAAACAAAATGTGATATATCCATACAATGGATAGTCACCATTTATTCCCCATAAAAAGGGACACTCATGCTAAAACATGGATGAGTCTTGAAAACATTATGCTAAGTAAAAGAAGCTAGTCACAGAAGACTACATATTATACAATTATGTTTATATGAAATGTCCAGAAGAGTTAAATCTATGGAGATAGAAAGCCGATTAGTGGTCTTCCTGGGCTGTGGAGGGAACATGGGAAAATTGGTTGGAATAGCCAAAGGGTATGGAAGTTTCTTTTTTGGTGTGATGAAATGTTCTAAAATAGTGATAATTTGTTTTTAATAATTTGCAGAGCTGATAAACCATAAAGGACCACCATCATGATGAATTCAGAATTCCCCAATTTGGCAAAATTGGTAATATTTGGAAGTAACAATAGAGAAATCTGTACATATTCCAAGTCTGTTATGGAAAATATTTCTACTGTCAGTTGGTGTATGTGACAGAACTACTGCTCTAAAAAAAAAACGAGGTACATTTTATGAGCGGGACACAATTCTACCAGTTGAATTATATCATTCACTTTTACTTCACATAAATTTTAGTTACTCAGTAATTATTTGCAGAAATAACTTGCCATGTTGAGTTTCAAATTAAAGTATACATTGGGATTTTAGATTAAAATCAGTTGAATTATACTAATTAATTTCAGTGTTTTAGATAACAATATAATTAGTAAATTGAAATTTTTAGTTATATATGGCGTCTTAGGTGCTAATTCACTTTGGTGAGTCACTACAAACTAAAAAAGCAATTAAAATAAATTAAGTTAGATGTTATTAATATAATAATTACTTAATTCATTTGCATACTTCTATATTATAATTATATTAGCCATTTGCTACAATGCATAATAAATTGAGTAATTAATAATCACACACATTTAACTTGCCTCTTGAGATGAACAGCTTGGGAAGAAAGGGAACTAAAAGTGAAACAGAAAATTGTATGACATTTAAGTCTGTAGAACTTGGTGGACCATTTTATCTTTATTAAAACTAGACAACTCCAAAGCAAATGGAAAAAAAACCATGAGAGTCAATATTTAAATAAAACTGTGTTAAAATCTATCAGATTTTTTAAACTTACCAGAATGATTTTAGAGAACAGATACATAAAACTAAAATTAATTATTGTGCATATTCTTAGACTTCTAAATATAGTTTAATGGAACTAGTGTAAAAATTGAGGTATAAGCTGAGGATCTTGTTTTTATATCATTTTAGAAGAATCCTTAAGTATATACACATGCATATTTAAATATACTATTTGGCATATTTGAATTCAAATAAAATATGTATTTTTAAGGAAACACATTATTTTATTTACTTCTTAACCTTATACAAGCTCCTTAATCTCTCTTGGTCTCTATAGCCTCATTTGTAAAATTAGGGTAATAATAGTACCAAGCTCATAGAGTTATTGTGAATATTAAAGCTCTTTGAATGCTGCCTGGTTGTTACTTAGTAAGATAGGCTAGCTACTCTACTTTCTCTTTTTTCTTTTTATAAACAGAAACTGATCCTATCTTTTAAATCCCCAATATAATTAATCTTAACTAAATCAGTACTTTCCCTTAGTTTTCTATTCTAATTAACATTTTTTCCCCTGAAATTTAACTTGACTATTAAGAAATATTGCATATTGACAAATTATAATGCATAGTCTCCTCATCTGCGTGCTTGTCAGCAAAACAGGGCTTTTTAAGAACAGGAAAATGAATCATACTATTCAGCAGATTTAGGTTTACCATTATTATTGTAAAAATGGTGCCCTCATTCATAGAAAATCTAAAGTCTAAGAAGTCTAAGTACTTGTATATTTTTGAAGGTACATTTCTTATATTACTAATATGCAAGCCATGTCACTGAGTCATGAAAAAATAAACCTATAATTTTCATCTCAGAGTGGAAAATGGGCATTGGTTATTTTATATAGTATTTCCAGATACCAAGTATAGATTATATTAATTTTGTGCACAGATTTTAGGATCTCCTGGGTCTTAATGTAGACTTAGGTCTCCTGTGATCATGAAAGTATTCTCTAGGCAGCTTAGCACTGTTCAGTTATTTAGAACAATAAGTTACCTATAAGAAGGCCATTATCCTTTAACAATTTTTAATTTCTGAGACAAAGACAACAAAATGGTTACATATTTATGTGGTCTGAAATTTTATTAACAGCTGATTTTTAAAAATCTAAGAATAGTGGTTTGTAATTAACTTCCAAAAATGATTTTTATGTGACATCACTATCACACCAGTCTAGGTAATTAATAGGCCTCAGCATTTACAAAATGAATCTATACATTCCTATATTATGTAGACTATTTCCTGTACCCTTACTTCTTTCACAAAACATCCATCCCTTCCTTCTTTTCTACTGAATTCAAAGCTCAGAGTAACATTTGTGGACTGCTATTTTGAAGAGGAACATTATAGATTAGATAGGGGATCAATATTTTAGGACAGTTTGTAAGATTTATCAGACACAAGGATTCCGTAAAAAGAGTATGAATTAGAACCAGGTGGAAATGGGTAGGAATGGATCTGCTCAAGGAAAAGTCTACTTAAAAGAGAGAAGTTAAAGGAGTCTTGACAGAGTGAGTTGGTCAAGAGCCACACAATTAGATTTTAAAATAATTTACTGCAAGCATACTTTCACTGTTCTTTAGATATTTTAACTTAATGTTATTTGGGGAATTTTGCTTATAAGCATAAATTAATATTAATAATTACTCTAGCTACCATCAAAGGAGAGAAATATAAAGAAGTTATGAGTCTTTATTGGATTTTGCCTCTGGTAGTTTGGGGCAGATCTTATTACAATAAACTTCAGGGTATCAGCCAAATTTGTATCACCTAATTAATTACCTTTATTTTTTTTAAGATTTTATTTATTTATTTATTTGACAGAGGGGTGGGGGAGGCAGGCTCCCTGCTGAGCAGAGAGCCTGATGTGGGGCTCGATCCCAAGACCCTGAGATCACGACCTAAGCCCAAGGCAGAGGCTTAACCCACTGAGCCACGCAGGTGCCCCTAATTAATTACCTTTATAATAGGAACTAAGGACCAGAGAGTCTAAACTAAACTGTATAATAATTGAACCTATTTATCAACATATGTGGATGAGGAAAGATGACATATTATCTGAAAAGGTCATAAATCGTGTTTATAATTTTTATTTTGTTCTTTAGGATCAAGAATAAGACCAGAAAAAGAGAAAACCAATCCTTGGGCAAAAAGAAATCACAGACTTCATTTGCTTAAATTTTCAAATGGCCTCAGAGAAAATCTCTGAACAAACCAAACACAAAAGCAATAAAACCAAACTTCAACATTTACTCAGGAATTCAAGGCAAACATCTGTTCATAGACGTAGGATTACTTTTAAATAGGACAAATAATTTTCATCACACAGAAATGTTAGTGACATAGGTATATCCAGGAGCTGGCCTTTGAGTAACTTATTAAACATTCTCTAGAAGGGAGAGAATAAGGTGCCATCTCTAGTTTACAATTAATAAGAACATCCCTTTGATAAAAAGAGAAATCTCTAATTGACAGAAACATCATTGGAAGCTTTCATAAAGCCCGATAATTTTCAGCACACTTCTGGAAACAGGAGTGCAATTTTGTAAACTGAATGTTAAGAACAAGTCCACTTTTCTATTGCTACCTGCACAGCGGTGTACGGGCTGGAAACACAGAATGAAGGTAAGACTCAGCCACTACTTGAGCAGGAGTTTTTAACTTGAAATTTAGGATATGATTCTATAGACTGGTTTCCAGGTTTCAGTGAACCCTCCAAAATTGTGTGTAAAATTATACCTGCACCTTCATGAGGCAATGTGTTTTCACAGATTCTCAAAGGTAGTTTAAAACCCAAACAAGGTTATGGGCCCAGACCTATATCCATATCCCACATGGTCACTGCAGATACTGCTCTCAATTGACCTTACACCGGCACCAGGACAAGATGAAAACAACAGTGTCTGCTAATGGTGGAGATGAGCAGTGTGGGTATACAGAAAAACACCAGGAACATTCCAAAGAGTGGTAGCAAATTTGAGTGTCTGCTGGCTGAAGTGGCCATTGTTCATGGCTGTTAGCAAGCTAGAGTCACTCGTAAGTCAGTGAGACTATTATTCTGTCCCCTTCCAATTATTCAGGCAGTTAGATGGGACTTCTGCTATAAGCTATCTCTCCTATATTAAAAAGTTGTCCTCATTACAAACAAAGTAGATGCAGCTATTCATTCATTAGTAGTAAAATACATGTTTGTCTGATATGCACTTTCCTCTCTCCAATACTAGGATTGTGATGAAGTAAATTATTAACGGTCACATGATTCAGTATCGTTCCAACCACTGGCACCAACTCATTCACCAGGAGATAGATTTTAAGTTCAGGAACTTTGCAGGTATTTCTTACAACAAACAGAAGAAAGATATTTAAACATTTACCTGCAAGATTGTCAATTTCTTTCTCCTGCAGGAGACTGACTGCATCATCATCTCCTTCCAGCATAAGTTCTGTCTCTGCGTTTTGATTCACTATTGCTTGACTTCTGAAGGCTTTCTTGGACTTTACCACATCTTCTTCAGTGCCTAATCACAGAGGAAATATAATAATTTAGGTGATTATGATTATTTGACTTTCAGTATTAAAAATAATCTGTTACTTTCTTATAACTATATGCTGCATTTATGTATGAGTTTACAATTACAGAACATTTTTACCTTCTTTATCTTGTTTGCTGTTCAAAATAACTCTGAGAAAGGCGGGGGGTGGGGAAGGTGTAATCAATCACCTACCCCTATTTTACAGAGGAGGAAACAGGATGAAAAAGCTCATTTCTCACTGAGGGACCTGGCCCCCAGAGTTGGCCAGTGGTAGAGAAAAGACTATAAATCCACATCTTGAGGCTCTAACATCACCACTTTCTATAAAAAATCTGCACCTCACCACAAGATTGGGTTTCTGATACATAAAAGTACACAATTTTGCATAATTATACTTTTCTGTGAATTAGAGAATCAAATGATCAGATCATTTTTGAAAGTAGATAAGGATGAAGAAAACAAGAACGTGTCCACATCTGAAGAGTGCAGTGATTGTCGCTGCGAAGTTACAAATGCCATGTGGAGTTAGGAATGATGGCCACACAAAATGGACTGCGCAACAGCTATTTCCTTCACAGTCAGTGAAAGCAATAATGGTTTTCAAAACTGATAGCCTTATTTTGTTATATAAAATAGAATAGAAGGCCAAAAATACAAAAACAAAGTCATAAAAATTGAAATATTGTCAAACCTGACCTAGCATTAACATGTCAGTCAGTGTAAAGGTTAGAAATTACACTGCATTGGAATCTCTCGTGGATTTGACTCCTTAACAGATATAATTCAATGTTTATATTTCAATATTACATTTCAATATTTTAAGGAAAAGCCACTTCGGCTACCGGCTTTGGCAGGTGGTGATGATTCTAAAATTATCTGAATAGCAAGTAAATTTATACACACACACACACACACACTCACATTTATTTATTTACTTATTTATTTATTTATATATTTCATATCACTTGAGGTTGGAATTCAGCCTGGAAGAGAATGTAATTTACTGTGTTCTAGCCATAGTATTAGTATATAGGCTTCAAGGAAGCAGCATTTCCTGGGAAAATACCTACACATGTCATAAGGTGTGGTGGATGTATTCCTGAAAATGGGAGCCTAATAAATCACTCCTGCGTGGTGGTGTTGTATCACAGTTCTGGGGACTGATAAGGTGTCTGTGTACATACGCAATCGCTCTCCAAATCCTGCCATGACTTTGGCCAAAATGCCCTCCAGTTAACGATTAACAATACTTTTGGTCATTCTCCCAGGCCCAATATAGGACTTCTGATAGCCCATTACGGTCTATGGTATCTGCTCAACCATTGTTTTGGAAGTACATTTAGGTGCCCTCACACTTGCATTGTAAAAGTATTAGTCTATTTCATTGCAACTTGCATGCTTCTTTTTGTTAGCGACGCAGAGCCAAGTCTGTTCACTAAAACATTAATAAGTTGGCTCAAAAGTAGCACATATAGGAGTAAAAAACACACGAGGAACACAGTCATGACACAAAGGCACTGCAGAATGTAACTGTCACAGAGGTACAGTCTGTCTTCCTAGCTCTGACTGGATAACAGCATTTAGAAAGCATAGCTAAAATAGAGCATAACAGCATCAAGTAATATATTGTTAAATATATATTTTGATAAGTACTTCAGAAACAAACAGTATTATTACAACTCAGTGCTACATGGCAGGTGAGGGGCATTAAATGGGTTATATGTACACTTTTCTCTCAGTGGCCCTCAGATGATTCTTACTTCTGGAATAAAAGACTTAGGACTGATTACTGAATGCTCCAGAACCTTATTTTAATTTTATTTGGTTTCTTGATGATATAAAGCCAGTGAAACAGAACTCTTCTGGGGGTAGCTATCCTTATAACTTGTTTGCTTCTTGGGTAGTAACTTAATTAAAGAAACTCAGAGCTTGCATCATCTGAGAACAAGAGGCGAATCCAATCATTAACAACCGAGAAGCCTCTCCTGAAGTCCTTATAGCCATATTTCTATTAGACATCTGCAGCTGGATATTCATAGTTCCACATTTACCTAACCGAATGCATCATCTATTAGTTCTCCACCTCCCCCGATTTTGATCAACCCACTTACTTAAGCCATGAACCTAGGGGTCATCCTGGTGACTGCCGTGGCCTGGGCTCAGGCCACCATTGTTTTGGTCTGGAGGTCTTCAATAGCTCCATTATTTACACCATCCCGCACATTTTTGTCAGAGTGATTATTACAAAGCAAAAATAAGTGGAGGATATTTGCCTGCTGCATATTGTTTCCCCCCAATCAACAACACTCAATGCAAGGCTTATATGATAGGAGTCCCAATATAAACTCCTTAGCATGGCTGGGCCAGGCCTTTTATCCTCTCAATACAAGCTTTGAGTTATCTTTTCTCTATCATCAACAATACGAACCACTTATAGCTCTTCAAACCTTCTTACCTGGGCTAATATTATTCCTTCTATATGGTATATTCCTTTCTTCCTCCTTTTTGGGGCTCATTCCTATTCGATCTTCCAAACTTACCTCCGTTGGGGGCCTTTCCTAGCCAACTACTCTGTACTTTCACAGTTGACACAGAACTCTACCACACTGTACAGGTGTAATCTGTTATGTGCTTGTCTTCTCCACAGGGCTCCAGCCTCGTTTCTGCAGCCTCAGTGTGGGGCACCCAGCAGACTTGTAACAAACATAACCCAAACGGAGTTCAACTCCTACCCACTCTGTTTTCTTGTTTCTGATTTCTTAAGGTAAATTTGTGTGCCCCTTCCTTGAAGATTTCATCACACCTTATAAATCCTATTACTGCAGTCGTAGCAACAAGCTTCAGTCTTTGTATTCTTAGTTTTCAGCACACTGCCTGGCACAGAGCAAGCCCTCATATCGGCCAAACAAATGAATAAACTGAGACATAAAATTTACCTCTGGATATTTCTTAACCTGAAGATCCTAAGATTTCTCAGAGAGTCCTGGTGATTTGCCTCCAGTTTGGGGACCAATTGGAGAATTTATGTATTTACATGAAAGAGAACTTGGTTCCTTATATGAAATAATCAATACAACTCTTTAAGTATGAGTCAGCCTGATAAAACAAATTTCCCCTTGTGGACAACCATATTTAATCTGCTTTGTCATTAAGAAAAGAGATATACATTACTCTTGTGTTATTAAAATTAAAATCTACAAATAAAGTAAATGTAGTCAAAGAAAGGTGAGCTCTGAAATGTGTATTAAGCTTTCACTTTTATCCTCTCTGGTTTTAAAACAGTAAAACAATTATGTCTTTAAGAGGCATATAGTAGACTGATCCATAACGACACGCTGAACTTACCATCCCTGTTGAAGTGTTATCAGTCTGTAGCTCAGTAAACTTTCTGATTTTATGGTACTGCATGAAACATTTATCTAAATTAAAGTGTACAAGATCCAAAGGTGCATTTCAATCACAATATCTTTTATGAATTAGAGTTTCATTCATCAAAATTACAAGTAAAAAGAGGTAAGGTCTCAAAGGGCTGTCTCATTACAAGGCTTATAAACACTGTCCTTAGAAAGAATTGGTTTAACACCCAACAAATCAAAATCTGATTGGGAAGAGAATTTACTAGAGATAATCTATCTTCACAAGACATGTTGGACTGAGTGCACTTCTTGGCCTCTTTAGCCATTCATCAAGAAATTAACAAGCGAATACTACAAACCACCAGATCTCCCTGTGATCTGAAATTGTGAATTATGTGAATTTGAAAATGTGAATTATGTGTAAAAAGTTGGATAGTATAGGCATATATACTTATTTACTAAGAAGACATCAAAATGCCATAAATTAGGTTCAGAAGTAATAATATACCACCAAATTATAGATTAATCCAAATCCAAAATTATTTTTACCTTTTTTCCATATTGTGTGACAAATAACAACTACAGAAAAACATTCTATACTCATAAGATTTCTTAGTAAATATATATGCCTGTAGTTCTGTGGGTAAAACATTATCTAGTATAGAATAATGTATTAGACAAAACTAAAGTTCTTTCAATAAATTTATTTTAACAAATAGGATCCATAGAAACAAAGTGTATTTAAAACCAAAGTAACAAAAGAACTAAAATGTTTCTAGGATTGTTACTATACTCTAATATTACTCTATAATTATATTATTATTATCTTTTAAATAAGTATAAGTTAAAATATAGAAATGACAAGTTGGAAACATTAACTTATTTTAATAATATTCAGAGAATATGTCTATCTGGAAAGTGGACAGTCAAGGCGAAGAAGTTATTTTATTTGTTCTTATTTATTGACAAATATAGTTAATGTAAAGAAAAAGACTCCATGGTAGTTTATCTGTTTAAGGGATTATTCTATACATATTCTATACATCTCTAAAACATCTATACTAATAAAGATGAAAAGTAATTTATAGCGATAGGGAAGCTGTAAATAATATATGTGTGGCTAATACAGACAGAGGAAAGATATAAACCTGTAACATGCCAATTTTAGAGAGCATCCACTTCTTACCAGTTTTGTGCTATTATTTATTTTGCATTAAGTATAGAAATATGGCTTTAATTTATTAAAAATTTAATTAAAATATAAAAATTTTATAAAAAATATGTATGTATGTGTCCATCTAATGTGAGTCTGCTGTGTAAGAATACATTTTCAATGTTATTTGATCTGTGCAATTAAATACATGGTCTATGACTCGTGATCTGGCCCCTACTTCTTTAACCTCACTATTTTACCAGTTTGGTACCTTCACATCTTATATTCCCCAAGAGCTGGATGTTTCTGTTCCCAAACATGCAACACTTTTCAAGCATTTAAATCTGACCTATGTAATTTCTCTTACATGGAATTCTCTTACTTGCCTTGTCCTTCAAGATTCAGTGTAGTTGATTACTCCCTTTTCGTATAAACTTTGTATCTTACAAATAAGTCAAAATATATTACCATGATTTTTGGATATTTTTTTCTGGAGTCTTTTTATTTGGGTATTATCTTATTAAATATGTGTCAAATATCAAACAAAGTGGCAATCAATAATGTCGAATGAGCACGTGAAAACAGAAGCCTAATTCACACGGTCATCATTTTATATGCACACTACGTAAATTATTTCTCTTTATGTCCTTGATAGTCTTGTAAATGCTAGATATGAGCTTTGCAATTCTAACTTTATTTTCATCCCAAACGTCTATTAAGAACATATTTTTAAAAGATATTTAGACCAATCTCTGGACTTCTTTTTCTCAACTTCACGTGAAAGAGGAAATAAGTATTTATCAACCAAACTCCCACAGGGTTACTGCAATGTTAAAATGAGACAATGGATACTAAAATACTTTGAAATGTGTGAAAAGCTTACTTATATAATAAGCTTTCAAAACGACTGTTAAGATTTTCGTAAAATACATGGATTAGCAAGAAATATTAGAAGAGTTTACTAAGTGTACAACTCAAAATTGAACAAGAATACAGCCAGTGCTTTACTGCTTATAATAATGCTTCTAACATTTATATGAAGGAGGAAAAAAGCAGGCTGATGTGAGGATTAAAAAACTCAAGATAACTCATGCATGTAAGGTTTCAGTACAGTGCCTGACAAACAACTAATGCTTTCCTTTCCTTCAGTTGCGATTAATCTTTTTCCCTCTGCCATGCTGTCATTACTCTGTTTATATTCACTACAATGAAATATGAGCTTTCATCTCCTCCACTGATGGTATGCTCCCTGAAGACAGGAAGGATAGCTTGTGGACAGGTGCCATGAAGTGTTTGTGAAATTAAATGGAGTGTAAACAGCTTACATTAAAAAACTTTTTCCTCCCAATAAACATAATATTCATTTAAAGATATTGTTAAATAAAACTACACAAGTATCAATGTATTTGACATGTGTTTTGATTTTCTATATCGGTATGTTAAGAATATAAGAATTTTTAATATCTTAGATATCTGAAGGAAAAGAACAGCTTTCTCAACAATGTTGTTTTTTTTTTGTTATCAGAATTTGCTTTAGAGAATTATACATAGACAATGAATTTAATATATACTTTCCTTCTATCACTGGAAGAAAATGGGCAGAAGAGAAATTCAGTTTATTTCAATTTTGTCTAAATGTAACATCAGGAACAATTCCAATGTTTCTAAACATCTGGAAGTCAGTTTCACAAAATGACATTCTTTTGTGAAAGAGAAATTCTTTTCAATATATACCACTTCATGATATTTCTAGCTTGTAAAATATGTTTTGACAAAATCTACCTCATGTAAATAAGATAAAATGCTGCAATTCAAGGTCAGTTATATAAAGGTGAATAATATAAAAAAATGCTGCAATTCATTTTCAAATCTAAATGCTTTCCTTTAGAAGTTTTAATGACATATGAATTCCTTGGGGTATTTTAAAATAAAGATTACTTTTTCCTCATTAAAGCTGAAACCAGAACTACAAATACTTTTATACAACAGTGCTTTTAGTAACTTTAAGAGATATTATTTAATTTTCATGAAAAAGGAACGATTTTAAGATAAATGTACCTTTCAACTAATTACATTAGATATGGTGACATGTTATCATGCAATAATAGGTACGAATCAATCTACTGCTGAGAACTTTATAATGTTGAATATTTCCAAGAAGATGAAAGAACATTTTTTACTATATTGAGAAACTTATGACTCAAAATATTTTATTCTGACCTTAACATGAAAGCATGTGTGTGTGTTATATATACACATATGTAACACACATACACACAACACACTTTACTATTTTAGTAAAAAGTAAATATGTTTCATTGTCAGTAATTTAAATTCAAAATTAAATTTTGTGTTTGCTTTTCCCCTTTTTTTTGATTTTATATTTTTTATTTTTTTATAAACATATAATGTATTTTTATCCCCAGGGTTACAGGTCTGTGAATCGCCAGGTTTACACACTTCACAGCACTCACCATAGCACATACCCTCCCCAATGTCCATATGTCTTTGCCTTTATACACAGACATAGCATTTCTTTCCTCAAAAAATATAAATAATGCTGACATAAAAGGAGAGGCCTGCTAAAGACTAAGGACTAAAAGAAATCATGTTTTATATAGAACAGTATTCAAAAAACCCTCATACTTAGCGGTAGAAACATCCTAATGATAAAAACCTGTTAGTGATACTGAATGAAACACTACTAATAGAATGACTAGAAATCTCAGGTATCTTTTTTTCTCTTTTATAACTAGTGCTGAGTCCGGAGACTCACTTCATCAACACAAAACCGTTTTACAAAAGCAAGTATTTTCACAAATGAAATAGATGGTTTTTATTTGCTGTTTCAAATATACTTTAAGTAAAAATCTGAATGGTTATTGACCAGATTTAATAAACACAGAGAAGAAATCCAGACAGTTCAGACACCAAATTCCTCCTTTCTTAGTTGTGGGTATTTTAATTTGAATGCATTAGATTTAACTGTGGTTCCCACTTCATTTTTGCTGACTAAGAATATATTTAATAACCGAAAGAGGTATTATCCAAACTATCAAAAAACTAAAAACACAAGATACTAGGCTTCAAATTTATAATGAACTTGATTCCGAAATAGTAATCTTTGCCTAAATCAATAATTGATTTTACTTCTGGTCCATTTTAGCACATCCTCATAGCACATAAAATCAGAGTGCAGCATAGCATCCTTTGTGTTTTTACCAATGAAGAACTTGCTTAGACTTTTGTTTCAAACCAGACAAACACTGTATCTGCAGGTATGCTCTTCTCAAAGAAAATATTCAGTGGAATGGTAAAATGTAGAATTAGCAGTATAGGCATTAAGATAAAGTATTCACAGGTATTATTCTAAGTGGTAAATTCTTATTCAGATTAGTTATGCTTGTAAACGATTGACTGGACTATAAGAAATAAAATAAGAAAATGGCTACCTAACATCAACAGTTATTGCTCAGTGGAAAAGGACATCAAGGACACTTGCAAGTAAAAGAATTGGATCAATATTAACGTGATTTTCATTTCATGCTTCCCCAACTCCAGTAAGCTGACAATACACTCTGATTATGTGAACTGCCTCAGAGTAACACAGAAAAGGTTATTAGAGCAAGAGGTGGAAATGGAATGCACTTTTTATATTGACAGGCCTGCTAATAGAGTACACTGATTTTCCAAGACATGCAATGCATTTTTACAATTTGGTTCTGACAGCAAAAATGGAATTTCATTTATTCCTAATTCAAAATATTCATATGTAAGCAATATTTCTGAGAGCAGACCAGCAAAGGGGATATTCTCAAACAGCATTTTTGAACTGAAAAAAATGCAATTAAAAAGGCGCAAGAAAATATTATTGAATTTAAGTGCACCACTATATAAGTATAAAATGCTAACTTAATAAACTTCTTAATGGAGTGAATGTAGAAAACTGCATTCTGTGCTTTTTAAAGGAAATTTGATAAATCATATTTTAAGAATATACATGATGATAAATGTGGAATCCCTGTGCATTTTAGACTGGATATTACTTGATAGGCTTTTGATTAGCCATGAAGTTAGGGTAATTTTAAAATATTTGAACTAGGATTTTATTATATTAAAAATCACATGGCACACTTTACTTGTGGGAAAAAAATGCTAAAACATATAGAAAACTTGGGGCAGTTTGGAACCCTCTAAAAATCATACAGAATCGAAATGATGCATTATTCATCTTTGTGATTATATGAGTACACGGCTTAGTGTTTGGCTCCTATGTTAAAATGCGCTTAGAAAAAGAGTAGTATGAAATTAAGTCCACCAAAAAGAGCAAAGACAGCTATGTTTACATGGTTGTCTGTAGTGACTTTTATCTTTGTTCTGTACTTCTCTGGCATTTCTAGATTTTTTACAATGAGCATGTTTGTCTTCAGGAAGGAAAGAAGGAAGGAAGAAAAGAAGGAAGAAAGGAAGAAAAAAGAATTAAAGAAACCTTGCATGATTGAGTCAGGAGGAGTAGATGGTAGATGAGTCGTAGAATGGAATAAAGTTCTGGCAATCCTGGGAATTAAAGAAAAGATGATTCGGGCAACTTAAAGGAGGGCTGAGAGGGTGGGCACGCTTCCCTGGCAGTGGGTGGCATCAACCTGGGGAATGATGCTTGTTTTTCTTCGAAAAGCCTGTCACACACTTCCATGTGCAAAATTTACTTTAAAACCCTGGGAAATGGGAGTAGGATGTATTTTGGCTAGATAAGCAACTGGCTCAGAAACATGGAAGAATAAAAGTAATAAACAAAAATTTCTTTTTAAGTATAAAAAATTGGAATAGCTAAGAGGTGGGGGCTGGTTATGTAAAGCATTTTTAAAAACACCCAGAACATTTTAAAGTACATTTTCATAAATGACACAGGAGTGCATTCTATAAATGACACTAAGTTCATCTGTACTAAAGTGGGGAAATGCTCAATAATGCTCTTGCAGTTAAGAAAATTCCATATGTACCAACAGGAACACACTGTACAGTAAGAGAAGGGTATTGAGATTGAGTTTTTGTTCTCTCTACCACTTATTAGTTAGCATGTCACCTAACTTCTCTGGTCTGTCATTTTCTCAAATAAAAATTCATTAATGGCTCTACCTATTGAGAAGTCCTTGTACAAAATGGTTTCTAACAGACCTTTCAGCCTCATTTTTTACCATGTCCCCACACTGTCCTGTGTTCCACCACATACCACCATCTTGCATTATGTCATGTGTGGTCCCTTGCTCCACATGGCCACCCTCTCACCTACTGGCTCGGGAAGATCTCTATTCACCCTTTCAAGTCCAGCTAAAATTTATTTCTTCAATTAGGCAAACCCCTTCACTGAGCTCAGACAGCATTTTATACACATCAATAAAAAATATCATAGTGCACTGTAATTATTTCTAAATGCCAACTGTGTATACACTTTGTGAAAAATTAGTCTAAAAGAATATAAGTAAAATTATGAACAGTTCTATGCCACTCAGCAATAATATAATTTTGTCAGCTCTCTATCTTAAACAGCCTTTGATGCTTTAAGTGGAAATAAAGTGCTGACATAAAAAATACATTTCAAAATTTGAAAACACCATATTTGTAGACCTATTTCACAGGACTCCCATCCTTCAATGTTATAACTGAAAATGATGAGAAGATGGGGCTAAAATACCATATGTATACCTTGAAATTAATCAATTATCAATTAAATTAAAAAAGCAGCAGTGAAAAAAAAAACCCAGCAACTAAATGCACAGAATTGAATTAATGTGTATACTCTAAATGAAATAAATAGAAGATATCATTTCCTGTTTTCAAATGGTTTATATCTCAGATTATGACACATCTAAAATCAGGTATTTTCTGAAATCATTATGAAGTGGCTGAGCACAAAATGCAAAATATTGAGGCCATTTAAAGGAATACATTAGGCTCTTTTATGCCTTCATGTCTTGGTAATGTCTTTAACTACTGCCATTCCTGGTTCACCTGGTCTTCTCACAAGACAGTTCTAAGTAGTTACTTGTGCGAAGTCTACTCCAACCCACCAGACCCAGAGTTAGTCACTCTCTCACCTGTGCTCCTTTTTGAATGACTATGACTACCTCTGTCTATGATAACCATTTCTCTCCAGTAGGCTAGGATTTTTTAACGTTGGGACTAGTGACATTTAGGGCTGGATTTGTGCTGTCATTGTTCTGTGGAAACTCTCCTGTGCATGACAGGATATTTTAGCAGCAGTCTCTGTTCAGTAGATGCTCGTAACACACGTGCACCTCCCCAACTGTTACAAAGCACCACACTACACTGTGCGCTCCTAGAAGGTAGAAACTGTCTCAAACTCTGAAGCCAGCATCTAGCACACGCTTGGCATGCAGAAGATATTCAATAAATGCTCTTAAAGGAATAAGGTTATTTGATTTTTTCTGAATCTGTTTAAAGCCTACCATCTGAATCTTCAACACAAAACGGAGTTGTTAGAACATTTGTTTTTTTAAAGATTTAATTTATTTGACAGAGAGAGAGATCACAAGTAGGCAGAGCAGCAGGCAGAGAGAGAAGGGGAAGCAGGCTCCCTGCTGAGGAGAGAGCCCGATTCGGGGTTCGATCCAGGACCCCGAGATCATAACCTGAACTGAAGGCAGAGGCTTAACCCACTGAGCCACCCAGGTGCCCCAGAACATCTGTTGATACAAAAATGCTATATAGTCTGTGAAATGCATTTGATAAGAATATCTTATAACTTAGCAATTATATAATCTGTTTTAATTATTTTAAGAGACTATAAGAACCAAAGGGTAAAGGGGTGCCTGGTGGCTCAGTGTGTTCTGCATCTGCCTTGGGCTCAGGTCATGATCTTAGGGTCCCTTCTCAGTGGGGAGTCTGCTTCTCCTTTTCCCTCTGACTTTCCCCAGTCTTGCTTTCACTCACTCATGTGCTCTCTCAAACGAATAAAGAAAAAAAATCTTAAAAAAAGAAAAAAAAGAACCAAAGAGTGAAGAGAATGCTATGATATTAAAATATGACACTGGTACCAAAAAGAGCTGAAAGATGGTCCCCTACATGTCTTTTCTCCCTCTCTTTTCGAAGAGTTTACATCATTCACTTTTCAGTGAATTATTTTAACCATAATCAGATCACCTAGTTCATTCCAAATATGGAGAGTCAATTAATAATACACCAATTAAAATGGAGTTATCGAGGAACAGTATGTTTGCTAGTGTTTCTACATAAGATGAACAATAGGCTATTAAGTAAGGAAATCAAATCGTATTTCTCAAATATGATAATGACTGTAAACTCTTAAAAAAAGAAGTCAGATAATTAGCTTTTTTCTGAACAATTTTTATAGATGCATTAGAATTTTTGATTCTCAGTGCTTTCCTTATTTCTGCAAGTAGCACATTATAGTAGCTATGCATATACCATCAAAACTAATTTAATTCCAGATTCATTACAGAGCTGCTTTTTATTCATCAAGGTCATATCTTGATGGCTTCACAAGCTTAGATAAATCAGGTGTTAAGCAGACACATCTCTGAGGAACCTAAGGATGTTCTCATTTGCAGTTCTCAGCATATCTTATTATTTATTGCCAAAGAAAAGACTGATTAACTTTGTCATCTTTGCTCCATGTTTTTTTTTTCTTCCAACTGAAGCAGTCTGCCCTCTTCTGCAATGCCTGATCAGACCTATTTAAGATGATGTCTTTGATCACAGACATGGGGGAGTTTGCGATTTTAGGCTTTGATGAAACATTGTTCCACTATAATTTTACAGAAGGGAAACAGAGTCTTAAATGATAATTGACAGTCACAAAGACAACCAAACTTATGAGGATTCTGCACTATCCTTTGACAGCATCATCTTTAAGCACCAAAAATATACTGAAGTTGATCACTTCAGGTTTTATTTAAACATATAAACAATATACAAAACCTCCCTTTTCAATCATTTCCTCATTAGCTAATTTGTCCCAAAGAAGAAAAGCCTGCAAGCTGGAAGATGTATTTAGGAGTTTTAAAATATGTTCCTTATATTCTTCCTTATGGTCTGTAAAATTCAGTCATCAATAAAATTTGCACTTATATGAAATTTTACCATTAGTAAACACCTAAATAATATACTTAATACATATAAAATTAGAACATTAAGCATCAGGAAAAAAATTGCATGCCTCTAGGTTTTTATTAATCACATTCCAACACCAAGGTGGAAAGTATATCAAATCACACCAAATCTTTTGCACATGACAACCTCATAAATTATTCAACTCATTAGTATTACTAAGAAGCATGAAAAACTCCATCAGTATTAAAGATGTTTTCCAGCAGAAAAAGGTCAACCAAAAGTTTTAATAATGAACTTGAAGGGAAAGCTTTCCAAAGTCAATATGAAACAAAATTATTGTCCTTTTTGTCTTCTTGAAAATATAGCCAATTCTGATTATTTGCTCATATAAAAGAAAGCCCTGTTAATATATTTTCTTTGTGACTCCAAATTTCTGAAAAGAATGTTCAAATTATGGCTAAATGTTCCTGCCCATCCCATGAAAGTTAACTATAATTTAATGTAAATGTCTGAATTGAGGGAAAAAATCAAGTAATTAAAAAATTTTTAAATAAAATATTAAGTTTGCTAGTTCAGATTCAGTTCTCTTACATGAATCCAGGCTCACAGTCTGAAAACGGAGTATGCCAGGAATGAACTGAGAGACCTGACCAGTGTTCAAATGCCAGGGGCTGCTCTGATGGCCATGTAAGTATTCCCTATTGATGTAATTGAAGATTACCTTCTCAGATTGTACTTGTTTAAAATTCTGAAAACTTTGATCACTGATTCAAACACTTCTAGCCATAATCAAAGTTCCACTCATAATATTTCCTTCTGTTCCTAAAAGAATTTTTTTGCCACAATGTAGAGGAATACAATTTTTTTTTGACCAGAGATTATAGCAGAGTTTCTGTGTATTTAATGCTTAACTTTCAAGTTAGAATGCATAGGGAAATTGAAATAGTGTCAATATTTAAAACAGAGGAATGAACACATTGAATTTCAATTTGTCCTAGAAGTCCTCTCAAAATGTAAAGGTTTGTACAAAAAAATATACCTTTTCTATGTCTACACAAACCAAATCATTCAATCATTTGGGTGTTAGTCTACATACCACTAGACTCTAAGATACTTAAACACATTTAAATGTTTAAAGGCAGGCAGAGTGGCCAGATGATGGGCAGAATTTTTGACTTTTATATGAATATTTCAGTAGTATGTGAATACAAAAGCTTTACTCAAAATACACAAAATATGTTTTCAATTAAGGTTTTCAACACTTATTTTTATTGGGTGAAGTGCTTTATAATAACTACTGATATCTGTTTCCTATTTCTTCTGGAGAAAGAACTTTATAGGTTAGGTGGCACATTAAGAGCTTGGAGGATGATTCAGTAATACATTTTTCTCTTGGCAGTTTGTAATTCCTGTTTTTCTTCTTCTTAAAGATTTATTTAACTGAGAGAGAGACAGAGAAGCACAGAGGCAGAGGGAAAGAGAATTTCAAGCAGACTCCCCACTGAGAATGGAGCCCCTTTGGGGCTCATGACCTTGAGATCATGACCTGAGCTGAAATCAATAGTTGGACACATAACTGAACCCCACAGATGCCCCACCTCTTTCTATTTCTTTGAACAGATCACACCAGGGAGTACTCTCCCACTCACTCTTCAGAATCCTCCATATTTTACTCCCTACTGTCTACATGGTTCTAAAAGTCCACTGAAGTGAACTGTGATAAAGGTTGAAGGGGTATGTTCTTGAATTGTTTTGGAGGTAGAATTGTTTTAGTTCTCCTTTGTCTTCCATCACATGACCTTAATCCAGAAAAATGATGTGATAATAACTTGGGCATGGGTACCATATAGCTTTCTTGGATGTTTTATGGCATACATGTGGTCTTTGTTCTAGGTATGAATAAAATTAAAACATACCCTGTTTCCTTCTGTCAAAGAACCCAACTCAGGAGAGATAGTAAGTTCTGAATACTGATGATGATGATTTAGTATTTAAAACTCATAAACTGCTACATATTTTAAAATACTCTCATACCACACACAGAGAATATTTACTATCACCCAGAGCTTCCATCTATTTCAAAGTTAGACTACTATTTTCAGTTTAGGTTCATTAACAATAGACACTATATTACCAAAACGTGACAACCAGATGTCTTAAAAGATTTAAAAAAATTTGTTTCTGATAGGCTTTAACAATGGTATAAGAATAGAGATATTTTATAAATTAAAGCATCCACTTTTACAGAGAACCCCCAATTTTTTTTTTTTCTAAGACACTCTTTAAAAGCAACCTATAGAATGCTGAATGTAGTAAAATGTGGATCCTATATAATTAAACTTTTGGCAACTCATCATCACAAATAATATCAATTTAGCCTAACTCTGTTATAAATTATCTCTAGAGTTTTCTATTTTCAAATGGGATGAATTCAAACAGGATGAGCTGGTGAAAAAGTCTAAGTTACTAGGTATACGCAATGAAATTTAAATTATTTTAAGGTCATATTACAAAGCATGCCACTTGAAGTAGGTATTTCTAAAAATCTCTTCTGTACAGCATAAAGATAATAACTCATTTTAAGCATAAATACAATACCTCAAGTTAAGTTTAAATCCTTAAGTGCTAAAATCCCTTTGGTGATCTCTCTGATTAAAGAAATCCCCTATAGTACTGGTCAACTATAAGGTTTTTTCCTAATTTTTTCTAGTATAATCTTTCCATTAGTTACTTTTACTATATAAAGTTATGCTGTAATTTTTATCTTAGGCATAAGTTTCCTATGAAATCCTTAAGTATTTATTTAATTATATTTGACTCTTACTAAGTTATAAGTTATATCAATTCACAGACTACTTGCACAACAAGTTTTAAAAGCTTTGTACATTTTCTTTTTATCAGGATTAAGTATTTCTCTGTTTAATCCATCAACATGAATAGTTATGAATGTTTATAAAATATGTAAATTTTAAAACAGATGGCTCACTTATCACATTCAAGTAAAAAATTAACATAATAATAACGAAGTAATTGTAAGAATAAAAGTGGTTAATAACAAAAATGAATAAACAGTATTCATTAATGGTATTTTCTGAGTGTATAGAATTTATAAAATTTTGAGATGATAAATCACACTTAAACTTATTAGAGAACTTAAAAATGGGATAAATAGTCCTATTTAGATTTCCAGGTAGACATAGTCCTATTTAGATTTCCAGGTAGACAGCAAATATTAATTTAATTTAAAAATGCAGTATTTTTATTAAATTACAAAAATATTTTGGTATTTTCTATTTATTATACCTTTTATTTTTATTTATTTATTTATTTATTTAAATGTTTTACTTATTTATTTGGGAGAGAGAGAAGATGAGGGAAGATGTCAGTGGGAGAAGCAGACTCCCTAATGAGTAGGAAGCCCCATGCGGGACTTGATCCTGGGACTCCAGGATCATGACATGAGCTGAAGGCAGTTGCTTAACCAACTGATCCACCCAGGCATCCCTGTTATACTTTTTTAAAGGACAAATTAGGGTTAGTTCTACTGTAGTGTGATAACTGATATCTTTAATGTGAGATTATCTTTTTAAAATTTTATTTGCAACCCAATGGAGGACTGGGAACTTAAATGGACATATCGTAGCAGGATTTATTTTATTTTTTAGACTGAAAAGAACAGAATAGTAATACAAAATGTTATATAATAAGATTATTAATAAGGCATTTATTTCAGTTAAATACACAAATATGTGCATATATATTAATAAAAACATCACACATGTGTATATATATTTCATATATATATTCACATATACACAAGTGTGTGTACACATATACAAATTATACATAAAAATATTTAAGTCTGAGTATGCGATTACAATTGTATGTATTTTTTACACCTTGTGTCTAGGTCACCAAAGTTTCATGAAAATGCACTGAAAAAGAAATTCACTTTACTCTTGGTTTAGGCTGTATGAGATGGATGAATATTGGGTAATAATCAGTTACACAGAGTCTTACATAGAGTTATATAAAATCTATTAAGAAGCTGAAAGGTCTAAAATACATCACAGGCGAAAAACTGGGTTTATTAAGTGTCACCTGCATGATGCTGAAGTATAAAGCAGAAGACGGTATTTCTGACTTACAACCTGGAGAATTTTAAATGCTAGGGAAGAAATGAATTATCAACCACAAAGAGTTATGTCATATCTAGAATATTTTTGTGTAAGAGGCATTGGTACTGACCATACTCTACTGCAGCTTTGAGAAGGGCTTCAGCGTGAGTGGAGCCAAATGCATTTCGAACAAACCGTCTCCTTCGGCGAAGATCATCTTCCCAGTAATCCAAACGCCAGAAATCATGCAGTTGGCTAGGAATGAGGAAATAAACAGTCGTCAATATTAATAACAATGTAAAATGGGAAATGTATTTTTTACACAATATTAAAGCTTTATTTCCTTGGTCTCGATGGAAAGTTAAGATGATTTTGGAGATCTTTATCTTTTACATTTGTGTTTACATACGTTTCCTGTACAAATGACCAAAACTTAAAATAGTAACATTCTCGTATTTTAAGCATTGTAATACTCAGTTACACTTTCTTTACAATGTTCTTCCATCTACTGAAAACATTAATCATGGGGAGTTTAGTAACAAATGCAGCATCAAATTACAAGTATTAATGGCACAGTTTTCATTCTTTTACACTGTTTTTAACAAGGCTAGTAAATCACAGGATAGACCTCACTACAAATAGTTTGCAATTTAATGACTGTGGTTTCTTAGTAGACTGAATTAAGAACCATAAAATATTGCCCAGTTGGATTTGGTGGAATAATGATTAAAATAATGTGCTGAAATATTCATTGAAGTAATTCCCTGCTGCCCACAGCAACCTGAGAAAAGTGCAATTTTATCCATTATTAATAATGCTGAATTAGAGCTGCAAAAAATTCCAGTATGTGGTAATTGTCTTGGTAAATTATTATTCTAACACTAACAGAGTCCTTGGATGATTTTACCGCTTTCACCTAATATAAACCATTAACAATCATAGCCTTCACTGGGTAACATTGTCTAAACCATGTTACGCTCTAAACCAATATTAAAAATCCAAGAGATAGTTCAGAAGATACTGAAATCTGTTCATTGTATATCAGTGGATGTTTCATGATATAATTTTTGTTTTCAACTTAATTTCAATAAACACTGGTTATAAATGCCACTGTTTGAGAAGTCTGTTTTTCTCTATTTACAGTATTTGGAGTAACATACTCAAGAGATAATATTCTAATTTTCCTGAGCAGCACTATTCATAAAAACACATAAAATGCTTTCATAGAAGATTTGATTTCATTTTTATTTTGCTATTTATTATAAAAAATACTACATTTGATTAAAGCTGTAAATGTGTATGTTTTGGTCTTCATCGTTTCTCTAGTGCAAAGACAGAACATACTGTTTTTTATACAATGTTTTTAATAAATATTCAATGAATTAATTATACTAATTTGGTACTTTGGAGATATACAGACATGTACAGTCACTGATAACAGTAATTCACTTTTGAAAAACATTTTGGATTATATAACTATATGATTTTGTTTTCCACTACTTAATTATAAAAGAATGTAACAAGGTAAAGGTTATATGAAAAGAATATTAAAATTATAAGGTTTGAAGTATATTTGAATATACTTGTTTTCTATACATTGTAATTATTATAACTTTATTTTTCTGTCAAAATAAGATTACATAAGAATAAGGGTTATAAGTGTCTCTGTCACTAATTTAAAATAGGAAAATTTCTGGACAGAGGGGTGGCTGAGTTGGTTAAGTGTCTGACTCTTGATTTCAGCTCAGGTCATGATCTCAGGGTTGTGAGATCAAGCCCTACACTGGGCTTCATGCTGGGCATGGAGCCTGCTTAAGATTCTCTCTTTCCCTCTCCCTCTGCCTCTATCCCTGCTTCCACTGTGTTCTCTAATTTTCTAAATAAATAAATAAGTAAAATGAAATAAAACAAGACCATTTCTATCCTTAAAAATACAAACCAATCCTAGTAGTTTAAGGAAGACCGTGCTAAATCTTGCCATAAAGATTTTTCTTAAGAGTATGTTAAAATTAAGTTGTGAATTCAGCAGGAGAGACAGATCTAATGTTATCTCAAATTTCTAACTATACACATACTTTTCTATATTCCTCCTATTAAGTATGACTGAGAAAATTTGGACACTGTATGTAAAATAAATATACCAAGACTCTGAAAGGTGGAAAGCAGAAGACAGACTGGGTAACAACCCCAGGGCCTAAGAAACAACACCCGTGGTTATCTTTTTGCCTAATATATCTTAGACTTTGAAGCAAAGAGGCTAACAACCCAGGCAGATTAATGGGTGCAGACCAAAATAATAATAATAATAATAATAATAATAATAATAATAATAAAATTTTAAAAAATGCCCCAAACAAAAACCTGGTTTCTCTAGCCAAAGACCAAGAAAGTTACAGCCCAACAAGACAGAAAACTTTTAGACAACTATTGTACTCCAGCCAAACACCAAAGAGAAGCTGTGGACCCACTTACTCACACCAAAAAGTATTAGTGGGAAGCCTACATCTGAACCCTAACCAAGGTGGAATCCTAACATCCTCACCAGGGTGGTATCAGAGAAGGTCATACAGGGAACCAGGACTTTCATGTCTGTTGACTGATAACAAGGCATCCCACCCTCATGAGGTCAGTGGAGACCATGTGGAGGGCCTGGAATCCACCCCCTCCCCTGCCCCAGCTAGACGGTAATGAGGTGTCCTTCTCCCTCCCACTGTGGTGCTATCAGTGGGGGCCTAGTAGAGAGTTAGGACTTTCACCATTGATCAACACAAATGAGGCTACCCCCACTAGTGGACACCACACAAGAGTTGGAACTCCCACCCCTGCCAAGCAGTAATGAGGAGTTGCTCACTCTCTGGATGTCAGCAGAGTTCAAGTGGGGAAACTAGATGTCTACCTCCACCTGGCTGTAAAAATGCAGTGCTTCCCCATTTCTCCTAATGGAGTGATGTCAGAGAAAGTCAACCAAAATAGGAGGTTTTAATAAGATACAAAATATCTCAGAGAAAAATAAGAAAATATCCTGCTTCAATCCAAAGTTACTTGTCATACCAAGAACCTGGAAGATCTGAAACAGAATGTAAAAAGTCACCCATAAATGCTAACGCTGAGATGACAGGGATGTTAGAATTTTCTGGCAAGGGTTCTAAACTATGTGTGATTTTAAAAATGCTTCACTGAACATTTAGGAACATGTTTGGAGCAAATAAAAAAATAGCAAGCCACAGGAAAGAAACAAAAAGTCTCACTCAGCAAAAAATTAGAAGATGTAAAAAAGCATCAAGTATTTTGGAACTGACAAATATAATAACCAAAAAGAAAAGTTCAGTGGATGGGCTCAACAGCAGAATGGAAGGGACAGATGAAAAAACTAGTTAAATGGCAGATAGAGCAATAGATATTGCCCAATCTGCATAACAGAGCAAATGGACTGAAAAAAAAATGAACAAAGCCTCAGGGATCTATGGATTATAACATCTAACATATTTGAGTCACTGGAGTTCTGGAAGGAGAGAGGAAAGAGAGCAGGGATGAAACAGTCCCTAAAAAATAATAGCTGAATACTTCCTAAATCCAGCCCAAAAGCATAATGTATAGATTTAAAGAAGCTGACTAAATTCCATATATAATAAACCTGAAGAAATTTATGTCAAGACACATCATGATTAAACATCTGAAAACAAAGGATAAAGAAAAAAAATCTACAAAACAGCCAGAGAAAAATGACACCTCATCTACAGATATAAAACACTTAGAATGACAGCATATTTTACATCAAAAGCTATGGTGGCCAGAAGAAATGGCCAAGTATTTTTTATGTGCTAAAAAAAAGAACTGTCAATTCAGTTTCCTGCAACCAGTGAAATTATCCTTCAGGAATAAAAAATAAAGAGCTTTCAGATGAAGGAAAATAAAGTATTTGTTGACATCAGGGCTAGTCTAAAAATTGGCTATAGGCAGTATTATAAACACAAAGGAAGCAATAAAAGGAACACTGGAACACCAGGAAGGAAAAAAGAACATGATAAGCAAAATATGAGTAAATATATAGGTTTTCCTTTTCTTTTTTGAGTGTCCTAAATTATGTTTTATCATTAAAGCAAAAATTTTAACACTGTCTGCTGTGGTTCTGAGTGTGCGTAGAGGTATTATTTATGACAGATATACTATAAATGGGGGAGGGTAAAGGGATGTAAAGGAAGTAAAGATTCTATACTTCATTTGGACTGGTAAAATGACATCAACAGTAGACTGTGATAAAATACATATCCAGTCACTAAAAAGGCAACCACTAAAAGAAACTATATAAAGCTATATACTCAAAAACACTATGGATAAATCAAAATGGAATTCCAAAAAATGTTCAAGTAATCCACAGGAAGACAGGAAAAACAGAGCAATAAAAAACAAGGATAACAAAAACAACAAAATAATGTTTTAAAAAGAAAGCTGTCTATAAGGAACAGACTTCAAATATACTAATATAGACAGGTGGAAAATAAAAGAATAAAAAAGATCATTCAACCATTAATCAAAGGAAAGCAGGAATGGCTACATTAATACCAGATAAACACATACCACAGAAAAAAATAAAATTACTAGAGACAAAGAAGGACCTTATGAAGACAAAAGGGCCAATCTACCAATTAGACACAAATCCCAATGTGTATGTACCAAACAACAGAGCTGCAAAACAAGTCAAGCAAAAACTGGTAAACTGAAAGAGACAAAGAAAAATACACAGTTATAGTGTGTAAATATATACCCTTCTTTTCAGCAATTGATAGAACACTTAGAAGTTCAGCAAAGATATAGAACATAATAACTTTTTTTCAAGTGTAGATGGAACTTATACTACCTATATTACCAAGATAGACCATGTGCTGGTCCACAACACACATCTAACAAACTTAGAAGAACTGGTACAATCCTACAAAATGGAACAAAGAGAAATCTGTAACAGAAAAGCAAGAGAAAAAAAATTCTCTAAACACTTGGAAACTAAAGCAACACACTATTAAATAACTCATGAGTCAAAAAAGAATAATCAAGGGAAAACAAAAAATAAAATGAATTGAATAAAAATTACAATAAAAATATCAAAGTTTCTGGGACACAGCTAAAATAATAATGATCGGAAAATTTATAGTACAAATACATACATTAGAAAAGATGAAATATTTCAAATAAATACTCTAACTTCTCACTTTGAGAATATAGAAAAGTAAGAGCAAAGCAAGCAGAGGAAGGAAATAATAAAGATAAAAGTAAGAATCAGGCCCCTCAGGGGCTCGATTTGTTAAGCATCTGCCTTTAGCTCAGATCATGATCTTGGATCCTGGGAGAGTCTTGCATCAGGCTCCCTGCTCAGTGGGAAGTCTGATTCTCCCACTACCTCTCTGCTCTCTCATGATCCTTCTCACCCTCCTTCCTCCTTCCTCTCTCTTGGATAAATAAATAAAATCTTAAAAAAAAAAAAAAGGGGGATAAAAATAGGAATCACCAAGATTCAAAACAGAAAAAAATAGAGAAAAATCAATACAACAAAGAGCTGAATCTTAAAAAATACCAATAAAACTGATAAAGGAAAAAGAAAGAAGCCAGATTACCAATATCTGCAATGAAACAGCATATATAATTACAGACTCTGAAGACATCAAAAGCACAAGTAAATACATGAAATACTCCACACACATAAATATGACAGCTTAAACAAAATGGACCAATTCCTCAAAGAGTACAAACTACCACAACTCACTCAATATGAAATAGATAATATAATAGATCAGTAACTATTAAGAAAATTTAATATATTTAAAACTGTAAACCCTAAAGAATCTCCAGGCCCATTTGTTTTACTGGAAAATTCTATCAAACATTTAAAGAAAACCAACCTCAATTATACATGATTTCATCTAGAAAAAAGAGAAGGAAATATTTCTCAATTAATTTTATAGCTAGTGTAACACCAAAATCAAAACCAAAGACAGCATAAAGGAATAAAACTAGACCAATATCCCTTATGGATATAAACTAAAAATCCTTAATAAAATATTAGCAAATAGAATTAGGCAACATATAATAAAAATTATACATGATGACAAATGAAGTTTATTCCAGGGAAGCAAGTTTTGTTCAGTATTTGAAAATTAATTAATAAAATCCACCACATTAATGGCTAAAGAAGAAAAATCACCTGACCACATTAGTCAATATAGAAAAGAATTTGACACAATTCAACATGCATCCATGAAAAGAAATTCTCAGAAAAAAAAAGAATAAAAGACGACTTTCTCAACTTCATAAAGCATCTACAAAAACCCTACAGCTAAATTCTACTTAAAGGTGAGGACTGAAGGATTTTCTCCTTAAACCGTGAAAAATACAAAATATCTACTCTCACAGTTCTTATTCAACATTCTACAGGAATTTTTAGCCAATGCAATATGGCAAAAAAGAAAAAAAGGAATATAGAATAGGAAAGGGAGAAATAAAATTTGTCTCTATTTCCAGATCACATTATTGTTTATGTAAAAAATCACACAAAATCTATCAAAAATTCCTGAAACTAATGACTAATATTAACAAGGTCAGAGGATAAACACACAAATATCAGTTGTGTTTCTATATGCTAGCAATGAAGACATGAATAGTGAAAGAAAAATATAATTTAAAATTACAAAAAAAGAGAAATAATGATAAATCTAAAAAAAACCATGTACAGGACTTGCGTAATGAAAACTACATAGTAATGATAAAAAAAGAGAATAATATCTAAATACAGTGGAAAGCCATACCATGTTCATGGATTGGAAAATTCAACATAGTAAAAATATCAATTCTCCTCAAATTGATATATAGGTTTAACAGAATTCCTATTAAATTTCCAGCAAGGCTTTTAGTAGATGTGAATAGGATTACTTTAAAATTTATATAATACAAGGTTAAAGTGGGAGGAACAAGTCTATTTGATTTCAAGACATTAAAAAGTTCAAGACTGTGAGATACTAGCCAAGGGATAGACATAGATTAATGAAATAGAGAACCAAGAAATAAACCTACACAGATATGACCAACTTATTTTGACAGAAGTTAAAAACCAATTCAATGCAGGAAAGATATCTTTTCAATGAATTGTACTGGAGCAATTGAACAACCACAGGCAAAAAGAAAAAAAAAAATCCCCCCAAATTAAAAAAAGTAGAGACAAAAAACCAACCAAACAAAAACCTTGACCTAAATCTCATATCTTTAAAAAAATTAACTTAAAATGGTTCCGAATTACATATAATTGTAAAACTATAAAAATTTGGGGTAAGAAAAGGAGAAAATCTTTGGTAAAGGGCTAGGTAAAGAGTTTGTAGACTTGACACCAAAAGCATAAGCCTGGAAAGGAAAAACTGATAAAGCAAACTAAATAGAAATTAAAAATATTTGCTCTACAAAAGAAGATATTAAGAAGATGAAGAGAGTATGTGAAACTATTTGTAAACTACCTACCTGACAAAGAATTAAAATTTAGAATATATGCAAAATTCTTAAAACCTAACAGTAAAAAAAGTAAACTATACATATAGAACATGGGCAAAAGACATGAAGAGACATTTCACCAAAGAAGATATACAGATGGCAAATACACACATGAAAAGATGTTCAATAACATTATCCATTAGGGATAGGCAAATTAAAACCACATGAGGTACTATACACCTATCAGAATTGCTAAAATAAAATAAAAAGTGACAACACAGAATGCGGGTAAAAATACAGAGAAGCTGGGTCACTCATTTGTTTGCTGGCAAGAATGTAAAATAGAATAGTTATGGTGGAAAACAGTTTTCTTAAAAAATTAAACATGCAATTATCATTTGTCTCAGTAATTATACTCATGGACATTTATCCTAGAAAAATGAAAACTTAGGTTCACAGAAAAACATGTACACAAATGTGTATAAGCAGCTGTATTTGTAATACCCCCAAACTGGAAACATCCCAAATGTCCTCCAATTGGTAAATGGTTAAACAAATGTGGTACATCCATATCACGGAATACTAGTCAACAGGAAAGTAAGACAAACTACTGATACATAGAACAACCTGGATGAATCTTCACAGAATGATGCTGATTGAAAAAAACCCACGCGCAAAATTACATACAGTATGATTCCATTTATGTAACATTCTTGAAATGACAAAAGTGAAGAAATGAACAGACTAGTGTTTCCTGGGGTTTTAGGAAAAGAGAGGTCAGGAATGGGGTGGGTGTTGCCAATAAAAAAGCAATGTGAGGGATCCATGTGAAAACAGAAATGTTCTTTTTCTTGACTGTATCAATACCCTGGCTGTAATATTGCACTGTAGTTCTACAAGATGTTACCATTGGCAGAAACTAGGTAAAGGCATATGAGACCTGTCTTATTTTGTTTTTGTTGTTTTTTTTTTTAAATTATGTTCAGTTAGCCAACATATAGTACATTATTAGTTTTTGATGTAGTGTTCAATGATTCATTAGCTGCGTATAACACCCAATGTTTATCACCACACATGCCCTCTTTAATACCCATCATCCAGTTACCCCATTCCCCCACCCCTCCCCTCTGTAACCCCCAGTTTGGTTCCTGGAGTCCAGAGTCTCCCATGGTTTGTCTCCCTCTCTGATTTCTTCCCATTCTGTTTTCCTTCCCTTCCCCTGTGGTCCTCTGCACTGTTCCTTATGTTTCACATATAAGTGAGACCATCCTAAAATTTGTGTGAAATTGCCAGAGGAATGTCTTATTTCTTCAATTGTATGTGAATCTACAGTTATCTCAAAATAAAGTTCAGTTTTAAACATATCCTCACCATACTGAGATTTCGAGATTTTGATATGTAAAATTGCCTATACACACACAGATAATGAAGTTAAATGAATCAACTTTTTGAATTTCCAAATTCAGCATATCCTATACCTCCTTTATATTTATTTACTTTTCATGATGAAAAACGCACTTTTTCTCCACTGTCTCTGTTCCCCAAAGAACTCTGGATAAAGAAGGATCCTGGATCCTTACTCCTAGGATTAATTTCTATCTCAGTTGGGGAAGACCTTCCTGTACCAATGCCCAAGCAAGCAGCTATGTTTCTGGGTACCTGTGGTAGAGAATACTGCATATGGGGCAAGTGAGGTCAGGGATGGAATTGCAAGCAAATAATACAGAATACACCACTTTTCTCTGTGTTTATCAGCGGGGAAAAGGACACATAGGAGAAACATTGTCCACGTTTGACTGCCATTTCATTTCCTTCTCTCCTGGAGGAACATAAACCCTTAACAGTTAGTAACCAAAGCTCAAAGAATAAATGACAGAGTAAATGCTGCATTTTACTGGAAGTTCTTCCTCCTTTGAATATCACGAACTAGTTTAAATTGTGATTTGATAAAACTGCATTCTGTCATATCTTTTTTTTTCAAATCACTATTGTTAATGCTGAAATCCCATATCCTGTTCATTTCAAATGCATTTTCTGTGTTTTGTTCTATTTTAAAGTATGTTTCTTTTACTGTTTTAAAGTAAAAAAAAAAAAAAGTCCTTATGCTAATTAAATGAGTAATACACTTCTTGATTCACATAAAAATTTAAGTCTAAGTAACAATGAAAAATATTTATCTGTAACTTCTAAAATCTAAAATCCATCCTCTTATTTTTGTTAAAGGAGGAAGTTGGGAAGTTTGAGATATTTGTTCTCTGATTTGTTCTTCTAGTATTTTTGCCATTATTATGTGGAAATTATTTTAGATTATTGAGTCAGTCTTGGATCATATTTAGGGTTTTCAATATTTGAACAGACTTCAACTCTTCTATGGAACCATTGGTTCCTTTTAAACCATGCTTATTTTACTCTTTTTAGTTTAAAGACAGTGTTGACACTGAACACTGATGAAATACCAGCAGTATTGAGAGCTGTGCTTTCTTTGGATGATCTTCTAAAATTACAGTTAGTCCCCGACAACAGGCCAATCCCAAAGTTAACCTTTACGTAGACTGTGACGGAAATGGTGTCTCTGAACTTGCAAAGTGTGTCAGCAGCACCTTCCTTGTCCTCCTTGCAAATCCACGAACGTGTGGCACAAAGTAGCTTTCTAGTTTCTTCATTACTCTGTGCCTTTTTTCCCTTCCCTCCTCCAGCCCTAGGAGAAAAGGGGACTTTTTTCCCCCCTCCTTTTCTTTATTTCTTAAAATGTAATCAGTTACTGCAAGATGGTCAATACTAGCAAAAAATATGCTGGTTTGTTTAATAGATGTTTTACTCTGATGAGTCTGAAAGCCCTAACACAAACAGGTCCCTAAAAATGTGCAAATTATACTGATCCAAGAAAACTCAACAAGAGGCCAGAATAAGCATCTCTGTGGCCTTGGCCTTGTATAATCTGGAAGAAGCCATGTTCCTGGACGGTGCAGGAGAACATAGATCGTATAAAAGAGCACAGAGACCAGGAACAGAGGACAGCTCATAAGAGGTTGATTACACAACCTACAGTGGCCTCCTAGGTCAACGCAGAAGAAAGTCTCCTCCCTGCCACGATGGAACCTGATGGAGGGGTTACATGATTTTTGTAGACTACATCTCTGCCCATTCTGGGTTTTGGTCTGACATTTATCTCATAGTTCTGTGTTTGTTCCTTTGCACTTGTGTTCCTCTTTGTGTTTCTTTTCTTTTCTTTTTTTTTTTTTTTTTAAAGATTTTATTTATTCGTTTAACAGAGAGAGGGAACACAAGCAGAGGAGCAGGAGAGGGAGAAGCAGGCTCCCCGCCGAGCAGAGAGCCCAATGTGGGGCTCAATCCCAGGACCCCGGGATCATGACCTGAGACGAAGGCAGACGCTTAACGACCGAGCCACCCAGGTGCCCCCCTCTTTGCGTTTCTTTTTCCTTGTATGTGTTTTTCACTCACACTGGTTTCTTTTTTGTTGGTATTTTCTCTACTGTATTTTCACTACTATGTTTTTAAAACCTTTTATAAATACTGGAGTTTTTTTGTTTCTTGAAATTCTGGTCATGAGACTTGTACCTATTTTCTTGAAATTTCTGAAACCTACTTTCCTATATTATATCTAGTAGTCCCATTATTAAAAAGGAGTATGTGGTAATTTATTCATCACTAACCCATGGAGGGCTTTTATGTGTCCACAAAGCTCCTGAAATGGTATCCAAAATTTTGTGGGATATGAACATATGTATTTTGGGGAAAGAGGTCCACAGTTTCAATAACATTTTTCTCAAAACAGTTTCTGATCCAAAAATGTTTAGAAATTCGTTAGAGTATATAAATCATTCTCTCCTTGTGTTCCCATTTTTTTTTTCTTCTGATGAATAATACTGTTTACCAGCAACTCAAGAGTTGTTAGAAGTACTTCTGTTGGCAGAATGATAGGCCTACAAAAGGCTTACAATTTAACACCATTTTATTTGGCATCTGTGCCAGGTTACCAATTCAGAAAATCATCACTCTGTTTTCTTTACAATCTCTTATTCACTTTTTTCCTTCTTCAATGTTTTCATTCCAAAAAAGTATTTATTGAGCATTTATTCCATGTTTGGCAATGTTCTTTGTGCTAAAGATATATTCTAGTAGCAAAACATATATAATAGATATAGTCCCTTCCTTTTATTCTCACTTACATGTTCTTCACCATATTCCCACTGAAATTCATCAGTATACAGGTCTGTAGATTCTTTAACTAAATCGATCCTCTATCACTCCTTCCATTTAAAATTTCAGTGTAGGGGCACCTGGGTGACTCAGTGGGTTAAGCTGCTGCCTTCAGCTCAGGTCATGATCTCAGAGTCCTGGGATCGAGTCCTGCATTGGGCTCTCTGCTCGGCGGGGAGATTGCTTCCCTCTCTCTGTCTGCCTCTCTGCCTACTTGTGATTTCTATCTGTCAAATAAATAAATAAAATCTTTAAATAAAATAAAATAAAATTTCAGTGTCATGAAACTGGACTATTTTATTATACTATCCACAAAAATAAACTCAAAATGGATTAAAGTCCTAAATGTAAGACCTGAAACCACAAAGATCTTAGAAGAAAACATAGGCAGTAAGCTCTCTGATATTGACCTAGCAACATTTTTTAAAGATCTGTCTCCTCTGGCAAGGGAAACAAAAGCAAAAATAAACTGTTAGAATTATACCAAAATAAAAAGCTTTTGCATAGCAAGGGAAACCATCAACAAAATGAAAAGGCAACCTACTGTGTGCTAAATGATATATGCAAGGGATCTATCCAATAAGGGGTATACTGACCAAAATATATAAAGAACTTAGACAACTCAACACCAAAACCCACATATAACCCAATTAAAAAATGGGCAGAGGAATTGAATAGGCATTTTTTCAAAGAAGACATACAGGTGGCCAACACACATATAAAGATGTTCAACATCACTAATCATCAGAAAAATGCAAATCAAAACCACAGTGAGATATCACCTTATACCTGTCAGTATGGTCAGCGTCGAAAGATAAGAAATAACAAGTTTGGTGAGAATATGGAGGAGAAGGAAACCTTGTGTACTGTTGGTGGGAATGCAAACTGGTGCAGCCACTGTGGAAAAGTGTATGGAGGGGCCTCAAAAATTAAAAATAGAAATACTTAGGCGCCCGGGTGGCTCAGTGGGTTAAAGCCTCTGCCTTCGGCTCAGGTCATGATCTCAGGGTCCTGGGATCGAGCCCCACATAGGGCTCTCTGCTCAACAGGAAGCCTGCTTCCTCCTCTCTCTCTCTCTCTCTGTCTGCCTCTCTGCCTACTTGTGATTTGTCTGTCAAATAAATAAATAAAATCTTTAAAAAAACAAACAAACAGAAATACCACATAATCCAGTAATTCTACTGCTGTATATTTGGCCAAAGAAAATGAAAACAGTAATTCAAAAAGACATACACACCCCTACATTTACTGCAGCATTATTTACATTAGCCAAGATAAGGAAGCAATCTGTGTCCATTGATAGATGAATGGATAAAGTATAGTGTGTGTGTGTGTGCGTGTGTGTGTGTGTGTGTATACACTTGAATATTACTCAGCCATAAAAAGAATGAGATTTTGCCATTTGTGGTAACATGGATGGACCCAGAGGGTATTATGTTAAGTGAAATAAATCAGAGAAAGACAAATGCCATATGATTTTATTTTATGTGGAATCTAAAAAGCAAATGAATAAGCAAGCAAACAAAAACCAAAAACAGACCCATAAATATAGAGAATAAACTGATGGCTTCCAGAAGGGAGGGCGTTGGAAGCAATATGGGTGAATGGGAATGCGGAATACAGGCTTCCAATTATGAAGTGAATAAGACATGGGGATAAAGGGTACAGCCTAGGGAATATAGTCAATGATACTGTATTTGTTGTATGGTGACAGAGGGCAGCTACACTTGTGGTGAGCACAGCATAATGTATATGCTTCTGAATCTCTATGTTGCATACCCAAAATGGATGGAACATGTGTATCAACTATAATTAAAAAAAAATTAAAAATAAAAAAAATTCAGTGTAAGTACCTATACTTTGCCATATTATTCTATAACCTGTGAGCCACTCCAGAAAAACAAAACAAAACAGAAAAGAAATCACTCCAATAAGTTTTTCAGAATAACTCCAGAAAGGACCGTTAGTAATAATTTATAAGCATGATCAAAAATTGTGTGCAGTGATACACCTCTTTAGGTCAGTATATTCTGCATGCTCTGAGAGTTTCAGGTAACACCCTAAGTTAGGTGCACAGACACTTCTTTCCATGAAGGAGGACTCACCGAGATTCCCTGCCCTGGAGAGCAGCCGGGTGAACACATATGGGAGATACTGTTCAAGCATCCCCAAAGTTGTGTAGGCAGTCATGCCGCACTCATGTTCTGCTTGGACTTGCCAGTTTACAGCAGTTAAAATGTCATGTCTGCTACCTACAATTGGGCAACTAGGAGGGTGGATGTGATATCGTATGTATTTCCATGTATTTATTTATTTTAGTCCTTGTAACCTTGTTTTTACCTTTCAAGAATGAATTATAGAAACACTAAGTATCATATGTATGTGCTGTTCATGAGCATGGTTTTATAAGGAAAGTGCATTAATTGCTAGAAAAGAGTGGGTCAACAGCCAGTAACTAATGAAGAGAAGATCATCAGTTAGGTTGTATTATAATGAATGTTACTATGACTCCAATAGCATTCATTAAATTAAATTTGGTGTTATTTTAGCATAAACAGAGTTCAGGAAATAATTTTTCTCCATGAAATTTTTGATGATTACATTTTAGACTCATGAGAATGCACTACATTCTGTAAAAGCGATCCCTCCTGCCCTCCCAGGAATGGATACCTTCATAAGCTAGGGAGAAAAATGAATTTACCTGGTAAAACATGACTGTATTTTTAATGGGTTACTTGGTATTTGGTAACAAAAATTATCCAATGGAACTGAGAAAAGAGTGAAAGGAACAAAGGAATATTTTGCTAAATATACATGTAATATATATAATGAGAACCGAATTTATACTTGGCTAAAGATTTGGTGGTAATCACTGCGGTCAGGACTTCTGTGAATGACTTTTAGTCCTACCAGGATCTAAGAAAAACACTCACACTAACTGGCAGACTAATAATTAAAAAATTGATATCTTCTCTTCCTCTGGACACACTGGAGATTGTACTTCTCCACCCATTTTGAAATACAGCACGTCTACGTGACTTCCTCTCAGTCAATAAAATGTGAACAAAAGTGAGTCACTTCCAGAAGAACATTTAAGAGCCAATGCACAGCCTGTCATGTTCCCTTCCCTCCACTGTAGTGATCAAGAAAATATGCACTGATATGGAATTTCCATCATTTTTTTTTTAAATATTTTATTTATTTGACAGAGAGAAATCACAAGTAGGCAGAGAGGCAGGCAGGGAGAGAGGAGGAAGCAGGCTCCCCGCGGAGCAGAGAGCCTGATGCGGGGCTCGATCCCAGGACCCTGGGATCATGACCTGAGCCGAAGGCAGAGGCTTAATCCACTGAGCCACCCAGGCGCCCCTGGAATTTCCATCATTTTGTAACCTGAATGAATGACATCAGTGACAGAGTTTCCCTGCAGACCTGTGTTGGGCACGGAGTAGAAGTGAGAAATAAACTTTTCTTGTGATGAACCGAAGGTCATGTGTATGTCACTGTAGTATAATCTAATCCAACTGGGCAAATTCCTAGATGAACAATACTTTTTCAAGGTCTAATATTTACGGAGTGTTTACTGTGTTCCCGACACTTATCTAAGCACAGAATGTGGACAACTTCACTCTTGATCTTTTCCCTTTGAGAGGAATACTATTATTAACCCATTATGCAAATAAAGAACTAGAGGCAGAGGTGAAATAAGTGCCCAGTATTAAGCAATCAGTAGAAGCCAGAATTAGGATCTGTCCCCAGGATGGCTGACTTCTTAACTCCGGCTGCCCTACCTCAAACTGTAAAGAAAGCAACCAAGGAAATGGGACTATCTTGAGGATATCACACTGAAAGCACCCACATAGCTGTTCCCTGCTTCTTTAATAAGCAGAACTAATTGTTGTGAATCAAAAATAATAAGCACGAAATACACAGAATGCTGTGTGCTTATTGTGTATGCTTATTGTATAGTCTACAAATATTTATTGGAGACCCACCATAAGCCAGGCCATGGGCTAAGTACTAGGTGTGCAGAGGTCAATAAACTAACATGATCCCTGCCTTTGTGCAGCTTTTAGTCTATTTCATAGTGTGAGCAAGCAAATAAATCTATAGGCAACTTTTCTAAGTGTTAAGAAGGAAAGAGATAAGATATAGTAATAAAAACAGGGGAACCAACTGGCTGCTAATGTACAAATACAGAGGTGGGAGTATGCAAATGCAACATCATCACAAAGTATGTTGGCCAAAAGAAGTCTATAGTTATTGGCACCCTTAGTTCTCCTCCATAAGAAAAATCATTTGCCTTTTATTTCACATGCCTTCTGTGCTGTTAGTCAGTTCCTAGTGATATATATTGCCCTAACGCTTTAAGTGCATGTATGTGTGCACACGCTCGCACCCAAATGATATGTCTGCACATATACATTTGATATTATCATAAGCTAATTTTACTGTTTTGACTTTTTCCTATGTATTACTGAGTAATTCTTCAAAAGTCTTCTTTCTCTGACATGTTTGCATCCACTCTAATCTGAGCTTGCATTTTATACCTGGTCATTTAAAGTACAAATTAATTGGTGATGCTCCTGAAGAATATATCCTTCCTGTCTTTGAAAAGTGCACTCTCACATTCTGACACTGTAGAGTCAAAGTTCAGAGAGCCAAATCCTAATCTTCAGCCCATTCTTTCTCAGCCAGACTAGTCTGCTCCCTCTCCACATGATTACTGAACCTGGGAGGAAAGACAGGATTCCATAACCAGGATGCCAGATACACCACTGGGGATGCATTCCAACCTTTTGGCTATATCATTTGTCCCCATGCATATCAGTGGGGAGTAGTTACTATGAATGATGAGTCTTGAGAAACTCTGTAACATTTTTGATTCACAAAGGAGGGAGACAGTGATTGATGAATGTATAGGAATTATGCAAGATTCCCAATTAACTAAAATGAAACTTCAGATGAAAAAATAACGAATATTACTAAAGCACATGTTAGACTGCACAGCTATACTTAACAATGAGAACATTTTTGTTAGCAATCAAATCAAATAGCTAAGACATGAAAAAGAAAGTAGGCAGTAAAGAAAACTTTTTGTCTAAAATTTGTTTCCAGTATGGGTTTCTTACTTTTACTCAGTTTCGATCTAACTTTTGGCTTATATTGCCACTCTCTTTAGATGACCCCATTTGTAGCCTTTGCTACCTTCTGCCTTCCTTTTCCCCATATTGTTTACGGAAGTGACAACGTATTGCACTTCTCATTAGTTTTGATCCTAATTTACTTTTTGTCAGAAGGAAAAAAAAAAGTAGTATCATTTGGTTAACATATGATAATATTATCTTAGCCACATAACATGAAAAGTAAAGCTTTTCAGCATAAATGACATTATACAAAAAAAAAAAAAAAACCCTCTTAATTTACTCACAATGAGCTTTGAAAAGCCATGTTAATATTACCTGGTAATTTTGAAGGAGGGTATTTTCTATTGTAAGTTTGAAGATAGATGCATGCCTATTTGATAAAGGGCTACTTGCCTATTTGATAAAGGGCTGAGCAAATCATTCAAGAAAAAGTCTTCATTCTGTCCTCAAAATAATTAATCATATCAGAGGGCTTATATTACTTTTTTTAATGTTGCAGAAAGAGAAGTCTTTTGATAGAGTACTAGATGTTTTATTTGCTTTTTAATTTTTTTTTCTTTCTTTTCTTCAGGGACAGCAGTTTTCTGAAGATAAAAAATATTTAGATGATTACTTTCGCCTTGTGGGTGCACCATTACTCCCCATGAACCTGGTTTTCTGGTATCATAAGGAATAAACTAGTTTTATAGGCTTTAAACTATAGTTTTCAGTGTGAAAATAACAGATGAGGAGAATAAGCCCAGCAGCATCCGGTCAGGTTCCGTACATTATCGTAAGACGGAAGAGCAGCAATTTTAGGTGTGTTGTCCAGGAAACTGGGCTCGATTCTCACAGAATACTTATTTACAATGCTTGTAAATTGTAAGTCTCAACTGAAAGAAGAGAAATGAAATTAGGGGTCAAGTAGCCATACAGAGCAGCAGAGTTAGTTTCTGAGTGTCCCTTGATCTATAGCTAAAGAGGAAGCACCACTCCGGCAGGGCACTGCAATCTCAATTGTGTGGTTTCTTAAGGAGGTCCCTAGGTGTGACCCTTCATGAAAGATTTGGTTGGAGTGAATGGAAAGGTTTTAAAGGCGAAATAGTTTAAGGGACAGTTTGAAATACAACTTTTATTTTATTAATACTTGTGGGGAAAAAAAAGTGGCTCCAGTATTATGAGCAATTAAACAAGGAGGCAGGGCTGGAGAGCACGGCAGGGAAGTCATCTCCAAAAAAAGGAAGAAGAAAAAAAAAGAACTTCAATCAATGTGGTCTCTATTACCCACATGATGCACAAATGTTTAATTGCATTTTCATTCTTTCTTTCTGCACCTTGAACCAACTATCCTTCTGACTCAGCCTTTTTTGGGGGGGGGGGGAAGGAGCAATAACATTCCAAGCTATTTAGAGCTTATAAACACTCCTTTTCTTTCTCTCTTCTAGTAGAGCTAGACTCTCAATTTAAAGCAATCTTAGGACAGAAATAATTACCTTAATCTTAATTGAGAAAATTGTAAAATTACTTGTGAAACATCTAATTTTGTACAGCAATCATCGCACTTGAAGAAAATAGACATTCTTTGATCCTGATAATTATTGCTATGGTGAATAGGCTTAAGTATTTTTAGAAATTATAATTAAAAATTCTTCCCTGTAAGACTTCAGAAATTGATCACTATAAGAAATCACATAGAAAAGGATTTACTTAAGTTTGAAGGATATCCTCATACTAAATTGTATAATTTTCAGTGATCTTTAAAATTGTATCTATTACTGCTAAATAAATGTTTTCTATATGCTACAGAAATTTTATTTATCTATCTATTTATTTATTTTAAGATTTTATTTATTTATTTGACAGAAAGAGACCACAAGTAGATAGAGAGGCAGGCAGAGAGAGAGAGAGAGGGAAGCAGGCTCGCCGCTGAGCAGAGAGCCCGATGTGGGACTTGATCCCAGGACCCTGAGATCATGACCTGAGCCGAAGGCAGTGGCTTAACCCACTGAGCCACCCAGGTGCCCCCAGAAATTCTATATAAAAAGGGTCCCTTTGGTTATATAACAGTTACAAGTCTAGTATTCTTTAAAATTATTTAAGTTTGTGATTTTCACTATTGCATTCTCTAAGCCTCAGTTCCTTCATTTATAAAAGGGGGTAAATAAAACTTACTTCATAGAATTGTCATAAGGAATGCATGTGAAGTATTCAGCTCAGTGCACAGTACATATAAGCAAGAGGCAGGAATAGGAGAAAAATGGTAAGAATTAGGTTCAAATCCCAGCCCTGTCACTTGTTACACGAATGACAACTTGTCTTATCTATATGGGAGTAATATTAATTAATGTTTTCACCCACTACTCGTTAAAAGTCTACCAATAAACAGTAATTATATCACTTGGTACACAAAAGTGCATTTAGTTTTATGCATCTAGTTTTTCATTTCTATTAAACTAAAACAATAAGTTTCCAGAAATTCAGATACGTTTTTAAGGTCTAATATTTTTTAATGTAACATTTGATTGAGGTGACAGATATATGGAAGTGAATTTTTTAATCTTGCTTTGCCGTGTCACAGAGTGACCCTCTTTCCAATTTCCAATTTCATCACCCCGATCACATGATTTAGAATCCCTATTCTCTTCAGACTTTTGCTATTCCCCTCATTAAGAAGTTCACATTTTAAAAAAAAGTTCATGCTTATCCAATTAGCAGTTAATTGTGTATTATTCTGTATGCTATGTTTCTATGTTTATTTTGTATCACATGCCATTCTTCTCTTGAAAAATATTCTTGCTTATAAATTTGGCAATTAAACATTCTATTGTACTGTAGTGAATCTCAAGAACTTTTCATTTACTATCTCATACACTTACACCTTCACTCTCTTAGACTATAAACAAGAGATCAAGGATCAAGATATTTGTCTTAGGCAGATTGGTAATGCCACAGTACCTTTTTTCTTTTCTTTTTTTTTTAAGATTTTATTTATTTATTTGACACAGAGAGAGAGAGACAGAGGGAGAGGGAATACAAGCAGGGGAAGTGGACAGGGAGAAGCAGGCTCCCCAGTGAGTAGGGAGCCTAACCCCGGGATTATGACCTGAGCTGAGGGCAGATGCTTAAGGACTAAGCCATCCAGGTGCCCCAATATAGACTACTTTAAATGAAGAAAGACAAACTTCGAACAGTGTTTGCAAATAACAGCTATGCAATAATATTTGTTAATTTGATTGTTCTCTCATGGTGTTTTCTAGTGCTAAAAATTAGATCTGACTTTTTAAAAACAAATTTTGACAGAGAGAAATCTTCAAAGGCAGAACAAAACTACTAATTCTTAAACATGTTTGGCACTAAAAATATCACCTTTTAAGTGATATTTTTATAATAATAATACTGGCACTCAAAATATCACTTTCTTAGTAGTTTATCATCACATTGTAGGAGGGAATGATTTGCCAGTAACATATTTAACCCAAATAGGAAAACATAGTAAACTAAGAACACAGTGACAATTTAGTCTGCCTCTGTGAATTTGCTTTAGGCTATACAATTATTTCAGTAATCAAATGCAAGCTGGAGCATTTATATTTGATTCTTTCAGGTATTTATGAGGCCCACCAAAGAAAAATGTCAACATCCAAAAAAAGTTATCTAACACATTTATTTTAAAACTAATTGAAAAAGCTTATTAGTTTTATAATTAACTTTCTATTTTCAAAAGCTCTCAACTTTGTTGATGATTTTAATTTTGCCCATTCAGAAAACAACCAAATCCTATGCCCCCTTCCCTTTGATTTTTTTCCTATAAATATTTATCTTTAAAAATATTTTAAAAAGTAATTTTATCTTCCTGATTCTTATTTGTTATACTAACAGTCTTATAAAAATAGTAAAACAGAAAAGTACCCCACTAGCTGAGTACTCATACAGCAAACTTTTCATTACATCTTTACCTCTCACTAATGTAGATAATATTTTGAAGAACTATATTCACAATAGAGGAATACTTTTCAAATTATTTTTAAACTGGTATTTAGGGGTGCTTTGGTGGCTCAATGGGTTAAAGCCCCTGCCTTCGGTGCAGGTCATGAACCCCGGGTCCTAGGATCAAGCCCCATATTGGGCTCTCTGCTTGGCGGGGATCCTGCTTCCCCATCTCTCTCTGCCTGCCTCTCTGCCTACCTGTGATCTCTGTCTGTCAAATAAATAAATAAAATCTTAAAAAAATAAAGTGATATTTAAATATAACATTTAATTTTGAATTCATTTTTAGTGTTCTGGTAGAACATATTTTTCTCAAGTGTAGCATAACTTGTGCACTTATATAACTTACATATATTTAAATATTCACCTCAATATTCGTGCCTTAGTTATTATAATTATATTCAAAATAATTTTTTAATTAAAATGGAATAACTGAAATTTTTTCTTACTCACTTTTGGAACAGTTTTAAACTATTTTCCTAATTTAGATAAGTTTCTTTCTTTTCTTTCTTTTCTTTCTTTCTTTCTTCTTAGATTTTATTTTAAGTAATCTCTACACCTAATGTGAGGCTTGAATTCACAACCCTGAGATCAAGAGTTGCATGCTCAACTGAGGAACCAGGTGCCCCAAATTCAGATAACCTTCTTGCATGACATTTTACTTTTATTTATTTTGACTCAATTTTCAAAATTTACACAGTTCATGTAAATTTAATAATTTGTACATTTAAACACTAAGATTTGCTACACACATATTCACATCCTATAACTACAGATGGGCAGCTACTACTCAGTTCTACTCAATTTACATTTCTTCATTTACATAAGAGCAGCATATATGCTGAAAACGTGACGTAAAAAAATGACTAGAAAACGCAGCACACAGTTCACAATTCACCGATCCATGTCAACTGATTAGACCTCCAACAGAAGTATTTTTGAATATAAATATAAAAAATGAGGCTAAAAATGTACAATTTAGCTGATAATAAATAGCCTCTATCTTCCCTAAAAGCATATTCTTTCTAAAGTAATTATTTAAAGATGGCAATAACTCTTAGCAAAATACCAAGAAACTTTTCTCTTACAGCTGTCTCAAGATAGAGGCCAGTAACAAATGTTTCACAATATAGTTCCATATAGAAAGACTCAATTAACTGAGATGTTTGGGGGCTCTGGTGATAAGTTTTCTGCAGAAGTGTAAGTCTGCATTAAACAAAACTGTTTAATTTTAACTCAAGATCCCAACTCAACATCCCAAGCTCATTTGACCACATAATACTTGACTCAAGTAACACTGACAGCCCTTGCATCATACTTTGGAATGTTGCCAGTGATAAGGTGATTCCTCATTTAAAAACACTATGTACTATGAGCCAGTGGCTGGTGGCTATGATAGCTGATTCATGCAACCTCCCCCTTGCTGATGAAGGCAGAGACCTTTGCTGTTTTGATCACTGTTATATGGCAACTATTTAGAAATGGTGCTTGTTATAGTGCCTTGCTCTATAACTACCATGCTCTAGTAACTGTTTGGGAACAAAGGAAGAAAGATTAGTTAGGAGTATTTTCTGCTTAAGAAGCTTATGGTCTTATGAGAGGAGGACAAAGATAGAAACAATTACAATATAATGTGGAAATTGATGTTTGAATAAAGCACTTGGAGGGCATATGTGAGGGACTTACGAACTCCACTGGTGAGATCAAAGAGATGAAGCTAGGAATAAGCCTTTAAATGATAAAGAGGGATTACCAGGTGGACAAGGAAAGGAGATATATTGACCCTTTAATACAGCTACACTGAAAAAGAATAATCCTAAAGTTTCCAACTCTAATAAGAATGGTTTCTTCATGATTTTCTCCTCTTTTCCTATACTGGAGTGTTCCATAACTGAGTGGATAAATGAATTTTATCTTCATTTGATTGTCTCAATTATTCCATAGTTTGAATCTCATTCAAACATTCCCAGGGAACCTTCTAGAGTAGAAATTCAGACTAAAAATGGTAAAATACAGAAAAAGAAAGGTTATTGTGGGTTGAACGGTAAGAGGAAGGATTGAGCCAGATTACAGGCCTGCAAAAAGTTTTTTGATCATCTTTAATATTCTAAACTCCAAAGTTCTTTCCCTTCAAAGTCCTTTTCAAGGTTGTTATAATCCTTTAAAAATATATAATTTTTCTACCTCTGAAAAAATAGGTTATAACAGATGTCTCTCTTTTCTTTTTTGCGACTCTCGTTGTGCTGTTTTTTGAGCAACAAATATGAACCAGGAACCACATTATATTCTTTAAACATAACATTTAAGCCTTACAACAGTTCTATGAAATATGTATTTCAACCTCTAATTTTATAGATGGAAAAGGAGGCTTAAGAAGTTATATACCAGTCCAACTTGCAGGTTCAATATTCAATAAATAAATACTTAATGCCTATTCTAAAATAGGCACTATTGGGCACCTGGGTGGCTCAGTGGGTTAAGCCGCTGCCTTCGGCTCAGGTCATGATCTCAGGGTCCTGGGATCGAGTCCCGCATCGGGCTCTCTGCTCAGCAGGGAGCCTGCTTCCCTCTCTCTCTCTCTGCCTGCCTGCCTACTTGTGATCTCTCTGTCAAATAAATAAATAAAATCTTAAAAAAAAAAAAATAAAATAAAATAGGCACTATTTCTAGGAACTAGGGATTCAACAGTGATCAAGATTGAAAAGGTGTCTATCGTCATGAAGTTTACATTCTCATATGGTGAAATAGACAATAAATATGTAAAAAAGTAACAAAACCTCACTTTGGATAATGGTAAGACATACAAGAAAATACAGCTTAGTTATGGAATAGAGAGTGAGTGGGTATACTCTATACAATATGTTTAGGGAAAGCCTCTATGAGAAGTTAACATGTGAGCTAGTATCTCATTGATGAGAAAGACCCAGGAGCCACCCAATAATGAAAGGTTCTAGACTATAGAGGGAGCTAGTTCAGAAGGCACTGCATTGGAAATGAGCATGGTACGTCTGAGTAACAAAAGGAATGCTAGTGAAGTTCAAGCTTAGAAAATAGCATCAAATATGTTCTGATATTAGGCAGCGACAGGATCATTTGGGGTCTTGAAGGAGAAAGGAATAATAATAAAATCTTATTTATACTTCTCTTACTCTGACTGCTGTGTGAGGAAAAAATGGTTTAAGGTTAAGTGAAACCTGAAAAACAGGTAAGGAGGATGTTGAAGAAGTCAAGATGGAGACAGCTATGATAGGTAGCATTGGAACTGGAAAGGAGGGCACATTTTGGATATATTTTACTGATAGAGCCAACAGGATGAGGTAATACAAAGGCAGAGGCAGAGGCACTGACGGAGTGGTGAGAAAAAGAAGGGAATGAAAAATCATTCTTAATTGGAGTTCTGCCTCTAATTTGGAAGAGTTACTAATAAATTGAATGTTCCACAGATCACACCTATAAAATCTGAGAAATTATATATAACAATGACCTGAGAGCTGTGGAGGGTAAATGAAACAGTATGATTTTGGAAGGGGAGTTAAAACAAGGAAGCTTTATTTTTGAGGGTTTGTCATGAGGATAGCTACAGTCAGGAAAATGGTGCAATGTGACTAGAACTCTAATAGAAAGTCTGCTTCTAGACATGGGACCAAGGGGAGGAGCTTGAGGTAAACAGAGATGTTGAAGAATGAGGTGGGAACCATGAAAAGGAGAGTTCCTGTGAAGGAGAACACCAAATTCTATGTTTAAATTCTGTTCAAGACTCTTGCTAGCTCTTGAACTGCATGTGTAGGACAGACAAAAGCAATCTGAACTAAGATCTGAGCCACAACCCACTGTTTATATGACAGAGTTTATAGTTTGAGTCTAACCTAGTTAACTGCCTGCTAAAACAATAATCTCAACATTCTTTGAAGGAATGTACCAGAACCCACAGTTCCCATTACATAACATTTGCAATTTCTGGGATACAGCAAAAAGCTACAAAGAGTCAGAAAAAATATGACCCATTCTCAAGAAAAAAGGTAATCAGTGAGTGTCAACCATAAGATAATGTGGTCTAGGAATTCAGGTCTAGGAATTACTAGACAAAGGGCTTTAAAACAGTATAATAAAGTAAAGAAAAATACATAATTAATAAAAGATAGGAAATCTCAGCAATAGAAATGTAAAAGAGAATCAAATGTAAATTTCAGAATGCAGAAGTAAAATGTCTGAAATAATATTCACTGGGTAGATTTAAGAGTGGAATGGAAATACAGAGAAACTCAGTGAACTGAGTTGAGATAGATCAATAGAATTTATCCAACTTGAAAAGAAAATTGAAAAAAGAAATCAACAGAGCCTTGGGTCTCTGTAGCACAATATCAGAAGGTCTATCATACATATAACTGGGAGTCCCCCAAATACAAAGATACTTGAGGAAAGAATGGCCTTAAACTTCCCACATTCAGAATGATATAAATAAGAGATTTAAGAAGTTGAGTGATCTCCTAGAGGTTAAAGATCAAGAAAACCACACTTAAGAACATTATAGTCAAGTTGTTCAAAACTAAAGATAAAGATAAAATTGTGAAAGTGGCTGGAGAAAAAGAACAAATTACAAATGGGGGAAAATATGGAAGGCAGGAAACAGAGTGGAAACATCTTTATGGTACGTAAAGAAAGTAATATACTCTTCTCCTATCCCCCTACCCCCCCATGTTGCTTCTCCATGTCCTCATATCAGGGAGATCATATGATAGTTGTCTTTCTCCGATTGACTTATTTCACTAAGCATGATACGCTCTAGTTCCAGGATTGGGAGGGAGACAAACCATAAATGACTCTTAATCTCACAAAACAAACTGGGGGTTGCTGGGGGGAGGTGGGATTGGGAGAGGGGGAGGGGGCTATGGACATTGGGGAGGGGAGGCGAACCATAAGAGACTATGGACTCTGAAAAACAACCTGAGGGTTTTGAAGGGTCAGGGGTGGGAGGTTGGGGCAACCTGAGGGTTTTGAAGGGTCAGGGGTGGGAGGTTGGGGGAACAGGTGGTGGGTAATGGGGAGGGCACGTTTTGCATGGAGCACTGGGTGTTGTGCAAAAAGAATGAATACTGTTACACTGAAAAAATAAATAAAATGAAAAGAAGAAAAAAAAATAAAAAAAAAAAAAAGAAAGTAATATACTACCAGCCTAGAATTCTATATCCAGGAAAAATATCCTTCAAGAATAAAGATAAAATAATTGACTTTTCAGCAAAAGGAAAAGTATGAGAGTCCACTGACATCAGATGTGCACTATTAGATGTGATAAAGAAAATTCTTCAGTCTGAAGGAAAATACCAGATGGAAACTTAAATCTTCTGAAATGACTATAGAGCGCGAGAAATAGTAAGTGTTTGGATAATATAAATAACTACTTTATCCCTTAATTTCTCCAACATATATATGATATCAAAGCAAAAATTATGATATGCTCTTGTGGGATTCCTAATGTATGCTGGTGTTATATATTATACAAGAAATACAGCACAAAGTATTTTGGATGAGGGATGGGGAAGATAAATGGGTATTTATGGATGTAAAGTTTTTATATTTTACACAAAGTGGTAGACATGTAAATCGAGGTAGACTGAAAATTAAGATGCATAAAATAATCTCCAGATCAACCACTAAAAAAAATACAATGCAAAGAAGTATAGCTAAAGAGCTGACATAAAAATTAAAACGAAATAATATAAGATATTCAAATAATCCAAAAGAAGACAGAAAGGGGAAACAGATCAAAAACAGAGAAGACACATGAAAAACAAACATTAAAATTGTAAACTAAATCTAATCATATAAATATTAACACACTATTCCAATTGGAAAGCAGAGATAAAAATGAATTAAAAGCAATACCCAACCATATGCTGTGTACAAGACATCCTTAAAAATACAAAGACACAGCTAGGTTGAAAGTAAATGAATAGAAAAAAGATATGTAAACAATAAGCATGAGAATCTAGAGTGGTTACCTTATTAAAGTGTACTTTAAAACAAGGACTATTACTTGCAAATTGTACTTTAAAGTGTACTTTAAAACAAGGACTATTACTTCCAATAAAGAGGGGCATTAATCTCAGTAAAGGGGTCAATTCTTCAAGTTTACATAATATTCACATGTATTTAATTAATATTAGAACCTCATAATAGAGGCATATCTTGGAGACTCACCACCTCAATAAAGTGAGTATTACAAAAAAGTAAGTAACGTGAATTTTTTGGCTTCCCAGTGCATGTAAGTTATGTTTACCCTATACTGTAGTTTATTTAGTATGCAATGGCATTATGTCTAAAAAACAAGATACATTAATTATGTCTTATTGCTAAAAAATGCTAACCATCATCTGAGCTTTGAGCGAGTCATAACCACTGATCACAGATCACCACAACAGCAATAATAATAATAAAAAAGTTTGAAATATTGTGTGAATTACCAAAATGTGACACTATGTGAGCAAATGCTGGAAAAAAGGGTGCCAATGGAGTTCCCCAGTGCAGGGTTTCTACAAACCTACAATTTGTAAAAAACAAAACAAAACAAAACACAAAACAAAACACAAAAAAAACAAAACAAAACAAAAATCAGCATATCTATGAAACACAATAAAGCAAAACACAATAAGCAAAATTGACAGAATTAAAGGGAGAAAGAGATAATCCTATTATACTGTTTTTTTTTTTTAAAGATTTTATTTATTTATTTGACAGAGAGAAATCACAACTAGGCAGAGAGGCAGGCAGAGAGAGAGGAGGAAGCAGGCTCCCTGCTGAGCAGAGAGCCAGATGCAGGGCTTAATCCCAGGACCCTGAGATCATGACCCTAGCTGAAGGCCAAGGCTTAATCCGTTGAGCCACCCAGGCACCCTAAACTTAACTTTTTTTTGCTTTCATTTTCATAAATGATGAAATCATAATCTTATTAGCCTTCTTGGGTTCCTCTAAATAAAATTAATAAAACATACTGCATATAAAATATGAGTAATGGCATTTGTGGAAAAGTTTATTTTCATTGATTTGTTATATAACATCCCAAAGAAACAGTGGGCTTGTGATGTCTCCTACTTGCTATTGTTCTTACATCTCTCTTACATACAGATTCTAGTACCAACAATGTCTACAGTCAAATTAATGAAAGCAGCATTATATATGATATGCATTCACCTGAGATCTAAGGAAAAACTAAATTCAGTTGCATATAATAATTAATTTATGAAACTAACATATGTAATATTTGAAGATGTAATTCAGTTAGAATTAAGAAATACTTTCCTGATGATCTAGTCTGATGAGCCATGACAGAGCTAGTCTTCAACTCATATGTGTAAATGTCTTGATTTCACTTTTTTTGAAATTTTATTTGACAGAGAGAGAGAACAAACATACAAGAGGAGCAGCAGGCAGAAGGAGAGGGAGAAGAGACTCCCTGGGAAAGCAAGGAACCCCATGCGGGGCTTGTTGCTAGGACCCTGGGATCATGACCAGAGCCAAAGGCATACCCTTAACCGACTGAACCACCCAGGTGCTCCACTGATTTCACTTTTTTGAATGTTTTAGGTGTAGTTCTTAAAAGCATTATGATGAGAATAGAAATTTCCCTTTTGAAATCCCTACACATTCCATGTTTCCACAATTCTTATTTATCTACACACACCCCCATGGGACCTACAATTCTAAATATACATCTATGAAAACCACTGGCATATATACACACATATATATACATACATTCTTTTAAGCAAAGTTTAGTATTAAATTAATATGAAATTAAAATAACAAAGCAGGGTTAATCTGTATAATGTATAATGATTTTGTACATTTTTTTAAGGGGAGAGGCATGGCTCGATTACACAACCCTGAGATCATGACCCGAGCTGAAATCAAGAGCTGGGTGCTTAACCAACTGAGCCCCTGATTTTGTACACTTTTAACTATCCTCATTATTCACCAAGTCTTTCTAAATTATGTTTTTCTGTTTTATTATTACTCCATATCTATGTTAACTGGCATATAACTGCAATTTCAAATTCTCTGGTGTGTATAATGTACATGAAACTCACTAATGAGAAGGCTAGGCACAGCCTTACACTGAGCTATTTATCGAGAAACATTTAAATTACATGTAAAGCTTCCTTACGGTATATGAAAAGTGATTTAAGACTTCAGGTGAGTTGCAGGAATAAAACCATTGCTCCTACTGTATATGAACAATATCAACAAAACAATAATGTGAACACTGATGACATGGGATAGGTAGAAGTGGAGATAATACAATTTGACACTCTTCAAACATATATTAAATCTATGATTTATTTATTTTTTGCCCTTTAAAAAACATTTTTTTTAAATTCAAGTTAGTTAACATATAATATATTATTAATTTCTGTGGTAGAATTTAGTGATTCATCAGTTGTGTATAAACCCAGTGTTTATGACAAGTGTCCTCCTAATGCCCATTACCCATTTACCTCAACTCCCCTCTCATCTACCCTCTAGTAATCCTGTTTGTTCCTTATGTTTAAGAGTTTCTTATGGTTTACTTTCCTCTCTATTTTTATCTTATTTTACTTTTCTATTCTATGTTCATCTGTTTTGCTTGGCACTAAGGTATTAAATATTATCTGTCCTGTTAGAGGTTCCAGGGTAGGTAACAGCCTGAAATTCAGGAAAAATGGTTCTTGTGAAGCAGGTGACTGGGGTGGGGGATGGTAATGCTATTTTAGAGATTATAAACTTCCTGAAAACAGCTCTTGAATATCAGCCTTTATCTGTAATGTCATTTGCAAATATCTTCTCCCATTCCGTGGGCTGTCTCTTAGTTTTGTTGACTGTTTCCTTTGCTGTGTATAAGTTTTTTGTTTTGATGAAAGTTCATTTTTGCTTTTGTTTCACTTGCCTTTGGAGATGTGGCTTGAAAGAAGTTACTGTGGCCAGTGTCGAAGAGGTTCCTGCCTATGTTCTCTTCTAGGATTTTGATGGATTCCTGTCTCACATTGAGTTTATCCATTTGAGTTTATCCATTTGATCCATTTCAGTTTCATCCATTTGAGTTTATCTTTGTGTATGGGGTAAGGGAATGGTTCAGTTTCACTCTTCTGTATGTAGCTGTCCAATTTTCCCAGCACCACTTATAGAAGAGACTGTCTTTTTTTTTTTTTTTTTTTTTTTTTTTTTTTTTTTTTTTTTTTTTTATTTATTTTTTTTCAGCGTAACAGTATTCATTCTTTTTGCACAACACCCAGTGCTCCATGCAAAACGTGCCCTCCCCATCACCCACCACCTGTTCCCCCAACCTCCCACCCCTGACCCTTCAAAACCCTCAGGTTGTTTTTCAGAGTCCATAGTCTCTTATGGTTCGCCTCCCCTCCCCAATGTCCATAGCCCCCTCCCCCTCTCCCAATCCCACCTCCCCCCAGCAACCCCCAGTTTGTTTTGTGAGATTAAGAGTCATTTATGGTTTGTCTCCCTCCCAATCCCATCTTGTTTCATGTATTCTTCTCCTATCCCCCTACCCCCCCATGTTGCTTCTCCATGTCCTCATATCAGGGAGATCATATGATAGTTGTCTTTCTCCGATTGACTTATTTCACTAAGCATGATACGCTCTAGTTCCATCCACGTCGTCGCAAATGGCAAGATTTCATTTCTTTTGATGGCTGCATAGTATTCCATTGTGTATATATACCACATCTTCTTGATCCATTCATCTGTTGATGGACATCTAGGTTCTTTCCATAGTCTGGCTATTGTAGACATTGCTGCTATAAACATTCGGGTACACGTGCCCCTTCGGATCACTATGTTTGTATCTTTAGGGTAAATACCCAGTAGTGCAATTGCTGGGTCATAGGGTAGTTCTATTTTCAACATTTTGAGGAACCTCCATGCTGTTTTCCAGAGTGGTTGCACCAGCTTGCATTCCCACCAACAGTGGAGGAGGGTTCCCCTTTCTCCACATCCTCGCCAGCATCTGTCATTTCCTGACTTGTTAATTTTAGCCATTCTGACTGGTGTGAGGTGATATCTCATTGTGGTTTTGATTTGTATTTCCCTGATGCCGAGTGACGTGGAGCACTTTTTCATGTGTCTGTTGGCCATCTGGATGTCTTCTTTGCAGAAATGTCTGTTCATGTCCTCTGCCCATTTCTTGATTGGATTGTTTGTTCTTTGGGTGTTGAGTTTGCTAAGTTCCTTATAGATTTTGGATACTAGCCCTTTATCTGATATGTCGTTTGCAAATATCTTCTCCCATTCTGTCAGCTGTCTTTTGGTTTTGTTAACTGTTTCCTTTGCTGTGCAAAAGCTTTTGATCTTGATGAAATCCCAATAGTTCATTTTCGCCCTTGCTTCCCTTGCCTTTGCCGTTGTTCCTAGGAAGATGTTGCTGCGGCTGAGGTCGAAGAGGTTGCTGCCTGCATTCTCCTCAAGGATTTTGATGGATTCCTTTCTCACATTGAGGTCCTTCATCCATTTGGAGTCTATTTTCGTGTGTGGTGTAAGGAAGTGGTCCAATTTCATTTTTCTGCATGTGGCTGTCCAATTTTCCCAGCACCATTTATTGAAGAGGCTGTCTTTTTTCCATTGGACATTCTTTCCTGCTTTGTCAAAGATGAGTTGACCATAGAGTTGAGGGTCGATTTCTGGGCTCTCTATTCTGTTCCACTGGTCTATGTGTCTGTTTTTGTGCCAGTACCATGCTGTCTTGATGATGACAGCTTTGTAATAGAGCTTGAAGTCCGGAATTGTGATGCCACCAACTTTGACTTTGTTCTTCAATATTCCTTTGGCTATTCGAGGTCTTTTCTGGTTCCATATAAATTTTAGGATTATTTGTTCCATTTCTTTGAAAAAAATGGATGGTATTTTGATAGGGATTGCATTAAATGTGTAGATTGCTTTAGGTAGCATAGACATTTTCACAATATTTATTCTTCCAATCCAGGAGCATGGAACATTTTTCCATTTTTTTGTGTCTTCCTCAATTTCTTTCATGAGTACTTTATAATTTTCTGTGTATAGATTCTTAGTCTCTTTGGTTAGGTTTATTCCTAGGTATCTTATAGTTTTGGGTACAATTGTAAATGGGATTGACTCCTTAATTTCTCTTTCTTCAGTCTTGTTGTTGGTGTACAGAAATGCAACTGATTTCTGTGCATTGATTTTATATCCTGACACTTTACTGAATTCCTGTACAAGTTCTAGCAGTTTTGGAGTGGAGTCTTTTGGGTTTTCCACATATAGTATCATATCATCTGCGAAGAGTGATAGTTTGACTTCTTCTTTACCAATTTGGATGCCTTTAATTTCTTTTTGTTGTCTGATTGCTGAGGCTAGGACTTCTAGTACTATGTTGAATAGCAGTGGTGATAATGGACATCCCTGCCGTGTTCCTGACCTTAACGGAAAAGCTTTCAGTTTTTCTCCATTGAGAATGATATTTGCGGTGGGTTTTTCATAGATGGCTTTGATAATATTGAGGTATGTGCCCTCTATCCCCACACTTTGAAGAGTTTTGATCAGGAAGGGATGCTGTACTTTGTCAAATGCTTTTTCAGCATCTATTGAGAGTATCATATGGTTCTTGTTCTTTCTTTTATTAATGTGTTCTATCACATTGATTGATTTGCGGATGTTGAACCAACCCTGCAGCCCTGGAATAAATCCCACTTGATCGTGGTGAATAATCCTTTTAATGTACTGTTGAATCCTATTGGCTAGTATTTTGGCGAGAATTTTTGCGTCTGTGTTCATCAAGGATATTGGTCTGTAGTTCTCTTTTTTGGTGGGATCCTTGTCTGGTTTTGGGATCAAGGTGATGCTGGCCTCATAAAATGAGTTTGGAAGTTTTCCTTCCGTTTCTATTTTTTGGAACAGTTTCAGGAGAATAGGAATGAGTTCTTCTTTAAATGTTTGGTAGAATTCCCCTGGGAAGCCGTCTGGCCCTGGGCTTTTGTTTGTTTGGAGATTTTTGATGACTGTTTCAATCTCCTTACTGGTTATGGGCCTGTTCAGGTTTTCGATTTCTTCCTGGTTCAGTTGTGGTAGTTTATATGGAAGAGACTGTCTTTTTTCCACCGGTTATTTTTTTCTGATTTGTCAAAGATTAGTAGACCATATAGTTGAAGGTCCATTTCTAACTTCTCAAACTCAACACTCAAAAAACTAATAACCCAGTCAAAAAATGGGCTGAAGACATAAACAGACACTTCTCCAAAGAAGACAGGCAAATGGCTAACAGACACATGAGAAAATGCTCAACATCACTAGTCATCAGGGAAATACAAATCAAAACCACAATGAGATATCACCTTACATCAGTTAGAATGGCAAAAATTAACAAAACAGGAAACAACAAGTGTTGGTGAGGATGTGAAAAAAGGAGAAAACTCTGACACTGTTTGGTGGGAATGCAAGCTGGTATAGCCACTCTGGAAAACAGTATGGAGGTTCCTCAAGATGTTAAGAATAGAGTTACCTTACAATCCAGCATTTGCACTACTAGGTGTTTACCCCAAAGATACAGATGTAGTGAAAAGAAGGGGCATGTGCACCCCAATGTTCATAGCAGTGATGTCCACAATAGCCAAATTGTGGAAGGAGCTGAGATACCCTTCAACAGATGAATGGATAAAGAAGATGTGGTCCATGTATACAATGGAATATTACTCAGCCATCAGAAAGAATGAATACCCACCATTTGCATTGACAAGGATGGAACCAAGGGGATTATGCTTAGTGAAGTAGTCAAGCAGAGAAAGACAATTATCATATGGTTTCACTTATATGTGGAACATAAGGAATAGCATGGAGGGCATTAAGAGAAGGAAGGGAAAAATGAAGGGGAGATGAACCATGAGAGACTATGGACTTTGGGAAAGAAACTGAGGCTTTCAGAGGGGAGGAGAGTAGGAGGATGGGTTAACCTGGTGATGGATATTAAGGAGGGCACATATTGCCCGGAGCACTGGGTGTTATATGCAGATAATGAACCATGGAACGCTACATCAAAAACTAATGATGTGCTGTATGGTGACTAACAGAACATAATAAAAAACAAAACAAGGGGCGCCTGGGTGGCTCAGTGGGTTAAGCCGCTGCCTTCGGCTCAGGTCATGATCTCGGGATCCTGGGATCGAGTCCCACATCGGGCTCTCTGCTCAGCAGGGAGCCTGCTTCCCTCTCTCTCTCTCTGCCTGCCTCTCTATCTACTTGTGATCTCTCTCTGTCAAATAAATAAATAAAATCTTTAAAAAAACAAAAAACAAAAACAAAAACTTTCTGAAAACAAAGATTACCTAGTAAATAAGTACTTTGTGCTGACAGGTATCTTGAGCATAATAGGTCTTCAAGAATATTTTTAGAAAAAAATTTTTTTTAAATCAAAGTAGCAAAAGAAGCACCACTTTTTAAATCACAGACTTATTTTTTTATGAGTATAATTAAAAAAAAAGAAAAAGAAAATCCATGATTTAAAAAGTGGTATTTCTTTTGCTACTTTAAAAATCATGACTTTGATAAAAAAAATTTTTTTTCTAAGAAATATTCTTGAAGACCTATTATGCTCAAGATACTTAATAGCACAAAGTACCTAACTAGGTGATCTTTGTTTTCAGGAAGTTTATAATCTAAAAAAAGCATTATCATCCCTCATCCCAGTCACCTACTTCACAAGAACCATTTTTCCTGAACTTCAGTCTGCTACCTACCTTGGCACCTCTAACAGGACAGATAATATTTAATGCCATAGTTCCTTTTCTCTATAGGCATGGATTCCCTAACGGTTGGTTTACTTTAGTAGTTGAGCAAACACTGCAGATTCACCAGTCACCAGTCTGGAGGAAAAAAAAAATTGGAAAATCTACTTAATTGAATTTAGTATTTTTCAAAGTACTGTATCTTGGATTTTCTTGTGTCTGCCTCCAAATGGATAAAGTCTCAAAGGAAAAAGTGCTGTTAAGCTCCAAATCTTTGTTTTTGAAGAATGTGGAAAGATCCAATATATATTTAACCTGAGTGTCAAATACAAAGATTTTGATAGAAAAGATATTAGCACTGAATATGTCTGAAGTCTGTGAACTGCCTTCCTGTATTTATTTCATTGGGCCCATTTTACTTAAGCTTGAAGAATAAGAATTAGAGGTGATAAATGAATGGACTCATCTTATACACCAATAAATTACAAAAATATATAAGTTAATACTAAAAAGCCATCTTAGGAAAGATAAGTGTATAAATGTAAATTCCAAAACAAAGATTACATATTAGAGAGTACTGAGTGCTATGTGTTTGTGGACTTTCCTTCTTTCAGAAAACACACACAAATATATATAGAAACCCTACAAAAGAAATAAACCATAGAAGAGACTAAAGGACAGGTTCTTTATTAGAAAAAATTGTGCCCTTCATCACATAAACTACCAAAGCAAATGAACTAAGATAGAATAATAAAATTAGTATACTTAGCTAGCAGTTGAACCATTTGCAAAAAAGGACCACTTTATCTGTGCTCTTTTCTTTGGCAGAATCCAATAAACTGTCATTATATTCTTTCTAAATGGTTCCATTACAAGGATTCTATAACAACAGCCTAATCTCTTGATAATTATAATAAATGCTTGTAATCAAAGTAGGAACCATTTAAAATAGGAAGGAGAAAGGCTGTTTTCCATCAAACTCATTGTAGTTCTGTGACCTCTGAAGCATTCAGCTACAATACAGCTTTCCACCCAATCGTGTTCAAATAAATATGCAAGAAAATACTAGATCAATGATGGTTGGGGTTGGGGTATTTTAGTATTTTTTGTTTCAGAATTTTAAACTGTGTTAACATTAAGAATAAAGAGACATCTTTGCTCAGAGTTTAAATGTCCAGAATTCAAATGATAAATGATTTGATTAGATTTGTAATATTTCTTTCAGGGGAACAAAAGTAATATTTATTTTAGAAACCTATAATGATGAGCTATTCACAGTGTTCATGCCGTTAAGGAAGTATTATTTTCCTAGAGGACAGCACATCTCAACACAGAAGTTAGGACTGTATTTACTTGAACAAACAATGATTTCCAGAGATCACATAAGTAACTGAAGGCTGATAAAGTTACGGGAAATGACTATATATGATCAGAATGGCTTTCATCTGCATTTTGTTAGACCCAGCATTGATTTCACTTTTCAGCTGTGAACAGCGAGAGCCCAGCTGTGGCCAGAGTGGGAGCAAACTGTGAACCAGGGTTACATTAGAGGCGGATTGTTTAAAAAAAAAAAAAAAAAGAAAAGAAAAGAAAAAAAAAGGTAATGCTTTTTAATAAGTCTTGGTAAAAAACTACTCTTTGTAGACGTTTGGAGAAATACATATAAGGGTTTCCACAAACTGTCAAAAGTGGTGAATCTAATTTATGACAAAATGAAAGCTTTGTGCTCAGTTATGGGAATAAACAGAATTATAGGGAGAAAATAAACAAAGAGAAGGAAAATATAAAATATACTGCCTTCAAGGCAGAAACAACTACATTTTACTTGGTATTCCCAGATGTGCTAAGAGGAAATTTATGACAGCACACTGAAAAGCAAGATTCCCTTTGTGAAACCTTTCACATTTATTTAACTAAGCACAATCATTGAAAATGACCTTTATCCAAACCCTTCACAGCAGTCTTAAAATGATCTAAAATGACTGCCAGATATTCTTTAAATAACATTACTTAACTAAAAGTCATTACCCAGGGGCAATATTAAAGCACTGGCAAGTATTTACAGATCTATTTTCAGCAAAATATACCATAGGCTTAATGAAAAATTGATAGTACATTAAACATTTTTGTCGAAAAGCTAACAAATAATACAAATTATTTGAGTTTCCCAGAATTGGTAGGAAATGAATGGTGGTTTTCACATTCAAGGCATCTTTTGCTTTTGAATAGAGATAAATGGCACAAGAAAAAAATCTAAGAAATGTTTACTGCTTAAAACTGTAAAAAACCAAAAGTGTTATGCCTAGAGAAAGCCTTTCCAAAACAGTTTAAAACTAAATAAACTAAAATTTTGTTTGTCAAATGTAGTCAATTTCAGAAACCTGGGCTTATTGATTCTATTGTCAAGATAAGCACATAAAATTTGACTATTTCTGTTTTCCTTTTTAATTTAGATTCAATGGAAGATGAAAGTCTAACTACTAGTCTGGGAATGGAGAGATGGGTAAAAGCATAGGTGAGGAATCATTGATAACTGATTTAAAAAGATGCATAAATTGTGGGATCTGAATTTTTCAAAAAAAAAAAATCCATTGTTTCATAATACATTTGTTTCAGTTAGCAAAAACTGGATGTACTCTGGGGGAAAGATCTTCCTCTATTAAGAGGATGATTAGTTCAGTAAATCATGGCTTTGAGATAAAGATGATTACTGTATCTCCTTGATGGGAAAAGGAGAAGGGTAGAGGAGGGAGGTTCATTTCACCACAAAGCAATTATGCTGAGCCAGAACGTTACAATTTATCATGGCTGAAAGATGACACTCACTGTTAGCCAAGGGAAACTGCTACTCAAATGCTCCCATCTAGATCAATACACCATGGGTTTTTTTTTTTTTCCCCCTTAGCAAAAAGTAATTATACAACAGAAACTTCACAATCAATACCTTCTCAGGCTAACTTAAAGTCAGCTATATAGGCATGAAGGTATGGTACTGTCAGCTGTCACTGAAGTCTACCCCATTAAATCCAAATTAAGCCTGTTCTCCTGTGCTGTTAATCAAATCTTTACCAGTGTTATTTTAAGTCCTCAATACTGGTTCCTTTAGAAATAAAGTGTTGTCAGGTTTTGTGTTTGTTTTTTTGTCACTAAAACATACCAAGTTACTATTGACCATATAACAACATAGAAGAACTGCCTTTAATTAACCCATTAGTATGTTAGAAGGAAATAAAAAGAAAAAAAACGAAAAGAAAAAATCATTCCACAAAATGAAAACAATCAATGTCTCTACTCAATGAGAAGTAAGTACTTCTGGAAGCCTGCTTCCTAATCTTCCAGTTGAGGCTCTGACCTTTGAACTGCTAAGATCCATTAACAGAACAATGCACTATTTTGTCATGTGCCATTGAAGTTTTCTCAGGATAAACCAGAAACCTGCAGTTGTGGAGGTGATCATAGATAATTGTACATATGCTTATTTTGTAAACATGGATAAAAAATAGGTGTCAGAATCATTTGAAAATCTATCCAATGTCAATTTGACAACTGCTTTTTGTGAGATAGAGCTTAGTCTTAAAAACCAATCTAATATATCAGAAAAGGTTAAAGGGCATGGAAAAATCACTCCTTTGGTGAAAAAAATTTTGACATCCAATTTTCAAGCTGATTTATCAGTAGAAAGCTTAAATTGATAGGTTGCCATTACTGGGGAGTAGCCTGTCTAAGAAAGCCGTTACAAAACCTCTCGTTTTGATTTAGCCACATTAATCAATACAAACCTATACTGTTTCAATTTTTAAAACATTGATCTTCTGCTATAAGCTTAGTACAGCCACATTTATCAACAATCATAAAAAAAGCTCAATCTATTTTTAAACAAATGTTCAGAAAATAAAATGATCAAATGAAATTCAGGTTTACTTGCCTTGTTGGTTAATTATTTTTACCAAGAATGGTTTAATCTAGTTAATTGAGAAACTGAGTTAAACTTTTTTTATATTTTAGGGAATAACTATTACTTTTCACTTTGTTCTCAATTTTAACTAGTCCAACATTATCTCCTGGGTTTCCCAGTTATCAGTTCTAGTCTCAGATTATCCTAGAGTTACTCTAAGTTACTCTAAATATTTACATTTAAGCAGTGATAAAAATTATAGAGTGAATTACTACTTAATATACAAAATGCTTCATTTGCTAATCAATAGCTAAAAATGACAGCATAGAATGAAAGACATTTTGAAAGAATTTCAGACTGCGCAGTAGAAATATTTTGGGGGCACAGAGGACTTAAATATTTCTGAATTCATAACTATAGAGATGAAAATCCTGCTAATTTAAAAATATAGGAATTTTGCTCAAAATCATCCATCATGTTCTGGAAGAGTCAAAGTAGAAAAAGTAAAAATCAATATGCTTTGCAAATAAGTGTAAGTATTTGTTGTTGCACAATTAATTGTCATTTTATTATAAGTGCTATTAAGATTCTATAAGAAATGAACAGAAGGAAATACTACTATGGAATAATCCTGCCTTTAAAAAATTTTCCAAAATGAAAGCATTCAAGTTATATCATATATGTTAAATAAGTATATTTATGTTTTACATTTAGAAACATTATTTGTTTTCTATTGTATATTTATTAAATATATACTTATGTTAAAAATCTGTCACATTAAAATAATTACACATGAAATACTATCTCATTTACTATGGATATCTAAAGAAAATTATATAAAACATTATGCAAAAATGGAAGGGATGAGGAAATCAAGTAAATCATACACGTTAGCTGTTATTTATTAAGATTCCCTTTCCATATGTGCACGGCATTATGGTAAGTTATACAAAACCAGATAAATGGATTCAGTCCCTGTCCATTGAGTATGAAGCAGATAACATCAAAAGAGATTTTATCGTACTAGGCACATATTACAGATAAAACATTTCCAACATGTTAAGTAAAAGAAAATATTAATTTCTTAAAGTTACAAACCTAGAACATATGATTTGTATTCTTTAACTGGCAGAAGTAAAATGATCAAAAGAAAAGAAAAAAGAAAAGCAAAACAAAAAAAATCAGTTACTATGAAAAATTGTAAAGTTAAAACAAAAAATATTTAAAATTTACAATGCAAATAATCAAAAAGTAGTACTCTGTAGACAATACATGTATATACTCATGCCAACCTTAATTTATCAAATTTACCAAAATTAGAACTCCCTAAAATTTTTATTTTTTTATTTTTTATTTATTTATTTATTTTTAAAAAGATTTTATTTATTTATTTGACAGAGACAGATACCACAAGTAGGCAGAGAGGCGGGCAGAGAGAGAGAGGAGGAAGCAGACTCTCCGCTGAGCAGAGAGCCTGATGCGGGGCTCGATCCAGGACCCTGGGATCATGACCTGAGCCGAAGGCGGAGGCTTTAACCCACTGAGCCACACAGGCACCCCTAAAATTTTTATTTTTTAAGATTTATTTATTTGACAGACAGAGATCACAAGTAGGCAGAGAGGCAGGCAGAGAGAGGGGGGTAGCAGGCTCCCCACTAAGCAGAGAGTCTGATGTGGGGCTCGATCCCAGAACTCTGGGATCATGACCTGAGCCGAAGGCAGAGGCTTTAACACATTAAGCCACCCAGGTGCCCCAAAACTCCCTAAAATTTTTAACATAATAAAGAGTCAAAAAGGTTTACCTGAAGAACAAAAATCATGCTAGAAGAAAACGTATACCATCAATGCAGTGGCTGGAGTGTAATTTTGAAAGAGAAAGGTACATGAAAAAGTAGACAAAATCTTCAGACTGAATTGTTTGGTGATCCTCAAGTGAGTTCATAATTAACTTCGGGAATGGCACAATATTATAGTCTTATCTCTCTAAAAAAGGTAGTGCATTTGCATAATGGGCATGACTAAAAGTGTATCAGTAATTTCTTAAAAAACCATTTTACAATTCTAGTGTAGGTGCTAACATACTCTGATTTGTAAAGAAGCTAAGTAGGGAGCCTTGATAAAAACTAGGCTATAATCTATTGTGTGATGAAATTATGTCTCTTTTAATTATATATCAGGCACTTTTGGAGATGTCAAGGGTTCTACTTAATGCCTAAGAGATGTAATTTGTACTTAGTGATTTTTACTAAAGATAGAAAGAATCTATTTAGTTATAAAAGTTTAGGATAAGTAAAGGCTCTCTAGAACATAAAAATGATTCAGTAACAAGGTACTAACATTACTATTTAAAATTGAAACTCATGGGGCACCTGGGTGACTCATATAATAAAGAAAATCTTAAAAAAATGATTTTATTTATTTATTTGACAAGCAGAGATCACAAGTAGGCAGAGAGGCAGACAGAGAGAGAGGAGGAAGCAGGCTCCCTGCTGAGCAGAGAGCCCGATGATGCGGGGCTCGATCCCAGGACCCTGAGATCATGATCAGAGGCTTCAACTCACTGAGCCACCCAGGCACCTCTCAATAAATAAAATCTTAAAAAATAAATAAAACTGATGCTCATAATGTTCATGGTTTTTCTTTTTTCGCTGACCTTATCTTTGGTGTCTTAGTTACATCACTGCATGCTGTCCCAAATCCATGTATTTTTGGGGTCTGGATATTAGAATCTCTTTTCTTTTCAATCTTTATCCTAGTTCTAAAAACCACCTGGGCCTTGTGTTAGATTTATCTTTCCAGATGGGACTCTCCTAAGTCCAGCCCATCACATCACAGCCCAGTACTTATCTGCCTGGCTGCTTCAGCACTATCCCAAACATAGAGGAAAATACCCATCCACCTCCAACATATAAAAATGTTTGAATATATACACATACTTATTTGACTCTTTTCCTGATATTCTTTTCCCTTTTCTTCTTTTAAAATACTGACAGAAATTTTATCAATATTATTCTTGTCATCAAGGTCAATGACGATTCTTGTCATCAATAATTTTACTTTCTGCTTTCCCAACTTTTTTTTTTTTTTTTTTTTTTTTTTTTTAAGTAGGCTCCATGCTTAGTGTGGAGCTCAATGCAGGGTTTGAACTTTTGACCCTGAGATCAAGACCTGAGCTGAGATGAAGAGTTGGAGGCTTAACCAACCAAGCCACCTAGATGGCCTTGCTTTCTCAACTTTTATAGCTTTCTTATTCCTTTCCATGTCTTTTCAAGCAAAAGAGCTGTGTAAAATATATCCTGTGTACCAACTGTGGCCTCTGGGCCAGGAGAATGCCCACACTAGACTAATCTCATCTCCTTGGCTACACCCTGACTTGCTGGCCCACTGCGGTCTCTCAGTGCTCTTCTTGTCCTTCTTCCACTCCACAAGCTTACTTAAAGGCACTCTTTCTAACCATACACTTTGACAATTCCCCCAGACATGTGGAACTCTGTAATTTTCTGACGTAGACTCACCTATTTTACTTGAGTTTTAAGGCTTTTTATTTTATTTTCACATTCCCCCTAATTAATGCTATTTATAGTTCACACACTGATTAGGCATAACTTACTCCTGACTGACATTATTTTAATTTTTGACTTAAACAATATACATTTTTTTTCTATTCTCCACTGTGATTGCTCTTAAAAATTCTATCAACCATTTAACTGCCCTCATTTTAAGGCTACCTGATACAGGGAGGATTCCTAGATGGGCAATTCTGATGAATGCTTTATTTATCTCTTCTAAAGGCTATATTTAAATTTATTTTCCATTGAATCATCTGAGAATTCAAATTGCCCCAAATCTGTAAGGTACTAGTATTCGTATGTATAATTACTACACAATGATATATGTATATATATCCTGCCAGTATGAATGTCTTTAAGGATAGAGGGCAAAGCAACTGTACTATGAATCTGTACCTACTGGTGTACACATTCTATAAAGGCAGATGGCATGATGGAATGATATGCTAAGGTGGCACGATTAATACTAGACTGATCAGTCATTCGCTTTTAGTAAAAGTTCAAACTTGAAATAAAGCTTATAAAAGTCTAAACCAGGGGTGTTTGTAAACCTGACTGAGGTTTCCTCTGTTGTTAAAGTTTTTCATTTTTCATTTTTAGTTCAACTTAGCTTACGAGTGTTTAGTTGCTGTTACAAAATTTAGGTATTTTTGTTATTATTAATGTGGGTATCATTATAAATAACACTTTTTGGAAATGTAAATCTATTATTGTAAAGTTAAGATAAAAGGAGAGTGAATAATAAAGGAATCTTGCCTTCCTTCCTCCCAGGTTTGTGTAGGAATACTAGTAACACCAGTTATTTTCTTCATTAATTCATTCATTTTATAAGTATCTAATTGACCATTTTCACGTGCATTAATGTTTTCTGAAATATACAACTTACTACCCATAAGGCATTATAATACATAAAAATAACAACTAATTATTTACTTCAAATTCGTTTAGTACTTTCTCCTTTTATGTTTGCTGTACTTTTGACTAAAAAGTAAAAGCTAAGTAACTTTGTGGTACTTAAATATATGCTAAACAGAATAGAATAGAACTAAATGATCTGTTCTGAATATTAAGACAACAAGGACAGTACCAAAAAAGTAGTAAGTAATGGCACTTTCATCATTCCCAATGACTCTCATGGCCATTTGCTTCTTATTTAAGAAAGCGCTGGGATAAAGAAGCCATCATCAAGAGATTCTATGGGATTCTGGTATCATGACTACTATAGAAAAACCTTGTTATCATGTCATCAGAGTTTCAGCCCTACATGATAAATATCCTGGCTAGTACCCTATATAAGATGTTTCCCCTCACATTCATCACCCTGAGGTACTATATTGCTTGTTTCCTTTTCCCTAGTGCCCTGTGACCTCATTTTAACATTCAGTATCATATGACATGAATGCCTATTATATCTGTCATGGCTAAAGAAAGTTTTTTTTTTTGCCCTCTGCTCCTCATCCATTTACTTTTGTCTGTGAGTGTGTGAATGTTAATTATTATTTTATTATTCATTTATTGGTGACTTATTACATTAAAATGTATTTTCATTATCATTACAGCATTGTTGTTTTTCTTTAATTTTTAATTTTTTGTTTGTCCCTGCCAGGCTTTACATTAACATATAAGGCATTATTTGTTTCAGGGGTTCCATTTACTTTTATAACTGGGTATTAAACATAATTAGACATAGAAGAATACAAAAAAAATTTAAAATGACAAGAAACAAACTATTTTTATGAATATAAAGTAATACCATTATAAAAATTAGTTAAATGAACTTGTTTGGAAGGGGTGGAAAATTTCATTAAGAATCAAAAAGATTGCATTCTTTTTCTTAAATGCACTCCCAGTTCTGATTTAGTATCACCAAAAGCAGGTCGTGACCTCTCAAGACTTATTTCCTTATCTATAAAATTGAGTTGCCTACACAACCGGGTCTAATCTTTAGCTGGGCATTTAAGATCTTCCTTGATTGAATTTGAACTCTATTTTGCAGTCTTATCTGTAACTACTACTGTTCTCATACTTTATTCTGAATAATTTAATGTAACGAGATAAGCCTGTCTGTTTCAACACTGTGCTATTACTGGGGACTGAAAAATCTGAGTATTCATCTATGTCTTTATAAAGCATACAGTCTAGTTAATGGGTCACCTAAATATAACTAAATACTGTTTGAGAGGATCTTATAAACTAAACTACTTGAGGTAGCATACTTGAGGCTGAGACTAATTTTTACACATCTTTGTATTCTACACAGTGCATAGCACAATGGCTTGCTATGTGTCATTTCACAGAATTGTTTATTAATATATATTAATTTGGATGAAAGAAGGCATATTCTCCCAAATGACATATTATTTGAATTATCAGTTAGCTAACAAACACAGCAATCTATGTGCAAAACACATCACTAGAGGTTAGGCACTTGAAATTTTGAGAAGATTTCAATCTAAAAAGTTGTTTTCTATTTTAATAATCACCCATTGACAGCTTAATATTATAACACCAATCAACTGACTCATTACTTCCATAGAAGAGGAGAAAAATCATACGAATACTGTGATGAAGAAAAAACGTACAACAAAGGTACAAATTTGTTTAGGATAAAAACTTTAAACAAACCAAAACTGAAAGGGAAATGAAGGGAACTTTCTTTTACCTAATAAAGAATACTTACCAAGCAACAAACAATCCTCTGGCAAATACAACAATCACTGCAAAATACGTGAAACTTTGTCCTTGCCATTAGGAACAAGACAAGTGCTACCATACTTCAATATTATACTGGGGGTTCTATCCATTAGAATAAAGTAAGAAAAACAACAAAAAAAAAGTATGCAGATTAAAAAGGAAGTAAAATTCAGTATTTGCAGATGATATGATGTGTCCACAAGAAGTCTAATAAATATACAAATTATTATAATTAAGAAGTGAATTTGGAAGTGGGTAACATTATATGCAAGGAAACAACTATATTTTATGTGTCAGTCTCAAGCTCAGAGTTAAATTTTTAAAACATTTGCAGCAGTTTCCAAAAAAAATACCTAAGAAAAGATCCTACGAAAGATTTATACCTCCACATTAAAACTACAAATTACTACTGAGAGAAATTAAAGAAGACCTATATGAATAGAGTTGTAAGGTCATATAAATGATATCATTTATATTTTAGTATTTTAAAGATGTCAATTCTCTTCAGCTTGTTCCAAAGATTCAATGCACTCCTAATCAAAATTCCAACACATTTTTTTTCTTGCAGAAATTGGCAAAGCAAATTAAAACAAACAAACAAACAAACAAAAACTACAGTGGAAATGAAAAGACCAAGAATAGTCAAGTGAAGCTGTGAGAACCACAAAGCTGAAGGACTTACCCATGCAGGTGCCAAGACTTACTTACAGAGCAGCAGTAAGTAAGGCAGTGTGGGCCTGGTGCAGGAATAGACAAAGTGATCAAAAGTATTGAAGAGAAAGTCCAGAAAGTCCAGAGATGGACCCAGAAACTGACATTTTAGTACAGTGGAGGGAAAGAATGACCTTTTCAATAAATACGGCTATGTCAAATGAATATCCATATGGTAAAACATTAATCTTGACTTCCACTACTTGCCATACATGATTCCAGATGGGTTTCAACTCTGAATGTGAAAAGGCAAAGCAATAAAGCTTTTAGAAGAAAACCTAGGAGAATATCTCTGTGATGTTGGAGCAGGCAAAGATATCTTAAACAAGAAACAGAAATCACTAACCATAAAAGAAAAAATGGATAATTTGGACAAGATAGAGGAAAGCAAAAGGCAACCCACAGAGTGGGAGATTTCTGCAATATATACACCCAACAAAAAGGCTGTAGATCCAGAAAACTTAATGAAGTCTTACAAATCAATAAGAATAAAAAGATAGCCAAGAGAACAACAGACAGAAGACTTACACTGACATTTGACAAAAGTGGATGGGGAAACATTTAAGTGGTATTATAAAAGGTGCTCAAATTGATTAGCTATTGGGAAAATGCAGATTAAGACTGTAATGTAATATATTTAACTTTGATCTGAATGGTTAAAATGAAAAAGATCAAAAATGCAAAGTATTAGAGAGGATATAGAATGACTAAGTGAACACTTTGGAAAACTGTTATGCTGTGAAGCTGAACATAAGCTATACTACGACTTAACAACCAATCCTAGATATATGCCTAACAGAAATGTTGATTTTTCATCAAAGAAGTAACAAAAATGAAAACAAACACGTACTAAAATGTTCACAACAATATGACTCATACTAGTCAAAATCTGTATAATAAATTCAAGTATATTCACAAAATGAACTACTATCTACGCAACAGGGATGAATCTCACAAATGTTATACTGAGTAGAAGGTATGAGACAAAAGAGTTCATACTCTATGATTCATTCATATAAATACGGAAGTAGGTAAAAGAAATATATTGTCTTAGAATTTAGGATACTGGTTATTGGTAGGTGGGTGGGTAAGAAGTACAAATGAGACTTCTAAGGTTTGGTAATGTTCTGTTTCTTTATCTAGGATAACTACATAGATGTTTTCAGTTTTTGAAAATTCACTGGTCTGTTTCATGATATATGCACTTTTCTGTATGTGTCACACTTTAAAGTAAAAAAAAAAAACTGTCTTTTGCCTTTTTCACTGTGTGATAATCTGTAATCTATTCCGCTGCTTATTTGAAATCCAAATCTAACAATTTGAGTTACTCATAAAATAAAATCTATCCAAGATCCCCCAAACCCTGATTTTACTTGCATTCTTTACAAACACATGAAGAAAAACTACAAAACCAACTTAATAAGCAAACGATGTTAAATGGTCAGCCAAAGTCATGATATATTTAAATATATCAGGAAACCTCTAAAATATGTTTACAATGACCAGTTGTATTTTCTAGAGTTTGCCCACAGGCATTCATTCCTGTGAGTTAGAAACCTGTCTCTATCTTTTAGTTTCCACTAAAAAAAAATTTAAATAATAATTATAAATATATGATAATTATAAATTATAATTATAAATATATTATAAATATATAATAATTATATTATTTACAGACATTTCATCCACAGCAGTGAAATTAAATTTAACCAAAATTAAGATGAAAGAAACATTCTTAAAAAGTAATGAAGACTCTCACTCTGAAATGATTCCAACATTCAAATATAGCAGCCATCGCAACGAACGAACACCAGACAGCAACTTCATAATGCTTAAGGGCTCTGTACTTTACAACAGGGCCCTTAATGGAAAAGTTAATGTTGCGTTGAATAAAAGTGAGCTGCTCAGCTGCTGCGGTAAAACCTTTAGATCATGGAAATAATGAGTCATTTTTCTTTCCCTATTCTTGACCAAAAACAAGAGTTTAAAAAAAAGGAATTAAGAAAAAGGTAATAAAAACAACAACAACAACAACAATGACAGGTTTATGCTTATACTCCCCTCCCCCCAGTTAGTTCCTGACAAACTGCATCCTAGTTAGACATTTTCCTTTATAAATGCTTCTAATGTAAAAAATACTTAACACGGAAGCATTGTCTTTCAAATATTTGAGATACAACAATTTATCTATGAGGTAAATAGAAAGAGCCATACTGGTTCAGTTAACTATGAATAAAAAAATTAATTTAGAAAACATGGATAGTTTTCCCTAAATTCTTAATTTTTCTGACAACATATTCAAGATTTGTTATTATAAAGCCAAAGTTTTATCATTTATTACAAATTTTGACCTCCCAAACACTATGATTTTGTGTACAGTTTCTGGGAACGTAAGTTAACTTCCCACCTGGCTAGATATTTTCACAAGAACATAGTAAGGTGCATCCCTTGTCTGTATTACATAAAACCATTGTTGCACATACTTTTATGTAGTGGAAGTCAAGAATGAAACATATAAATGTGTCAAGTCAAGAGGATGAAGGCTTGATATAATTTTTTAAGAGATTTTATTTATTTATTTGACAGACAGAGATCTCAAGTAGGCAGAGATGCAGGCAGAGAGAAAGAGAGGGAGGCAGGCTCCCCACGGAGCAGAGAGCCTGATTGCGGGGCTCAATCCCAGAACCCTGAGATCATGACCTGAGCTGAAGGCAGAGGCTTAACCCACTGAGCCACCCAGGCGCCGCAATATAATCTTATTCTTTGAATAAATAAGAGAGGATTTTCTAAGATTTTCTTTTTTTAAACCACTCCACAAAAAAAGTGCAATTGTCTGAGATTTCATTTGGCAAATTTAACAAGAACCTGCTGAGCAAGTAAAAGGGCACATGAATATGGGATATGAGATGGTATGACTGAAAAGTCTAGAATCAAATTAGATGTTTTAGGTTCCAATCAAAAAGCAAAAGAAATTGGGGCACCTGGGTGACTCAGTTGATTGGGCATCCAATTCTCTGGTTTTGGCTCAGGTCATGATCACAGGGTGGTGAGATCAAGACCCACATCGGGCTCCAGGCTGGGGGTGGAGCTTTCTCAAGATTCTCCCCCTCTCCCTCTGCCCCCTCCCTCCTCTAATAAAATAAATAGATATAAAAAAAATTAAAAGAAATGAATGTACACCATGAGTTTCAAATCATATTTTAACTATGTAAACAAACACATAATCTAGTAGAAGTTACCAAAAGTTGTGTGTGTAATTGTTTGAAAGGCTAGGAAATTAATGCCAAAGTAATTAATAGGTAATCATTCAGAAATAAAGGAAAACAAATCTATACACATTTTAACTTAGTATTTTTAAAAAACCTGCCAGAAAGTTTTAAAGTCAAAAGTAGAATTCTTGACTTCACAACATTATAGTTAATACTCTTTCTCTTGGAAAAAAGATACTAATGAAGAATCCTATCAGTTTTATTCGGGAAAGTTATTTTTACTAAATACTCTAGCCATATATTTCTATGTATTTGTAAAAGTACAAAGCCAATGAGTTTTTCATTTAGATAACAGTGAGAAATATAAATGAAAACCATTAAGATAAATAATCAGAGATCAGAACAGTAAAGATATCTTTTACGTGTTTTGGGTCTGAAATAGGCTGGTAATTATACTAACGATCAAATATAATTCTGTACATATTTAAATTAAAAATAGTAAAAATGCCAATAAGTTATTACTTAGGTTTGCTTCAAAATTATTACCAACTTGAAGTATTCATGTATTTATTCATTATCATTTGATAAAATTATAAAATTTTGTTTTCTAATTTATGGTCCACAATTTTATGAGATGGTAAATATGTCATATTTTACATATGAAAAATATTGAGGCATAAAGAGGCTATGAAATTTGTCAAAGCTAAACAGATCTGAAGCTTTGGAGATGAAATTTGAATTAAAGTCTGTCTGAGTTTAAAGCGCCAACATAATCTCATCCATATAATTAATGAATACTTAAAAAATAATTTTAATAACAAAATTTACATTAAAGAAGTTTGTTTACTCTTATTATGCTCAAGGTTTACTAAATGATACACTGAAAATTAGAATCTTACCAAAATATATAAAATATCATAGTTAAAATAATTAAAAATATCCTGAATAATATTATGCATTATTTCTGTATTTCAAGATAAATCAGAAAGTTAAAGGTAGAAGCAGAAGCAAAATGTACTCTTATTCAATTCTTTACCCAAGCTTTGTTTTTTGTTTTTTTTTTAAGATTTCTTTTATTTTAGAGAGAAAGAGCATGTGCACACTATGGGGGTAGGGAGCAGAGGGAGAGGGAGACATGAGATAAGCAGATTCCTGGTTGAGCTGGGGGAAGCAGACCTGGGGCTTGATCCTAGGAGCTTGAGATCATGTCCTGAGCCAAATCAACAGTTAGACACTCAACTGACAGAGCTACCTTGGAGACCTTCTTTATCCAAACAGTAATTACTGATATGCTAGCCAATATGCCCAAATGATAATTACTATTATCTTATTATCCAATAATAATTATTATTTGGAACCACTTGGTAACATTTTGGAATTCTCTGAGACCAATCATCGATACATTGAACTCCTGTATTCCTCCATCCTTCCCTTCACTCACTTCCTTACTTACTCACTGATACTCATTTACAGATCACTTCTTATATGCCAGATAGTCTGAACATATCAAGAACTTCAACTTCTGAAGAATACAAAGTTTTTGACGGTAAAATAAAAAAAAATATATACAATATGGCAGGGACATAACCAAGTAAGAAAGTCATAGAGGCACAAAGAAAGAAGACACTAAACCAAAAGTGGCAATACTTCGGCTCAGTTTTATTCACTATAAGGCCTCACAGGATAGTCAAATGGACAGTTGGAAATTCTGATCTGACCGTTCAGCATTTTAAACAAAGGCCAGTCAAGTGTTTATTCTTTTTTTTTTAAGATTTTTTTTTTAAGTTTTAAAAATTTATTTATTTGACAGAGAGAGAAAGAGATCACAAGTAGGCAGAGAGGCAGGCAGAGAGAGAGGGGGAAGCAGGCTCCCCCCTGAGCAGAAAGCCTGATGCAGGGCTCGATCCCAGGACCCTGAGATCTCGAACTGAACAGAAGGCAGAAGCTTAACCCACTGAACCACACAGGCACCCCCAAGTGTTTATTTTTTTTAAATTTTGTTTTTCTTGTGTTGTTGTTGTTTTTTCCTAGGATAATCATTACGGTATTCTGGTACTCAACCAAACTGGTAGACTCCCATAAAAATGCCTGAATCTAAAATACAGCACAGTTCCACATTAACAGCAAATATATGTCTTGGATGGTACAGTGGACCCTTCCTAACAATATTTTCTAACCCCAGCATCTGAAGCCAAAAATGTACTGAGTTGAATTAATATACTATGTTTTAGATATATGTTAGATATTTTTAGAGAATTTTTATAAAGGTAAGAAGTTACCCCTTTCAGAAAATAGGTAGCAAGGAGTGACATAATTATAATAATAATAATAACTAACATATGTACTTACTATGTTTTTAATCTTCAGAACCTACTTAAGATGCATGTACTATGTATTAATGTAAATGTTCAATGTTCAAAATAGATCAAAGAGCTACTTTAAAATATCTGGAGTGCAGACTGTTTCAAAATATGAAACAATACTAGTGTTACTGATGGAAAAGGGATTTATAATAAATACCCAGAATAAAAACAAGTAATGTTGTGGTTGAAGGAAGATGGATGAGACATCCATTTCAATGGCTGGCTTTCAAGTGGGACAGAATAGAGATACATACTGAAGAAATTCAAGGAATATGAAGAGACAAATCCAAGATATTTTATTCACCTAAATCGTGAATTATACCCAAATCAGAGCTCAGTCACAAAGTAAGAGGCAGAAGCATATGTAAATTGTGAGGTGACTATCATTTTACTTCAACAAAAGTTGAAATTTAATGCAAAATAATCAGGGAGATGGTAAATAAACAGTAATTGGGATTAACAAGAGAAGAAAGTCTTGACTTTATTTTAAACTAAGTATCACAGGCATGATGCTCCTCACCGGAATAATTACAAGGTCCTCATCACTTAAGTGCCCTTGAACTATTAATATTTGGAACCAATACTCACCCAACTCTGGCCATGAAATCATCAAATTTGCAGAAAGGTGAAACTTTATCTACTTAAATACCATGTATTTAATAAATGCTCTTAAAGAAGCTAATGAGTTATCTTGCTAGCTACTTCATATGTTTGTTAATTTACTGCTTAAAAATGTATCTTAGAGTGTTCTAAAAAACATTCAGTTTATTCAGTTGGATAAATCTAGTTTATATACTTTAAAAATGCCTATATGATAGTTTGTATTTGCTATATTTTATTTTCTAGCTCTTAAAATCTTTCTTCATCCAGAAGCCAGCCATACTTAAGTTTTAAGCTTTATGTTAAGATTGAAAATGCATAAAAATTCTTTATGTAATACCCCATTCCCTGGCTCTGAATACTATGTTCATCTATAGAGTGCTTGACTATAATTTGGTAGATATTTATTGAATATTAATAGCTAATAGAAAAGAATCCCACATAAAAGAAAACAGTTTCTGTCTTACCATTGTCCACAATCAAATTTTTAGGGGTCTTTATCACTTTGAAAGGCTGTTAAAATAAAAGGAGGTATATTTAGGGTTTAGTTACCAAAACCTAAAGTACAGTAGCTGATTATGTATGTAGTAATACATACCAACCTTCTCTTTGTGGAAGATTGTTTTTCAATTTGATGCTAATGGTCAAAGATTTAATTAGTAAAGATATCTCATTCACCTTATTTTTCTGGGGTCTTGTGTCATATTAGTAATTGCCCTTTTCTGACAGGCTTCAGAGCTTTCCATGTTCTTAGTTTTCTGCCTAGGTTGCGGAAATGCTTACGAGGGTTTTTTAAATAGATCTGTTACATATACTTTTATAATAACCCGTATAAAAATATAAACATTGTGCTCCCCCCCCATTTGACATTATACAGCACACTTTTGGTGTTTAGAATTTATCATTATCATGCAAATTGGATTAATAGTAGCCAAAGTACAAAATCCTATTGGAAAAGAGGATTAGAGGTTTTACCACACCAAACTGACAAAAAGTTTTTTACATATGGAAATTGGGAGACAAATGTAACTTGCTTTGAGATCATTTCATCTTTAAGATTGTTTCATCCTATAGATCTATTATCTAAGCAATGAGAGTATTAACAGCATTTGCTTCTTCAAAGGATGTTGAAGCAAAATTGATTTTCTTCCAGTTTGTGGACATGATCCCTGGACTATGGTTGAGTGAGAACTGGGTGTTAAGTTCTTTTAGTTTCTTCCATTACGTATCTTAGTGCTACATGTTAGTTTTTTTTTTTCTTGAATGTCTCAATGTCCTCAGTTTTTTTCCCTCAATGCCTTAATAGTTGCTTACAAAAACAAGTGGGGTAAAAAACTACTGAAGTAAAAAATTTACATTTGAGAAATTACATAATTGCAAATATTTTTAAAAAGTGAATATAGAAAAAATAACAACGATGTAATACAATGAAAACACAATAGAAAGCTATATTAAAATATCCTTGCAGAAAACAACTTCATAATTTTTAGTCTTAAATATACCAACAAATTTAAACTGCCTTAAAAATGTCATAATATACATTATTTTATCTATTTTTTTCTTTTAATGATATGACTACTAGATACAGCAAATATTATCTAAGAATGGGATACAAACTATAAGACATAATTATTTTCTAGAATTGCTTGTTAGACAAAAGGAGTGGTAAAATGCTTCTGTAATAGTACTATGCGGGCCATATTTATTCCATCACATAGTTAATTCCTAAAGCTGAAACAATCATTACATTTTGATGTTCATCTGTTTTATTGAACTACCCACAGGGAGATTTATGGGAATGCTATCATGTCAGGGTCACAAGATTAAGTGAACAGTGATGACAGTAAACAAGCCATTTCTCTATATTCCAAAGGGTTTAACTCAGTTACTTAAAATGCCATAAACATAAATAGTCTTCTCTCTACAATGTATCCATGACAGATGACTTCAAAATACAGCACTCTAGGGCAATGGCACTTTCCAACTAAAGAGGCAATCCTTATTATTGACAAAAGACAGTAAGCTACTTGTGAACACAAGCAGCAAAAAACACTTCACAATCTAATGCATAAAACTGTACTGTGAATATAATATAGAGAAATGCCACTGGAAATTAATTTACTCATTTCATTTATATAAACAAAAATATATATGATATATGATATATGATTTGCAGTTATAAAACGATCTTTATAGAGAAAAATACTGTTTGAATTCAAAGTATTAAACATTTTTGTATGTCTCTTTATGATTTTCAAAAAGTCAATGGGTTGAACATACTATTTTAGGGAATATAGTGGTATTTACTAAAAATGTCTAAAATACAAGCTTATAAAAACAATCACATTAAATGAGTCCACAGATTTTTCTCAACAGCCTAGTAAGGTACCATCTCCAACGATTCCAGCAAAAATACCATCTGCCAAAACAGCAGATGTTACTGCTTGAGAAATATTTCCTACAGTTTCACAAAAGCATATGGTAATTAGGAGCCAAATAAATGACTGAGGGATTGTGGTCATCTCCCTTTAACTCCAAGCACTTGTTGCAAATGGTCAAAAATTTCAAACTTTATGTCATCTATAAATCAAGGAGAAGTTTCATTTATGTGAAAATCCAAAACTTTATTTTTTGTTTTAGACCTAATGACTTCCATGCTAAGAAAGTGAGATTTTGTGAGATTTTTAATTTTATAATCTATTTACTATTTTCTTCATTTATGTATTTTATACAACTCTAACTCCATGTATTAAGCATTTTACAGAGTGTCTTATTTCTGAGACTTATGAAAATAATCATTCTAATTTTTAAAAAGCCTATATATGCTAGGAAAAAAAGCAACAGAAATAATTGGCTGGAAATCAGTTGGGTCATAAAGGTTTTAGTGTAATCATCTTCATAGCCAAATTACAGACATTTTTGGTCTTGACCCATGAAACCACTATGGGTTTATATCACCCCATCCTTTCAAATCACTGCTCTTGCCTATGTGATCTGCATTAGATTTCTATCAGGGAAAATGATCTGATAGACTTTTTAAAGTTCCACCATCCATCCTACAGTTTATTTTCTACTCTTGTTTATTTGGACTTGACAAATATTTTATTTATACACACAAACACACACACACACACACACATATTGAACTACCTCAGGGAGTTATATATAATTATATATATAGTTATAGCTACATTTTATTTATTTATTTATTTATTTATTTTTTAGGAGAGGTGAACTTTGAACTTTAGGAGAGGTGAACTTTGAGACTCCTTTAAGGCTCTTGCTGAATCTGGCAATACCATCTATTCCTCTCTCCGCCTGGAGTTCTATCCCAACATCCTCTCCCATTCTTTTTATTTGCTGAAGTCTTAAAAGAAGCTGACAATCATCCTTTCCATCCCAAGTAGTAAAATTATCTTGGGTAATTCAATATAAGTGCCAAATATAAGATCCCATCTTTTTTTCAGTTTATTGACCTCCTCATTACCATGATCTTCAACTTAACTCCACTTAACCACTTTCAGGACCACATTCTGGATTTGTCAATCTTGTACTGCTATTGTTATAAAATCTTACATTAAAACATCGTAAAACTTCCCATTCTTTCAGCTCACCAACCTTGTTTTCTTGACTCCATTATTATCTGCCTATCAATCTCCTTCTTTCCTTACTTTCCTTCCTGAACTACCTTAGACTAGGTACACAATCTATCATTTCAACAATTTTCTTACTTGTATCTTAATATCATTGCTCCTTTCCCTTGATGAACCTACCCAGCAAAACACAACCCAGAAGAATCTACTATTTTCAGTGCTTGGAAGAAGAAAGCATATATATATTGCTGACAGCACCTGTTGATGGAAAATCTGTGTATGTGTGCTGTATGGGGAGAGGGAGGACTGAAAGAAAGAAGTAAATCAAGGATGTCTCCTAGATGTCCTTCGCTGGGTAAAAAGAGAGATGAAATTTGTACTGGAAAATATGTTTTGGCCATGCCTGAGAAAGTTATCACATGCATAACTAGTGACCTAATGTCAAATGGAGCTATCGTTTCAATCTTGTGGTAGACATTTATACTAGAATATGCCACAGGCAAGGCAAACTCAATAATCATTTTCCCATCTATACCAGTTCTTTGGGTGTTTTTAATTCTAAGAATGGCCCCACCATTCACCCACAGAATCATGAGAGTAACATGGACAACATCCTTGGTTCTTTCCTATCTAGTTAATCACTAAGTCATCACAACCCTTAGATTTATGTTTTTTATTAGAGCAGTTAGGATCAGTAACCTCAATTAAAACAGTGAGTTGAAGTCAAAGGTTCAAATTACCAATGAAAAATAAAATATGTTCCATGATTACAGAACCTTTGCTCCAAACAGATGTCCCAGGATAGGTGTAGAAAGGTTTGGGCTAGGGAATCTACATGGATGAGAAAAATAAGCAAAATCTCCACTTCATTGTACGCCAACCCCTCCAAAACAAGCAAGATTTTGAATCTAGGAGACCTGAGGCTACTCTTACCTTCTTAGGATCCCTAAGAGATACTCCTTTTAAAACATAGTTCAACTATCCCTAAAGAGAGATGGACCATAGAGGCTTGAGTGGCGAAGAGACTGAAGCATCCAAGGTTCGAGTTTATTCCAAGACTAAGAAGATGATATATGAAGAGAGTCCTGAAAGGGGGTTGGGGGACATCTACTTCCAGTGAAATAGCAGGAACATACAAGGCTGTACCCTAGGTGCCACAGCTCCTTGCATTAATATAGAACCTCATCTCTCATTCTGTCCAGAAACAGACCTCTCTTCAAGCATAAATTAAGCATATCTCTAGAGCCCAGAGTGAAATGAGGATCCCAGGGCTTTATATTAATAAGATTACTAGAATCTCTGCATAATCCAGGAATGTATATATAGGGTCTTATTAATAACTGAGATTGAATTTTCTAACAGTCCCATGGAGAGGACTCGGAGCAAATTAGTTTTGAATTAAATAAATACCTGAGAGCAGTGGCTATAGTTTCTACCCATTATAGATGGCAACAGAGAATGTTTAAAGAGAAGGGAAACAGAAGTGAAGCCAGGAAGTGAAAGTTAATGGGATTATTTCAGAATATTCTAAAGCCAGAATTTATTTCCAGTCTTCACTCCACAACACTACTTGCTCATTCTTTACGACTTTAAATTCATGATACAGTGAGTATGAGAACTCTTGTTTTGAAGGTATAGAGTATCAGGTTGAAATCCAATAAGTATGTCATTTTCCCATTTGAAAATGTTCATTTACATAGCTCTTAGGAAGCTAAAGGATAAGCATTCTATGAAACTTCATAGCCTTTAAATGAATGCGGACTGTGATATAAATATATTTGATTTCTAAGCAGGTTTTTTTTCCCCATCTTATATCTCACATTGTTATGGAGATCATAATTAGTAGATTTAGTATAACCCTTAACAATCAATACACCTGGCAGCACAGTTTGTAACAACTGTATTCACTGAGTATAGAGCACATTCCTAATTTAAATCTTGACACTTTAAGCTACTTAAAAATTGCTGTGAGAAAGTTCTCTTTTCCTCCCTTTGAACATCTCATAATCTTTAGTAGAGAATAATACATTTACTACATTTACTTTAGGATTTTAAAAACTATATAATTAAAAAAGTACATATAGTGAAAATCAATTCATTTATAGGTATTAGGTACAGAAAAATCTAACTTACATTCTTAGGATTATATGACAAATATACCTGTGGTGGCATGAAAATAATTGAGATAATCTAAGTTGTAATTTATTTAACTTTAAAACAGTAGATTAATATTTGATTATAATTCTCAATATTAAAAATTGAATATAGTTTGATAAATATTAGTATTCATAGCTCAAGAGTCATCTATAAAGACTTCTCTGGGCCTTTGATTTTTTAAAGTTTTTGAACATTTATTAATTTATATACAGTAAAATTCATTTTTGGTGTACAGTTCTATGAATCCTGATAAAAGCACAGCCATGAAACCTACTGCAATTAAGATATAGAACAGTTCAATCCTTCCCAAAACTCCCTCACATTATCCCTTTCTTGTCAAATTCTCTTTCTACTCTTAACTCCTAGAAACAACCAATATGTTTTATTTCCCTACAGTTTTGCTTTTTCCAAATGTCACATAAATGGAATTATACAATTTGTGTTCTTTTGAGTCTGGCTTCTTTCATTTTTGCAGAATACACCTGAGATCCATTCAGGTTGTTGCATGTATCAAGAGTCAATTCCTTTATATTGCTGAGTACTATTCCATTATATAGATGTACTGGTTATTTATCCATTCACCAGCTGAAGGACATTTGGGCTATTTTCAATTTGGGGGCATTTATTAATAGAGCTGCTATGAGCATTCCCGTAAAAGTTTTCTGTGTGAATGTTAAGTCTTCATTTCTCTTGAAGTTAATATGTAGGATTGCTGTGTCACATGGTAAGTGCATGTTCGATTGTATAAGAAAACCGCCAAACAGCTTTCCAAATAGGATACACCATTTGTATTTGCAGTGGCAATGTACGTGAGCTCCAGCTACTTCGTCTGTTTGCCAGCTCTTGTATTGTAAGGTTTTGTTTTAATTTTAGTCATACGAATAGATAAGTATTAGCATCGGATTGTTGTTTTACTTTGAACTTTCTTTTTTTTTTTTTAAAGATTTTATTTATTTATTTGACAGAGAGAGATCACAAGTAGGCAGAGAGGAAAGCAGAGAGAGAGAGAGAGAGAGAGGAGGAAGCAGGCTCCCCGCCAAGCAGAGAGCCTGATGCGGGACTCGATCCCAGGACCCTGGGATCATGACCTGAGCCGAAGGCAGAGGTTTAAACCACTGAGCCACCCAGGCGCCCCCTGAACTTTCTTAAGAGCCAAGGATAGTATTTTTTCATGTAGGTATTAGTCATCTATATATTGTCTGTGCTGAAGTGTCCAAATATTTTGCTTGCTTTTTTATTGTAATGTTTGTTTTCTTACTATTAAGTTTGGAAAGTTCTTTATACATACATATCACATATATACAAATATACATATATATTTGTATACACACACACCCCCACACACACACTTATAAGTCCCTTGTATACTATTATACTTGGGTAAATATATATACTAATATTTCCATCCATTTATATTTGTAAGACCTTTATAAGATTATGTGATTTGTAGTCTATAGTTTTCCCAGTCTGAAAGAATGTGGAATTCTCAAGTTTCTTTCACACAAAGTTTTTAATTTGATAAAGCCTGCCATGGATTGAATGTTTTTGTGTCCTCCCAGCAGCCCGTACCCCCCCACCCCCAATTTTATGTTGAAACCTAATCCCCAATGTGGTAGTATTGGAAGTGAGGTCTTTGGAAAGTGATTAGGTAATGATGGTGGAGCCCTCACAATGGGATTAATGCTCTTATAAAAGGAACCCTAGGGAGATCCCTCAACTCTTTCATCTTGTAAGGATACAGCATGAAGGCCCCCATCTACATGAATTGGGATATGGGCTCACCTGACACTAAATTTGCCAGTGCTTCTATCTTGGACTTCTCAGCCTCCAGAACTGTTAGATACAAAAATTTCTGTTGTTTATAAGCTACCATATAGTGTTTTTGTTATAGTAGCCCAAGCAGACTAAGATGAAGTCCACTGTAGGTCTTTTTCTTTCTTTTATCAATCAGGCTTTTAGTGCTCTATCTAATAACTCTGTACAACACGAACAAGGTTGCAAAGATTTCCTCTTATATTTTCTTCCAGAAATTTTAGAATTTACATGGTATACAAAAGTCTACATCAGTTTAAAGTTAAATTTTGCATAAGATGCAAGTCATAGTTCAGGGGTCTAATTTTTGCATTTGAATATTTGATAGTTCCAGCATTATTTGTTGAAAAGACAGACTATAATGTCTCCACTAACTTGTCTTTGCATCTTTGTGGGAAAAACCATAACAAAACAAAACAATTCTTTCTTCATTCCCGATTTCCAAGTTCCCTTATGTTTCTTCCTCCTTGTGCCAGCATTTCTTTGAGAACATGTCTGGCAGAGAGGAATTCTCTTAGATTTCCATCATTTGACAATGTTTTTAGTTTGTTTGTATTTCTAGAGGGTATTTTTGTTGAATACAGAATTTTGGTTTGGCAATTGCTGGACTCTATGATTTCTGATGAAATGCTATAATTATTTGAATTATTTTTCCTTTATATGTAATGTTTATATGCTCTGGATTCTGTTAAGATTTTTTTTTTAATCTTTGGTTTTTAGGAGATGGATTATGATGTGTCTGAGTATAGTTTTTACTGAGCTTATCCTGAGCTTCTTGAATATCTAACTTGACTTCTTTCACCAAAGTTGTTAAGTTTTCAGCCATTTTTTTCTTTTAATAATTGTTCTGCATGAATCTCTCCTCCTTCTTTGAGACTTCAATGATATGAATTTTAGACCCTTTAATATTGTCCCACAGGTAACTGGAGCTCTTTCCCTCATTTTCCCACTCTGTTTCTCTCTGTTCTTCACTTGTATAATTTTGGTGATCTATCATCAAGCTCATGGACTCTCTTCTGTCAGAATCTTCATTCTACTATAAGCTCATTAAATCATCATTTTTTATTTCAGATACTACATTTTTTATTTTCATCTGGCTCTTTTATATACTTTCTATTTCTCTTCTGAGATCTTCTGTCATTCCATTCATTTAAAAAATGTTAACTTGACTTCATGGAAGGTAGTTCTAACAGCTGCTTTAAAATATTTTTCTCATACTTTTAATATCTGGGTTATCTTGGATTGGTACATATTATCTTTTCTTGAGAAATGATAAGATTTCGCAGGTTCTTTGTATATTAGGTAATTTTGGATTATATCTTGGATATCTTAAATACTATGTTGTAGGACACTGGACCCTGTTAGCCACCTATTAAGAATGTATGTGTGTTTATTTTTTTTTGAGCAGTCAGTCTACCCTGTTAGGTTCAGATTGCAAGTTCTATCTTGCCTTGTGTGGGCAGTAGTTCTATTGTCTATTTAGACCGTTATCTTGGACTTGTAAAACTTTAAAAATACCTTCTAAAGCCCCAGATTTTTTAGTCTTATCCAGTTTAATAAGTGTTTTTTATTTCATTATTCCAATCAATAATTTTTACAATAAATACAAAAATTAGTTTCATTATTGAAATGACCATGGGCTTTAGGGTTACATGGATCTAGATTCAATTCCTGTTCCTATTACTTAGTTGTATAACACTGGGCCAGCTACTCCATTTCTCTGAGACTCACATTTCTTCTTTTTTTTTTTTTTAAGATTTTATTTATTTATTTGACAGACAGAGATCACAAGTAGGCAGAGAGACAGGCAGAGGGGGCGGGGAGCAGGCTCCCCACTGAGCAGAGAGCCAGACATGGGGCTCGATCCCAGGACCCTGGAATCATGACCTGAGCCGAAGGCAGCGGCTTTGACCTGAGCCACCCAGGTGTCCCAAGACTCACATTTCTTACGTGCAAATCGGAAAAAATAATACCTACCTTATAAAGTTATTAGAATAAAAATAAGATATTAGATGTGAAGTATCAACTGAGAGACTGCCATTACAAAGAAGCACTCAATAAAATCTTCTACTATACAAAAACTCAATAGTAATGCCTATATGAAAATGTACACTAAAAATTGGGATCATATATGTGTGTGTGTGTTTATGTGCATTTTTACTAAAGAGCCTATTAAAATCTCGAGTTTAATTTAGGTTGTTATAGCTTATGCAGTTTTTTCCCCCCAGTTTTACTAAGATATAGTTGATATCCAGCATGCTATAAGTTTAAGGTGTATAGCATAATAATTTGACTTATATGTATTGTGAAATGATTACCATAGTAAGATTAGTCAACATTTATCATCTCACAGAGATATGAAAAAAGAGAAAAAATGGTTTTTTTCTTTGTGATAAGAATGCTTAGTATCTAGTGACTTAACTTTCATATGTGCCATATAGCAGTGAGCTAGTCATCATTTTGTACATTATATCCCCAGTACTTATTTATCTTATTGAAAGTTGGTACGTTTTGACCACCTTCCTCCAATTCACCCTCCACCAACTGCCTATAGCTGGTAGCTACAAGTCTCATCTCTTATTCTATGACTTTGTTTTTTTCTTTCTTTCTTTTTGGTTCCACATGTGAGATCATATAATATTGGTCTTTCTCTGTCTGACTTATTTCACTTAGCATAATGTGAGGTCCATCCATGTTGTTGCAAATGGCAGGACTTCCTTGTTTTGTTTTGTTTTTCTTTATGGCTGAGTAACATTCCATCACACACACACACACACACACACACACACACACCACACAACGCACACACACATATTCCTATAGATGTGACACAAAACTGGATCCATTCACGGATTGATGGAGACTTAAATTGTTTCCATGTCTCAGCTATTGTAAATAATGCTGTTATGATCATGGAGGTCCAGATATCTTTTCAATATAGTGTCTTGGTTTCCTTCGAATATATTCCAGAATAGGAATTGCTGAATCATACGGTATTTCTATTTTTAATTTTTTGAGGAACCTTCATACTATTGCCCATAGTGGCTGCACTATCCAATTTACATTCTTGCCAACAGTTGCTCAAGGGTACCCTTTTCTCCACATTCTTGCCACATTTGTTCTCTCTTGTCTTTTTTTTTTTTTGAAGATTTTTTTTTTTTTTTTTTTATTTATCAGAGAGAGAGATAGAGCGAGAGTGAGCACAGGCAGACAGAGTGGCAGGCAGAGACAGAGAGAGAAGCAGGCTCCCCGCCGAGCACGGAGCCCGATGTGGGACTTGATCCCAGGACGCTGGGATAATGACCTGAGCCGAAGGCAGCCGCTCAACCAACTGAGCCACCCAGGCGTCCCTCTCTTGTCTTCTTGATGATAGCCATTCTAACAGGTGTGAGGTGATATCTCACCATGGTTTTGATTTGTGTTTCCCTAATCATTGGTAACGCTGAGCATCTTTTCATGTACCTGTTGGCCATTCTTATATCTTCTTTGGAAAAATGCCTATCAAGTCCTTTGCCCAGTTTTTAAGTAAGCTATGTAGTTTAAGAAACTGAAAATGTGATAGAAAAATATAAGATAAAGAAAAACTGTTCATACATACTAAGGATTATTTTAAAACATTAATTCTTGAATATGTGTTTTTAAAGGGCTGTCAGATTCTAGTTCCTCCTCAGGACAAAATAAAGAGCAATAATATTAATTCAAAAGCTAAAGTATGTTAGAGCCAGCATGACCACTGAGTCAAAAGATAAAAGGAATTTTATGTTAAAATTCAATATTTTCTTGGGTAAGACAGCAAGTATAACATTATAGGAATGAAATTCCTTCAGCTTTAACATATATTTAATAACAGGAATGTAACTACCATTTAATCCTTCCTCTTAGGAAGCTACAAGTTTATGGGAAGACATATGTATCTGCACAGCTATAAAACATTAAGTGGTATAGCAAAGATAATTGCAATACAGATAATAACAAAATAGGAGGAGGTAGGGTTAAGAAAAATAGGGAAAGTCAGGGAATGCTACAGGAAGGGTGATATTTGAACTCAGCTATAAATAGAGTGACCGTACTTCCCTATTACTCCCAATATGTCTTTAAAAAGCAGTCAGCCTGACCTTTTAAAACATTAATCAGATCACGTTACTCTTCTGCTCAAAACCTTTCACTGCTGTTTATGCCACTTAGGATAAAGTCACAAATTCTTAACATGATCTATAAGACTTTAAATCATCCGGCTCATATGTTACTCTCCAGCCTTATCTCAAGCCACTATCCCCATTGCTCACTAAGCTCTAGAAATATGAGCCTCCTTTCGGTTCATTTTATTATATCTAAGCTGAGTCTTTGTTTAATATTTCTCTCTCTTGAATGTTCTATACCTCACCTGTTGTGATGATTCCCTGTTCACTCTTTAGCTCAAACAGAACTTATTTAAAGAAATCTTCTCTGATTCCCTGATCTAACATGAAGATCATTCGTTATACCCTCTCCTTTAGATTACCCTGTACTTTTCGTTCCTAGTAATTGCCGGAGTTGTATTTATATTTTTTATTTCTATAATCATTTGTTTTGTTTAATATCAGTCACTTCTATTTGACTATTATAAACTAAATGAGGATAGTGAGTAAGTCTTCTTTACCACTATGCTAACAAGAGTTATCTGTTCATTAAATTAATAAAATCAATAAATTATAGCTATATATTACAAGTTAGAGGGTTCTGGGAAATCTCTTTTCATGAATTGATGGCTGATGGGAAATTACTTTAAAAAGGGTCTTTGGAAGGAGAAGAATAAAATGGGAGGACTGATGCTACTTGATTCAATACTACCATAAAGCCACATTAACCAAGACAATATGGTGTTTCTGGAAGAACAAATAGGTCAATGGGACACAGAACCCATAAATACACTACAGACTTTACATCCTTCTAAAAAAATTAGCTAAAAACGGATCACAGACCTAAGTATAAAATGCAAAACCATAAAAATTCTAGAAGAGAAAACCTAGATGACTTTGGGTATATATGGGTGGTGCCTTTTTAGATACAACACCAAAGATATTACCCATAAAGGAAACAACAGAAGCCAGACTTCATTAAAATTAATAACTTCTGCACTACAAAGGACACTATCAAGAGAATGAAAAGACAAGCCACAGACTGGGAGAAAATATTTGCAAAAGACATATCTGATAAAGGATGGTTATGCAAAATATAGAAAGAGTTCTTAAAACTCAATAATAAGAAAGCAAATAACTTGTTTAAAAAATGGGTCAAAGACTTAACAGACACCTCACCAAAGAAGATGTACATATGGAAAATAAGCACATGACAAGATGCTCCACATCATATGTCATCAGGAATATTCAAATCAAAACAATGAGATGCCACTCCTGCATACATCCATTAGAATGGTCCAAATCTGGAACACTGACAATAGTTAATGCTGGTGAGGAGGTGAAACAACAGAAATTCTCATATATTGGTAGTGAGAATGCAAAATGTTATAGCCTCCTTGACACTCTGGTGGTTTCTTACAGAACTAATCATACTCTTATCATACCATTCAGCAATCATGGTTTTTAGTGTTTACCCAAAGGAGCTGAAAACCAAAGTCCATACAAAAACCTGCCCACAGATGTTAACAGCAGCTTTATTCATAACTGCCAAAACTTGGAAGCAACCAAGATGCTCTTCAGTAGGTAAATGGCTAAATAAACTGTGGTATATCCAGACAATGAAATATTATTTAGCACTAAAAGAAAAATCAGCTATCAAGCCATGAAAAGATATGGAGGAACCTTAATTGCATGCCACTAAGTAAAAGAACCCAATCTGAAAAGGTTACATACTGTACGACTTCAACTATATGACATTCTGGAAAAGGCAAAACTAAAGATTTAAAAACAAAACAAAACAAAACAAAACAGTGGTGGCCCAGGGTGGGGGTGGGGAAGGAGAGAAATGAATAGGCAGAACACAGAGAAATTTTAGAGCAATTAAAATAGTCCATATGATATTATAATGCTGGATATATGGGATAATTTGTCTCAACCCATAGAACCTACAACACCAAGAGTGAGCCGTCAGGTGGACTATGGACTTCGGGTGATTATGCTATTCTGTGTCAATGTGGATTCAGTCCCGGTAAAAAACGTACCGTTTGGGAGAATGACCATGATTACGGGAGAGGGTATACATGTGTGTTGGGAGAGGGTATAAGGAAAATCTCTGTTGTAAACCTAAAACTGCTCTAAAGAAATAGTCTTTTTAAAAAGGCTTTTTTCAAAGAGCTAACAAAAAAGAAAAGAGACTAACAAATATAAAAAGTCTACTCTGTGTCAGACACTGTGTTAAGCATTTTGCATTATAATACTTCACTTTACCATTTAAATAATCCAATGAAATGAGAATTGCTCCTCTCACTTTCCAGATGAACCTGAGCTTTGGTTTTATGCAAGGCTAAGGACATTTGTCATTTAATAATACAATTTCATTCAAAATATAAAATCGTCCCAGAAAACAGACTAATTTATTTTCCATTCCATCACCAGTACCACTGTAAAAAAGGTATACATCAAGTGTTCATTTACTAATTTATTCAGTGGATATTTATTTAGTACCATGTATCAGGCATTATTCTTGCTGTGAGGTATTCTATGGACAAAAGAGAGAAAAATCCCTTCCATTATGAAGCTTGTATTCTCATGGGAGACAAACAATGTAACTAATAAATAAGTACATCATATGTAAGATAGTAATAAATGTTGGAAAAGGAAAAATAAAGCACAGAAATACAATACAAAACACTTGGGGGGAAGAAGTGGCTACAGGTGATGGCTTTTTTGAGAAAGTACCATTTGAATTAAAACTGGAAGAAAGTGCGAGACGTAGCTACATAGATTGGGAGAAAACATTCCAAAGAGAATAAGCACGTCCTAAAAGCCAGAAAAACAGCAAAAAGCCACAGCGATTGGAATAAAATGAGCCAGGGGACAGTAGCAGGAGAGGAGGTCAAAGAGTTAACAAAGATCATAACCTCTCATCCATGGCTCACTCCACGGCAGCCATACTGGTCTCTGCCTGCTCTTGGAACAGGCCAACTCCTCCTTCTTTTCGCAGGCTGTTCCCTCTGTTTAAAATGCTCAGAGAGTTCTTTGACCAAGGTTCTTTATCAGAATCGATTTCTCTGAACACTCTATCAAAAATAGTGCATTCTGTCCTTGTAGGTCATTGTAAGGATTTTAACTTTTGGTGACACAGGAAACTTCTGGAACAACACCGTCCAGTGCAACTTTGTGCAATAATGGAAATGTTCTGTGCTGTCTAATATGCTAGCTGCCACCCACATGTGGCTACTGAATACCTGAAAGGTGGCTCTACATTTTTAATTAAATTTAATTTTTATTAAATTTCAATAGCCACATGTGACTAATGGTTACCATCTTGTGCAACACGGCTCTGGGGGTTTCTGAGCAAAGGAGCAAAAGGATACACATTTTAATAAAATTCGCCCAGGCTGTTGTTTTGAGAATGGCCTTTAGGAGGATCAAGGCAGAAGCAAAAAGACTAGAAAATGCTGCTGGGACAAGTCAAGTGAGAAATGATGGCATCATTTTGGATCAAGGGGACTGCAAAGGTAATGTGCTAGACATATTCTGTGACAGAGTCAGTAAGATGTGCCTCAGGGCTCAATATGTGATGTGTTAGGAGCAGATAGGATAAAAGCCACATTTACGGCCTGGGCAAATTTAAGAATGGAACTGCCCTCGGCTGAGGTAGAGATGGTTTGGGAGAAAGTCTTAGGAGATGTTTTGTCATCTGAAGTATGGTATCTAAGTAGAAGATGCCAAATAGGTAGATGGATAAACAAGTCTGGAGGTGAGTGAAAGATCTGGACTAGAGATAATAAACTAGGGAGTTATCAACATAGTGGTTGTGTTTTTAAGCCATGAGATTTGTAAAAGCTACAATAGAGAGTGCATAAGACAAAAAAGAGAAGCAATCTAAAGACTGAGTCTTATTAATTAGTCAAATACTAAGTAAGATTATAGAGAACAAAACCTATTCCTAAATATTTAGAGTTCAGTGACTTACTTAGGAAAGGATAATTAACAGAAAGATTGTGTGTTTTTTTGTTAGTCACTGGGAATTAATGTGCAGGAAAGAAGAGAAGCTACCTTTATATCTAAGGGGTCCTGCTGCCACTCTTTCTGTCAATCTAATGAAGCCCAGTAAAGGATTAGCTGAGCAGAGGATGCACTTGACTCATGACTGCTGTTGCGCAGGTGACTCTCTGTTAGCTGTATCCTAATTAGATGATGAAATAAATAAGGCCTCTCATGCATCTCTATACACTGAAGGCAATATTCTGAGTCATATCACCTGAATTATTAGCAATATTATGTTACAGTCCTGATTGTATATAACTAAGAAGATAAATCCAATTCAGGGAACACAAAAAAGAGGGACAAGGTCTAGAGCTGGGCAAAATGCCCATGTTATTGCTACCATGTATGATGTTAAACTTTACGTGTCAAGTTGACTAGGCTATGGTGCTCAGTTGTTTGGTCAAATAACAGTCTAGATGTTGCTGCGAAGGTATTTCCTAAATGTAGTTAACATCTACAATCACTGGACTTTAAATAAAAGATAAAATGTGGGGGGACCTCATCCAATTAGTTGAAGGCCGTAAAAAAACAAAAATAAAAACAAAACAAAATAAACCTTGAGGTTCATTGGAGAAGAAGAAATCCTGTGTCAGTACTATAGCAAAAATCATGCCTTAGTTTTTAGCCCGCCAGTCTATCCTACAAATTTCAGACTTACCAGCCCTCATAATCATGTGAGTCAATTCTTTAAAATAAATCTATGTCTATTTCTATATTTATATTTATACCTATATCTCTATATCTCACATATATCCCACTGGTTCTGTTTTTATGTTTTTCTGGAGAACTATGGCTGAAACACTGTCTCTCCCTGTGTGATACTATGTAAGTTTTTACTTAACTTCTAAAAGCTCCAGTTTCCTCAATATAATACGGAAAACATTTGAGTACCAAACTAAATAAAGATGTTCTAAAGGTTAAATGAAATAATTCATGTAAAAGTCTTAGTATGATGCCTGGCACACAAAAAGCATTCAATAAATCTAGATGTCACAGTATCACTATTATAGTTATATGAAACAAATATTGAGTGCTGATTATTTCTAAGGTCATTAAGTTATAATTTTACCTTAAATACAAAAATTATAAAGATTTACCAAGTCTATCTTATATTTGAAATATCAGGCCAGATGATCAAACAGTATCATGGTCATATTCTAGATGTTCTTCCCCAACTAAGAGAATAAGTTCTACCAGAATCCTTCTTAGTAGTGCGCTGGTCACAGTTAACCAACCCCTAAACTCTGCCAGAGACTTAAAAGCATTTAATAGGATCAAATAAAATGAAGACCTAAAAATGAAGAACATTAGCAATCGAAATATTGTGACCTGCCTCACTATTATTTTTCTAGAAAACTTCATTGTGTAGAGGAAATAAAAAACTTTTATGCCCACAAAACTTTAGCGAGAACATCTGTAATTCATAAACAATCAATTGTATGTTTTAAATCATTTTTTCTACATAATTTTGAAGTTTGTAATCTTTAACTTCTATTATAAATAACCTGTAAGTTATTATTTACTTGTAAATTTGTGAAACTCACCTATGAGAAACTGCTCCCCAAGCGCCATGCTTATTTGTGAGAATATTAAGGATCTTCTGTTTCAGCTGGTTTGCTGTAACGTGATCTCGATGTTTAGCAGCACTTATGAGATGATCACACATCTTTTCCTCCTCTCTTCTATCAGCAGCATACTGGGCACACTGCGACTACAAAAAATACGAACAATGCATAATGTTTAACAATGTATAACTTCTGCGGTGTCCCAGTAAGGAACTATATCTGACCTTAAATGGAAGGGTAATAACATAATTTTGTGAAAATTTAATTTAAGAAAAGTAAAACAGAAAGAATATGGTCACTACAATCACTTTTCAAACTTGTAAAAATGTGTTCTATATGCTTATACATAAAGTATATGGAAGATAATTTGGATGGTATTATATAAAGCAATTAATGATCTTTAAAGCTCTTAAAATTCTGAGTCTGATTTTAATATATTCCCAAAGTAATAATTTTAGAAGAATGGCTTATTAAAAATATAAATCTAATTATTATTTTAACCGATATGGTATATGCTGCACTTAAAATGAGAATTATATTCTTGAAAATTATATAGAGATCCAAAACTTGCCATTTTATTTATAGTTTTCCAATTTCATGAATGGCAATGTGGTATACAATGAAAAGCAATGACTTAGGAATTTAGACTTGGATTTATTCCACACTTTGTGAAAATTCTTTTCTTTCTCCATCAATACTCAGTTTCATATTTATAGAATGAGAAGTTAAAGTTTTCTCTATAATCTCTCCAACTCTAGAATTTAATGTGTTCAAAGGTCCCCATGATAACAACCCTCTTATTCTCATCTTTTCTAATAATCAGTTGTTCTGTCCACTGTCCGCATTCATGCTCACCAGTATCAGTGACATAGCTAATTGGTATCCATCTCACTGTGTATCAGAAAGGTTCAATATGGGGGTGTCTGGGTGGCTCAGTGGGTTAAAGCCTCTGCCTTTGGCTCAGGTCATGATCCCAGGGTCCTGGGATCGAGCCCCACATCAGGCTCTCTGATCCGCAGAGAGCCTGTTTCCTCCTCTCTCTCTCTCCCTGTCTGCCTCTCTGCCTACTTGTGATCTCTGTCAAATAAATAAATAAAATATTTAAAAAAAAAGAAAAAGAAAGAAAGGTTCAATATGAACATGAAGATGAACATCTCTTTAATTATGTTTGATTTTTTGTATAGTAATTTTTATATAGGGTGGACCGATTGTAAATTTTAACTTTACCAAGCATATAATATGAGTCGTATAACTAGAGGAAAAAAAGTCTCACATCTAAAAATCCATATAATTGGTTCACATTCATCTTTACTATGTAAAAATTTGTTTCATTGAAGGAATTTGAACATATCCCTTCAGTCAGTCTATCTATTGATGCAGACTATTACCACAAGTCATCTCTTTCAGAGAAATAACCTTACAGTACTCTAAGAAGGATTAATTCATTTTCCAATTTATCTTTTTGTACAGGGAATCACCAATTAGTACAATGATCTGCCTCCATAATGAGGTTAATATTTCATTAGCTCATTGGAGAGCAAAATTAAATTTTCATTTTTCTTCCTTAACAATTACAATGGTTAACTAAAAAAACTGTGAAGTACCCATCTCAAATTAAATATACTTTATCTCTTAATCACAGGCTTATATGGGAGACAGAGAAATTCCCAAAAAGTCCTAATAAAATATCATGACTTTTATAAAATCTTTTATAATTTAAAAGTGGTAAGTGTTTGGTAAACCACTTAAGCGTGCACACGCACACACACACACACACACAGAGACAAAGTCAATGCATTTACCAATACAGTTCTAACCTAAAAAGAACAAATTTAAACATTTCGGTTAAAAAAAAATACATCCATTAAATAACAATGATGATACTCTCAAAATTTGATTTATGTATTTTATTTTATATTTACATAATCTAAAAAGCACTGAGTCTTCATGTCCACTTCATAGCCTCTTATCACTCTTCGCCATGCATCCTCAACAGGAATGATCTCATGCCCAGGGCATAAAAAGTGGTATTGGGGATGAGAAAAAAACCACATCCTTTCTATGTATAAAGCACAGATGCATATATAGTACACAAACAGATATGCAGCATATTACAGAAATAAAATTTTACTGGGAGAGGGAGATTAGAAAAGATTCCTTAGGGGGGCACTAATGAAAAAAAGGCTGAGAACCACTGTCCTTGGCTTAATTTCATTTTGGTTAAATATGTGTTCAAACTTGTAACTAATATCTAGCTGCTTAAAAATCTATTTTAAATATTTTCATATGCTAAATATTGACCTTTTTATATCCCCACAAAATTTCTTGATTTTCTTAGTAGATATATGAATGATTCAAAACTCATCCTGCAGGGGATTCAGCTAATATTCTAAACCTTATTTACTAACAGAAGTCACTAGTTAATTGAATAGTCTTATTTTGTTTCAACTCCTGACATATCTCATATCCAAACATATTCTTCAAAGAACAGATAAGTCAAAATTTTCTTGACACCCAGATTATAGCAGGATACCTTGATAAATATCCAATAGTATTTACTCTTGAAGGGATATGATACTTTGATAAACACCCAATTGTCAATGTATTTTTATCAAAGCTTAAAATATTTGGTATTTTTTTCAAAATAAGGTTGTTGCAATCTCACGTGACAAGTGTGTGCTGTCTCCTCTGACAAATGAAGCAGAGGTTGAGTATGAGAGTGACAACAGTTATTTCTCTGTCTTGTGCTTTTCGGCTAGCAAGGTCAGAGATTACTAGACTGAGGGCATCAACTTGCATGACTAAGAGAGCTGGCTTACTGAGATAAAAACCTCATCAAAACTGAAATCTTGGACTCTGATTCCCAGCTGTGCCACACTTGTTTGCATGTTGCATCAGGAAAATAAATTGAAGGTTATTTATTATTTTCAAGGCCTATGTTCTCCTCTAAGATTTTGATAGATTCCTGCCTCATGTTGAGTGAAATAAGTCAAGCAGAGAAAGTCAATTATCATATGGTTTCACTTACTTGTGGAGCATAAGGAATAACACTGAGGACATTAGGAGAAGGAAAGGAAAAGTGAATTGGGGGAACACGGAGGGGAAGATGAAGCATGAGACTGTGGATTCTGAGAAACAAACAGGGTTTTGGAAGGGTTGGGGTGGGGGGATGGGTGAGCCTGGTGGTGGGTATTAAGGAGAGCACGTATTGCATGGAGCACTGGGTGTGGTGCATAAACAATGAATCTTGGAACACTGAAAAAATAAAATTAAATTAAAAAAAAGAAGAAGAAGAGTATTTTCAGGGCCACTGACAGTTCAACCTAAGCCAAACAGCAGGTCACCTGAATATTTCTGAAACCAAGTTTTATCAAAAATTGAATGAATTAAGTAATCACTATAATTTAAAACACTGAAATCAAGATATTGAATTGAGGCAATTCAAATAATGGCAAATAATTATTAACATGCTGAAAATATAAAAATAATATTTTTATAAAACCTACCAGTATAGAATATACAATATCTCAATACACTTTAGTTTTTGCACGTCAAATAGAAATGATAATTTTTTCTTTAGCCAAGGTACTTACGAGGATTTTAAAATTATTCTATTTCCAATATACGTATAGATCTACATTTATGTCATATAATAGCAAAGCTTAAGTTGTCAATAAAATATCGATTATAACAATAAGACAACTGAAGTGATCTTCAGTCACTCTAAAGATGGATATATTGATAAATAATAAATTATGGAATATTTGGTAAAACTGAGTTTTTTCATATAACAACTTGTTATGCCCATCTCTAAGTGATGTATAAACCAGTTTAAAAATTACTAAAGTAATTGGATCATAAAATCTTATTTGCCTTTAAGAGTACATTAGAACAACTTCAATCTACCAAAGGGTTAGGCATATTGTAAGAAGAATTTCTGCATGTTGTAAATGAGGTAAAAATCAGTGCTCTGTGTTTGGCATTTACGAAAGCTTTAAAAAAAAAAAAAGAGCTGCTTATAAAACAGTTTCTAAAAAACCTTCTTTATAAAAACCTTACCTCAAACTCTGCATGTTTATGTACATCCTCAGCTCTCTGTCTGTTCAAAATAAACTCCGCTTCATTGGCAACGCGAACTATATGGTCCTTCATAGCATGGCAAAGTAATCTAAAAAGGAAGATACCTTTGGAATTATTATTCTTAATAGCTTCAGTTAATACTACTTTTTAATAATCAAGTTTCAGTATCTGACATATTAATTATGCATAAAGTTTAAAGTTACATTATGAAATTAAGATAGATGAAATTATAATTCAAAGACATTTGAAATACAGAAATATACCATAAAAATGTTGCAACAATGCCTCTGGTAAGTACTGTGTGTCTTGTGAATGAATGATTCAGTTAATTTGATGTAGTTAATACAAAAGAATCAAGGCTTTTTGACAGTGTTTTAAATGGTTAAAACAACAGAATTCACCACCTTTGAAGTAAATGGTCAAAACAACAGAATTCACTATCACGGAAGTAAATTTTCACACAAAATCTAGATGGCCATATATTAGGAAATCTATAAACTGCATTTTTAAACAATATAAGTTATTTGAATATTCAAATTGTTTTGAAAAAGTATAGTAAGACATATAGTGAAAAGCCTCCCTTTATCACCTGGACACCTGATCTCCAAAATCATCAGGCACCGTTTGTTATTAGTTTCTTGCATGTTTTCAGAGACTTTTAAAAATACATAATACAAACACATTCTCCCCCGCCAATTTTCTTACACTATTGTTAGTGTATTATACAGTCTTTTCTGTACCTAGCTTTTCTCACTTAGCAATATATCTTTTTTTTTTTAAGATTTTATTTATTTATTTGACAGAGATCACAAGTAGGCAGAGAGGCAGGCAGAGAGAGAGAGGAGGAAGCAGGCTCCCCGCCAAGCAGAGAGCCCGATGTGGGGCTCGATCCCAGGACCCTGGGATCATAACCTGAGCCGAAGGCAGAGGCTTTAACCCACTGAGCCACCCAGGTGCCCCTAGCAATATATCTTGAAGATCTTTTCTTCTCTCTCTTTTTTAAAGATTTTATTTATTTATTTGACAGGCAGAGATCACAAGTGGGCAGAGAGGCAGGCAGGGGGGGTGGGGGAAGCAGGCCACCCGCCGAGCAGAGGGCCCCATGCAGGGGGTGTGATCCCAGGACCCTGGGAGCATGACCTGAGCTGAAGGCAGAGGCTTTAACCCACTGAGCCACCGAGGCACCCCTTGAAGACCTTTTCTTATGTACACACAGGGAGCTTCTTCATACTTCTTTTATAGCAAAGGCAGAGGTTATTCAAAGATGGCTGCAACAGTATCTCTGATCCCACATGCTCTTTTGAAGTGTGAGAGTGTTATTGCTCCATGAAAAAGAGGAGTCATTTTCTGCAGCCCTTAGGTCTGCCTGTGACTTCCTGTGACCAACAGAATATAACAGAGGTGATGCTTTGTGACTTCTGAGTCCAGGCCATAAAATGCCTTGCACCTTTTGCCTTTCTTTCTTGGAACTTTGTCTTCTAGAATCTGCTGCCCTGCTGAGAGAGCTCACATTATGTGGACAACCCAAGGAGAACAGAGGACCTCAGGATCCCAGGCCTAGATGAGCTCCCAGCCCAGAGCCAGCCTCCCAGATGACTGAAATGCCAGACAGCTTCGCAGGGAGCAAAGGAATTGATGAGCTGAGCCCAGTTATGAGAATAAAGAGAGATTTAAACCACATGATGATGATGATGATGATGATGATGATGAAGGAGGAGGAGGAGGAGGAGGAGAAGAAATCAGTTATAACTGTCACCAAACCACTTATTGAGAGACAGGTAACAAAAGAGGTAGTTTACACAAAATATTTAATTCTCACAAGAATCCTCAGAGATATATATTATTTTCATTTTTAAACATAAGAAACTAAGGCTCAGAAAAAATTAAGTTCTTTGCCTCAGATTATAATTTTTTAAAAATCCTCAAAATTCTATATATTTGGCATTGCATCTTCATTAGCCAACAATATTTTCTGTGTAAAACCTTTCATATTAACTACTGCCCTCCTCCACTGTGGGCATTCTAACATTAATTCTCGTCATTTTGTCAATTATAAACAGTGATTTGGCCTTTTTGCATCTTTTAAAATGTTTTCTTTTGCAATAAGCGATTACTGTGTTAAAAATAATCAAAGGACATTTGAAGTTACCTTTAAGTCTTTCTGAGTTTTTCTTAAATAGCAAACTTACAAAATAATGTCTATTCTTTTACATATGTCCTTTTAAGATTCAATTCGAATACTCACCTCCATTCATGGTCCAGTTTTTTCTCTACTTAGATTTTTAACAAGAGTGCTCTTTTTAAGATTGCTGTTCTTTATTTCCACTGCTCAATAATGAAATGAATTATCATTTTTTTCTTGCTCAAGCTGTTTTAAATTTTAATCAGAATGGGAAAGATTGAACCTAATTTTAACTTTTGTATATACTAAATAGCAACTCATAGTAACTATTTCTATATTGTTCACTACATTGTCTACCCATAGCAAACTCATCTTTTCACTGATAAATATGAATAAGCAAACAAAAAACTACTACTGAATATCCAGATATTTCCAAATTATTGCTTAAATATAATTTGTAAAAGCTCTATAACACGCCTTGGAAGTGAGTCTGTACTGACTTTATTTCTTCTTTGAAGTGTATTAAGTTTGAATTACCTAGCAGTAAGTTTTACTATCTTTTCAGCAAATTATGTGTGATATCTGTGTAGCATCTTCTATAAAAATCAGCAGGTGAATGATCTCTATATTTCTTAAGGCAGTAATGTAGATACTGAATTCAAGATAGTTCTCAGTAAAAACCTATTTCCCCAAAGTCCATATGTGGTCTGACATCATTACTCCATGATGAGATTTAAGGTAAATAATGGCTATCACTCTCAGACCAGCAGGGACTTCCCATCGTATGACATAGGCACAACTAAAATCTTGCATAGCAGCAGAGTAAGTAGAAATATCACCTGGAAACACGCAGCAATAACTCTCCAGTTACTTAAGAGGAACACAGGCATTTTTCAATGGGAATATTTTCTTAATTTTTAGAACAAAAATTAATGATAATATAAATTATTCAAAGAATGGAAAGTTAGGGGAATCTGTTAGAAACCACAATACTTGGAAAAAAGGCTCAGACTTCTCTATAATGTTGGAAGGCAAACAATCATACAGATAATCTTCAATTCACTGAGGGAGGTAGAAAAATAAAAGAAGTTAAAAAAAGACATTGGGAGATGGAGAGGAGAAGGAAGTTGAGGGAAATTGGAAGGGGAGGCGAACCATAAGAGACTATGGACTTTGAAAAACAACCTGAGGGTTTTGAAGGGGCGGGGGTGGGAGGTTGGGGGAACCAGGTGGTGGGTAATAGGGAGGGCACGTATTGCATGGAGCACTGGGTGTTGTGCAAAAACACAAGCCTCTGCCTTCGGCTCAGGTCATGATCTCAGGGTCCTGGGATCCAGTCCCTCATTGGGCTCTCTGCTCAGCGGGGAGCCTGCTTCCCTTTCTCTCTCACTGCCTGCCTTTCTGCCTACTTGTGATCTCTGTCTGTCAAATAAATAAATAAAATCTTTTTTTTTTAAATTTTACTTATTTATTTTTTCAGCGTAACAGTATTCATTGTTTTTGCACAACACCCAGTGCTCCATGCAATACGTGCCCTCCCTATTACCCACCACCTGGTTAAGCCGCTGCCTTCGGCTCAGGTCATGATCTCAGGGTCCTGGGATCGAGTCCCGCATCGGTCTCTCTGCTCAGCAGCGAGCCTGCTTCCCTCTCTCTCTCTCTGCCTGCCTCTCTGTCTACTTGTGATCTCTCTCTGTCAAATAAATAAATAAAATTTAAAAAAAATAATACTATCAAAAGAGAAAAGAGATGTGAAATACGGGAATATTCTGTTCAATAGCTTTGTTTAGTGCATGAAAGCTGAAGAAAGCCAGGAGGAAATCTAATATGTGCAAATTAGTGTGGATTACAAAACTTAAATAGATTAACAGAAGACAGCAGGGAGGGAGAGGCCCTGGGTCTGGCAGTTAATAGGTACGACTCCTCAGGAGCAAAACAGTGGATTGGTAAAGCAAAGAGGCATGGTGGCAGAGAGGGGCAGAGGGTGGGGAAGACTCTTACCTCAGAAACACCAGAGAAATTCTATCAATTATCTGAAAGTCAGTCTGTCCTCCTAGCTCTGCTCTGACACTAATGAGTTCTGCATCAACTAACATAGGTTAGTTGATATAACTTAACATACTTACGAGTTACACATCAACTAACATAGGTTGTTTTACTTCCATGGAGAGAAGGAATCTTAGTTGACTTAAGAATCATTCTGGGTAACTTCATTATCCACAGGGAAAACCATTCCCCAGAGTATTTCACAATTCCTTGTCCCTTTTTTTTTTTTTTTTTTAAAGATTTTATTTATTTATTTGACAGAGAGAGATCACAAGTAGGCAGAGAGGCAGGCAGAGAGAGTGAGAGGGAAGCAGGCCCCCTGCCGAGCAGAGAGCCCGATGCGGGGCTCGATCCCAGGACCCTGAGATCATGACCTGAGCCGAAGGCAGCGGCTTAAACCACTGAGCCACCCAGGCGCCCCTCCTTGTCCCTTTTTAACAGGATCTAAAAATACCTAAATCTATGATTCCTTTAGAAACTTCAATTCTACTTCACTTCAGGAAATCACTCTACTGGCCCTAATTGTCTTCACTTCCTAAATCTTTAAACTCCAACAATCTACTTTCTGGCTATAACCTCCCTACACTTACTGTTCTCTCTTGCCTTCATTTGTCCCTCTCCTGGATCCAGGCAAAAACAAGCTCTGGATTCTTCTAACTGCACTTGTTCAATCCCTCGGTTTGCTCTTAATCCTGCTTCCACCACTCAGATTCAGTTCTTTTCCTATTGAACTTGCCATCCCGTAGTTCCATTTTGTAACTACTTTCTTGCTGGCATGGTCACTCACTTCCTATCTACCTGCTACAATTGCTCAGGCATCCCTAGATTAAGACATTGGTCTCCCTCCTCTGTCCTATATCTGGACTGTTGAGGAAACTCACAAAACCAAATTTCATTGAAGATGAAGTTTCTATTTCTTTTTCACAGCCAATTTCTTTTACTCATGTTTTGAAAGCCCACAGAAATGTCTTTAGTATTCTAACTTTATTCACTTAAATTTTTTCTTTATTTAAAAAAATACTGTATTTACTCGAATGTATGTTTGTAGTGATTTGGATATATATTTAACACATAAACACACACATTTATTAACTACTCTGCTGCACTTCATGTTTGTCATTCTCTTGCCTCTTCATCATTTAATCTAATCTATGTATATGGCAAAATATGTTGCCCAGATTAACTTGTTTTTAAGTTTTAGAAATAAAGTGGCATGTTTCCTGCACTCTTTTCAGATTAAGAAAATCATTTTCTGTTTCTCGTTTGCTAAGACTATTTTTTAAAAATCTTGAATGTTGAATTTTATTGGGTGCGTCTGAACATACTGAGAGGATAATAAGGATTTAATAGGGTAAATGAAAGACATTTTTAGGAATTTTACAATAATGAACAACTTTGGCATTCCTGGGTTAACTTTCCCCCACCTCCCTTCCCCAGTTCTCCACTCCCACAGACATAGTGTATCTTTATACATGGCTGGACTGAGTTCTGTAAATATTTTAATTAGGATTCACACATCTACATTAATAATGGAGACTGGCTTGTGATTTTCCTCTCTCCCACACATCTTGTTTGCTTTTGTAGTCAGGATTAAACAGGCCTCAAAGAATGAATTAAGAGCATTCCTTCTGTGTTCTCTAGTAGTTGGTATATGGTTGGAACACTGTTTTATTTGAACATTTGGTAGCATATACCTAAACTATTACTGTAGGAAGAATTTTTACTGATTAAATTTCCTTCATACTTAGAATTTTAGGGTTTTGTTACTTGTTACTCAGTCTTTAGAACTTATATATTTTCTAGGAATTTTCCCATTTCCATTAAAATTTTTATTTTTAATGGTAAAACATTTTGATAGCACATTCATTATCTTTTCCACAGAGAGAGATCACAAGTAGGCAGAGAGGCAGGCAGAGAGAGAGAGAGGGGAAAGCAGGCTTCCTGCTGAGCAGAGAGCCTGACATGGGACTTGATCCCAAGAGTGCCTATTCATCTCTAAGGCCAACATGATTTGCAAGGTACCTGGTATGAAATATGGACTCACCAATAACATATGTCTAAACGGATGAATGACTGAATGAATGCACAAATATGTTATGTGAGAAGGAGGGGCAAAGAAGAAATAGAATATTCATATTAAGGTAATTTCTTTTTTTTTTAATTTTTTTATTTTATTTATTTGACAGAGAGAAATCACAACTAGGCAGAGAGGCAGGCAGAGAGAGAGGAAAGGAAGCAGGCTCCCTGCGGAGCAGAGAACCCGATGTGGGGCTAGATCCCAGGACCCTGAGATCATGACCTGAGCCGAAGGCAGAGGCTTTAACCCACTGAGCCACCCAGGCGCCCCATATTAAGGTAATTTCTTAACACCATGAAATTCTATGGTACATTTAGCACAGAGAAAATGATGTAAATAAAATGCTGGGTAACTCAGAAATATCTATTACAGAACATTTTCTTCCTCATAGTATCTATATAATACAGAAAATGAAAGAAATTATCTTCTTCTTCTTCTTTTTAAGAAAAAGAGAGGTAGGGTAGACTCAGAGGGAGAGGGATGGAGAGAATCTTAAGTAAGCTCCATGCCCAACACAGAGCCCAACACAGGGCTCCATCTTACAACTTTGAGATCATGACCTGAGCCAAAATCAAGAGTCTGATGCTTAACCAACTGGGCCACCCAGGCACTCCAAGTGGTCTTTATCTTCTAATGTGAGCTTATTTTCCAAACGAAATAGAAAAAAAACCCGTCAATTTGTTCAATCCTATTTATTCCTATTTTTAAAACAGAGTTGTCATGGATATAGGAAAGAAGTCAAGAGACAAAACAAAGTATTCTATTCCAAATGGAACAGATATCAGTAGGGCAAATTATGATATTCTAGAAAGAATCCAATTTTATGCAGTATGTTATAATTTAATTGCTTGTCTTTGACTTGAGATTAACAGATACTGAATTTTAAATATAATCTCTGTAATTTGATGAAAGAAAAAAATCAATAGAAAAAGCAATACAAGAGGTCAGAAAAATTAGTATCTGTTATTTATGATGAACGAGGGGACAAAAGTAAATCTAGTTTATATTTAGGTTCTGCCTTTTATCAGTATTATGAATTGAGCAAACAATTTTCCTTGTGTCTGAGTTTCAGTTTCCTGATTGGAAAATGAGGGTGTACTATTTCAGATATCTTATAAACTGCGGGAAAAAATGTACATCCAAACTATAAGATTAGATTTTTAGATCCTGATTTATTTAGCTAAGAAGACAGACTCCAAATGTAAGTGAAGGGGTCACACAGCATAGGAGCAGAATTGCCGTTGGCCCCAAAATCTGGCATAGAGAGTCTGGTGACACTGCAAGGTAGAGTCTGGCTGGGTCAGAGAAGCTCAATTGTTTCCTGTATGATATTCTTTAATAGACTATTTAAGGACACCTGGGTGGCTTAGTTGGTTAAGCATCTGCCTTTGGCTCAGGTCATGATCCCCAGGGGTCCTGGTATGGAGCTCCAAGTCAGGTTACCTACTCAGTGGGGAGCCTGCTTTTCCCTCTCCTGTTCTCCCTGCTTGTGCTCTGTCAAATGAATAAACAAAGTCTTTAAAAAAAGCAACTGTTTAAAAATCTAGAAAAACTTATAATTTAATTTTTAATTTTAAAAAATTTTAGAAAATGTTTACAAGCCTTGGGCTCTACTGGTTCTTGAAATATTTTAGTGCCAACAAGTCTTCACCTTATGAAAATAGCAGAATAAATACCATGTTGTTCCTGAGAAGTGTATCTCTGACTTTAACTTTCTTACATTCCCCAAAAGTACATTTCCTTTAAGGAGGGACAACACCTCATAGGGTTGCGATGAGCACTAGTGAGAGAATACTTGTAAAGTGTCTGACATGTACTATGTGCCTCCCCCCAATAGTAGTTTACTTTTCTAAAAGGTACACATTGATACATTGGTTCTTTTACATTCATTAAGAAGGAAAAACAATGGCAGATCTTGACATTTGTTTATGAACCCCCACATCAGGCTGTGGTGGGACTCTCAAACTGATTCTGCATATTCAAACCTAGATTTGTAAGTCAGCATATTTGTTATGAACTGTACTACTCATAAAACTTTGTACTTCTTTAGGCAAGACTCAAATTACTCAATTATATGACTGGTAAAATACAAAGATTAGAAAACTGGGGCAGAGAAGGGGGTCTCTGTAGTGGGCTACCCTGAGTGTTTCTTTGGTGCAAAGGAAAGAAAAGTAGAAAAACAGACATTAGAGACTTGAAAACTCTCTCTCTCTACGGCTGTTAGGAAGAAAAAATTACATACAGTATCAAGTTATTCTTTTAAAACACTAAATCTTTCCCAGAGAATAAGATCTACGAATTATTCATGCTTTTAGATCAACTTACTATATGAAAACCTGTTCTATACAAATATAATCAGACTTACCCTTGTCTCAGGTTCACTAGAAGACTGGAGTTTTGATTTGGGAAACGTAGAAAGAAGGAAGATAAAACCTAAAGGACAATTTTGGAACTTGAGATTGATATCTAAGGACTGGATATGGGAGGCATTAAAGAGAGAAAGTGCGGTGAGGAGAGGGAATTAGCATTGGTTGAAACCTATCCCCCCATCTAATTAACTGTTATGAAAAAAGCCCTGGAAATTAAGTAATTATGTTGGATGAAAACAAGGAACTACGAATAGGTGGATTCATTTTCTTATCACCTATTTGAGGCTTCAAGTAAGTCTATCATTTCAAATATAGAAAGGTAGAAATTTATATTATAATCTGCCATGAACCTAAACAGTTATTACACTCCTTACTGAAGCATAGAAAAAAAATCACTTAGCTTATGATTATATTTACATTTCCAGTTATGGGTAAAGATGGTGATAATTTTAGATGACTCCTAAGATGAATGAATGAAGTGTAATAGTTATCATAGTTCTCAAATTTTGTTGTACATTTTGGTGTACAAAATTTGGTGTACTGATCACTTGCAGAACACATTAAAAATGGTGATATAACTCCTATCCAGAGATTCTGACTGCACAGGTCTGAGGTGAGACCCTAGCATCTCCATGTTTCATAAACATCCCTGTGATACTAAAGCACATTGACATTTGAGGACCACTGAGTTCACAGAGTGTGAATGATGGGAAATTCTGGATATGATTTCTTAGAAATCCCCATGTCTCTCTCTTCACGTGGGGAGTATGGCACTGCTTAGTTAACTTCATTTAGTTGCACAATCCCAAAATCAATCCCCAAGTTAACTAGCTCAGAAATAACACCACCAAAAGGATTACAAAGAGCATATATACATGTATTTAACATTGTAGGTTAGGATCATTTCTTAAGATGAGTCCCCAGGTATTCTAATACTAGTTTGGTCACTAGATTAAGTAAATCAATTTGTATGGTACACATGCAAAGGGAGTTACTTTTGATTTGTTCAAAGGCCAAAATGGTCAATTTATATAAAATCTTCTACTTTTCTCCTTTCCAATCTCTTCGGTGATAGGTTGCTTAGCTATTTACTCTTCTATGTAAAACCAGTCTCAACAAGCTAATACCAGAATGAAGGATTTATATAACTCACTGAGATTATAGTTAAATATGGATTTAGAAACATTGCTATTAGAATAGGATATGTTAAGGTTGTTTTAAGACACATAAACTGTCAATTCAGCTTAGAAGAGTAACTTTTAAACTGTGTCTCAAAGTAAAATACCAGAAATATACTTCATATCACAACGCATATACCCACACAACAAACACTTTGGCAAACAATATTTACCTGAACAGATAATACACCCAATTATTTTTTCTATTATTTACTATTTTCTATTTTGGAAAATGCTGATAGCAGTAACCCATTAAATTGATTTCATGCACTATTAATGGTCAAGAAAATAGTTTCAAAAATACTGACCAGAAGACTCACTCCTATTAGGGTTAACCCTGGGTCAAATAATCAATCTCCTAGCTTAAATTTTGGGCTTCCAGGTAAACAGCTCCAAATTGTAATGTCCAGAAGAACAGTCAATGCTAACAAGAATAAAGTCTGAAAAGCAATGGAATAGGACTTGGTGAACTGAGAAATACCAGCTCAAGATCAGAGATGTGGCAGTGACTAAAGGAAAGAAGGCTTGCTTCAAGCCATTTTAGTCTACTTAACTTCTAATAATAGAAGCAGAGAAACATGGATTGATGGTGTGTAAAGAAAATTTGGGGGGAAAATTTGGAGGCAAATGAGGCATAACAGCACCATTAGCCACAATATAATACAATGATGCCAGGAAGAATTGTGTACCCCAGGAGAGTCTCTTTGGTTAATTTCCCAAGTCCTGTGCTCCCTCAATGACATCGTTCCTTTTCCAAAAGGAAAGGGTTGCAGAAGTATCCCAAATATTATGACCCCAAGTCCCAATAAGAGCTTTTACCTTGATTAAAAATATAATATCTTATTATTTCTTAAAAATATAATCCTCCCTAAGAACTAGAGAATAATGCAATATAAAATACATTTTATATTGTTTTTATTGTTTATATTGTTATTTTATATTGTTACATTTTATATTACACATCCTGCTCTAGACAGGATGTGTAAGCTACTCTAGAGTCATCAACCTTCAAAACCCAGCTCACATGCCACTTATTAAATATATAATAATAAAAACAAATGATCATTTCTTGGGTGCCTATTATGTGTCAGGACCATTGCAAATTGATTACTTATCAGGTGAGGAGCATTTAGGTATCATTTCATATGACGCTTACCTCCTTTGATATCTTATTAGATAAGTATAATTAGCCCATTATACTGATGAAGAAACTTAGATGAAGGCTTAGAAAGATTGACTAAGTTGCCCAAAGTTGCACAGACAGTCAATTGTGTTTGACTTGTTTGGGAAACGTAATCACTTTGGTTTGGCTTCTCACAGGGCATTCCAGAGAGTGAGATACAGAGTTAGGCATTCATTCATTCAACAGTAATTTATTGAGGACCTTCTTTGTGGTAGTGAAGGATCGTGAAATATGAGGGTGACACAGGAGTGAATAGAGGGAGCCTGGATCAGTGTGGAAGGTAAAGGAGGCCAGTTAAGTAAAGTCCTTGCAGGTCATATTACAGAACTATGCAAGCAGTGAAGCACTACTGTAGTTCTTCTTTTTTTTTTTTTTAAGTTAGGTTTATTGAGGTCTAATTTACACATAATAAAATTAATTCTCTTTAAATGCACATTTCCATGAGTTTTGACAAATGTATATTTTAGGTAGCCACCACTACAAACAAGAACATTTCCATCACCCAAAAATGCTCCCTTGTGGGGCACCTGGGTGGCTCAGTGGGTTAAAGTCTCTGCTTTCGGCTCAGGTCATGATCTCAGGGTCCTGGGATCGAGCCCCGCATCGGGCTCTCTGCTCAGCAGTGAGCCTGCTTCCCCCCTCCCCCTCTCTGCCTGCCTCTCTGCCTGCTTGTGATCTATGTCTGTCAAATAAATAAAAAATCTTTTTAAAAAAATGTTCCCTTGTGTTCTTCTCTTGCCATAGCAAGAACTGAACTATTCTCTGTCCCTCTAATTTTGACTTTTCCATAATATCTCATAAATGCAAAGATAGCATATTTTTGCTGTCTGGCTTCTTTAGTTTCACAAAATTAAGTTCCATGTATGTTATGCATTTCAGTGGCTCATACCTTTTACTGCTGAGTAGTATTCCATAATGCTAGATCATAGTTACTTTATTCACTTACCTAGTGATGAACATTTGGGTCATTTCCTGTCTTTGGCTATTATAAATAAAGCTGCTGTGAACATTCACATACAGATCTTAATGTGGACTAATGTTTTCATTTCTCTTGGGAAGATATGTAAGCTTAGAATTATTGGGTCAAGTGGTTAAGTGTTTGTTTAACCCTTTAAGATACTGACAAACTGGTTTTCAAGTGGATTCCCACCAGCAAGGTACAGCCAGTGGCTCCACAGTCTTACCAATGCTTAGTATTGCCAATCAACTAAATTATATCAATTATAGTGTGTGCATAATGCCATCTCGCTGTGTTTAAAATTGAATTCTTCAAATGAATAATGATGTGAAACATGGTTTCATGTGCTGATTGGCCACCTATATCTTGTTTGTTACTGTGTCTGTTTAAATCATTTGCCCGATTATATTGGGTACTTTGTCTTTTTATTACTGAGTTGTAAGATCTTTTTTCTTCCCTTCCATTGATATACCTATCTTTATACCAATCCTCCAACTCTGTTCATTTTTTGTTTTTGCTACCATAGGCCCTTTGTATTGTCACAGAAATTAAAAAATCAGCTTATTAATTTCTACCAAGAAAACTAAAATTACCCGTTGGAATTTTGATTAGATTTGAGTCTACAGACCAGCCTGGGGAGCACTAACATCTTAACCATGTTAGGTACTCTGATCCATGGATACATATTTCTGCATTTATTTTTAATTTTTTTATAAAAATATTTTGTAGTTTTTATCATATAGATCTTTCACAAATTTTATTAAGTACAACAACTCTAAGTAATTCTTATTTTTGATACCATTATGGTTTTGCTTTATTTAAGCTTCTAATATTTCACATATATTATAAATACACATTATTATTATTGATTTTTGAATACTGACCTCATATCATCATGCAACTGTGTTAAATTCACTTACTATAGTACCTTTTCTCTGCCACCTTAGAACTTTCTACTGGCTAACTGAACTGGCCATGACCTCCAGCCCAATACTGAATACAAATAGAGAGTGAGAACATCTTTGCCTTGTTTTTGATCTAATGGGAAATCATGTAAGTCTTTCACCATTAAGTCGGATGTTAGTTCTATGTTTTTTTGTAGATAGCATTTATTACATTGAGGGAGTTTAACTTCTAGTTTACTGAGAGTTTTTTATGAATATATGTTGAATTTTTCAAATGTTTTTCTTATGTCTATTAAAACATCCTTACTTTTTTTCTTTTTTAATCTGTTGATATGGTGTATTACATTGATAGATATTTTTGAATCTGAAAACAACTCTGCATCCTTGGGATAAACACCTTTTGCTCATGATATAACTCTTCATACCGATTTAATTTGACAATTTTTATAAGGGCAACATTAATATTGCACCTATGTTTACAATGGATATTGATCTGTAATTTTATTTCTTGTAATTTTTATTGTTATCAAGGTGATGAAATCGCACTAAATGAGATGTAAAGTATTATCTACTCTTCTATTTTTGGAAGACTGAGTATAATTGGTATTAGTTTTTCCTTAAATATTGGGTAGAAATACTAAATAATTTTTAACATCAATCTACTCCTAAGAGTAAGTCTATTGTTTTTCTTTGTGCTAAGAATGAAAAAAATCTAGACTTTGAATGAATAATGGACTGTTTTGAAGTCTGCTCCTAAGTATAAGTAGTGTTTTTTAAAAATATCTAAACATTTAAATATGCACACATAAACAATGGACTTTTTCTTATTCCTCTTCCAGCTTGGACTGTGACCCTTTATAACAGTCATATCATAAAAGAAGTATTCTGGATTGTCAGATGTTGGTCTATACAATGATAACTAAAGAATACAGTTTATGGGCTTTCCCTTTACCAACATCAAAAATAATCAGCCTATGGGGCGCCTGGGTGGCTTAGTGGGTTAAAGCCTCTGCCTTCGGCTCAGGTCATGATCCCAGGGTCCTGGGATCGAGCCCGCATTAGGGTCTCTGCTCTGTGCGGAGCCTGCTTCTGCCTCTCTCTTTCTGCTTGCCTCTCTGCCTACTTGTGATATCTGTCAAATAAATAAATAAAATCTTATAAAAATTATTTATAAAAAAAATCAGCCTATAGAATACACATGAGAAAATGTTCATCATCATTGGCCATCAGGGAAATTAAATCAAAACCACATCTAGATACCACCCTATACCAGTTAGAATGGCAAAGATTAACACGGCAGGAAACAACAGATGCTGGAGAGGATGTGGGAAAGGGCAACCCTCTTACACTGTTGGTAGGAATGCAAGTTGGTGCAGTCACTTTGGAAAACAGTGTGGAGATTCCTCAGAAAATTAAAAATACAGCTACCCTATGACCCGGCAATTACACTACAGGGTATTTACCCCAAAGATACAGATGCAGTGAAAAGAAGGGCCATATGTACCTCAATTTTCATAGCAGCAATGTCCACAATAGCCAAACTGTGGAAAGAGCCAAGGTGCCCTTTAACAGATGAATGGATAAAGACGTGGTCCATATTCACAATGCAATATTACTCAGCCATAAGAAAGGATGAATACCCAACATTTGCATCAACATGGATGGGACTGGAGGGGATTATGCTGAGTGAAATAAGTCAAGCAGAGAAATTCAATTATCATATGGTTTCACTTACTTGTGGAACGTAAGGAATAATGGGGGGGGGGGCATTAAGAGAAAGAAAGGAAAAGTGAATTGGGGCAAATCAGAGGGGGAGATGAACCATGAGAGTCTGTGGACTCTGAGAAACAATCTGAGGGCTTTAGTGGGCAGGGGGTGGGGAGATGGGTGAGCCTGGTAGTGGGTATTATGGAGGATACGTATTGCATGGAGCACTGGGTGTGGTGCATAAACAATAAATCTTGGAACACTGCAACAAAAACTAAAGATGTATTTTATAGTGACTAAAATAACACAATTTAAAAAAAAAAAGAAAAAAGAAAAATAATCAGCTTATAAGCAACACTTAAATTCCCCTGGGACCTTAGGAAGAGCTTCTAGACTAAAATCTATAGTGCAGGCCATGGCTATTCTCTTGTCTTACCTGGCTTGCTCATTCTATTCCTTCAGCTCACCTTTCACCTTTAGCATATCCTTGGACTGGCCATACACATTGTACCTTCATGTTAGCATGGTCCCTCCAGCAACCTGTTAGTTTGCCAGTACCTGTTATTTAATCAACATATGAACCACAAATGTCAATTCTAGGTTCCTCTGTCGCTGAGTTATGTCAGAATGGGATAGAAACTGAATCAAGGTTTCCTATAAAGAAATGGGTCATCTGAATCTTGAGTGGCATTTTCCTGCAATAAGTAAGCTAAGATCAGCAATAAAAAATTAATGTCTTTAAGAAATAAGAATAAGCAGGAAATAAGGCATTATATAAAGGAATATACTAAAAATTGAGCACTCTTGCCTTTTGTCTTTTAATATAAAGAACTGTGAGTGTTTTGTGAATTGTTACTTAACTCTTACCAAAGTTAAAATTATGTTGCCTAGGAGGAAAGCATATTTAAAGCTGTCCTCACAAAGAATCTCAATATATATACATATGCAGATATATTTTAAACATGGTTAAAATGTAATTCAAATAAAGTTTATGATCACTAAATTCTAAATTTATTTTCTTATTCCTTGAAATCTAGCCATTATTAGGTAGCTTGCTTATCTTAGTTGTAGGTAAACATTTTATTTATAGTCAATATCTAAAATTAAGTCTATAAATTAGCAATACTATTTAAATGATAGAATTAATTTTGTAAAAGCATACGATCCCCCCCTCATTCATTTGCAAAATTCAGCATGATTTAAAAACTTATTACATGAGTAAAATGAAAAACACATAGTAAGGAAAAGGTATAGATTAGGCTGGTTGGGAACTTCTGTTTTCCAGAAGTTTTCAGAGGTTCTTGATTCAAAATTAAACCAGGATCTCAACTCTAAGAAAAAAAAGTTTCTTATCTTACAGTTTTGGAAGTTATTGTTGTTGTGTTTTTTTTAATATAGCTGTTGCCAAATCAAAGATAAAATAGATAAATTCAAACTTTATTGCTTTAATTATTAAATAAGCCAAACCAAAACTTACTATTTTAATTATTATATAGCATTTGTTAAGTTAAAGAAGATATTCAAATCAAGGCCATATAACCACTAAAGAATTATGTTAAGATGCAATATCCTTTCCTTTTCAAAACCTAAGAAATCCAAGCTATATATTTTTCCTTATTTTAAAGAACAAAATAAAAATTGGAATCTTGTGAATCTTAGTTTAAATTCAGTACCAAACACAAATACACACTGCTTTTATGTATACTCATTTATATTATATCTTATATAGTTTCAAAAGAGTGATGAAGATTTATTTTAGGCAAATGATTAATTTATTTCAAAGGATCACTCAAATTGATAATTTAAAAATGTCTTTCTTATTTGCTTTATAGTTCAATTCATATTTTAATAATTTAAATTCCAATTATTATTGCCAAGATATTATAGGCAATTTTACATCCCATTAACCTTGCTTTGTTTTAATTATAAAGATCCTTTGTTAGATTCCTTTAAATGATCCAGTTTATAATTTCAGCCTGTCCTAGGGAGTACTTTAATTCAGCTGCACATTCATCAACTGTTTCTGTCCTGTTAATTGTAGACAACTGCACAATTGCTTTCTCTAGCTATGATTGATGAATTATATTCACAAGTATAGCTGTTAAGTAGGATAAACATTTATAACAATTTCCACTTAAAGATTTTTAACTTCATTCCCACAAGGACAAATTAAAAACTGATATTCTAACGACCAAGAGAAGGTGTTTTTTTATATGCTTCATTTTAAATTATTAGAAAAAGTTAAGAAAAAGACTGTATGTCCATGCAAATGAGATAAGAGTGTATAAAGAATTTAATTTGTGTTTAGCAAATAGGAGGCCTCAACAAATAGAAGCCAGATAAATGGAGTAATGTGTATTTAGTATAACTGCATCTCAACTATCTCACTATGATATTTTTTTTACCCGAAACTCCCAAGTTCAAATTTATGAAAGAGAAAGTTCCAAATTGAAAGGAGAGGAAGCAAACTATAAAACTGAGAGTCAGCAACTTCTGAATATATGTTGTAAGTAATGACAACAACAACAACAACAAAACTTCCATTTTTAAAGCCTGTGTTGCAGCAGTTACAATAAATGTCATATATTATTTCCAACCTTCAGAGAAAATGGGCAAGAAAGGTATTACACCCTTCTACAGATGTGAAACTATGTCAGAGGGAGATTATGTTACCTGCCTAGAGTCTGACAGTTTATCAATACAGGAACTGGCATTTGAACACTATACACATGATACATATATACGACGTGTTGTAACAGCCACTGCGGAAAGAACCCTACAAAACACACGATGACAAAACAGGCCCTAACACTGTATGGACGTACACACCAGGAGAACTGAAAGGTGCAATGAGAACACAGGAAGGCACCTCATCTGGAATAGGGATGGGGTATAGCTGTATAACCCTATAGGGATGGGGCCAAGGGTTGGCACGCAATGAAGACGTTTTTTCATTGAAGTATGAGAAATGAGTGTCTTAATGCAAATGCCCATCTTCTCTGTACTGTGGACGGCTGGGGAAAACATTCCAGTATCAAAGACAGCAGTCTCTATCTGGCCCCCCAACATCTGGGCCAGAGGCCTAAGGTTCCTATCTTTTCTCTCCCTTGTTTTTTTACACTGGTTATTTTCAACAGTCTCCATTCTTCTCAAATGTGACACCTACTTCTCCAAATTTTCTTCATTTTCAGTAAATGGTCCTACCTGTCAATTCATAGAGAAAACAGAGGTATCATCAAAAACCCCTTTGAGACCTGACGCCAACATAATTGCCTCTTTTCTCGGTGCTTTTCCGCAAGGGGCCAAGCCATGTACCTCTATCTCACTCTTCTAAGAGTATTCAGTGACCATTTAAAAAATACCTGAGTCCTTCCTTTCTTCCAAAAAATACCCCACTACCTCAAACCCACCTCCAGCAATCACCTTATCCATCCTCTTCTTGGCCAAACTCCTAAGAGTTGCGGTATGTGCGGACTACACTCATCTCCCACACATTCCTCAGCTCAGAACAACCTAGCTCCTGAACCCAGTTCTCTCATTAAATCACCACTTTCTCAGAAATCATTCCCTGAATCATCTGCTCCCTGTAGTACCCTTGACTTTGGCACATTTATTGTATCAGTAATTGTAAGACTGTTGTCCCCACGAGACTGTAATCTCTCTTACAGCAGGGCCTGGGTCTCTACCCAGCATCTTGAGCACATAGGAATTCACCAGCGGTACACGTGAATGAAATCAACATTGAGCGCCTCGTCACTGAATCCAGTGGTCTCTTTCATCCTAGCTTGAAAATCCCTTTGCTGACTGTTCATTTCATCTCAAACATTCTAGTCACCGTTCTTTCCTTCATTCCTCCAATAAATATTTGTGATTTTGAACTACGTGTTGGGTATTATTCCAGAAACCAGGAATAGATCAGTGAAGAGGATACAAGTTCTTAAAGAAAGTACATTTTGGTGGGGAAGATAGATGTGAACAACGAAAATAATCTGAGATGATCTTATTAACTGTTAAAACAGAGCCATGTGATGGAAGTGTGGTAACTCAATAAGACAGGTCAAGGGAGCCTCTCAGAGAAGGTGACATTTAAGCTGATTCCTAATGATAGAAAACAGCCAATAATGTACAGCTGTGGGGAAAGAGGATTCCCAGCAGGAACAGCAGTAAAATGGCCTCAGGTTCTCTGTTTGCTCCACACAGGTTCACTGAGAATTACATCTGTATTTTTATCTACCATTTACACATATAAGCTGAGGACGCCTAAATCCAAATCCCCCTTCTACCTGTCTCTTTGCAGAATTAGAGACCCAAGTTCAAGATGTGTATTCAACATTTTCACTCAGAGATTTCACAGGTGCTACAAAATCAGCGTAACCAAAGGTGAAACCATCTCCCACCCAGTCCATGTCCTTCCTTCTGTATTGTTCTAAGTAAGCGATACTTACAGTATAAACTATCCAGCTTAAAAGCCAGAAATCAAGTTATCCTTGATTCCTTCTTTTCCCTCTCATACTTCAATCTATCAGCAATTCTCTAGACTTAATTTCTAAAGGATACTTTAATTCTGTCCACTTCTTCCTTCCTCATACCACTAGTAGTCAGTCTATGACACCATCATCTTAAATGAGATTACTGAACCTCTGATTAAATTCAGCCTAGAGCCCCTGAAGTCCATTTGCCACAGTGTGGATTATGCCTAGCTCTCTTCAATTATATCACAGCACCCTTAGCATAGCTTAGAAACCCCTTCATGGCATGACTCTTGCCAGCGATCCTTGCCATGAAGGGATGACCTTGCCTCTACATGGCTGGCATATGACAGGCACTTAAATAGCTCTTAGCTGACTAAAAAGAGCTGTCCAGCAACATGTCTTGCTGTCTCTTGCTTCCAGGCTTTGATATCACACCATTCCCTTGGCCCAGATTCTTTCACTGAGCTATCTTCTAACCATCTCTCAGTTCTCAATGAAGATGGCATTCTATTTGTATACACTTCTTTTGGGAGCCTCCTGGATTTTTTTTACTTTTATAGACTATTTTTAGAGAATTTTAGGTTCACAGCAACCTTGAGTAGAAGACATAGAGATTTCCCAGATATCCGCTCCTCACACACAGGCTTTCCCCCATTATCACCATCCCCTATCAGAGTGGTACATTTGTAACAAATGATGAACCTAACTTAATATAGTATTATCACTTAAGGTCAATAGTTTACATTAGAGATCACTTTCAGTGTTTTACATTCTATGGGTTTCAATAAATGTATAATGACATGTATCCACTATTATAGTATCAAACAGAGTAGATTCACTGGCCCGAAAAATCCTCTGTGTTCTGCCTATTTATGCCTTCCTCCTCCTTAACCCCTGGCAACTACTAATCTTTTTACTGTCTCCATAGTCTCACCTTTTCAAGAATGTCATATGGTTGGAATCATAGAGTAGGTAGCCTTTTCAGATTGGCTTTTTCTACTTAGTAATATGCAACTAAGGTTTCTCCATGTCTTTTCATGGTTTGACAGCTCATATATACTTTTTTTTTTTTTTTTTGGTAAAGACTTTATTTATTTGACAGAGAGAGCAAAAGAGAGAGAGAGGGAGAGAGAGCGCACAAGCAGGGGGAGTGGCAGAGGGAGAGGGAGAGGGAGAAGGAGGTTTACCACTGAGCAGAGAGCCCAATAGGAGGCTTGATCACAGGACCCTAAGATCATGACCTGAGCTGAAGGCAGATGCTTAGTTGACTCAGCCACCCAGGTACCCTGACAGCTCATTTCTTATTATCATTAGATAATAAATATTCCATTGTCTGCTTATACCACATCAATAAATGGGTATCTACTTATCCATTCATGTACTGAAGGACATCTTGGTCGCTTCCATGGTTCGGCAATTATGAATAAAGTGGTATAAACATCTGTGTGCAGGTTTTTACATGAACATAAGTTTTCAAGTCCTCTGAGAAGATATAAGGGAGAATAACTGCTAGATCTGCAGTAAGAATATGTTAAGTTTTGTAAAAAAAACTACCAACCTATTCTGCAAAGTGGCTATACCATTCTGTATTCTCACCACCAGTGAATGAGAGTTCCTGCTGCTCTACATCCTGGTCAGCACTTGGTGTTGTCAGCGGTCCAGATTTTGGTCATTCTATTAGGTGAGTAGTAGTATCTCATTGTTGTTTTGATTTGTATTTCCCTGATGACTTATGATGACAGGCATATTTTTCTAAGCTTATTTGCTGTATGTATATCTTCTTTGCTGAGGTGTCTGTTAAGGTTTTTCGCTCATTTTAAAATCAGGTTATTTTCTTATTGTTGAATTTTAAGAGTTCTTTGTATATTTTAGAGAACAGTCCTTTATCAGAAGTGTCTTTTGCAAATATTTTCTCCCAGTCTGTGGCTTGTCTTTTCATTCTCTTGACTCTGACTTTTGTAAAATGGAAGTATTTAATTTTAATTTAGTCTAGAATCAACTCTTTCTTTCATGGATCATGTCTTTGGTATTATATCTAAACAGTCATCACCAAACCCAAGGTCATCCAGACTTTCTCCTATGTTATCTTCTATACACTTCATAGTTTTGTATCTTACATTCAGATCTCAGATCCATTTTGAGTTAATTTTTGTGAAGACTATAAGGTCTGTATCAAGGTTTATTTTTTTGCATGTGGATGTCTAGCACCATTTATTGAAAATGCTACCTTTGTTCTATTGTATTGGTTTTTCTTAGATAAGTTTTTTGAAAACCCTGATATTCCTACCACTGGAGAATATACCCTTTTCAGTCTAGATTAAGCGTCTTGTCTTATACTTGTATTAATACCTATACCATCTCTATCACAGCACCCTTATAATATTGTATGTGTTATTCTACTATTTGCCTTTTCCCAAAAATTCAGAACCATGTTTGTCTCTTTCACTTCTCTATTCTCATCTCCTATAATAGTATTTGGTATGTAGTAGGCGCTGAATAGACATTTGCTATATTCATGTACACATAATCTATTCTTTCATATTATAACTATTCATGTTTTAATTTTTGTTCCAAAATCATCTTTCTTAACAATTGGTATGAAAAACGAAAACAAAAATCTATAATAGAACAAATAACATTATGGTGAACATTTTGAAGGTTTCTATAATTCCAACTCTTTTCCTAAAAAACAAAATAAAATGAACTCCAACCTCTATCACTGAACAGTACAATAGGATCAAAACTAAAACCTCTGGTATCAGCAAATGTTCCCCCCTTCTCTTTTCTAAGACAATAGCTATAATCTTAAGTGCTGAAGATTCAATTATATTAACTCTTCAGAGAGTTACTGACGACAAGATAATTTCTGTTTTTTTCCTTCACAGTTGAAACAAATTGACAAAATTAGCATGTATGTGAATTGAGAGATTTCTATAACTGATATGAAAATGAATAGTCTGGGAAACATTTTTTTTTCTATTTTCATCCCCTTAAGATGGATAATAATAATGATCAATTTTTATCACAAAAAAGTTTTATAAGAACTATAGTATGCTATTATTATGTAAAATTAGTATTTATATTATAAAAGAAAACTGTTATTTTCCTGCATCTTTTGCTTTGTGGTGAATGTAAAACTCACTCTAACTTTTAGAGATGTGTTATTATGACTAAAAATAATTCAGTCATGGAATATGTAAGTTAGGAATATACAATAAAATGAATTATAAAAACAGAGGTTATGTCTCTGAATTACAATAAAGTGATAGGGGAAAACTATTACTAAAAAGGAATCCTAAGGAGCATTTAATTTTTTTTTTAAATCGGTTTCATTACCATATATAAACTAATTTTCAAAGAATTTCCTGTAAAATATTCTTTCATGACATCTCCCTGGACAAAGAGAAGTTTTATATACAGTAAGCATTATTCCCTTATCATCAACTTAATTAAATATAGTTTCAAATAAGAAGTAAATAGATTATGCCAAATAGTCAGTTGTTATTTTTCAGAGAATATGTTATATCATAGAAAAAACATTGTAATGGATGCAGGTCATTGGCTGACAGAAGCCATACATCTCAAAATGGTGACAGTTAACATCTGTCTCAATGTATCCACTGCCAATAAAGTATTGGAAAAATCACAGTGAACAACTGTTTATCCTAAAGTGATAAATATAATAATGGGCCCAAACATAAATTTACTTACAGCATCATCTTAACAATGGGGTATATGAATTCCTAACCTGACCATATTTAACATTCTTCACATTTCCAGTTGGATATCCAAGAGCATGATATGTTCAGGTAAAACTACTTCACATGAACTGAGATGGGCTGAGGGAGCAAACACTGAGCATGGCTTTGAAAACAGATGGAGTGGCAGATGGGACTGCAGACTGGGTTCAATTGATATGTGTTAAACAACTTTACTACCCAGTAAGATGGGGCTCAAATCTTACAAACACCTTATAAAGTTTGTTCCTTTAGCTGATAGATGCTTTTCCCAACCCTAAAAATATGATTTATATCTTAAACTTTGTTCCTTTTAATTACTTGTGTGATAAATTATTTAAGTCAAGTATATTTTCTTACTCATTTTTGGAACAGATGGTAGGAGAGCAGTTGCCTAGTGGAATGAAATGTACATGAATTAATTGTCTAAAAATTGTAAAATTAATTACCTTCCTTCATTGATGAGTTCAATAAATGCAAGTCCTGCATTCTTCTGAATAGAATTCTGCCATTCCTAAAGGAGAAACCAAACCAAATATTAGAAAAATGAGCATGTAAACAAAAGTAACATCTCGTTTAAGGATCATATTGATGTTAACAACTTCCATGTTACATTATTTCTAAATCTTTAAAAATATTTCTAACAAATGTTAAAATATTTTGTAAGAAATCGAAATTTTACAGTAGCTCTGTATCACTTATTTCAGAAGGTGCTTTTGAATTTGAATTCCCAGTAAATCTCAGGCTTGACATGGATTGAGAAAGTGAGGCACAGGTTACACTAGGCTCTCAGCACAAAGCCTCCTTCCAAAAGAAATAAAATAACTAGTCATGCAACCATACAAGCACTAGAATCATTTGGGAAAGAAAATAGTAGCCTGAATATAGAGATTTTTCACTGAGGCTGCAAAACAAAAATCAGAATTATATATAAGAGATTTAAATTGATGTGGAAATTAAATGTTCTAGTTACACATGCATTCCAAGTGACTGAAAAGTACATAGGAAAAAGGGTTACGGATGAAAGAATGAATGAATGAATTCTTTTGAATTTGCAAGAAAAAGGGGGGGAGAAAATAATATTAAATATTAAAACTATATCCAAATGAAACCTCTCTTTGCTAATCTAGTTTAGAAAATATTTGTTCATTTGGCAGTTCCACAGTGTCATCATTATAAATTTGTGATTGTTATTTAGTGTTTTGGATTAGCAATTATTTTGTACTCTTCCAATGGCATATTTAGAATAGGCCTTAGCCATTTTTTAAGGGATATTGGTTTATTTTAGTGATTTCAATTTTTTGCTTTTTGATATAGTTGGTAAATTGCATTTTTTGGATTAAAAATCACATCCCTTTCAATAATACTATAAATAAATGCCTCCTTCATACATTTTATACAAAATCCCTATTGGTCACTCACATCACTCATCTATAGATACTTTTTCTCCATGAGAAAAGTTGCTAAATTGCTACACATCGAGGTAGTCAGCTGACTTGTCACAAATTCACCTTCACAAAAAACAGACTCTATGTCAACCCTTCCCTCTACTCTTGATCATATTGCCTTTTTAAAGTTTTGCATACATACTGGGAATAAATGTGGTCCCCAAAAGTAGGTACTTGGGTTTGTAAATACTTTCTGCTCGAAGTAAATCTGTGAAGAATTATAGAAGAATGCATCATGAATCTATGTTTCCCCAGAAGGGAGAATCAACAACTTGGGAAAAGAGATGTGGAAGCCAGAGGACAGTAATGATCTTACAAAGGCCTAAATGGTTCTATGGTTTGCTAAATGGTTTTAGCAAAGCCACTTTTAGCTATCGTATATAATCTTTAATGAAAATTCATCTAAATTATAAGATCACTATATCATTTTACAGTGCTTATTAAAACTTTAAAATCATTTCTGTTGAAAATTACAGCAAACTATTTTAATAAAGATAATAAATAATAAAATGGTTTCTATTATCATCCTTTTATATATTTTGTATATTCCCATATATTTATTGCAAACCAATATCCCACAAAATGTGCAAATTTCTCAGGAATACTTGATATTTATTGTGATACTAGCTTCGAGAGAAAACTGACTCTTATTTAACAAGAATCATGACACTCAAGAATAAATTCCTACAGACAACTTCTTAAACATGATTTCCTTTATAATACTGTTTGTACACCAAGGCTCTTTTATCAGCAGAAACTTTAATATGCATAGGATTTTTCAAGAAGATATTTCAAAGTACATATTCAGGTACTACATATGCATCCCAAATTATACCGTGTCTAAAAGATCATAGAGTAAAATGTTTTAAAAACTGTTCAGATCAAAGATCAAACAAAAGATACCTGTGAGGTGCCTCAGCCCATAAGACACTAATTTGCAATCTTTGATAAAGGAACATCAGAAATAACTCTGAGTCAAGTCAAGGACATTAGAGTTTAAAGGATGAGAAAGCCAATGAAAGTGTATGACTGCAAAACTTCATTCAAGAATATATGTTTTAGAAGAGTGAGTTGTCATTTTTGAGCAAGAGGAAACAGTAGAAGATCGTTTTATATGCCTTTCTAGAAGAGAGAGAGTAAGGGCCTATACTACACTGGTATTTCGAATAGGGAAATGGAAATTAAGAGACAATACAAAGAAAAGATGTCAGGACTGGATGAAAAATTGGATTTAAGGGCTAAAGTAAAAAAGTGGAACAACACAGAGTTTAAGTTTTTAGCATGAATGATAGAAATAATGTTAATATTACTATGCAAATAACAGTACACATTTAAGGAAAATCATAGGGTTGTCTTTTTTTTTAAATTAACATATAATGTATTATTTGTTTCAGGGGTACAGGCCTGTGATTCATCAGTCTTACACAATTCACAGCACTCACCATAGCACATACCCTCCCCATTGTCCATCACCAAGCCACTCCATCCCTCCCACCCCTAGGGTTGTCTTAAGTTCATATTTGTTGGATTTAGAGTGATGATGGTATATCAAAATGGAATGTGGATTTTGGAATTATTTGCACGAAAATATTGATTAATGCAAACCATCAGGCAAAAGTCTCTAAAGACAGAATGAGCACTGGATGTTATATGCAACCGATGAATCTCTAAATTCTACCTCTGAAACTAATAATGTACTATATGTTAACTAAATTGAATTTAAATAAAAATTGTTTAAAAAAGAAGAAAAAACACAAGGAGGATCAAAAGACCTAGGTCTGGATGAATTTTGGGAATCACTCATGTTTTTAAGATTAGGAAAGGAAGCTGAAAACAGGCATAAGAAAAGATCTAACAAAATTTAAGAATAGCAGCAAAATATTATAGTACCATTTAAAAGAAAATAGTTCACTTATTCCACAGGCTTAACATAACAAAAACATACAAATAAAACCCTTTGATCATTAACATTCTCTTTTTTAATGATTAAGGATTTAAGTTTTATTGCATGTGAACTATAAAACACAAAATATGGTAAAGCACAAAGTGCATGAAACATACATTGAAAAGCACAAAAAAACAAAAAAGATGCCATTCCAAGGGAGGGGAGAGAAAGCTAAAAACACACTGGCTGTAGCTCAGAAGTGGCACAGGAGCTGATGCCTGAACTGGCTCTGGGTCTGGAGCTGCCCATCTCTGATGCTGGAGGATCTGGGAACAGAGTTGGCGCTAGATGTAGCTAGATCAGCTCTAGAGATGATGCCAAATCTGGCTGTATCTCAGACTGCAATGCTAGAGGTGGTTGTGGAACTAACTCTAGTTCTGGGCTGACTTCATGGATGTTGCCAGACCTGGTATGAAAATCGGTGATGGAGCGGACTCCAGTCTGGAGCTGATAGTGTCTCTGAGTCTAGAACTGGAGCTGCCACTAAGTCTGGAGCTGGTATGAGAGCTCCTGCTGGGGTTGGCTGTAGCTCTGCAGCTAGCCCTAGCACTATTTCTGGAGCTAGTGCAGAAAGGGGCTCTAGCTCCAGAGTTGCTGCTAGGATGAGTTCTGGACTTGGCCCTAGCTCTGCAGTTGCTGCTGAAGCAAGTACTGCCAATTAATGACGGAACTCCCTCTATCCCTGGAGCTGGCTGTAGCCTCTGCTCTGTAGCTGGTCTGGAGTGGATTCTAGCTGCAGAGCTGGCACTGATTTCAGCTCTGGAGATGGAGGAGGTCCCAGAGCTGTGTGAAGCTCTAGAGCTTATTCAAGAGCTGGCCCAAGCTATAGGTGCTGCAGCTGGGTCCAGACTTGACATAAGAGCTGCTGCCTAAGCTACTAATAGCACTTTCGAAGTCATTAGCTAGAGTTGGCAACCTGACATGAAAGACACAGACCAAGACAAGAGTACAGAAGAGATACTGGGGACAGCCACAACAACACAACAAAAAAGGAAACTGGAAAATGAGAGAAAATTAAACAACAGGAAAAAAATCTGTAATTACATGGTTGAGATACGTGAAGATATTGCAAACATCCAAAAAAAAAAAAAGGGGGGGGGGAGAAAAGAAAAAAAGCAAGCAAGCAAGAAGCTTAAAAGACAAAGGCACAAGCATCTCCCCAAAGTATAGAAGAAAAGATAAGGTGCTATCAAAAAGATAAAGGGATGAAACAACAGTACAACAACAAAAATAAAGAAATAAGGGAATTAGAGGATCTCCAATAGAAAGGCCATATACATTGAGTAGGAACTGTAGAAAGAGTGAATAGGGAAGAGAGAATGGGGAACAGGGAAGAGAGGAAATTATCAAATAAATTTAAAACTGTTCCCAGAAATGAAATATCTGACTTAAAACCCCTAGCAAACCACATTATCATAAAATTCTCCTTAACATGAGGGTCAAGGAAAAGGCTAACAAGAAAAAAATTTGTACAAAGAATCAAGAATAAGAATGAAACTTAACTTCTCAACAGTAAAGCTAGAAAAGAGAAGAAAAGGAAACACTGCCTGCATGGTTATGGAGAACGTAACACTCAGAACACAATATCCACCCCAACTATCAATAACATCCGAAGATAGACTAGTTTCAGACATGCATAAACATTTGTTTTTCACCCATTCTCTTTCCAGAACATAGTGATGGTGTACTCTGCCAAAACGAGGGTGTCTCTCCCACAGGAGAGACAAGATTATGTTGTGACAGTTACTGAACCTCAGGGGCTTAAACAACAAAGATGTATTTCTTGCTCAAGCTCCATGTCCATTGCGGGTGTTCTCCTCTATACCCTCATAAACCTCACTCTGGGAGCCAGGCAGACAACGCAGCCATTGTCTGGAACACTGTTGGCTGCCAAGGCGGAAATAGTTAATTTTTATCAGATTACAGAGAGTAAAAAATTTTGAATGACAATTTATAATAGCCATATATATAGTTTTGACTTCAGAGTTGTTTTTTGGATAAGCAGGCAAAATAATTCCTTAGTTTGCTGATGACAATATAATGCTATTGACAGGCTTTGTTATTTGAGTTCAACTTCTTCCTCAGAAAGGCTGAAGTGAGAATTGTTCTTTTCTCAAAATTCTTACCTAAATCAGAGCTCACAAAAGAGGCTCTATCTCGTTTTTCTGTCACCTCTCATTTTCTTTCCTCAGGCAGAAATAGGCATCAAATAATTAAGTGACACAGAATTTTAAAACAACATAAACTGAAATACCAATTTTCCAAAATGGAGTTCAACATTCGCTAGCTTAAAAGTATTTTTCTATATGTCTCTAAACCTCAATTTACTCTTTTTATGTTTTATGTATGCACTATATGATTAGATCTTAGGTACTGCATCTTTGAAGGAGAAGCCGCATTTTATTCATCTCTAGTAACTAAACAGCCAGAAGAAACAAATGATGTAATTTCTACAATGACTATACTACAGCATTAAGGCAACAAGAGGTCAATTATATTAGGTTAGTGACATTGGATGGAAAACAAAGAAAAAAAATCCTATGAATAAAATTTAAGAAATATTGTATTCCCTAGTATCTACTTTCTAGTGTCTATTGATAGTTATTTGCTATCCAAATTTGAGTATTTTCTTCCTTATGATAGAAGTCTACTGGGTTGCACATTAACATGTTATGAATGGGAATAGAGTAATTTTGCAGGCTTTGACTTAAGTAAGGGTCAAAGTGGATTCCACCTAATGTTAAATAAATATAATTCAAGTTCTGAAGGTTTTCAAAATTCCCAAATAACTGTAACAACCAATATGCATAATTTCAATTTATGAAGTCAATTTCAGTTAACCACATTAGCAACCAAGGTCACAAAAATTCTACCAATTGTCTTTCTTTAAGAGGAATTAAGGTTTTCGTTTTTCAAATTGTGGTATGCGATAAAAGTCCAAGGCAGGAGATAAACAAAGTCCCAGGTGGATATACACAGTAATCTCTCTGGCATCTGAGGGAAAAACAAGCCAAGTAATTTAATTCAAAATTATGAGTAATATAGGTATAACACAGTAAAATTTAAAATATGAATTTTAAAACAGAAGAACAAATAATGTTGGTGCTTACAGTGGGCTGCATGGGGTATAGTTACGTCCCCTTTCCCTCCTTCCAACTATGCTGCAGTCCAAGGGGCTGCTTCAATAGAAGAGTTGGAAAAGCAACAACCTAAGCCACAGAAATAGCACTAGAACTAGAGATTTTAAGTATGTTTGCATCAGCAGTTGTCTGGGATTTAGAGACTTCAGTCTCTCCTGGTTTTGGTGAATTTTAAACAAACAGATTTCATAAGGCAATGAAGAAAACAGAATTTTTCTTTCAACTACTTAGAAAAACTAAATGAGAGAGAGAAAAGGGGACAGCAAATATTCCTCACAAGATGAAGTATATCTTCCCTCTCAGAAAATGTCAGGATCGAATGTGTTTTTAAAACTTACATAATAATTTCTGAGTGACAGTTGTAAAAGCACAAATTATTTAGGCATCTTTATTTGAAAATTCCAAACTCAGAAAAATATGGTCCCCAGCACAGAATAGTAAATAAAAACACAAGTGTGCAAAGAAAAAAACTGGAATGTGAAGGGAAAAGTATCCTATAGGAAAACTATAACTTGTAACAACAGTTTATGTTGGCAAGACAATAAATCTTTTTTTGAGTGGGGAGCAGGGTGAGGAGCAGAGGGAGAGGGAGAAGCAGACTCTCGGCTGAGCAGGGAGCCTGATGCGGAGCTCTGTCGCAGGACCCTGGGATCATGACCTGAGCTGGAGGCAGAAGCTTAATTGAATGCGTCACCCAGGCACCCTGACAAAGCAATAAATCTTCAAGTGTTTAAAAAGAAATGATTATTTTAGAACTTTGGAAATGGGATCATTCCTAAATCATTATTTTCTCAATGCCTAATACTTTCATTAGTCAGGAAACAGTCCTTCCGAAATATAATTCTTTGTATTTTGTAGTGATTTACTCACACATATGTCTCACCACTAGATCATAAATCGGTTAATGAAAGGAAGGATCTTATTTTATTTAACTATACATACTTACTAAGTAGCTGGTGTCTGGCATACTGCATAGACTCAACGTATTTTTGTTGTTGAACTGAATTTAATCCTCCCAAATCAAGGGTATCACTTAAATCTATGGTTCTCAATCTGGCTGAACAAAAGAATCAACAGGGGAATTCTTAAAAAGTACCAATCGTAACAGAATAATCTCCAAGGATAGGGCCCAGGCAGAGAATAACTTAGTCATGAGGTGATGTATATATTTTCCTTCAAGTTGATCGATTATTTAAGTTTCATTTCTAAATTAGCATATTACCGTATCATAATTACATAATTTACACCATAATCATTGAAGTATCCACATCTCTAAACTAACATCATTATGAAGGCCCTTTTCAGCTCTGACATGGCATTTCATTCCCATGAGTGGTATTTTTGTAAGACTGAAAGTGTTAACTTATTGTGACCGTGTAAAAAAAAAAAGTGAGTAACGAATGAGGCTAGGCGACAATCATATTCTTTTATGTTGATGCACATTTGATTTTGTATTTCAAAAAATGAGTTTTTAAAAAAGATTTATTGAGAGACAGAGAGAGCGAGAGGAAAGAGACAGAGTGAGTGTGTCCAAGTGCAAGGGGCAGAGGTAGAGTGAGAGAATCCCAGGCAGATTCCGTGCTAAGCAGGAAGCCTGATGTGGGGCTCAATCTCATGGCCCTGAGATCACGACCTGAGCCAAAACCAAGAGTTGGACACTTAAGTGATTCAGCCACCCAGACACCCCAAAAAGTGTTTCTTAAATGTACACTACCATGAAACTGGGATTCTAGGAGTTTCAAAAGAATACCTAGGTTAAATATTGAAAGGATGACAAGAAAAGTACTTGCATAGAAAGGAACTAAGTGTTGCAGTTGCTAACATAGGAATTACACTGAAGTTGATAAATGGGATATGGCTGGACAGAGAAGACACTTTAATCACTGTCTTAGCTTTCTAACAATTCCCTCTGACAGGTAGACTTAGAGAAATTACTTAAAACAAGGGAAATGGATACATGAGAATGTACACAGAAGGATAATAACTTATTGTCATTTCAACAAAGACAATCTTTTGACAATGTCAGGAAAAAAGTGTACTTTAAAATTGTGTCTACAAATGATTCCAGAAAGTCTTCTAACATTTAAGAAAACACACACACACACACACACACACACACATGCACTCATTCAACTCCTGAAAAAAAAAAAAGAACATCCATAAGAAAAGGTATAAATTAAATATAGGCATCAAATTTTTGTCTTCATGGGAAACATACTAAACTGGGTTTGAATGCCTGCAGAGAGCTGCCAAGTCTTAAGACAGCTTTGTCATAATTTTTTAACTCTTCTGTATGGATGCATAAAATTTCCTCAAGATGAAGGTCTTTTTCAGAGAAATGGATATCAAGTTAAGGATCCTTTGAAACTAAACACTTTGAAGACAAATAGGTTCCAGAAGGATGACAATGAAATCCCTATGTTCTCTTCAACAATCACTTCATGGTAGTTAGATGACCTAGTACAAATCTCAGACACAGGACATAATTTTTTTTTCCCACCAGTTTTTCCTCATCTACGTCAGCTCAGTGCATATTTCTCTTTCCCTTTAGCTTTGTATACAATTAGGTAAACCAACTTAATGTCCTTCAAGACTCAATTCATCTCAAAATCTTTGAAAATATAGAAAATATTTCAGGGTAAAAAAGGGAGGTTAAATTGAGATCTTGTCTTCAGGAACTCCAGAACTGATTTTTACTTTCTATATTCTTAATGTCTATTTATCATTTACGGCCATTAAAAGAGGTTGGCAAGTGCCTCAAAAATTTTTCTAGTGAATGTTCATTATAACTGGCACACTTATTAATTCTCTGCAGTAAGAGAAATGAATAAGTACAAGGATCAAAGTAAAAATGTACTATATATAGAGAAAACTAGATATATGTCATGTTTTCAATGTATACAAAAATAATGAAAATAAATATTCAAGTATTCAACATATCATCTGTTCTCATTTTCACTGCTTTTGTTTGTTTGTTTAAGATTTTATTTATTTACTTGACAGACAAGTAGGCAGAGAGGCAGGCAGAGAGAGAGAAGAGGAAGCAGGCACCCTGCTGAGCAGAGAGCCTGAAGCGGGACTCAATCCCAGGACCCTGGGATCATGACCTGAGCCGAAGGTAGAGGCTTTAACCTACTGAGCCACCTAGACACCCCTTCATTGCTTATTTTTGTGAACATCTTACTAAAAGCATTATAGGTAAAATTGGATATAAAAAATGAATAATCAATAGCAAGGAGATTATTAATATGAAAGTCAACCACAGAAAAATCATTAGGTAATATGGAAATATATCTAGTGGGTTACTAAAATTGGTGTATCATATAAACAGAGGTTTCCCTGGATCTTAACAGATCACTAAATTATATAAACATATTAACACTTTTTATTACAAATATTCTTATGTGTGTGTATATGTACATATACATATACACATAAACATATACTTGCATTTGTATTTCTAATGAAAAATAATCTAGGATGTTTTACAAGGTACTTTTAAACAGCTTTTTTTCTATAACTGTGAATACATACAATAAATAAGCATATTATATGCTATGTTAAGTTACTGAGGATACTTCTTCCTTGGTGAGAAAACATCTGCTACTAGAAATGACCAGAAAAACATAAAGAAATAATAACTTTATTAAATATAAAAATAGAGGCAATGTTTAATATTTTCTATTTAGTAGGAAAACAGTAAAAGCTAGGATAGGATTTTTAAAATTTTTTTTTAAAAAGATTTTATTTATTTATTTGACAGAGAAAGAGAGAGAGAGAGCACAAGCAGGGGAGCTTCAGAGGGAGAGGGAGAAGCAGGCTCCCTGCTGAGCAGGGACCCTCCCCCCCAGTGTGGGACTTGTTCTCAGGACCCTGAGATCATGACCTGAGCCAAAGGCAAACACTTAACCAACTGAACCACCCAGGTGTCCCAAGAACAGGATAAAAAAAAAAAAACCATTTAAATTTGTGCCTTTTTAATTAAAAAATTATAAATTTAAATAAAAAACTAAAAACAAATATGTAACATTTAAAATATCTGGGTTTATCTCATTCAAATATGCAGTTTAAAATTTAATGCTAATGTGGTTTTAAAGGACTTCAGTTTGCTACAACAATAACTTTTAAAACTTGAAAATAAAACAAATCCCGTTCTGGTCTATAATCAATGAAAGAACAGGACTATCTTTCTCTAATTTCCATGATTTATCATGGAAAAGGTATTTACTTCTGTTCAACAAAATTCATTTCTGGAGAGCATACTGCATGTTTGAGTCATGACTGATGTACTACTATTTTATCTTAAGTTGCACTGTACTGCTAATATTACTCTTTGATGATCTTTGAGTGTCATATTTTTCTAGGGCTGAGAATTAGTGTATCAGTAGATTGATTCTCAAAACACAATAACTTAAGAAAAGTATACAGTAAAATATAAATATAAAGGAAATTATACCATTAGCTTAAGAGCTCCAGACTGTATTTAACTATGGCATAAAAATGCTGGGTATTATTAAGCTACTATGCAAGTTCAGTTTCTCAAAAACTGTTCATATATAACCTAATGATACAACAGACATTTGATATTTCTCAAGATGTACATCCTAAGACCTTTGTATTTAGTCATGTTTTGAGACTACCACCTAGGCCTATACTATATGCCACAATAAAAGATCATTATAAAAACTGCCTTATTTTCAAGAATAAATAGAAAATAACCATGTTGCTATGCGCTGTTGATGCTTTGCTGCTGCTTGGCTAATTCATTCCCACATACCAAATTTGTAGCACACACAATCTCAATTCATGCCTTGGTAAAATAATAAATCACACTATTCCAGTCATCTATGTTACCACTTAGGAACAGAAGGAACTTTCAGTGTTAAATCCTGAATGCTAAGATCCTGTCATGCGTCACTGGCATAAAGCAGAATTATGTATAGTTACATTAAATATTTTTTTTACATTAAATATTTTATATTTAGTCATGAATAATCATGTAGCAATAGGTGTATAAGCCAGTATAAGAATGTTAGTGTTGTAGAAACTTAGATCTCATCATTTTTAGCCCACTGTAAGAATCTTTGACACACAATTAGCTGATTTTTGCTTGGACAACTACAATATTCTGGGATTCTGGAAAAGCTTATTCTACTTTTGGATTATATTAATATTAAACAACAAGGGGCACCTGGGTGGCTCAGTGGGTTAAAGCCTCTGCTTTCAGCTTGGGTCATGGTCCCAGGGTCCTGGTATCGAGCCCCACATCGGCTCTCTGCTCAGTGGGGAGCCTGCTTCCTCCTCTCTCTCTGCCTGCCTCTCTGCCTACTTGTGATCTCTGTCAAATAAATAAATAAAATCTAACCAAAAAACAACAACAACAAAAAACCCCCCAAAAGCACAGATAGTCATATATGAAAGGGAGAGCTGTGGTGACCAAGACAGCATCTATTACTCACATGTGGCTATTACAGGTACATGAAATGCAGCTAGTAGGAACTGATATGAGTTCTAGTAAAAAGTATATACCTGGTTAGTTTTAAATAATTGATAAACTTGTGTGGTGTTTGGACTTCTGAAAACAACCTGAGGGTTTTGAGGGGTCAGGGGTGGGAGGTTGGGGGAACAGGTGGTGGGTAATGGGGAGGGCAAGTTTTGCATGGAGCACTGGGTGTTGTGCAAAAAGAATGAATACTGTTACGCTGAAAAAATAAATAAAATGGAAAAAAAAAATGACTTGTAAAGTTAGCTCCCTCAAGGGACTGTTGCTTGTGAGTAAAATTGTGTTTGTCATTATAATTAACACAAGCTAGTAACAAGGTCATCAAACCAATTTTAAAACAATAAAAAAGGGCATGTGGGTGGCTCAAATGGTTAAGCGTCTGCTTTTGTTCAGGTCATGGTCCTGGGGTCCTGGGATCGAGTCCTGCATCAGGTTTCCTGTTCAATGGTGAGCCTCCTTCTTCCTCTACCTCTCTCTCTATATATCTCTCTCTCTATTTCTAATGAATAAATAAAATCTTTAAAAAAATAAAATAAAAAATGAAAACAGTAAAAAAGTGTCCACAAGTGTGCGTGTGTGTGTGTTCACACACACACACATCTATCTGATTTGAAAGACTTATTATAAAAAACGGGATATAAAATCTCAACTATTTTTATATTAATCACATGTTGAAATGATACTTAGGTTAAATAAAATATATTAAAATTAATCCCATCTGTGGCTTTTTTACCTTTCTAAATGTGGTGATTGGAAAATTCTAAATTGTACATGACTCACATTTCATTTTTTCAAACGATACTGTTATAGAGTACCAATTGGGAAAGCAATTTGTAAACCACTGCTGTTACAAGAACAATTTCCACTTATACTAATAACAAAAGAAATAACTTTGCATTTATGTGTAGAAATGTAGTTTGAAAGAATATTTATTCAGTGACTAATTGTTATTACTCCTGAGTAATGAAAATATGAGGTAAGGGCAAATTATATTTAACCTTCTACTATTTTAAAATTGTTTTTCCTTTAATGTACAGGAAATACTCTTGAATTAGATATCATCTTGGGCATATACACTTAAATGATTTTCAATAAGGGTACCAAGATGATTCAATGGAAAAGAATGGTCTCTTCAACAAATGGTGATGGAAAAACTGGATATCTACATCCAAAAGTATGAATTTAGATCCTTCCTTGGATCATATATAAGAAATAACTGAAAATGGATCAAAAACCCAAATTTAGGAAATAAAACTATTAGAAGAAAATATAGTGGAAAGTCTGCATGAACTCAGATTTGGCCATAGGTTCAAAAATATGATACCAAAAGTATAAGCAACAATAACAACAAAAATAAACAAACTGGACATCACTGAAATAAAAAAAAAATTGTGTGTCAAAAATCACTATCAAGAGAATGAAAATAACCTAGAGGAGAAAATATTTGCAAATCATAGACTTGATAAAGATTTTATATCCAGAATAAAAAACACATAAAGCCCACCAATGAAAAAAAAAACAAACCTCAATTAGAAAATGGAAATGGATGTGAATAGACATTTCTCCAAAGAGGATACAAAATTTGCCAATAGATGCATGCAAAGATGCTCAACATCATTAGTCATTAGGGAAATTAAAATCAAAACCACATGAAATACCACTTTCCACTCACCAGGATAACGATAATTAAACAAGAACAACATATTAAAACAACAACAACAAAAAAGAGAAAATAATAAGAGCTGGAGCGGATATGGAGATATTGGAACATTGTTCATTCCTCATGGAAGTATAAAATGTGCAGCCATCATGGAAAACTGGGAGTATCTCAAAAAGCGATACAGAATTATCACATACCTCAGCAATTCTACTCCTAGGTATATGTTTAAAAGAACTGAAAATAGGAACTCAAAGAGATACTCAGACACCAATGCTAATACGGCAGCATTATTCACAACAGTAAGAAGGGGTAAACAACCCATGTGTGTCCATCAAAATGTAGGTACTATACATAGAATGGAACATCATTCAACCATCAAAAAATGAAGATCTGATGCACGTTACAACATGGATGAACCTTGAAAATATTACACTGAGTGAAATAAACTAGACACAGGAGGACAAATATAATTCCACTTATATAAAATACCGAGAATAGGCAAATCATTGAGATAAAAAGTAGATTAGAGGTCAGAATCTGGGGGAATGAGATATGGGGAATTACTGCATAGTGGGTACAGAGTTATTGTTTGGGGTGTTGAAAATTCTTGGACATAAATAATGGTAATGGCTATACAGCACTGTGAATATAGTTAATGCCATTCAATTGCATGCTTAAAAATGGTTATAAAGCACATTTTATGTTATGTGTGTTTTAGCACAGTATAAGTATGTATATCAAATCATCCTGAGGACTGTGTTTTCTCTTTAGTCATGCATTAGCTTAATAAGTAATAATACATATACTATGTGTTGGACCATCTGCTATGTGTGGGTGACATAATGGTGAATGGAAAAATACAATGAACTTTGTTATGGTATAAATTTGCAGTGTAACCGACATGAATAACATCCATAAAGTAACCTTGGAAGACTTTAAGGGTCTGTATCATTCTTAGGAAGTCTTTCTTTTTGCATAGTTTGAAACAGATATTCTGTTATTTAAAATACTCTCCATAAATATTAAATATACTGATGACACTATATGTAACTAATTTCTTCTACTGGCTGAATGGAATGTTTCCAAAAGAGAAGAAATATTGGACACGATGTTTTACCTAAAGGGATTTCCAATTAAGTGGATCAAAACAATCATGCCTGCATCACATGTAAAGCATCCAGTTAAAACATGTAAACAGGTGCCTATATTTACTATCTAAATACACTTACTTCAAATGCTAAGGGGAACGATGGAGTGATTAGAACGACATAAGACAAATGAGAAAAGCTTTATGAAAGAAAAGAGTTTAGAAATAAATGGAAGATACAAGGTAATAATAGCATTTTTATATTTTGATAATGGTAGTAGTTACATCAATATAAGGAATGAACTTGCTTTGATCTATATACACACAAATGAATGCATGTAATAGTGAAATAGTAAAATAATGCTGTGGGAAGGGCACATGAACCTCTATGTACTATTTTTGCAACTTACTGTGAGTCTATACTTATTTGAACAGTGGAAGAAAAAGAGGACACCAAAAATTACTTATCACATAATAGCCTTTAAAAATAAAGTATGTTGGGGCACCTGGGTGGCTCAGTGGGTTAAACCTCTGCCTTCAGCTCAGGGCATGATCTCAGGGTCCTGGGATCGAGCCCCACGTTGGGCTCTCTGCTCAGCGGGAGCCTGCTTTCCCTTCCTCTCTCTCTACCTGCCTCTCTGCCTATTTGTGCTCTCTCTGTTAAATAAATAATATATTTAAAAAAAAAATAAAAATAAAAAAAATAAAAATAAAGTATGTTGACATATACATAGGACGAAAGTAACAAAACAAAATAAAACAAAACAAAACAAAAAACACCACCAAAAAGCAAGAGAATGTATAATAATGGTAGGGCTGTGAAATGCACACACATTGTTTTTGTTACTTTTCAAAGTTGTGGTAATATTAATATGCCTGAAGAATTTATGTAAACATAGAAAAACAGACATGGGGAAAAACAAACATGCCAAAATAACCAGAAAGAAAGCAAAGGGGTGGATATTGTGGCAAAGTACGGGAAGGGGTTTTGGATGGGAGAGGTGGGCTATCAGTGACCCAAGGAAATGGCTTTACCTCAGAATATGCTACCTTCTCCCTCCTTTCCTACAGAAATTATAGCTCTTAAGGATTACTCTACAGGTGGCCAAGGCTTACTGATTTCTTTTTGTCTTGATTTTAGTAAAATTGTAAGAATTCAGACATGAGAAAAGGACTATTATTTCTCATATTTTACTATATGCATACAGATGAGCTCAGAACTTCTGTTCAATCATCATTTTTCTTCCACTTACAATTTGGGTTGGATATGAATTAATTAATATACAAGGATGAAATATCATGTTTGTGTATCACATATAGTACAGGTAGCTTAGAAAATAAATATTTTATCATATAAAAGTGATTAACTCAAAATTTATTATACCTCCTAACTTCTCTAGGAGTTGAAATAAAAGAAATCAATAATGAAATACAGGAAAATAATCAAAAGTAATTTGATTTGTATGTTCTTTAAATTTTGATTAAATTTTCATTGAGGGATGCCATAAATAGTTGGGTAAATAACAGGTAGTTGAGTCTGCTCTCCTGTCGCAATTGTACAGTAGGCATTCTCCCCAAGATATATACCATGGAAATTTTCTGGTTTTCATACTTACATGGTCTTTCTTTTTCCTTCAAAATGTCTATATTTTTACTATATATTTTCTAATAATGTTAATGTTCTAATAATTTTATTATAACCCAAGTCAACAGTAATCTTTATACATCATATATTTTCAATTTCCTGTTATACTTATGTTTATATTTAAGACATATTACAACCGATATATTCGTAACAATTCCAAAAACTTTAAATGCCTAATGTGAGGCATTTGTGCCTAATGTGAGATGACATTATACCAGAGATAAAAGTTCAGGTCAGGCATTGTCCAGAGAAAAAGGCAGGGATTTATTAGATATTCAGGAATTAAACCGTGGTCTTATCCCTTCTAAAAAGAGAGGCAAAACTTGTGAAAGCAAACCAGGAACTACCCAATGCTAATCACAAGTTAGAAATTTCTCAATTTCTCAGTCTCAATTCTATGCTATTAACACACTACAATATTTTATATTAAAAAAAAAAAAGTACCCTTGAGGAAACTGTTTCATATACTGCGCCTGGAAATGAGTTAACTCCCTACATCACAAATTAAACCCAAATAGATATATTATATGGTTATTTAATTTATGATGTGCTTTATTTGAGTCTAGACACTACTCTAAGCATGTCCTAAGTCTGTTTCTCACCAGACTTTTGTCAGTTTCCCTGGCCTGAATCTCCTTCCTTGCTTATGCTGTGTAGAATGTCCATTAGCTGCAACGGGTCCATCTTTCTTCTATCTCAATAAAGCTTCCCACAAAAGTCTTATTATTGCTTCACGGGACCAATTTTCTGAACCATGTGTAGTATTTGATTATATTCAACTCAAAATATCATGTCACAATATTTTGTTGTCATTGATTTCAAATTCAGCTACGTAACAGGGAAGTTTCACAGATAACACCAGACTCCTTTTAGAAATGGAAGAACATTACCAATAAATCTTCAGTAACCATCACAATGCTAATATAAAGGCAGTCACTAACTAAGTAATTGTGACATAATTTCATCAGACAACTAGGATTTCATATTTCCAAAGATGTTTTTTAAAAAATCTAGTCTACCTCTAGTTTTCTTACACTTATAATCTTATTATACACACCCAAATTTTTTTCAATACTCATGGACAAATATGCTTCACTAGGGCTCCATATTCATCTCATCTATATATTTTCTTAACCACCCTCTCCAGTTTATTATAGTTAGAAGGAAAGTATGTCTTTTTCCTTTGTACCATCTGAAAAAACTGTATCAATTTGGAGAAAAAATGAAAAATTTCAAAGTTCAAAGGCTAAATCATTTGGAAAAGGAAGACTGTTCTTCAGTTGTGGCTCTTTTGTAAGTGCTGTGTTTAGAAGTCCTGGGTCAGAGCCTTGATTACATCAGTGCAGTCACTCAAGTCCTTTTTACTTAAGTATACGAAATAGTTGGAAAAAAATAAAGGCAAATAAAACCACAAAAAAATTCATGTTAGTAACTTCATACACAAATCCTGAAGACACTTGCAAGGCTGACTTCTATTTTATGTTACTTATACATTTTGGGGTTTCTAATGAGAATAAAAATGATTTATTAAGCATGCATTTTGCTTAATCAGTACTTCAAGTCAGAAAGTCTGAATACTGGGAGACATTTTTACATAAAAGTTTCTCAATTTATAAAACATTTTCTATTGACAGATAAGGCACAGAAAAATCCAAGTGACATCTGCTAAGCTTTACTTAGGAAAACTTAAAGAAATCCTACGGGATAACATCACTCAATTTTTCCTGGAGTAGCTCTGATGGAGACTTCCTAAAAAAAAAAAAAAAAAAAAAAAAAAAATCTGGAAATAATTAGAAACTATTATAGTACCTAAAAAAGTTTACTTGAAAACTAAATCTGCTATTCATCAAAGACCATAATACACTCAGAATAATGTAATGGAAAAATAAGGTACACATATAGAATAACATAAAGCACCTCAACCAAATCTGATTGCAAAACATAAAAAAAGAAGGTTGACAGAACACAGTATCAGACTCATGATATACTGAAGAACTATGTAGGAAAAATTGCACTTAACTGATTAAGCAATGATTTTGTTAAAACAGTATATATTGATTATTTTACTTATTTTAATTTATTTCTGTTCATTTTACTTCCAAATGATAAGAAACCATTTTTTTAAAAAAAGGATACTAAGCACAACTTTAATACAAATTGAAAGGGAAGAAAAATTAATAGTTAATTCTTAAAATTTACTCTTTTGTCATAAGATCTGCATGGAAAAGAAAAGTATCCAAAATACAGTAAAAAGTATTTTGGGTATTTCTGGAGCAATAAATGCAATATAATGATAATGCTAATAGCTTCTTAAACTTAAAATATGTTCTCTACAGAGACCTAAAATTCCACTGGGGGGTAGACTGGATGGCATGTCCCTTGGAGTTTAAAAGGCTGTCCATATGAACTGAATTATCCTTGACAAGTACCTTCAGACACTTGTAATATGATCTCATGTAAATTTAGACCATATTTTGCACACAAACCAGTGGCAATAGTAAGTTTATTCAGGAGCTCAGATAAGAAGGCAAGAAAAACTGATATCCTTAATAACAATTGTTCAACATGAAATTTCCAAAATGAAAAGCATAAAAATAAAAGCATCTAATGTGTTGCAGCAAATGAAAGAAAAACAAATATTAAGAAAAATGTTGCATTTTTTTTCTGTTCAACCCTTAGCTACCTAGTGTTTCCATGCAAAATTCTATCCTTCGATAGCTTATTTAAATTTGGAAAAAGAAAAGCACATTTTAAGCAAATAAATAAACTGGAAAATTACATTTGCATTGGAATTGTAATAACATAATATAATAAAAAATTACAATAAATCATAACACAGAGCTGTAAATGTTTACAAAAAGCTGACTGTAAGGCAAAACAAAAGGACAACTCAGAACTCTGTAGCTTTAAAGACTGCTCAGGATTGCCTTCTGCCTTGGCACAGACAGCCCTACAAACTTTCCTAACTCTCCAGGGATCAGCTCCATCGTCCAAGAGACACATTAAGGCCTGTAGAAGAGAATCAGGCTTTGGAGAGGGCCAGGCCAGGCAAGCGCCTTAGCATCATTAACTGTATTTAGTTTTCTTTATCAGAAGTCTGCTACTGCTACGGTTGTCCTGCTAATGGATGAAAACAGAATATATATCATCTTGAATTTGAGTAGTAGAGAAAAATGACAGATTATGTTAAGAAATTTTAAAGACATGTATATTTTTTTGTGGATCCTTAAAACCAAGATTTAATACATCCATGGAATAATTAACAGTTGTCAAAGATCAGTTATAAGCTAATTTCATAGGAGAATAATAAAGTCCTCCCACTTGAACTGTATTAAAGGAAATTACTATGCATTTTTTCTTTAAAAATATTTTGTGGAAAGCAACACTTCAGTTTAACAAAATAGCAAAACAATTGGAAACCTTTACAAGCATATATTTTGTAGTCACTTAAATGAGGTCTATTTAATCCATTAACCACCTGAAATATTTAAATACACCCTGAATTATTTAAAAAATTCAACTTAAAAATCAAACCAAGAGACATGTTTATAATATTGCTTTGCTGAAACACTGAAAGAAAGTGCACTGCATAGAGTGCTTAAATTTCTCACTCTTCCTTTCAATCAATATCTGAGGCAAAGTTTCATCTCTAGGGCCCTTAATGGCAGGAATTCCTGGAGCCAGCAAATGAGTAATGTTAAACCTATGATTAGATGATGAGGCCATCAAAGACACTAGACCCTAATGCTACATTCTTCTTTATTTCTCTGAACTGCAGTAAAACCCTGAGCTAAAGAAGAAGGAATTTTAAGCTACCCTTTTTTTTTTCCCACAAAAGCTTTTTTTTTTTTTTTTTAAATAAATGTGCATCATCAATAACTTAAAAGGTCCGAACAGATCTCTCAGAATGTCTCTTGAACTCAGGACTCCGGCATTAGGAAACAATTTTCAAATGCCCTGCAGATGAACTCCTGCCAGGAATGCTGTTTTCCTTAACTTCTTCCTTATTAATATTCTTCATATTTTTCCTCGCTGAAAAGGAGGGAATGGACCTAATGGTTTCCCTATAAATATATTCTTGAAGAAAGTAAACCTGAAGACTGGAAATCAATAGGTAAGTTTCGGTTGCTTTGTGTTTGCTAATATTTTAAAAGATCAGTTAAAGCCATATTGTTTATTTGGGAGTTAGCTGTGGCTTTGGGCAGACCTCAAGGTCAGTAACTAGAAAGAGTTTAGATGTATTATGCTATTGAGGAAGCTAGGAATAAATGTAATAACTACTTATTGCAAACATACATAACCTGTCTTTCTTTTCACATTACAAAATATTTAATACTTATATGAAAATTAGGATCATTAGGAGACTTGGCAGAGCTGGTAAGAAAAAAGACCACTAGGATATATAGCTTTTATAACTGCTAAGAAGAAAAAAAAACAACTACAAATTCTATTTTTAAATCTGATTATTAAAGATAAATAGCATAAGTATATTTTTAGAATGTACACTGAAATGTACACATTACATCAAAAAAAGAAAGCAACAAGGTATTGTATAAAAGACCACTCACTAATGAGCTGTATTTTATACTAGGGCTATTGCATGATAAAGACTGTTTTCATTACCTATAATCAAATAGAAGAAAACACTTAATAATAAATGTCAGAATTATAAATTCTATAGTACCATTTTTAAACGGTGGAATGTAAAGAAGGGTATCAAAAGATCTGTAACAGATTATATATATATAATTTGCAGATAGAGGACAATAGAAGGATAGGAAGGTGGGAAAGAGTAAGATAGCTAAAGAGAGCGGAAGAACAGAGAGGGACACTGAATCAATATTTACAAGGTACTATCATCTAAAAATATATCTTATTTTGTTCGTCTGCGGGATAAGAAATGTAAGTTTTAAAAATATGTAAACACACACATATATAGGCACACATTTTACTAACTAAATGACATTAAAAAAAAACCACCTCCCATAGTTTAATGTAATCCAGTGGAAGAGATGTCCTACCTGAGAACACAGCAGCATGACTAGCTCAACCACAGACGTGCTGGACTTCATACAAACGAGGCCTGTAACAAAGAAAGGTTGAAGAAAATGAAATTACAGTGGTAGAAATCATCACTCCAAGTTGTTTCACTATGTAATTTTAACTTATAAAATGTTCTACAGACTAGAACTCCTAAAATAAAACAAATGGAAAGATTCACTAACACATATTTTTTATGGCACTAATTTCAAAACATTCAGATATTCAAGAAGATGTAGAAAAAAAATACTAAAAACTGACTTCATGCTTGGGTTATTTATTGGTCAAGGCATTTTTTAATATTTAAACAAGATGGAAGGTAGTTATCGGAATTGGTGCGCTTGTTAGAGCCCACTTTGAATCCAATGACATTTGTTATGTGATTGTCTCCTGGAATAAGAAGCAATAACCAGTGAAGATCTGCCTAAATTTTCTTCTAAAAGACAAAATTAAAATAATTTACAAATAAATAACTGCCCATAGGTTATCAGTTGTTAAATGTTTTTAAAATGTTAAAAAATGAATTTCACACACAATTAATATGTTAAGCAATGTTCATAGAATCTTGAAATGTTGTAATTTGTACAACTAATGGCTACTACTCATTGATCACTTACTGTGTGCGAGGCACTGTGTTAAATGCCTTATATTCATAGTGTCATTTAAACCTTATTTCTATTCTGTTACATACTATTATTATACCCATACTACAGATAAGAAAATATTCTTCCTATAAACAGTTTAAACATTAATTATTCATCGAGACATTTCCCAATTGAAAGGATGACTGCTGAATAACATGTAGTAAGAATGCCAATCATGACTGGTAGGTTTTTTAAAAAGTGCCAACAATGGGGGTTAGGGGGATAGGAGAAGAATAAATGAAACAAGATGGGATTGGGAGGGAGACAAACCATAAATGACTCCTAATCTCACAAAACAAACTGGGGGTTGCTGGGGGGAGGTGGGGTCAGGAGAGAGGGAGGGGGTTATGGACATTGGGGAGGGTATGTGCTATCGTGAGTGCTGTGAAGTGTGTAAACCTGGCGATTCACAGACCTGTACCCCTGGGGATAAAAATACATTATATGTTTATAAAAAAAAAATTGAAAGGGGAGGCGAACCATAAGAGACTATGGACTCTGAAAAACAACCTGAGGGTTTTGAAGGGGCGGGGGTGGGAGGTTGGGGGAATGAGTTGGTGGGTAATAGGGAGGGCACATATTGCATGGAGCATTGGGTGTTGTGCAAAAACAATGAATACTGTTATGCTGAAAAAAAAATAAATTAAAAAAATGAAAAAAAAAAAAAGTGCCAACAATGGAGGAAGACGTAACTAAGGATTAAGAACAATTCCAGGTTGAGAGTATATAATCATGACGCTTAGTAACATAAAAAAGATTTTAAAATTTTTCACTTTTTTAAAAAAAATAATGTTTTTTCTTTTTAAGGAGGACAGAAGTGATCAGTAAAAGCATGGGATAGCAGGAAATGCCATGGTCTTACATTAGTTGTTGCTAAATGGAAAGCTTAAGTGAAACCAGTTTTTCTCTTCTTTTCTTCTTAAGGTGATTTCAGTAAATAGTCTCAAATGCCTTCTAGGCTCTAGCATGTATATTTACTGTAGGTTGTGGATAAATACCCTTTTGTGCCCACTGTGCTAACAACCCTATCCTTATTGTACACATGACAGAAAAAGCTGTAAAAGGGACTAGTTTTCCATCTTATCAGATCTTTGGGCAGACAGTTAACTAATGAAATAAGAGGGAGATGTGAAAAGCTCATTTAAGAGACAATTGCTGTAATTGATCAGCAATTCTCATGCTCAGGAGCTAGAGAGTCAAAAAGATTAATGGGACATTTATCACCTGTTGGCTACTCAACTATTTGAAATTCTGACAAAGAAAAACTAAGGAAAAGGCCAAAGGACTATGCATAGCAAAAGAATCATAATTCTGATATGCACTCCATAAATTTAGATTTTAGACTACAGGCTATATAAGGGATGACTATATAAAGAATTATTCACCATATATTTATTCTGTGTATTAGAATTTTTTAAATACATAACAACTTAAAAGTAAAAATTAGGAAAAAACATGCAATTGTGTTAATTTCTCACAGCCTGATTTTTAAAATGAACTTCTAAAAAACTCCTATGTAACAGGAATGTTCATAATCTTTACAAATTCTATCATACAGAAAATATAAACAAATGTTCTATCAATGCTTTGTTCAAAGGACATGACAACAAATTGACAGGATAGCAAAACTGCAATTTGCAAACAGTATGGCCTTTGTGATTTTAAGTCCATAGATCCACGCACCTTTACTGGTGTGTTTTGTCTAATTAGTTTTGAACACAATGAACTAATGGATTCTCCTTAAAAGGAAAAAAATAATCTACCATCGACAATGCGAACATAAGCAGAGGCAATTCTGGAAGACTTATCAACCTTCAAGTATTACACAATCACTTTGGTTGGAAGTATTTCTAGGTGTTAACAAAAGTATTACTAAAACAAATACCCAAACTCCAATGCTTTTTATTAGTGATACTAAAAATACAAGCAATGTCTGGTGATATTCTAACCTTGCACACTTTCTAAATAAAGAAGAATCCACATTTGAAAGTTTAAAATGTAGGAATAAACATGGTATTGTATTAACTTAAATCATAAGCTCAAGAAAGCCACATTTATCTAGTGATGATATAAATACCTAAGCTATATAAGCATAAGGCAAATATTTTATAAGTGTATATTTCAAACAGGTTGATTTTATCCTTCTTGTATCTAGCAAGAAATTCATAATCAAATCAACTCATTTGGCAGCTACTCACATGAGCAAAGTATAGTGTTAGCACTGAGGAGTTCACAGTAATGGATAAGACATTATCTACTCCTTCCCATCTGTTCCATGTTTTGTTTTATTTTATATTTTTTAAGATTTTATTTTTATTTATTTGACAGACAGAGATCACAGGCAGGCAGAGAGAGAGGAGGAAGCAGGCTGCCCGCCGAGCAGAGAGCCCTATGCGGGGCTCGATCCCAGGACCCCAGGATCATGACCCGAGCTGAAGGCAGAGGTTTTAACCCACTGAGCCACCCAGGTGCCCCGTGTTCCATGTTTTAAATCAAATCTAAGATTATCTAACATTTACCTGGAGCTTTTATCATTTACAAAGCATTTTTACATATGCTATCTCATTTCATTCTCTTAATAACCCTTTGATTTAGTTATTATTACCTCATATGATAGATAAAAAATGAAGAGTCAGTGACTAGCCCAAGAGGTATCATTCAGTTAAGTAGTAGAACTGGAACCCAAATACAAGGAACCTAACTTGAATGTCCATTTGATGTTTGCTGCAGAGCTATATAAATAATTAAACATGAATAGGATGGCAATATGTCTCTATGAAAAAGGTCATAATGGTTCATTCCAACTGGGATGACTTTGACAGTTTTCTTGGAGAAGGTAGCATATGTTGGTCAGACATGAGCACAAAAAGCACTATCTTTAGCAAAAGCAAAGAGGGAGAAGGGGAAAAAAATGTGAAAGACCTTTATTGTTTGGGGGATGGATGAGTGGAATCTAGGCAGTGTATAAAAGTGGGACTGAGGGCTATCATAAAATTCAAAGATAAATAAAGATCAAAAGCAGTAAAATTATGTTTTTGAAAAGGGAAGAGTTTAGTGCAAGTTATATAATGGAGAAAATGATACTAAGCTTAAGTATTCCTATTTCACAATCATTTATCCCACCCTGTTAACTGAGAAGTCCCCAAAGGAGCTGTATATGTTTGCCCCATCATCAAAAATCTACTTAGACGTATCGGCCAGTTGATAGAGTATTTTTACCAACAAATATACATTCACCAGAATAAATATTCTGACTAGGAATACTAATCCAATACTTTATACCACACAAGTTACTGGTTAAAATTAAGACCTGGAGCAAAGGCAATACATACGTGAGCAAAGGAGGTTTGTATGTAAAGGAGGTATTTGACAGTGAAGAAACTATCTAGTAAGAGTTTTTGAATATATTATGAACTACACTGTTGAAAGATAAGGTCAGCTGAGTGGTTAACATACAAGCACGTGAGAAGATTAATCAGATGGACAGATTTGAGGTGGTCCAGATGCAAGAAGCAAAGAATGAATAGAACTGAATAAACTAAACCGTCATCCAAAACACTGGCAGTTCTTTTGGAATCCCCCCTACTAGGGGTAAGAAGTCAGTTTTATTTTCAGAACTGTGTGTCTTCACCATAAACAACAAAATAAAACCCCAACAAGCCCCACTAAAATGTAGGATGAGTATGAAGTTTTAAGTTTGACTTTGGGACAAAGCTATCTTTCTTAATACAAGGAAGACTGAAAGATACAGTGATGCTGTTTTACTACAAAGCTTTCAGATTCTTCTGAGTCCATCTGTGAATCTGACTTTATGTGTCTATAGAATTAGATCAAGTTAAAAGAGCCCTTCAGCTTTAAAAGAGTGTAGGGAAATTCCATCTTTAGCAGGATGTTCCTCACAGTGGGAAATAAAGGGCATGAAGTCTTACAGTGATAAGCAAGAAATCACACTCTAAGCAAGAAATCACATAAATAAGGGTGCCTGAGTTGGTTAAGGTGGCTAGTTGGTTAAGGGAAAACCTCTTGGTTTTGGTCAGGTCATGATCCCAGGGCCCTTGGATCCAGCACAGCTTCCAACTCCACCCTCAGCAGGGAGTCTGTTTGAGGACTTTTTTTCTCTCCTTCTGCCCTTCTCTCACACACACACACACACACACATACTCTCTCTCTCTCTCTCAGATAAATAATAAATAAATAAATAAATAAATAAAATTTAAAAAGAACAATAATCACACCCATAGGTGGGACTCATCTTTTAAGCAGTGTCAGAATTTTCTTTCAGCAAGGGCCCTCTTTCAAAAAAGGAGACCCCCAGACATCTATGACTAGGGCAGGGCTCTGAGTACACTCTCCTTAAATGTCAATTAAATGAATAAATCTAGAGACTATCATTCACTGAGGAACCGTGTAGTTGATGATAGAGAAAAAAAAATTGGATTTTGAGGAAAAAAAAAGCGTATTTTCAGGGGGAATAAGACCCATTTCCTTCAAAAGGCATTTACTGAGTGTAATGTCTCATGTGCTAAATACCATGTCAGGTACCAAGTATAAAAAGAAGTGAGGAAAGTGGCACAGATTTTGTAAACAAATAGTCATGACATAGAATCCTAGGAGATACACAGAGATCATAAAGTGTTAGAAGCACAGAAAGGTAGTGAGCGACTCTGCTGAGCAGAATTTATAGGGTATGTGATATATCAGTTGGATATCTGGGCAAAAAAAGATAGAATGGAAAGTCATCCAAGGTAAGAGAAACATGAGAGGTATAAAGAAACATGAAATAGCTAGTAAAACGGGGTTGGAATTGTTATGTTGGGTTGTTGAGAGGACAAAAGGCAAGGAGTGGAAATGAAGACAGAGAGGGAGACAGGAGGCAGGGCCATATACAGTGTGGCTTCCTATTGGCAACAGGGAGCCAATGAAGGACTCTAAACAAGTGAGACATAATCCCATCTATTTGGAAAGATCCCTTTCTGTCAGTATATAGGAAGCAATCCACAACTGTAAAGTCTAGTCAAGATAATGAAAGCCTGAGCTGAAGGCAGTGGCAACACAAACAGAGGAAGATTTGAAAGCCATTTTGGAATGAGACAATACAGTATATCAGACAATGGAATATGAGGTTAAATTCTAGGGTAAAGGAGCAATGCAAGTGTGAATGATGACACCTTTACCTGAGCTAGATAAAACAAATGAAGAAGAAGGTATGTGGAAAGAGAGTGCTGACTTGCATTCTAGATGAAATTAGGAATACAGGCACAAAAATTAATGTTGAGCTTTAGAAGTGTTGTTTTTTAGATGCTGTAACTCTGACAAACCAGATATAAATATAAACCATGCTATCAGACAGATAGAATGCTGTCGAAGAAAATACAATTGTGTAGTTTTTATAAGAGTCCCATTAGTAGACTACCAGTAATAATCCTACAAATAGTTTTAAGACCTAGATTTTCCATTTTTCCTCAGAATACAACATACAAATTAGTTTTCAGTTAAATAGACATGACTGTTCCGGTAATTTGAATTTTAAAAACCAAGTTTTCCCAGGACTACTTACTTCTTCATAAATTAATTAATTTTTTTTTTCAGCGTAACAGTATTCATTGTTTTTGCACCACACCCAGTGCTCCATGCAATACGTGCCCTCCCTATTACCCACCACCTGGTTCCCCCAACCTCCCACCCCCGCCCCTTCAAAACCCTCAGGTTGTTTTTCAGAGTCCATAGTCTCTTATGTTTCGCCTCCCCTTCCAATTTCCCTCAACTTCCTTCTCCTCTCCATCTCCCAATAGGACTACTTACTTTTTAAATAACTTTCTAATGATTTTAACTTTCTTAAATTTCAAAATTAGTAGAGATTAAGTGGCACTGAAATAGTTTCATCTTAGTAATAAATGTTGAATTAGAACCATTGTCCTTGAAAGGAACTGTACAAGCTCACTAGGTTTCATTGCTTTAGTGTCAGTGGTGTATGGCTAGCTGGTAATTTCTTTGAAGTTCTCTGTTCTATATGGTTTTTGCACTGTGTTACAAAGCATTCTAAAATGCAGTGCATAACCATAAAATAGCCTATCTTTTATGATTTTTGCAATACTTATCTATCTCTATTAGTATAATAACAATTTCCTTTGTTTTTTTTACCAGCCTTTTACCTTTTTATCTGCAATATGCAATTCGTTTCCTTATGTCATCACTCTGTATGCTCCTGTATGTAAAAGAGTACTTTTGGTTTTATTGTTCAGGTCATCTGAACTTATTAAGGTCAAAACGTTAAGAATTACCAAACCAAGTATTTTGTGTGGCTTTCTCATTTAAAACAACAAAATCACTATTAAGCATCCTTTGAAATAATAATTAATGGCCTGAATATTAATTATTATTGTTACAACTAATATTAATATGTGCATGGTAATATTAGTAATATAATATTTCAAGATTTGCCTACAGAGATTTTAATTTAAAGCTGCATTACAAACAGAAACAATTATATTACCTTACAGAAACTAAAATAACATTAAGTTCATTTTCTAAGAAAAAGCTTAAGGGTAATTAAATCATTACAGCTGGTTTTTATATTTAGATTATAAAGTTTAAGTGGGAAAAAACCCTCAAAATACTGTAAAGTCAGTGAGAGTTCATTCATTCACTAATTTACTCATTTGTTAAGAACTCAGTTATCACCAACTTCTGGCAGGCTTAATGTCTTTGGAATAGGAACAAAACTGAAGTCCCGGGACATATCACACATATCAGGGGTCAGCAAACTTTTTCCGTAAAGGCACAGATAAAATATTTTGGTTTTGGTGGCCAATTATTTTCTGTCACAACTACTCAACTCTGCCATTGTAGGTGCAAAAGCAGCCACACAACACATAAAACCAATGAACTTGACTGTCTTCCACAAAAACTATTTACTTGCTGCAAGGTGTGTGGGTACGTGTGCATGTGTGCACATCTCTGTGTGAGAAGAGAGACAATATATACACATGCACACATCCTCACATATGCACCTACAAAGTTTTAAAACTGCAGGGGATATTATTTCAAATATATATCTATGATGCTTTATAATTTCAAATCCAAAAAGCTCTAGGGAAAAAAAAAAGCTTTCTCAAAAGACTGTCACAAACTCAATTATCAAGCAACATTTCACCTAATATGAAGCTCTTTATAATCTTTATTCTACTTAGTGTGAAAGTCTCTATGTATTACTGAAGACATATTAATGTGTTTGATTAACAAACTACTACATAATCCTCTGAAGATGCTATGAAATAACACATATAGGTACTTATTACCTTTCTTGAGTCCCAGCATCTCTATATTACAAGACACATATGGCTCTAACTTTCGAATAAAGCATCATAGGCATTTATTAAAATTTTAAAAATGTGACAACTTTTTAAAAGTGAGAAATCAGTAGTACTCTCACATGAAATATTTTGAAAGATTCACAAATTACTATTAATATTAATTATAATTTCACAGCAATTTGATATTGTACCTTTCCCCAAGGAAATTCCATATATCCAGAACTAAAAATCTATTTCCACATGGGAATGATTGTTTCTAAGTGCTTTTAAACTGTAAATTTAGAGTGTGTAGATTGATCAGATATAAAATTAATTGTAACTGTAGGTACACAATATCCAAATAATCATTTTGACAAATTTATTTAAATCAATTCTAATTTTTGTTGTTGTTATTGTGTTGATACAGCCTAGTAATTTAACAGACTACAGATTTTTTTCCCCTTTTTTTACAGTTTTGCTTCTGCTAAGAATGTTTGCATAATGATGGGGCTGAAGTTCCTAAAACTCATAGATAATTCTTCTACACAATGATAGATTATAATAGAAAGATGAAGATACAGTGATGGTTAATACATGGATATTTATTAGTGATTATAACATGAGCTGAGATGAAGAGAATTTTTTTTTTAATATTTTATTTACTTGACAGAGAGAAATCACAACTAGGCAGAGAGGCAGGCAGAGAGAGAGGAGGAAGAAGGCTCCCTGCGGAGCCGAGAGCCCGATGTGGGGCTCGATCCCAGGACCCTGGGATCATGACCTGAGCCGAAGGCAGAGGCTTTAATCCACTGAGCCACCCAGGCACCCCTGAAGAGAATATTCTAAAGGCACTGTTAACACCTATTAAATATAAAACACTGCCAGAAATTTACTTTTTTGTTACTTATGCTTCAGAAAGTATGTCCTAGACCATCAAAATGTCATTATCAGGGGAAATATTCTGGAAAATTCCTAATGTCCAATGTCATCCTTTTTTCATTTCCATATGACTTTAAACTTCTGTTTGCATGCTCCATTTAAGTATCATTTTTCATTTACACCTACTAAAAAACAAACTGCAATTTCCAAATCATTTGGGATTAATTAAGATTTGAGTTGGCTATCTCTTAAGACATTTTCATTTAAATAATTTATTTATGGAACTATAAGTAAGCCACTGCTGTATGCACAGAGATGACACAGTCTTTGACCACAAGGAGCTAACAGCCTAGTTACAAAGATAATACATTTATGAAGGATTCTAGAGAGTATTATACTGAAAAAAATTACAATAAAGCACTATGCCTCAAAATAACTTAAAATAATTACTTGTGAAGTTTTCATTAGCATTTTGATTCATAGTATTAGACTCAAGTTTCCACTACAGAAGTGACTGACCTGAGTGTCTTGCCCTTTTCTTGACTTCCTGATTTCATCACAACAGCAATGAGAAAGGATGAAATAAGGGAAATAAGAGACATTTTCACTATCACAAATCATCTGGATCCCTCAATTCTCTTTCAGTTAAATATAATTATAGAACCAATTGTTATCCTATCTCACTTCTTTGCACCAATTTTCTTCTCCTTTCCCTGCACACCTTCATATTCCAAAAAGCTTCAATTAAATTCTAAAACTACTAAACTATGTCTTGTCCAAATTTTGACATTACCCATGAAAAGACTCTAGTCCCAAATAATCATTAAGAATGATACATGTGTTTTAACCCCATATTTCATGTCAAGAAATACTAATTCTCAAAAGAGTAGAAAATATTTCAAGTTAGTCATACAATTAAATCTCATGAATGGTTACAATTAAATCACATGAATGATTACAGTTAAATAAAATGGCTAAACTGATGCCTTCATATTAAAAAAACAATTTATATTCTGTAAAATATGAGATTCTCCTTTTAAACAGTGTGTATAAATGTATAATCTGTATCATTATAGTTTCAAACTACCCAAATTTTGACTTTCATTGATTTATATTCTCAAGCAAATATGTTCAATAATTTAAAGTTCACAAATTTAAATTTAAAATAGTTTTTGTGGTAACATACGCCTTTAAATTCTTTATTTTGGGGTTCAGATAAACACTGGCTCTTTTTCTTCCAAATACTTAAATATGATGCAAAATGGAAATTCTATGAATTTCTTTTAATAATGCATTCATGAGTTTAAAATAAAAACTAAGACAAGCAATTGGTAAAAGGAAATCATTTAATAATTATTATGATTATGGCATTCAGTGGGAAAAAAAAGTTAAGATAGACTCAAGGAGAGATCAGTCACATGAACCTCACTTATATTCAAAAGTGCATAAACTTTATCCAATAAATATAGGTTTCAACTGTTGCAGTACTCTGGGATAATAAAATTCACAAAGTTCCTTATCTGTGTCCAAAGCAATAAATTCTCCAATGTGACCAAAGCTGATTTTCTTTACTAAATTCTGCATTTAGGGCAAAATATTGAGGCACTGAGTAACCAGTCCAGTTTTGTTCATTCTTAGTAAAAAATGGGAAGTTCTTGAAACTTGGAGGAACTTGGAAGTTCCTTAAATTTTACAACAATGAAGCTATTCTCAAAAGTTACAGAAATTATTCATAAGCATATGATTCCATTTAAGCAATATTTATTGGGAATATATGCCATTGGTTATACAAAGAAGTACAGATTACTGAATTGACAAGATTATTTTGTCTATATCAGAAAATCCTACATCAAACTCATACCTATCCATAATTCAGGATGATATCTTGGAGTCAAATTATATAGTCACAGAATACAATCCAATAATGATGGCAGTAAAGAAATCAGCATAGGCATTGCTTTGTACTTAAAAAATAACACTTGAAGTATAAAATAGTAGACCTACTCATAAACTAAAAGTAAATGGTGCTGTTATTTCTCTAAGCCTTCCTGAAATAATAGATTAGAAATAGCAATTATCTTTTGAAACAGTACAGATGGGGAAATCAACAAAATGGAATCAAATAAATAACCACAAAAAAATCTGTCAAAAAGTGAAGAGCTAGTAATTTCCAAGAATTAATGACAATCATTGATTCGATACTGCATGTTTACTCTATGCCAAACACAAATATGAAACAGCCATTTGTTTGAGAAGCCTATGTTGCAAGCAGATAAACAAATCAATTTAATGTGAAGAGACCAAGAGTTATCTCAGAATCATTATAAGATGTTGACATAGAAGGCAAGAGAAATAATGTCATTAAAGTAATTCCTACAGTAATTACAAAAAAATAGTGGAATTGAGAAATAACAGGAAATATTTAGCTTGAAATAATGTGCAGTTATCAATTTCGTAAAAAAAAAAGATTCAGAGATCATTCCAAGATCAGCAATCACAAAAAGTATTATTCAATTTGTAAATCAGAATCTGATTCACATGAACATATTCCTCTAGTCCTGTCAGTGTATCTAGACCTAATGTGTCCTTCTCTATCAAAATAAACATGTAAATATAAAACATGTTTAATTCAAGAATATTCTCTAGTTTAAATGTTACAGCTGCTGAGATGACCTCTATAGACTTTTTTTAAAAAAGATTTTATTTACTTATTTGACAGATAGAGATCACAAGTAGGCAGAGAGGCAGGCAGAGAGAGAGGAGGAAGCAGGCTCTCTGCTGAGCAGAGACCCTGATGTAGGGCTTGATCCCAGGACCCTGGGATCATGACCAGAGCCGAAGGCAGAGGCCTTAACCCACTGAGCCTCCCAGGTGCCCCTGTATAGATTTTTTTAAGTAATTAGTTTCAAAGTTAAAATAATATCCTTACAGAAAACTATCTTTGGTTGGGTTTAATGTAAGGAGAATAACCCTATTGAGTATGGGCAGAACCACATTTTAGGAATGGATAATAGCATGTAAATTATGCATCTCCTTCCATAAGCAGGAGAAAACGGAGACAACCATCCTCTAGCAGCTAAACCTGGTTACGAGTCTAAACTGTAGCTTTCATGGATTCCATTACACACATTAGACTCTATTTTATATCCAATCTAGTAAATTCTGTTAGCTGGATACCAAGTAAAAATAGATTAAAAGTGCTGATATTTTATGGAGGGGCAGTGTATATACCAAAAAAGCAATGAAATCAAAGAAGCTAAACAGGAAAATAGCTTTGAAGGAGACACAAGGGGAAAAGCTTAGTTTTCTAGAAAACGTTCACAGAGGCAACAGCTCTACACACTTACTGGCTTAGAAATATCTGAAACCAAAAAACAAAACAAAATAAAACAAAAACATAAAATTGATCAAAATCTAACCATGTATAGCAAAACTTACATAATCTTGGTTTGCATTACTGTATACTAGAAACATTAAAGAAGTCAATATCTTGCTGTCTTTTGCAATAATGGGCTTGAAACAGTAAATTCTGAAATGCTACAATTTCTGAGAAACATAGTGAAATGTGGTCCATTTAGTTAGAAGCATATTAGATTGATATGAGGTGAGGTCTAGGAAACAGTTACAGGAAAACAAAGATGGTCCCTTGGTCAATGAGGAGGTTCCTGGGGAAAGTTACTGTAGAAAGACCTTATTTTGGGGGTGCCTGGGTGGCTCAGTGGGTTGGGTCTCTGCCTTTGGCTCATGTCATGGTCTCAGGGTCCTTGGATTGAAGCCAGCATTGGGCTCCCTGCTCAGCAGGGAGCCAGCTTCCCCCCTCTCTCTGCCTGCCTTTCTGGGGTGGTCTTTCTCTGCCTTTCTGTGGTCTTTTTCTCTCTGTGTCAAATGAATAAAATCTTTTAAAAAAAGAAAGAAAGACCTTATTTTTCTTGGGATCCAGTGTCCACCTGAAGTGCAGCTACTCTAGCTAATTAAGGGGCATCTGTAATGTGGGAAATTGTGTTTTGATATCTGAGAAGGACAGACTGGAGACTGATGGTCAAGGGTGACATGCCCTGCACCTGACCTCACTATCAGAAAATAGAGACAAGGAACAACAAATGTGGACAGCAGAGATCATGGACCAGGAAAAAGTGTGCCTGTATGTATTCTCTTTGATTGTACTGGTGTTTCAAACACCATGCAGGAGGACACAAATTATTATCTGAATGTTAAGTAACAAACCTGTTAGGTCCTTACACTTCTAAATATTTTCACACTTGGGTTTACCCAATTTTATTAGCATTACAGAATCCTTTCATCTGAATCTAGTTTTTAAGCCAAAGCAGCTCTGGACTGAAAATGTGAAGATCTAGTTTTAGCCGACAATCTAAACTGCTACGTAAATCTCAGCTAAGACACTTACGTTCCTTGACACAAAACCTCTTTGCTGGTGAACAGTAAATTAATTATTTTGAAGCTTTGAAAAATTACAACCAAAGGAATACATTTTACTTCATGATTCAGTACATATAACTGAAAGAAATGTTTCATGAAACACTTCCTCTCACTGTGTGTTATATTCTCATCTATGCTATACTATGTAATGATATGCCATTAAAAAATACCATCAGGGTGTCTTTTCCTGATTACACTGTACCATTAATGGGTCACAGTCTGCAGTCCGAACATCACTAAAGGTGAACTACCTCCTGTTTTTATATGGGCCACAAGCTAAGAATGATTTTTACATTTTGAAATGTTTGGAGAATAAAAAAGAGAATAAAAATACTTCATGACACTTAAATTTATATAATATTCACATTTCACTGTTCATAAATAAAATTTTAACTTATAGCCAAGTTCATCCCTTTACGTATTGTGTGGCAACTTCCTCACTACAATGGCAAAATTGGGAACCTGTGACAGACTGTATGTCCACAAATTATTTATTTTTGTCCCCTTATTGAAAAAAGGCTTTGACTCCCACAATAAAGGATACAAACAGTTCTTTGAGGCTTGACTACCCATGGTTCTAAGTCCTTCATGTTTTCCTGGGCTAACCTGGGAACAAGGGGAAGTAGGTGCATGATAGTGGAAAGGAAATGATGCGGGAAAGTGGGTTCTTGGTCAGTTATTTAGGCATTAGTTTTCTATCTCATTCCATAACTTGAAAACAAGAAGGAAAAGTACGAAAACTGACAGGCAGTATTTGGTGATAGCATAAAGATTAAAATCATTTACAGAATCTGTTCCTGTGAGTTCCTAGGGCTTTAACTCGTAGCCCTTAAGTACTTCAGTTTTATGATGGGCCAGTGAAGGCTGGTAATTGTTTCAGCAAGGATTAGTTTGCAACTGAAGTGATCAATTACGTTGCATTGTATTCATAGGTACATTTTAAATTCACAATGATTAAATAGTCATTGGGTAAAGAAAGTGAAGCCATATCTGAATTGAAACTCTTTCAACTGTGCTTTTTAAATATTTCCTTGTTCACATTAGAGCTTTATTTAAGCAGCACCTTTTCCAGTAAAATCTTATTGTTCTTTTAGCCTTCAGAAATTTGATAGATTGTTTCTTAGTCATATTTGATTTTGTCCCTCCTTGTTCAAAATTCTTCCAAGGATGACTAGGATCTAATTTTTTGTTTGTTTCTGCAGAATAGGTATATTTGGCAAAGGTATATTTTGCCTCTCCTTAGTTTTCAAAAGTAGTCATGAACAAATAGGTACTTTTCTGTCCCTGGTTTCTTCATCAGGTTTAAACCTGACCAACATGTCATCCATGACGTGTTTTTGTGCATTTTGAACCATTATTTTACTTTTGTTTTAAGAGTATAGTTGGAAATAAAGCAGTATCAAGATAAAGAATACAGATAAAACTTTAAGCATTATATTGAAATATATTATTTCCTGTGCAATATTAAAAATTGGTCACAATCACTCATAAAGTCCTCCAGATAATGTTGCAATAAGGTAATCCAGGAACTTTTGCTTTTTGTTTAAGCTAAATTATATGCTTCTCTCCAATTATTAAGACCAATTACTGAAATCTACTTGAGTAGAGAAAACAATCTCATTTGTTCTACCATCTGCTATTCAGCCACAAGTGTTTTTGAGGGTATGCTGGCAGGTCCTGAAGACCTGGCGGAGTCTGATCTGGTAAGTGATAGAAACATTACTAAGTAATTATACACATACAGGTTGCTTACTATAATTTTGATACATGCTCTAGAGAAAAAACACACTGTGCTATGAAAGGTTTTAAGAAGGGAAACTAACTCACTCAGATATGGCTATATCTTGATGTCCTTTCTGCACTAATTTCTCTTATTCCTATCAAGCACCTTCATTTTTACATTTCCAGGATTTTTTTCCCTTCTGTCTCCTAACAGGTCTAGATTTCCCCACCATGAATAAAATTCCATGCAGCCAAATGTACCTCTATCAATTTTTCCTCTTCTCTCTCATCATTAAATTTTTCCTGGTCTATGTTCAGCTTCTTTTCCAAACACTTTCACATTCTACAATACTGTATCTGTGCCTACAACTCTTCTGCAATATCTCCAGGGTAACCAAAGGTGACTTATGAAACCAAGGAGTATGTTTTTAGACTTTCTCTTGACTTCTATAGAATATTTACCATTTCCAAGTATTAAGAATATATTTGCATCCCCCATATTCAATAACCAAGTTGTTCTATGATTTTAATTCAACTTTACTGAATTAAATGGGTAAATTAAATTAATGGGTAGTTTACATAAAATACAATGTGACCATTCTGAATGGACACTTCTTTGAATTAGGATAAATGTATATATCCATGTGATCACAGTACAAGGAACCCGCCTGCCACCCCCACAAATTTCCTTGTGCCTATTCTCAATCCTCTCTCCATCTTTAACCCCAGGCACTTTCCTGCATTCTACACTATAAAAACAATGTGTTCTTTTCCAGTATGTCATAAAAATGAAAACATACAATATGAACTTGTTTGAGCCAGGCTGCTCTCTTGCACAGTATTTCTGAAATTCATGGATTTTTCTTATGAGGTGTTTTTTTTTTTTTTATTCTTGAGTAGTACTCTGTATCATATGGATAATACAAGCATTTGTTAAATTACTTTTTTTTTACTTTTTGATGATTATAGTAGTTGTTTCCAGTTTGTATTTATTATGAATGTTGCTATAAAATTTTATATGAGTATGTGGACATGTTTGCATCTCTCTTGAATAATAATTATTGTGGAATTGCTGGGTCAAATTTTAATTGAATATTTAACTATAAAACACTACCAAATTGTTTTTCAAACTTGTACCATTTTACATTGTCAATCAGTAAAGTATGGGATCCTTAGGATTTTCTACATACATGATAATTTCACCTGCATTTAAAAAGTTTTACTTCCTCCAGTCTGTGTATCTCTTATTCTCACTTCTTGTTTTACTCTAGTATTTTGATACTTCAGTAACATGTTGAATTAAAGTGGTTAAATTGAATTAGAAAGGCAAAATCTTTCCCTTTTCAATCTCATTTGGTTTTTCACTATTACATATGACATCAGTTGTTGGTTTTTTTATAGGTACCAATTTCAGGTTAGGTTTATCCCCTTTGGAACCTATTTTTCTCAGATATTTTATCATGAATAGGTGCTGAATTTTAATGAATGCTTTTTCTGCACCAGTTAAAAATGAGAAAAAAAATTATCTGTGTATTTTTTGTACTCTCCTTTGTGTGTGTCTAAGTTTCCATCTGGTATCCTTAACTCTACTTGAAAAATATCTTTTGACAATTCTTATAGCACAGATGTGCTGGCAATGAATTTTATCTTTTGAAGTCTGAAAGTCCCCTTCATTTTTGAAGATATTCATTAAAGAATTCTAGGTTGGAAATCTTTTCTATCAGCACTTTAATGAAGTTCCATTATCTTCTGGTCTGCATAATTTCTGACTAAATGTTGGTAATAATTTTTATTTTTGTAAGTAATGTGTTTCTCCTCTGACAGCTCTTTAAATTTTTAATTAAAGGGGCATCTGAGTGGTTCAGTTGGTTAAGTATCTGCCTTTGGCTCAGGTCATGATCCTAGGGTCCCGGTATCAAGTTCTGCTTTGGGCTCCTTGCCCAGCAAGGAGTCTGCTTCTCTCTCTCATCTGCCCCTCCCCACCATTCATGCTCTCTTTGCCTTCTCTCTCTCAAATAAATAAAATATATATTTTTTTTAGTAAAGCAATAGAATTTTATTAAATGAAGACATAGGAAAAGCTCTCAAGAGCGAGGGGTCCCAACAGGTTGCCCAATAAATAAAACCTTAAAAATTTTGTTCAAAATAAAAAAATTTAAAATTTAAATTATGATGCACTAAAATTCGCTTTTTTCACTTTATATGTAAATTTCTATGAGATTTAACACATATATTAACTCATGTATGGCCACTATAATCAGAATACAAAATTGTTCCATCATCCCAAGAAATTCCTTGTACTATTCCTTTGCAGTGGCCTTCTCCCCCTACCCATAATCCCTGGCTACTGCTGGTCTGTTTCCCATCACTAGTTTTGTCTTTCTGAGAATGTCCAAAAAGACAATGGAAACACAAAATATACACCCCTTTGAGATGAGCTTTTCTTACACACAACAATGTCATATATATACACATACACATATATACATATCTACACACATACATACTTAACTGCTTGATTTATCCATAGGTTTTTGTGGTTCTGTTCCCCTTTTATATATTTAGGTTTTTTTGTTTTGTTTTTTTCTGTTTCAGTTTGGAAAGATATCATTCTGTATCTCATAGTTCACTGTTACTGTTGTAATCAGTATATAATAAACTGTAAAATCCATCAAATTAATTTTTTTCATTTTTCTTTTTTATATTGTTCATTTCTCTCCACATTGTGTTATTTTCCTTTAATACCAAAACATTTTTATGACATCTGATAATCCTTATCTTTTAAACTCACCATCTCTGTCAGTTTTATCAACTCATTTCCTTCTGGTTTTGTGCTACACTTCACTGCTTCATCTTAGGTCTAGTAATTTTATATGGATACTGGGAATTGTGATTATTGCATTGTTCAATGTTAGCATCTTGCTTTGTTCCTTTAAAGTGCGATAGGCTTTGCTCTGACAGTTAAATTATTGGTGGATCAAGTTGATTCTTGTGAGGCTTATTTTTAAGTGTGTTAAATGTGTGTGTTAAAGGGTGGATCTACACTAGAGTATCCTGTACTCTAAAAATAATTTAACTCTACTACTAATGTGTTAATCTTCTGAGAACTCTACACACTACTTCCAATAACGTGAGGACCAACCACTCTGACTGGGCAGAGCTAGAATAATGCTCTCTCTCCTGTGAAGTAAAGAAAATACTTCACACCCGCTTGGTCATAATTTGCCAATCTTCATTCTCCCTACACATGTGTCATTTGGTATTCATTAAAGATCCAAGGGGCCCATTCAAAGATTTCTGGAGCTATTTTACTGTGTAGCTACCTACTCTATGAAAGTGTGCTCCACAACTTCTTGACCTCTGGTTCCTATCTCTTCAGTTCACCAAGACCACTTTATTTTACTTCAGATTTCCCTTCTTTCACAATATTGCAGAATGTGCCTCCAGGCAAAATGTTAATGGAAATCCCTGAACCCAACTTAATTATTTCCTTTTTTTCAGGGATTTCAGTTCACATTGACCTACTGTCAAAGTTCTAAAAACTGTTGGTTTATATACTTTGTTCAATTTTCTAATGGTTACAATTGGAGGGCAATTCCACTCCGTTATTCTATCATGACAAAAGAGAGGAAATCATGCTAAATATTTTAGAGTTTTCCTTCAAAACATTATGTTACTGCCCCTTTCTTCCTCTTTCTGTTAACATCATAGGCAGGACTTTATATTTGGCTAACAGTACTAGAAGAGTATTAATCCTGACTAAAAACACCTTGTTATTTCACAGGTTTTAATATTATCTCCCTTTTCTGAAAGCAGAGAAAGACAAGATCTTATTTATTTAAAGTAAAATCCTTAAACATTTACCATATACTAAGGAACAAATACTAAAAGATAGTCTGATCTTCACAACAGATTATCATCTTTATATGACAGCAATATGGCTGTCACAATTATTAAACCACTGATTGTCAATGTTAAGTGATATAGTGGATCAATCATGCACATCTCTTTTCCATCTTGTTTTCATTCATATGAAAAACTTTTTGAAGATATCGTTTCTGAAGGATCATTTCTTCAAAGTTCTGCTATACTATGATCTCTTGACATCCTGACACTCCAGATTACTCAGGTATCTAACAATCTTCAGTAGCTACCTGAAAATTTTAACAAGATCCCTTGATAAAATGTGACTTTATCATGTTTGTAAAAATTCAAGTGATCATCTTTTCTTTACTAATACCTCCAAAGAATAATTCAGAAATATAAAATTTCTGAATTACACATAAAATTCTTTGCTTGAATCAAAATCATTGATTAAAAATTCCTAATTTTTTAATATTTAGCACAATATATGAAGTATATTCTCCCTAATACAAAAAATGTATCATTTGCAAAAATATGGGATGTTATACAAAACATCACGGTGTATGTTTGTGAAATTTTCCTAAAATGCTAGTGACCATTTCTTTTTTTCTTTCTTTTTTTTTTTTTTTAACACAGAGAGAGGGATCACAAGTAGGCAGAGGGGCAGACAGAGAGAGAGAGAGAGGGGAAAGCAGGCTTCCCGCCGAGCAGAGAGCCTGATGCGGGACTTGATCCCAGGACCCTGAGATCTTGACCTGAGCCGAAGGCAGAGGCTTAATCACTGAGCCACCCAGGCGCCCCGCTAGTGACCATTTCTTAAAATAACATCAGTAACAACTCTAGGAACTAAACGATACGCACTGCTGCTTACATAGAATTAGGCACAGAACGGACAGTGATACCTAGGTGTCAGTTAACCAAATTTATCAAAAGTAATAATCAAAAAGAGGAAGAGAAATGCATTCTACAGTCAGTATAGTTCAATTTCAAAAAAAAAATTTTTTTTTAAGAGAGAGAGTGCATGCACATAGAGAGGACAGTAAAGGGCCCCATGTGAGGCTGGATCTCACAACACAGAGATCGTCACCTGAGATGAATACAAGAGTCAGACACTTAACAGACTGAGCCATCCAAGCACTCAAGTGTAGTTCAATCTTAAGCAACACAGCACTGAGTTCTGGCTGGTCAAAAATTATACCAGTTGATCTTGGTTTTCAGCTAAAAGAAACTTATCTTTTTAAACAAAAATTTCAAAAAATAATTTGTATCCGGGACACCACGTAATGAATAAAATAAAAAACAGCTTCCTATAGCCATTTTTTTTTTCCCTTTTTATTTATTTATTTTTTTTTCAGCGTAACAGTATTCATTCTTTTTGCACAACACCCAGTGCTCCATGCAAAACGTGCCCTCCCCATCACCCACCACCTGTTCCCCCAACCTCCCACCCCTGACCCTTCAAAACCCTCAGGTTGTTTTTCAGAGTCCATAGTCTCTTATGGTTCGCCTCCCCTCCCCAATGTCCATAGCCCGCTCCCCCTCTCCCAATCCCACCTCCCCCCAGCAACCCCCAGTTTGTTTTGTGAGATTAAGAGTCATTTATGGTTTGTCTCCCTCCCAATCCCATCTTGTTTCAATAGTATATCTGGTGTAATAATCACAGCCAATTAACCAGAAATAAAAACCTATTATCAATAGTGTCTAAATTTAATTTTTCTTTTGATGATGCCATTATCTCTCACTCTAGCCTGTGGTTGGCCAAACTTCGGTCAAATCCAGCTTGCAGCTTGTTTTTGTATAGCCAATAAACTAAGAACAGAGTTTACATTGTTAAAGGGTTGAGAAAATAAACAACACAAAACACAAGGAACATATGAGACTATTGGTCCACAATCTAGACCCTTAAAGAAAAAGTTTGCAAATTCTTGTTAGTGTACTTCTAGATTTAAGATACAACCAGAAAACAAAGAGAAATGCTGAATTCTTTAAAAGGAAAATTTGCATTATATACACAATTCATTAGAAATAAAATATTAGAAATGAAAATCTGTAAAAGTTGCTTATAATTCCATTCTATAAGAGATAAAACTTACGAATACTGAGCCTATGGATAAGGTAACTTCCTGCATAAGATAAATGCTGTTAGATTGTTATCTCACAATCTCACGTTGGAAAATTATAATTATTCATCCAAATAAAAAAATTGGGAGATTTTTCCTTTCATATGTTAGACTACTGAATTTCTTTTTATTAATCAGATCTCTGTGAAGCATAGAGACAACATAATTATCTACCTTACCATTCACACATTGATCACAAGATCAATACTACATTTTAAAAAAATTCCTTAAGGATGAGCTGCAAATATGGTTAACCCTTTAACATATAACTTCTCCCAAAGTGGTTTTCTTGTTGTTGTTATTGTTTTTAGAGTCATCTGTGTCTAGGGTAGGACTTACCTAAGTTTGCTTTGCATTTCCTTCGGTTTACATCATCACCTTGTGCTTGAAAAACTCAGTCATATTTACGTAAATATTCAAACCAACCACATGTTCTTAAAAATATCTCAAATAGTCTCTAGACATTGCCACAGTTGTCACAACAATTGCTACTTTTAAAATGTTAATTTTAATAGAAATTGTGAGAAAAATTTATATATGATTAATTTCTCTACTGCTTCTGGGAGATGACATAATATATAAAATCTTTTAAATAGATGATAAGACACTGGCACGAATCACCAAGACTAAAACTGAAAATTCAGGCTGTGTCAAAAATATATTAACATCTATAATCTTTAATAAACATTTGACTTTTAGAATCCAGTTTACATATTTATCTATTTGAACTTTTGGAGATAACAGTGCAATAGCAGTGTTTTTGTTTTTTTTTTTTTTCAGGAATGAAACATATTTTCTGCATTGATCTTAAATATTTTTTAAATTTAAATAACAGAATTTGAACTAAAAGTAGTATTTCAACAATTATTAGCAAAAGACATAATATTAAGAAAGTTAAACTATTACTTTTTAACTTAGAAAAAATTTGTCAGCTGATTTCAAGAATACCAAAGAAGTATTATTTCTATTGATACTGCTATCAAAAGAATAAAAACTATAGAAACATATTTTTGAAGACTTTAGAGTATAATTGTTTAAGAGTTTTACAATAAAAATATTACCCCTGAAGATTCTAGTTAGAATTGAACAAGTAACAACTAAATACTTTTATCTAGGGGTAAAGTTCTTATGTGTAGTATTGTGACCATTTACTCAAAAAGGTGGAGAAATAAGGTCATGTTTAATTCATTATCTTAGCTAACTAAAAACTTAGATAAAGACTTGGTTATAGAAGAGACACAGTAAATTATAGGGCATATTGGTGATATTATGGATTGAATCTTGAGAAAGAAATAATGTATGTGACCTGACAAATTTCCAACTCCATGTCTAAAACTAAATAATCGGGAATCAATCAACTTTATTCACTACATTTTGCTCATCTTGGACCACAGACAGCCTTTATAACTTCATCAAAAGTGTACACAAATCAACAAACAATCATAATACACCATTTCTGTATTCTTTTTGTCGTTGATAGGAACAGTGAAAGGCATATTGGTATAGATTAAGGGTAAGCGATTTTTTTCTACAAGTCAGAAAATGTTTTAGGCTTTTGGGCTATTAGTCTTTGATTAAATCAATCAACTATGCCACTGCAACACAAAAGTAGTTTAGATATGCATAAAAGAATGGCATACCTGGGTTCCAATAACATTTTATTTACAAAAACAGATGGCTGGTATATATAGCTGTCAGGCCATAGTTCATTGACCCCTGCTAATGTAATGATAATCAACACCCAGTTTAAGAAATAAAAATTATAGACTTGAAGCACTTGTGTAACCCTACTTGATCCCATTTCTCTAGGGTAAAAAAAAGTTGTAAATTAATATTTTTAACATTGAATCAAATTCTAAAACTTCTACCATATACTAATGAATTTCTAAATAAGATGTAGTAGTATCTTTATGCATGTGTTAAGCTCTTTTGGTCAATACTATTTTCATAAAATTGCATTTCACTATTGCATAGTACTGCATTGTTCAACAATATCATTCATTTGTCCCCTCTTGTGCTAGTGAACAGTTAGTTTGCCTCCAGTTTGTCCTTGGCAAAAACATCATTGCTAAACACATTTTATATCTATATCTGCTTGTGTACATATGCAAAAATTACTTGAGGATATATATACACACGTGAGATTGCTGAGTCAATGTAACTTACAAATTCAAATTAATAAGATAGTGTAAAATTATATTTCAAAGTGTTTGCATTAATTTACACTTGTAGAAGATTCTATACCCCTAATACACGGATTTTAAAAATATATTTTGTACCAATGGGATGGGTTCTAAATATAAATTTTTAAACAACTGGATACAAATACACATTTTGTACCATTTACTTGATTAAAAATGAGGTTGAACTTTAATTTTTTTACAGTTCTTATTGGCCATCTGCATTTTCCTCATCTGCAAATTATCTACTGGTCTATGGAATTATAATTTTCTTATTGATTTGTAGTTTTTTGTGTAAATATTACAATTATTGATGTTAGAAGTACATCTTCTCAGTCTTTTCTTAATATTGTGACAAAATACATGTAACAGAAAAATTTCCATCATAAGACTTTTAAGTGGTACGTATATTCACAATGTTGTGCAAACAATCTCTAGAATTTTTTCATCTTGTAATACTGAAACTCTATCACCACTAAACAACCTCCCATTTCTCCCTTATCTGTTGGCAGCTACTAACCTACTTTGTTTCCCTAAATTTCACTATTCTAGATATTTCATATAAAGGAAATCACACAGTCTTTTCGGAACTTGCTTACTTCACCCAGCATAATGTCCTTGAGGGTATATCCATATTATAGCAAGTCAGAATTTTCCTCTTTTTGAAGACTGAATAACATTCCACTGTATGAATATATCACATTTTGTGTACCCATTCATCTACATGTGGTCACTTGGGGTGCTTCCACCCTGGGTATTTTGAATGCCACTATGAACATGAGTGTACAAATATACCTTTGAGATCTGTTTTCAATTTTTTTTTAGATAATATACCCAGAAGCAGCATTGCTGATTCATTTGATAAGTCTATTTTCAGTTTTTTGAGGAACCACCATGCCGTTTTCTGTACTGCCTACAAAATTTTACATTCCCACCAACAGTGTGCAAGGTTTCCAATTTCTTCACATCATTGCCAACATGTTATTTTCTGGGTTTTTGATAGTAACCATCTTAAGTGATATGAGGTTTGAAAGTAGTCACATCATTTTTTTTTTAGAAAACTCTGAAGAGAACTGGTTGTATTCTTAAACATCTGGAATAATGTAGCAGTGAAGCCATCTGGTCCTAGGCTTTTCTTTGGTAGGAGATTTTTGATTACTGATTCAATCTCTTTATTCATTTTGGGTCTGCTCTGATTTTTTATTTCTCCATGATTCTGTATGTGTTACCCACTTCATCTACGTTATCCAATTTGTTGGCATATAGCTGTTCATAGTATTCTCATATAATCCTTCTTATGTTAATAACATAGGATGCAATATCCCCTTTTTCATCTCTAATTTTAGTTATTTAAACCTTCTCTCTTTTGATTTTGTTGGTCTGTTTGTCAATTTTGTTGATCTTTACAAAGAACCAAGTCTTGCTGATCTTCTCTATTATTTTTCCATTTTCTACTTTATCTCTGCTCTAATCTTTATTATTTTCTTTTTTCTGTCAGCTTGAGGTTTAGTTTGTTCTTCTTTTCCTAGTTCTTTAAGGTAGAAAGTTAGGTATTGCTTTGACATCTTTCTCTTTCTAATGTAAATTTTTATAACTACAAATTTCCCTATGAGGTCTGCTTTGCACAAATCTTAGTTTTGGTATGTTGTGTTTCACTTTTCATTTGCCTCAAGATCTTTCCTAATTTCTTCTTTGTTGTTATGGTTATTTAGGGCATGTTGTATAATTTCCAACATTTTGTGGATTTGCAATTTTCTTGCTGTTCTTGATTTCTAGTTTTATTCCACTGTGAAGAGAAAAGATACTTTGTATGACTTCAATCACTTTAAATATATTAAGACTTATTTTGTGGCTTAAGCAACAGTCTATCCTAAAAAAGGCTGCATGTGCCCTTGAGAAAAATATGTATTCTGTTACAGTGGGTAGGATTCTGCACATGTCTGTTAGGTGTAACTGGTCTGTAAGTACTGTTCAAGTTATCTGGTTTTCCTACTGAACTTCCATCTGGCTGTTCTACCCATTATTGAAAATGAGGTACTGAAATATCCTACTATTATAGACTCTCCTTATTTCTCCCTTCAATTCTGTCAATTTCCATTTGATATATTTAGGAATTCTGATGTCTGATATATAAAAAACTAATTGTTATATGTTCTTAGTAAATTGACCCTTTTATTCTTATGCATTAGCCTTCTTTGTCTCTTTTAAAAGTTTTTCAGTTAAAGTCTATTTTGTCTTATAATAGAGGGTATCTACCTCTGCTCTGTTTTGGTTATTATTTGCATGGAATATCATTTTTCCACCCTTTCATTGTCTATCTATGTATGTACTTATATTTAAAGTGAATCTCTTGTAGACAGAATTTGATTGAATTCTGTTTTCCTTTGTAATTCACTCAGCCAATCTACATCCTTTGATTAGAGCATTTAATATACTTAACATTTTAAGTAATTACTAATAGGGAAGAACTTACTATTGTCATTTTGTGAACTGTGCTCTGTATATTTTAAAGCATTCTTGTCCTTTATTTGTTTTGTTACTGACTTTCTTTGCATTTAATTTTCTTAATGATGTGCTTTGATCCCCTTTTTAATTTCTTCTACATGAATTCTATAGATATTTTCTTTGTAATCATGGGGATTACATAAAATATCTTAAAGGTATAACAATGTTTTACACTGAACTTAAATTGCTACAATACCTACAAAAATTCCTTTACATCACTGTGACTCCCCCATGATTTATCTTGCTGTCACAAATTATATCTTTATATACTGTGTACCCATTAGCAAAGATTTAGTTATTTGTATGATTCATCTTTCAAATCCTATAAAAGAAGTGAAAGTGGAGTTATCAACCAAAATTATAATAATACAGGTTTTGCTATTTATCCAAATATTTACCTTTATTGGACAACTTTATATTTTCTTGTGTCTTCAAGTTATTGTCATTTTGTTTCAAGTGGAAGGACTGTCTCTGCCATTTCTTCTAGATTAGGTCTAGTGATAATGAACTCTCTCAGTTTTTGTTTATTTGGGCAATTTTCTCTAGTTTTGAAGACATTGTTGCTAGATATAGTATTCTTGGTTAATGGTATTTTAAAAAATATATTATCCCACTGCCTTTTGGTGTACGAGTTTATTGCTAAAAGATCTGTTGACATTCTTAGAGAAACTTCTTTGCATGTGACAAGTAGCTTTTCTCTCATTGCTTTCGAGATTTTCTCTTTGTCTTTGACTTTTCTTTTTTTTTTTTTTTAAGATTTATTTTTTTTGACAGATAGAGATTACAAGTAGGCAGAGAGGCAGGCAGAGAGAGAGAGAGGAGGAAGCAGGCTCCCAGCCAAGCAGAGAGCCCGATGCGGGGCTCGATCCCAGGACCCTGGGATCATGACCTGAGCCGAAGGCAGAGGCTTTAACCCGCTGAGCCACCCAGGCGCCCCTGTCTTTGACTTTTCTTGGTTGAATTATAATGCATCTTGGCACGTGTTTGTTTGGCTTCATGAAACTGTATTAAGTTTTCAGCCATTATCTCTTCAAATATGTTCTCTGTCCCTTTTGTCCTCTCTTTCTGGGACTGCCATAGATGTCCATATTGATCTGTCTGATAATATACCATAAGTCCCATAGGTTCTGTTCACTTTTCTCATTCTTTTTTCCCTTTGCTCCTCTAACTTAGTAATTTCAAATGACCTGTCTTCAAGTTCACTGACTCTCATCTGTCTTATCAAGTCTGCTCTTGAACCCCTGCAGTGAATTTTTCAATTAAGCTGTTGCATTTTTAAAACCCCAATTTTATTTGGTTCTTTTAAAATATCTCTTTGCTGATGTTCTTCTTTTGTTAATAAAATATTTTCATGATTTTCTTGTCAGTCTGTGTTTTCATTTAGTTCATTAAACATATTTAAGCAAGCTAAAAAAATCCTTTGTCATATAAAATCAAAGGACTGCATTTCTTTAGGATCAGTTTTCGGAAATTTATTTCTTCATTTCAAAGGGTCATGTTCCCCTGTTCTTTGTATAAGTTGCAAACTTTCGTGGAAATCTGGGCATTTGAAAAAAGTAACCTCTTCCAATCTTTATGAAATGCCTTTGTGTAAGGGAAGAACTTCACTGACTGGCTGGCTTAAAGATCCCCTCAAAACTTTCACCATAATCTTATCCCCTCAACTGCCCACAGAACTGCATCAATAACACGCCATGTTACCTATTACTTCTTTTAGTAGGCTTTAAACTATTATTGAAATCGTACCACCATTTCCATCACTGTTTTGAGACAGACAAGACAGAAATTAGTCTTTTGCACAGCCACCAGACAATCTAGAATGTTGCAAGGAATCTAATCTTTCCTTGCATTCTAAGGGAAAAAATGGGAATTCAGTGATTTCCTCCTGACCATGCATGTCATGCTGCACTGGGGCACAAAGACAAAATACCATGGGATTTCTAACTTTTGCAGTATTTTCTTGGTAGCAGCAGTTTTTAAACTGGTTCTTACAGTTTTAATAAAGCTCTTTTGGTCTGTATATTATTGTTTATTCAGTGTTTCTATGGGGGAACCAAGGTCTGAAGCTTTCTGGTTTGGCATCTTGTTGATGTTACTCTCCATCTTTTCACTTTTTAATGGTGTCTTTTGATAAGCCAAAGTAATTCTTAGATGGTCAAATTTATCAACCATTAAATTTTATACTTTTGGGGGGGATCTAATTAAAGAAATACTTTGACTTTAGAAATACAGACATTGTCCTGTATTTTCTTCTAAAGGATTTGAAGTTTTGCTTTTTCAACCATCTTAGTATGACTTTTTGTGTATACAGTGAGGAAGGGATTCAATTATTTTAATTACCAAAAAGTTTTCCAATTGATCTAGCTGTATTTACTGCATTGTTCGTCCATCTCCTTTTGTAATGACAGCTCTGTCACAGCCCTGTCCCTCTGAGTTGAGATCTGGTTCTGGATACTTATTCCGACACAGTGATCTGTTTAGCCCTGGGCCATTACACACTTTTAAAATTACAATAGCTTGCGCATCTTCAAAGTTATTTTGGTTATTTTCAACCATTCAACTATAGAAAATTAAGAGAAAAACTCATCAAATTCCATGAAAATAATCTGAGATTTCTGAAAACAAGTTCTTATTTAAATGATGGATAATCATGGACAGAAATTACTTCTTTGTGAGATCATCTTCCTATTATGAACATGATATAGTTCACCATTTCTTATGTCTTTAATGTCATTAAAAGCTTTTTATAACTTTCTTCTTAGAGAACATTAAAATACTTCTGTAAAATATAACACAGATAAGTTAAATGCATAAAACAGCTAATGAATTATTTTAGAATGAACACCCTTAAAACCATTACATAAGATGAAGAAACAGACTTTTGCCAAATTTCCCAAAAAGTCTCCTTGTGTCTTGCGGTATTCTCCTTACTGTCAACAAACTATTATCTAGTTTTTATGATAACCACTTCAGGTTTTTGGGTTTTTTTTTAAGATTTTATTTATTTATTCTGACAGAGAGAGACCCTGGGACTCTGGGGCTGAGCTGACCCAGGACCCTGGGATCATGACCTGAGCTGAAGGCAGATGCTTAACTGACTGAGTCACCCAGGTGTCCTTCACTTTGTTTTTTTTTTAAAAGCTCATCACCAAAATGACAGAATTATATGTATAAACAACTCAATTTTACTGATTTTTTGAGATATCTTTTAGAGCTGTTTTAGTTACAGATCCCCTCATCTCTTCTTTTGCTATATAAATTATTTTGAAGAAACCAAGACATTTGTAGTGCAGAATTTCCACCAGTGTTAATTTTGATGATGGAATTCTCATGGCAGAGTTTATTTAACATGTTAGATATATAGAAATAATCAGATTCAGCTTTAATTAATTAATTAGGTCAGCTGGTTAGTCTTAATGGGAGATAGTGTTTTTTCCATCTGGTTGTCTGTATGTCTCTCCTCTGTGATGTTAACAGCAATTGATGCTATCTATGATCTATTAATTCCTGATTAATAGATGTTAATGATCTAACCTAAATATCCATCACTTATCAGATACATTTATATTTCTATAAAAAGAAGACTTTCCTCATTAGTGATTTGGTAACATACATAACTTACATAGGAATAACAGGATAAATTTTTCCTTTTATTGATCAGTTTTTAAAATAATGAGTTGGTTCCCAATATTCTAAATTCAACTAAGTCTTATGGTTCGCCTCCCCTCCCCAATGTCCATAGCCCGCTCCCCCTCTCCCAATCCCACCTCCCTCCAGCAACCTATGGACTCTGAAAAACAACCTGAGGGTTTTGAAGGGTCAGGGGTGGGAGGTTGGGGCAACCTGAGGGTTTTGAAGGGTCAGGGGTGGGAGGTTGGGGGAACAGGTGGTGGGTAATGGGGAGGGCACGTTTTGCATGGAGCACTGGGTGTTGTGCAAAAAGAATGAATACTGTTACGCTGAAAAAATAAATAAAATGGAAAACAAAACAAAACAAAACAAAAAATAAAAAATAAATAAATAAATAAATAAATTCAACTAAGTCATTTTAAAAATCATTCCTATGACTTACATATTTAAACATATCCTTGCATTTTGATACATTGCAGTTATTAATTTACTGATGCTCAAAATGCCCCATCTTTGGCCAAGAAGATTGTCTTCAAGCTAGCTCCTTATTCTTTTTGACAGTGTTTGGTATCTGCCTTGCAACCAAATGTTGCAGGCAAATCAAGAGCACTTACTGTTCCAGCTTTGAAACCACTCATTTCTCCAAGAAACTGGCTTCTTTCAATGGCAAATAATAATTCAAGACTACCATCTGGACTCTAGATATACTCAACTGCTGCTAACTTGGTCATTGTTCCTAGGCAAAACAGTACATAGGACTGCAGTACATATGTGAGTGTGAGCGTGTGTATGTGTGTGTTGTGTGTGTGTGCACATAATAATTTAGCTCTTATAATGTCTCATTCAAATTCAAAACAGAATGATTTTGCTTAAACTGTATTTTATATCTGGATTTCCTTTATTTCATGAGAATCCTGATTCTCAAAATAAAATAATTAGAATATCAATAATTACTAATTGTTTTATACAACATGCAACAGTTTTATAAAAATATCAATAATGGTGCTACAGATATAATTACTGTTCTACTTTTTTCAGTTTTCAGAGCATATAGCCATTATACACCACATTCTCTCTCACATAACTAACTAAAGGGTTAGTTCTCCAAAATACATGTATATTTGAGGGTTATCATGAGTCCCTATGTTTACACTCTGTAGTCGCTTCAGTTGCCTGACACTTATTCTACAGTAGGTTCCTCAGTAGAGCCTCATAGGAATAATATTCCCCGAATTCTTGCATTTTAATAGTTTATCTGCAGTCTCTATACATAAAAGCCAGTTTTGCCGTCATTTTCATTCCTTGACTATCTTAAATATCATACTCCATTTTCTTCTGGCAGAAAAAATCCTCTGTCAAAAAAAATATGATCACAATTTGATTCTCTTTCTCCTATAAGTTAATTTGCATTTTAATCTAGATGCTATGGATTTTCTTTTCCTTTAAAGTTTATTAATTGTATTAGATATGTCTCAATGTTGGTTGCCTGAGTAATTTTTTCATTTTGTGTGCTTTTTAAATATATATTTTAAAAATATTTTTTTATTTTTATTTTTTTATTGTGTTATGTTAGTCATCATACAGTACATCATTAGTTTTTGATATAGTGTTCCATGATTCATTGTCTGCTTGTAACACCCAGTGCTCCATGCAATACATGCCTTCCTTAATACCCATTATCAGGCTCATTCAACACCCAACCCCCCTCCTTCTAAAACTCTCCATTTGTTTCCTGGAGTCCATAGTCTTTCATGGTTCTTCTCCCACTCCAATTTCTCCCCCCCCCCCCAAATTCCAGGAGTTTCCTTGAATGACTGATCCTATTATTTTAGAGTTCTTTTCTTTGGTTTTCTTTTTTGGAAACTCATACGTATGTTCAATATTCTAAATCTGTCCTAGATTTTCTAGCCTCTTTAGTCATTTAAAAAAATTTATCATTTTTCTTTTTTACCTTATATGTCTTTTATAGCCTTATCTGTTGAGTTTACATACTTCTTTATTTCTTCTAACTTAGTTTTCATTTCTAAAATTATTTTTCTCTTTATTTTCAATTATTTCCTAAGTTCTATCACCACATTTGTGAGATTCTCTAAATTCTGATATAAATTGTTTTTCATATCCTGTATCTTTTCTAATGTCTTTTCAGCTCATTTACATACTTTTCACCTTTTTTTCTGGCCTGCTTTCATGGTCTGAGGGGGTATATTCTACTTATTCTCATTTTTCTTACTGTAAAATGTGGGATTATGATCCTTTTTGTTACTTATTATTTTATGTTAAATTAATTTACCCAAACTTACAGGTTAGCTCTTTTCCTTCTTTCTTCAGGTTCTAGAGATCCCTCTTCTGTTTTCATATAATTTTCAAAAATACGACAACTTATTTTCTGAGAACTATCAGTTCTGCCTGTGTTCACAACCCAGTTTTATGTGGACTTTCTCTTTGACTCTCTTGTACTTCTGATGCTCAATTTGGATTCTTTTCATATTAGTTTCTTCCCAATGTGGGACTTTGTCTTGGGAGAATTCTACTTGGTTAATTACTTATGGGGCCTCGATGGCTTAGCCCCTTCCCGCTTTACCACGGAACCCTTGGAATCATCTGCTATTATAGTGTGCAAAAGCCCTCTCTATTTTAGCTGCTGTTCTCAAATTGGCCCTCTGGGTTTACCAGTAAGTACTTATAGACTATTTTCCTCAGAGCCATCTTGCTTTCCACGACTTTCTCCCTCCCTTCTGCTAACCCATGAGTTATCTTGTAGCTCTTATATCTCAACACAGTCATATTTTGGAGTACTGATGGGATACCTTGTCACCTAGTTTAATTGTAACTGTTCATTTGTTGTTGCTGTAGTTATTGTTTCAACATCTACTGTTCTGATTTTCATGGAGGAATTTAAAAAGGATGCCCCTCGTTACCATCTATACTGATTCTTCCACGTACATTTTTTTTGGTATTATTGCCATTTTAATGTAACTTCTGAAAATACATTTCAATCTATAATTTTTTAATTAAAATAAACATATTCAAGTTTTTCTAATTATGTAGCTATACTGTTTCTATGAATGATCCAAAGGTGAACTGGACTTCTTGATTAGGGTCATTCTTTTTATAATAACATTTCAATGATGTTCTTTTGGTTGAGTGGAAATTCCATGCTATTATTTAAAAAATGCTAGGGACACCTGGATGGCTCAGTTGGTTAAACATCTGCTTTCAACTCAGGTCATGATCCCACAGTTCTGAAGAGCCCTGAATTGGGCTCCTTGCTCAGTGGGGAGCTTGCTTCTCCTTCTCCCTCTACCATTCCCCCTGCTTGTGCTCTCTTGTTCTCTCTCTCTCTCTCTCTCTGACAAATAAATAAATAAATAAATAAATCTATCTTTAAAAATAAAAATAAAAATAAATGAATTCTAGGCTTGGAAACTTAAATATTCTTGAGTATTATATAACTTTAACAAAACATTTATTAATATCACCAAAAGTATAATAGACACTTCAGTATAACATTTCCTGCACTGCCACCATCCCTTTCTAAGATGTTTCAACTTATATGTATAGCTTCTAAAAGAATCAGCCTATATATTACATCCAACTTTACCCTTCCCATCTACCCCAATATTAGCTGATTGTAACTGAGGTAGATACCAAAGCCGAGGCTGAGCCCCTCAGATCCTCTCTTCATAAACAGTGACGATAGTCAACTGATGAAAGACATTTACAATTAAAAGCACATTTGGAGTCAGGGTGGGGACTATACTGGGTCATGTTCCGATGACTAAAAATGTGAGGTTAGTCTGAGAAAGAAGTAAAAAATTGAGTTAATACACAGAGAGAAGCCAAGACAGAAAGCTTTATAAAGTGGCCTTGAGAGTCAAAGGGAGTAGGGTACTGACTCTCCTCTCCCATTTCAAGGCTGCCTTAAGTCTACCTGTTTTTTCATTTCCTGTCTTTGGTAGCTGTAAGACTTTCTGCTGTATCCTCATCATAATTAAGTTACCTTCAATACCCCTGTGAGTTCTTAATCAAACATAAATAATGCTCACAGAATATAAACAGTGATTTCTCAGGGCCAGTCTGCTGTGGTGGAATAAGACAGAGTAAAGGACATGAGGTTAACACACACAGGCCCCTAAACATTTTCTCTTCTAATTAACTTAGGTGACTGCTGATTCTTCATTACTAATGATAACTCTGGGCTCACTGTATTCCTTAGGACTCTTGAAAAAAAATTAGCAAGATCTAATCTGCTTTATGACAGCCTCCAATCTCCAACTGGACCCCTTCAGCACAACCTCCGTTGCTGCAGCAAACCAAGCAAATATAACTGTTGGACCAAGGGTTGTTTTGTCATCTTGGGCTGGTGGATTTTGATACTGCATACATAGCGACTCTAATTTTTATGCTTTAGTTTGCACCTTTGAAAGCTAGGATTTTCTTAGAGAAAGTTCACCAAGCTCCAAATAACTACTGTCTCCAAAAATCCTTAATTATTGCCATGAGAAAACACATACACACCAAAAGGCATATAAAAATAGGTACTGTCAATGAATGACCTTAAAATGTTAAGAACTATATTAAGTACTCTAGAATCATACAATAGTAATAAACACAGATTGACTAATAAAAGTGACAGACAAATTAAGAAAATGAAAGGACACTATTTTAGCTTGTATTTTAAAGGACATAAACAATACAAAATATCAATGATTATTTTATTAAAAAAACTACATGAACACAAGTATAAATTAAGAACAAATGAATATAAAACAAATAAAGATTCAATTCAAAGATGAAACTAAGAATAATTGCCTTCTATTTTCATAAGACATAAAATATCTTCAGTTATCCAAATCCAGCTTTGTTCTTAACATTTAGATTTACATGATGAAATCAAAAGCAGTGGGAATATTCATCATAAGCACATTTTTAAATACTCAATGGCTAACAAAAAATATTTTTATCATGTAAATCTCCTGAGTCTTTTATAATAGTTTGACAGTTTTTCTTCTCAGAGGAGAAGAACAGTGTTTCAGATGAGAAAAAGGAGGAAAATGGAGGAGGAGGAAAAAGAATGACCAAGAATACATGTTCAAGAATGAGAACATGAAAGGGCATGTATTTCCAGAGGCTGGGTTAGAGAGCAAGAATAGACTTAGATGAGCAAAGCAGTCAGTTCACAGTTGTGGATGACTGATCAATACTGGGAATTCTTACCAGAGAACCCAACATTTTACTTGTCTGACCACCTCATTTCAAAACTTACCTCTACCAGTATCAGTAACAAAAATAATTTTCTAGTCAAGTATAAAAGGAAAAAATACTGAATATTATGTACCAAATTAAGCTAGACAATACAATATAAACAATACGATATTTCCTATTTATAAGTGATGAATAATTTTATCAAAATTGTATAAATAAAATGTCACAGGATCACAGAAGAGAAGACATTAATTAGACTTAAGGAATCTGAAATAGAATTCAAAGGATGAGAAAAATTTGGGGGAGAGAAAAAGGAAAAAAGATCCAATCCAGAAGAATTGTACAAAAACAAGGAAATGTAATACTGTGTAACTTTTCTTCATGTTTAATTAATGTCTTCCATACAAGAGGACAGAGACTAGTTGAGTCTGAAAAGGAAAGTGATAACTAAATTGTGAAGGATACAGAATGCTGTTCTGTTATACAGCAGATGTTTCTAGACTTTTAGATTGTATTGATCAGCAGAAATTTGAGGATATACTGTGTCAACCCTCTATTTAAAAAATACAACTCAAAATCTAAAATTCTGCCATTTACTATCATCATTTTATTAAACACAATAATTTTAACACAAAAAAGGGATACCAGCATTATATCCACGTAGTTTTAAAAATGGGATATATTAAACTCTTTGGATGCAGAAAAGTTGCACCATAAAATTGTATTCTGCCAGATGAACACAAAATGAACTTTCAACTCATAACATGTTTCAATGTTTCATTTTTAGCATAGTTACTTTTTTAAAAATCCAAGAGATATATTCTTAATAGTCTTTCAACTCAATTCAGAATATTTTAGGTAAACTTAGGGAAGCCCAAGAAAAATAGCTCTCAATTACCTACCCAGCTTTTTCTCCTACCTTCTTACTGCAGTTCTGGGAAGAAATAAGAAAGACTACAGATGCCTGGTCATAGAAAATTCTGGAAAGGGGCTACCTATGTGGGGTCTTGCTTAACCAACAAAGAGCAGTTAAATGTTATCTGATAGTAATTCCTCAGAGCTTCAAACTGTCACAAACTGTCACTGAGGAACCAGGAATGTGGTTCTTATAACTTAAAATAATTCCTTCCTTAGCTTTGGCTGCCAGAAAACTTACTGCTGATTTGTGTCCCACTTTTAATAGCACTATAAGGACCCATTATTAACATTTCTAAATTTGTTCTCTGTTTATTTTAGCATGTCTTGGACCACTATTTATATTTCCTTTTATAAATTTGTCAAATCATTTTAGGAAAATATACACAGGAAAAATAAAAGACTTTTACTGAATGAAAAAACATTTAAGATTTATTTTTTCAATAATGTTTATTAATTTTTTTCTTCTGGTAAAGTAACACATTATGAGGTCATTTTACTAAATATTCTCTCAGTCTAGAACACTTTTTAAAAAAAATTTATTTATTTTTTTAGCGTAACAGTATTCATTGTTTTTGCAAAACACCCAGTGCTCCATGCAATACGTGCCCTCCCTATAACCCACCACCTAGTTCCCCCAACCTCCCACCCCGCCCCTTCAAAACCCTCAGGTTGTTTTTCAGAGTCCATAGTCTCTTATGGTTCGCCTCCCCTTCCAATTTCCCTCAACTTCCTTTTCCTCTCCATCTCCCAATGTCCGTGATTATGCTGAGTGAAATAAGTCAAGTAGAACACTTTTCTAGTAAGCTATATGACTCACCTCCTTTCAGTCTTTGCTTAAATGTAATTTTTACCATTGGTCTACTTAAAATTATAGAGCATGTTAGAAGATGGTCAATGCTATGTTAAAGGATAAGTTCAACACAGCGGTTTGGGATTCTAAAAATGGCAGAGACGGGCTGCAGTTTTAAAGATAGTGATTTATTAAATAAACTGCAACCCGACCCTGTCATTTTCAGAATCCCAAACCCCTGTGTTGGACTTATCCTTTAACATAGCATTGACCATCTTCTATCATGCTCTATAATTCATTTATTATGTTCAGTACTTACCTAAATGTCCTGTCCTTGCTGGAATATAAGCTCCACAAGGCAGGGATTTTTTTTTTTTTTTAAATAAGGTTGTTTTTTGTTTGTTCGTTTGTTTTATAAAGTAGAGTTGACACACACAGTGTTACATTAGCTTCAGGTGCACAACACAGTGATTCAATAATTTTATATGTTCTACTATGCTCACCACAAATGTAGCTTCCAACTGTTACTGTACAATGTTATTACAATACTACTCACTGTATTCCCCTATGCTGGAATCTTTCATCCATATTACTTAATCATTCCATAACCAGAAGCTTATCTGCCACTCCCCTTCACCCATTTTATCTATCCCCCATTCCCTGCTCCTCTGTCCACCACCAGTTTGTTCTATTTATGAGTCTGTTTCTGTTTTTGTTTTTTCATTTGTTTCCTTTTTTAGATTCTACATATTTGTCTGTTATATACTAATATATTCCAAAGTACCTAAGACAATGCTGGGCTAGAACAAGAATTCAGTGTTAAAAAAAAAAAAAAAAAAAAGAATAGCTCACCTGTGTGTCCCTGTTCTAAGAACTTTATATGCATTATATAATTTAATCTTCACAAGAACCCTGGGAAGGAGGTGCTATCACTGATTATATTTTATAGAGAGAATGTTAAGTTACAAAATGGCTAAATAATTCCAAAAGTTCAGAGAGCCCAGGAAGTAGTAGAACAAGGATTTAAACCCAGTCAGACTATTAATTATTACTGTCTCACCTAACAGAAAGAGACTGTGTAAAAGCAATTGAGATAATGATAGAATAATCATAGGAAAATGACAGTAAATAGAAAATGAAAAGCAAAAAAACATACATAAGGCTGCTAAATTCAAGGAATAGTACCTAAAGCCATTATTTATGCACAGGATCATCTAGATATGGATTACCCCTTTCTGAAGTTCTTGAATATTTATAAAATGAGCTTTTTAAAGAAATAAGACTTCAGAGAACCATATTTTTAAAAGCTGCTCTCCTAATACTGATACATAATAATTAATTTATCTGCTTTCCCTTCTCACTCCATTTAAGCAGCTGTTGAGTAAAAAAGACAATAACTTCATCAATTCCAGATAAGTATTTCTTTACATTTTTTCAGTTAAGAATTTTCATATTACAAATATTATAAGAATAAGAAATCACTTACAGAAGCAGGGCTCTTAGATTTGAAGGAAATTTAAGAGCATATTGCTTAGTAAACATACCATCCTCATGAAGGATGCACTGCAGCCCTGGTAGACTAGGATTATAAGAGCCAGACTCTCCTAGTCTAACACTTTTTCAGAAGTCTCCATTCTGTTATGAGAACGTGTTATTTTTAAAAATGAATAATAAGAAAGCATGTATGAATATCTTATCAGAATTTGTGGAAGCAATATCTTTATATTCTTTTGGCAATAAATATTCCTCCAAAAGTACAGATTATATCATGAGTAATAGATACATTATAGGAAACTGAAATAATTAGAATAGAGAGAGAAATCATACCTTCTATCAATAGCTCTTGTCCATGACTGCCAAGAAGTGTACGAGATAGGAATGGGGCAAAGTCTACAAAAATTTCACGAAGAAGAGGAGCAACTTTTTCTAAAGCTCTTTCAAGTTTTGCAGTGATGCTGTTGAAATTAAGACATAAACACTAGTAAATATAATTCAATACAAAAAGTCAAATAAAGTTAACTTCCAAATTAAAATCTTGAAAAATCATAAAAGTACAATTCTAACTCATGGAATAATAACAGCTTCAGTAGAGGGGACACCCTGTAGAGTTTCACATCAATCATAAGGCTACTCTAAAGTCTGCAGCCAAAGTAGAATGACCAGGGGTGCCTGAATGGCTCAGTTGGTTAAGCCCAGGACTCTCAAATTGGGCTCTGGTCATGATCTCAGGGTCATGAGATCAAGCCCTCCCTGTGCTCAGTGGGGAGTCTGCATGGTATTCCCTCTCTCCTTCTCCCTTTGCCCCTCCCTGCCATGCTCTCTAAAATAAATAAGCAAATCTTAAAAGAAAAAAAAAGTAGAATATTCTGTGAAAGGCAACTGGGATTCTTTAACCTGCACGGGCCACAAACTCTGCTCCTAGTTCTATTATCTTCCATGACTATCCTTCTATCTATGAAAGAAAACTGTTTTGAACACCTACTACATGGATCATTGTGTCAGTTACAAAGAATTAAACTTTGTTCTCTAAAGTTTGTTCTCTAGAGTTGCCTAAAAATTCCCTGAAAAGCTGGATAAATAAGGGGATAACTAGAATTCAGTGTAATAAAACTAAATTGCTGTGCTCAGGTGGGCATTTTCCATTTCTATTACTATTTTTTTACTAATTCCTACATTATCATTTATATTAGTTCACTGTTAAAATTTGAGTTACATGACCTCACATAAGCACTATTTGACAGTCTTGAAAATACTTCAAGTAGTACATGTAAAAAAAAAATAGGGGTAAAGACTAATTCTGCTCAAGCAAATAAATAATCTGGTAACATCTAACTATCTCTCTTAGGAATAAATGCTTTGAAATAAGACTGCATAGACTGAAATGCTGGTTCTCTCTTATACTACTTAGGTGAGCTTGGGGCATTAGACTCCCTTTGCCTACAAAATGAAAATAACCATGGTGCCTACTGGTGAGCGTTAAATGCACTAAGGTGCATAGAGTGCAGAGAAAACTACCAGGCGCACAGGAAGATGTCAATAATGGCAGCTCTTACAATAGCTACTTTGAATAAAACAAATCTATATTTACTCTTAGAAAATGTAGCTCTGGTTAAAAAACAAAATCAATATAATAATATAATGTTAGAGGAACACACACTGTTCTACACAGAAGACATGTACAGCAAACAATTAAACAATGCTTCAAAATAATAAAAGTTCCACCACAAAGCTGTGTAACATTTTGCTATATGTGAGGAAAACTTAAATGACAAAAAGGTAATTAATTAGGATAATTTTCAATATACTACTAATATTTAAAGCTAAAGTACTGCATTGTTGGTGATTAAATAGGGGTGAGGGAATAATGTAGGATTCCTTCTTTCCCAACTTGGAATCATGTGAACTGAATCATTTATGCACTCAAAGCGTCAGCATTAGCACTTCTATCTGACTTTGTCTCCTCTTACCTGGGTCAAAGCTTTAGAGAAAGAACTTAGAAAACTGGTGTCGCACTTCCACAAATACTTCAAGAGAATATTCCAGAGGAACAACTTTGAGCAAGAAAAAGGGAACTGGGTGGGGCTTTGAAGACATGCTGAAGATATAGAGAATTCTCAATATTCTCCCTTACTCTGTTATTCCCGAACTAAGTAAGCACCTTCTTTATTATCATGTTTAATTAGCCAACATATAGTACATCATTAATCATTGGTAATGCTGTTTAAATACAGACTCCTAGAACCCCATCCCCATAACTTCTGATTCAGCAGGTCTGGGTGTACTGTGAGAATCTGCACTTCTAACAAATTCTCAGGTGGTTTGCTACTGTTGATCCAGGAAACTCACTTTGAAAATACCTGTTTTAATGAGAGTATTTACTGCTAGTAAATTGTAATAAAGCAGCAAAGGGAAGGCTACCTGAAGTCATAAAATAATCAAAATAACTTATCTCTGATTTTAGTGAATACAGACAGAACTCCTTTTTTATATCTATTAATTAATACATTCCTTCTAATCTCCAAGATCATGTCCCATAACTTCCCAGCTAACATATTCCCCTCCTCTAAGGAAAGATGAGTAAGAATGTTAAGAGCAAACCTATGAACAGGGGATAAATCTAGATGTTATTATTTGTTTCTGTACCTAAATTCTCAGTGAAGCATGAATACTTTTATTTAAGATTAATAAGAATGAAATTAAATTTAGAAAATTTTTAGATGTATAAAGGTTCACATCATAGTTATACTATTGTAATATATTATTATCTAATTAAATTCAGGTTATTTCTTCCCCAGGTTATGACTTTTTTCCATAATTTATGGGTTTCTATATGACTTACAGGCTTCAAAATTACAACAGTACAGTTCTGGGTTACATATCAAATAGAAACTTCAACTAATTTAATAACTAATCACATAAGTGTGTGCATACATGTGTATTAATGACTTAAGGGTAAGGGATAAAAAGGAATCCTTACAATAGTATAAAACTCAATAGAATATTAAATGATGCTTGTACATATCATTCTGTAACCATAATTTTAAAATTCTAATGGAGAACAATGTAACATTTTACCCAGCAAGAAATCAAAGGCTTTAAGTACAGAAAATCATCATCAAATAATACTGCCAGATTTAGCTATCAAACAATTCTAAGTGGAAAAGTTACACCATCACCATCACTTTTTTACAGTGAAGAAAATGGACAAGTTTTAGTTGTTGTCATTAATATTTATAGATTCCACACAATGTATTTTAAAGGAAAGTAAACATCAAATAAAGTATATGATCCTCATCTTTACACAATTTAAATTCTCAGAGAACATGATATAAATATAAATCTCAGCTTAATACCCTCCTCTATCACCAGGCAAAGAACACCAATCACCAAAAAAAAAAAAAAAAAAAAAAAAAAGATACTGATATTTCATTTCTCATCTGAGAAAAGTACATAATGTAGAACTTCCTTTTCCCAAGGCATAGCTGAAAAATTTATCTGTTAACATGTTAAAAAAAAAAAAGTTAACACTAGAGAACTCCTTGGCCTTATGTCCTATCAAAATAAGTTATTCTCTTCATTTTGAATATAATTTTTTAAAACAGTACATGTAATAACTACCAGAAAACAAAGTTCTTTGGAAATTATTTTGTAAGAAAAATTGGCATATTTTACTTGATTTAGGGAAAAGATTAATAATTTTTCAGTTTCATTTGAAAGCTTATTTTCATTTATTCAAGAAACATTAATTCATGGAGAAGCAACATGGGGGGGTAGGGGGATAGGAGAAGAATAAATGAAACAAGATGGGATTGGGAGGGAGACAAACCATAAATGACTCTTAATCTCACAAAACAAACTGGGGGTTGCTGGGGGGAGGTGGGATTGGGAGAGGGGGAGCGGGCTATGGACATTGGGGAGGGGAGGCGAACCATAAGAGACTATGGACTCTGAAAAACAACCTGAGGGTTTTGAAGGGTCAGGGGTGGGAGGTTGGGGGAACAGGTGGTGGGTGATGGGGAGGGCACGTTTTGCATGGAGCACTGGGTGTTGTGCAAAAAGAATGAATACTGTTACGCTGAAAAAATTAATAAAAAGGGAAAAAAAAAAAGAAACATTAATTCAATAAAAGATATCTTATGCACAAAAAAATTTGAGGTTTCAGGACATGGGTAATTTTCCCTGTATAGTCTTGAGTGAGATTTATAATCTTAACACTCTAGCAACTTCTTAGTATTTAGGAAAGTTCTTGGGCCAACTCCAGGCTGAAATGCATTCTCTCGAGCTTCTCATTTCTCTCCTCCTACTCAATTTTTTTTCATTCCCTTCAGTCACATTAATGATGCTTATGATGTTATTTTGACATTGGCTATTTTTCTTGATAGCTAAGTGCAAATTCTTTAAAGAGGGAGAATTACTGATTTCCATGAAGAAAACTACTGTTGCAAGTTGGGTAATTTATCAACCACTCTCACAAATTTTCCAACTACAAAAACAAAATATTCAAAGAAAATAATAATGCTTTAGATGAAATGTTAAAGCATCAATGCCTGGATTAAGATAACATGATTTAAAATACAAGAGTTTTATTATTATGGTTTTAAAAAACACAATTATGTATTGGTTTTTACTTACATTAAGAAAATCTCATTTACAGAGATTTACAGATTCTAAGAAATTTTATGAATAAAGATATAATTGTTTTATGATAGGAAAAAAATGTATGAAAATCCATCGAATCTTGCCAACTGTAACTGACCTCAGGACATAACAAAAGCTAAGGGGACTAACTAACTTAATCAGCAGAAAAAGGTAAGATTTTTGTCTCATTTTCTAAATTAATCTCCTTACAAATGTTTCACTACAAAGTACTGATTATTTTCAAATGTTATATGCTTTAGAGTTCTAGAAAAACACAGTAACTTTACTTTCATTTAGGATAATGCTTATGTTGTGAGTACTACTTTAATAAGCTCCTTTATACTTATGCCACTTAATACATTTATAATTCTTACTTCTGGTTTTAACTTTTTGTATTCGCTTAGGTCCTTAACATATCATAAATATAACAAATACTTAATTTAATTTTGTACATTAAAGTTCTTAAATTTCTTCATTCCTTAAATCATATAAAATGGTTATATATAATAATAAAATCTAGAATGAAAATAATTATGTAACTTTAAGCAATGTACATAATAAGAGAACTTAGATTTAAAGGAAATTATTACGCTAGTGAATTCCACAATAGATTTCATTAATCAAATGTTCCTGGGTAAGTTAGGAAATATGAGCATAGGTAAATGAAGTGATTTGCTTAAGTAAAATTAGATAAAAAGAAAAGATTAGGAGAATATTAATGACAGCAAAACCGTAAATTGTAAAGTTGAATTCTTGACTGGCTATATACCATAACTAGGAAATGACAATCACTGACTTAAAATACTTTATTTAGCTTTCACTAAGCTTCTAATGTGAAATATATATACATATATTTAAGAGAGAGCAAGCATGAGTAGAGGGGAGAGGCACAGGGAGAGGGAGAAAGAATCTTAAGCAGTCTCCATGCTTATCAGGGGATCAATATTACAACCCCGAGATCACAACCTGAGCTGAAATCTAGAGTCAGACGCTTGGGGTGCCTGGGTGGCTCAGTGGGTTAAGGCCTCTGCCTTCGGCTCAGGTCATGATCCCAGGGTCCTGGGATCGAGCCCTGCGTTGGGCTCTCTGCTCAACTGAAGGCCTGCTTCCCTTCCTCTCTCTCTGCCTGCCTCTCTGCCTACTTGTGATCTCTGTCTGTCAAATAAATTAATAAAATCTTCAAAAAAAAAAAAAGAGTCAGATGTTCAATGAATTCAGCTATCTAATGTTAAATTACATTTTAGGGATGCTGATGAGTAAATGCATCCTGAGTCTCAGATTCTATAACTATATGACCTACTGCTAAACAGTTTTTCTCAACTATAACTTTTTATGGTTATCCTAATCAAAACATGAAGGTGAAAAAATGCTTGTTTGCTTTACTTCCTCATGATCACATACATTTTTAAGTGCATGAGTACAGGTGAAGAAAATAGATGAACTTACAGAAAACTAAACCTAAATAGAATTCTCTTGCATGCAAGAGGTTTACTCTATATGGCAAACTAAATTCCAAATACATACTTTTCAAGTTTTAGGAAATGCAATGCTGGAATGTCTTTAGATAAGTATAAAAGCTTTTTTATGAAGTGCATGTTGGAAATTGTTAATTACGTGTGTTTTAGACAGAAAGAAAACAAAACAAACAAATGGATAAATTCTTCCTTTCTAGTCAACTAGTCCAGTAAAATATAACTGTTGCAGAAAAGACACAAAGCCCTGCCTGCACCTTCTTCCCCATAACCTCTATGGAACAAAGGGCTTATACATCTTAGAAAAGAACAGCAAGCCCTGCCACTTTCAGGGTAGCAGAGAGACTCTTTTGAAGCTGGAGAAAGGAACAGAAAAAAACTCTATTCTAAGGGAGGGCAAGAAAAATCCCCGAATTCTAATAATCAGATATTCTCCAACTACTTGGAAATGGGCAGGATCAGTGGAAAATCTTACTTCCAAGACCCTAAAACCAAGTCTGAACCAGAAAAACAGGAAACAACTCCATGTCCACCGAAAACCAGGCTTGCAAGTACCCAATACAAATAACAGAAGCCTACTACTGTAGAAGGCGCCATAGTGTAGAGGACTTCGTTAAAATGTAGGCTTAAAGGAAAGCCTAAAAATCAGGGTAGAATAGGGCAAAACATTCTGACAGACCAGCCCCCAGATAAAGACAAGGTACGCGTAAAAGAATTCAAGGCATGTGGTGCACTGAGAGTAACTAAAACAAGAAAACACAATATCTCAACTGCTGGGTAGAATGACTTAACCTACAACATTAAAGGCCCAGCGTAAGAGGCAAGACCATTTCCAGAATAAATACTATGAATGTCAGTTATTACCACCCTCTATATAATGTCCAACTTTCAATCAAAAAGCTTAAGACATACAAAGAAGGAAAACTAACAGTCAGATTCACAAACTAACAGAACGAGAATCACAGATAAACCATGTGTTAGAACTATCAAAGAATTTAAAATAACTATTATTAATATATTAACAGTTAATAGTTGAAAAGATAAGTCCACATGCATAAACTGATAGGGAATTTTAAAACAAAGTAAGAAACTGTAAAAATGTTAGAAATAAAAAAATATAGCAAAAGAGATAATAATGCCTTCAACAGGCTTATCAATAGACTCAATAAGGTTAAAGGAGAATTAGTGAATTTAAAGATAGGCCAATTAAACAAACAAAAAGAGAATAAAAGAATATGTAAATATGAGAGAGAGAGAAGAGAGTGTGTTTGCAGGTGAAATGAAGAACTATGGAAGAGTATCAAACAGTCTGTCATTAAAATCCTAGAAGCAGAAATGCAGTAGGCCAAATAATGGCTGCTCAAATGTGTCTAAAACATAATCCTTGGAATTGTGAGTACAATAAAATTCAATACACATAATCATAGCAACTCTTGGTTAATTAATAAACACAAGAGATGTCTTATATTTGATCAAGAATCTTTAGTAAATAGAGAGGAGGCATCATAATTAATCATGCTCAAAGCTTCCCATCTAAGATGAAGAAAATGCTTTTTCTAACCACTTTTATAGAAAATAGCATTGGCGGTACTAGGTGGTACTATAAGACAAGAAAAAAAGGTGCAAAGATTACAATAGGGGATAAAACTATCAATATTCTCAGATGAAATGACTGTGTATATACATATTTATTTAGAAAGAATTATAGATAAATAATTAGAATAATAAGTAGTTAAAATTTTGTTTCAGGATATTAGTTCAATATAACAAAATGGATTATATATGCCAGCAAAGAATAAAAAATGAAATTTATAAAAGAATTAATTTACAATATAAAATATCGAATTCCATTTTTTCACCTTGAGGGAGTAAGATAGTTTAGAATTACCTCCCACACTATTAAGTAGAAATATGTACAAAATACAGAGAACAGCTGTTTTCAGGCAACAAAAGTAGCACAAGACCATAAACCCCAAGGAAAGAAAAAAAAATGAATTGATTTCCACCATTATTCAGGTTTCTTGCGTGGAGGTATTTCCCTTATTAGGGCAAATACAGAACCCAGCAACCATTCTGGGTTGAAAAGACTAAAACCACAGTTCAGGCAGGCCAACGTGAATAGAATTTGGAGGACAGAACACCCAAGAGGAAAAAGTTATAAGGAGAAATAATTCCAATAACTGGAGTCTTCACTTGAATAACAATCTATGTATGTGACATCTGAAAGCTCCCAAGGTTAGAATTAGGACAAATTCTGAGGGAAGAACAATTATGAAAGAGCTGTAACAAAAACATTTTCTATAGCTCACAAAGGGCTGAGAAATGTCTGTGTTCCCTCCCACCAAATGAAAAGACCTCATTAAATACATTGAACATTCAGGAGAAATCCCAGCACACCTTCTTAGTGTAACAAAATTAGCCCAGGAACAAAGACCACTCTCGACTTGCCTTAAAATACTTTAAAAGCATGCCTCATATGGAGGCATAGCCTTTTGAATAAATAGTGCTGGAGCAAATGAACAATCATAGACAAAAATACAAACCTCAATATAAACCTCACACCTTATACAAAAATTAGCTCAAGATGGGTCACAGACTTAAAAGTGAAACTATTTATGAAGCCACAGAACCTTATGGAAAACATATGAGAAAATCGTTAGGACTCAGTGGGGGTAAGAATTCTTAGATATGACAGCATGGTAAGTCAGATTACAACAAAAATTCAGTTTTCCTTTGCCAAAGACCCTATTAAAGGATGAAACAAGAAGCCACGGTCTGGAAGAAAACAACTGCAAACCACATTTCTGAGAAAGGCGTAGTATTGAGAAAATATGATGAACTCTGAAGGCTTAAAAATAAGAAAGCTAATCAATTATGAAATGGGCAAAAAATATGAACAGATATTACAATGAAGAGAAACTTTAATATTGATGACAAAAAGCGCACAAAAAGATGTTTAGAATCATCTACTAGGAACATGACAAACTAGGAGCACAATGAGGTATCAGTATCTGGTAGGTATGTACTGATACATACCTACCAGAATGACTTAAAAAAAAAAAAGACAACACCAAATGTCAGTAAAAATGAAGAGAAACTGGATTATGTATACATTGCTGGTAGAAGTTTTTTTTAAATAAAACTAATGAGGTACTTATCATAAAACTCAGTAATCTCACTCTTGAGCACTTATCCTAGAGAACTGAAAACTTATGTTTACAAAAAAAAATTTGTTCACTGCAGCTTTTTTCATAAAAGCCAAAAACTAGAAAAAAACTGAATGGCCTTTAATAAGTGAATGGTTGAATGAACTGTCATATATCCACACCACGGAATACTACTAAGAAATACAAATGGAAGGACCTATTGAACATGTTGGATGGATCTCACAGCTTTGCACTTAAATGAGAAAAGGTCATTTTCAAAATGCACCTCTAAAACACCTATGAGTCAAAAAAAATTATAGGGAAATATAGAAAAATACTGAATGAAAATTAAAATATTACAATGGAATTTGTTAAACATAGGTAAAACAGTCCTTTAAGGAAAACTTGTGGCTTTAAAAGCTCATATTGGGGCGCCTGGGTGGCTCAGTGGATTAAGCCGCTGCCTTCGGCTCAGGTCATGATCTCAAGGTCCTGGGATCGAGCCCCGCATCGGGCTCTCTGCTCCGCGGGGAGCCTGCTTCCTCCTCTCTCTCTGCCTCTCTCTCTGCCTGCGTCTCTGCCTACTTGTGATCTCTCTCTGTCAAATAAATAAATAAAATCTTTAAAAAAAAAAATAGAAAAGAAGATCTAAAATCAATGGTCTAAGCAAGGCGTCAGTAAATGTTTTCTCTAAAGGGTACAGTAAATATTTTAAGCTTTTAGATAATACTATAGAGAGGTTACAACAACTTAACTCTGCCATTGTAATGTGAAAGCAATCACCAGCAGTATATAAACAAATGATATGACTATATACCAATAAAAGTTTATTTTTGATATAAACTGGTGGCAGGCAGATTTAGCCCATGGGCCATAGCTTAGACTCCTATTATAAGTTTCCATCCAAAGACTCTAGAAAGAGAAAAAAAAAGTAAGCCTCAAATAATGAAAAGGAATTAGTAAGAGCAGAATTCAGTGTAATAGAAAACACACACAAAAAAAATTGAAAGAATTTTTCCATAGTTTGGCTATTGTAGACATTGCTGCTATAAACATTCAGGTACACGTGCCCCTTCGGATCACTATGTTTGTATCTTTAGGGTAAATACCCAGTAGTGCAATTGCTGGGTCATAGGGTAGTTCTATTTTCAACATTTTGAGGAACCTCCGTGCTGTTTTCCAGAGTGGTTGCACCAGCTTGCATTCCCACCAACAGTGGAGGAGGGTTCCCCTTTCTCCGCATCCTCGCCAGCATCTGTCATTTCCTGACTTGTTAATTTTAGCCATTCTGACTGGTGTGAGGTAATATCTCATTGTGGTTTTGATTTTTATTTCCCTGATGCCAAGTGACGTGGAGCACTTTTTCATGTGTCTGTTGGCCATCTGGATGTCTTCTTTGCAGAAATGTCTGTTCATGTCCTCTGCCCATTTCTTGATTGGATTGTTTGTTCTTTGGGTGTTGAGTTTGCTAAGTTCCTTATAGATTTTGGATACTAGCCCTTTATCTGATGTGTCGTTTGCAAATATCTTCTCCCATTCTGTCAGTATCATGCTTAGTGAAATAAGTCAATCGGAGAAAGACAACTATCATATGATCTCCCTGATATGAGGACATGGAGAAGCAACATGGGGGGTTAGGGGGATAGGAGAAGAATAAATGAAACAAGAAGGGATTGGGAGGGAGACAAACCATAAATGACTCTTAATCTCACAAACAAACTGGGGGTTGCTGGGGGGAGGTGGGGTTGGGAGAGGGGGAGGGGGTTATGGACATTGGGGAGGGTATGTGCTATCGTGAGTGCTGTGGAGTGTGTGAACCTGGCGATTCACAGACCTGTACCCCTGGGGATAAAAATACATTATATGTTTATATAAAAAAAAAAAATGGAAGGGGAGGCAAACCATAACAGACTATGGACTCTGAAAAACAACCTGAGGGTTTTGAAGGGTCAGGGGTGGGAGGTTGGGGGAACAGGTGGTGGGTAATAGGGAGGGCACGTTTTGCATGGAGCACTGGGTGTTGTGCAAAAACAATGAATACTGTTACGCTGAAAAAATAAATAAATTAAAAAAAATTGAAAGAAGCTAATAGCTAATTTCTAGAAAAAAATCAAATATTGAAAAATCAATAGCGAGAAAAAGATATTAATTAACAAAACCTGGAATGAAGGAGAGAACATTATTAGAGATCCTACAAATATTTTTTTGTATTTTTTAAAAGAATTTATTTATTTGCAAGAGAGAGAGTGAGTGAGAGAGGGAGAGAACAGGAGCTGAAAGAGGCACAGAGGGAGGAAGAAGCAGACTCCCCACTGAGCAGGGAGCCCAAGGACCCTGAGATCACAACCTGAGGTGAAGGAAGCTGCTTTACCAACTGAGCCACCCAGGCACCCTACAAATATTTTAAAATAATAAAATAGAAAAACTTTATGGCAATTAATCCAACAATTTAGATAAGATGGCTAAATTTTTAGAAGTGACCAATGACTAAAACTGATGCAAAAAACCCCACCCTCCCATAAGCAAAATATGAATAGTCACTTATCCATTAAAAAAAGTTAATTTGTAATTTAAAACTCTCCCATAACGAAAATTTCATTTTGATTTGGCTCCACTGGTGAATTTTCAAAGGCTTAAGGGATAAATATCACTAAAACTACAAATGACACTACCTTAAACATTGAAAATAATAAGGAAACTACAGATAATATAATTATTGAGTTAAGAATAGTTCTAAACTACCACAGTCCACTAAAATTAAGTGGATTAAGCAAAGCTACAGGATATAAAGTCAAATATGCAAAAGTAAATTGTCTTTCTTTTTTTTTTAAGATTTTTAAAATTCATTTATTTGACAGAGATCACAAGTAAGCAGAGAGGCAGGCACAGAGAGAGGAAGGTAAGCAGGCTCCCCGCTGAGCAGAGAGCCTGATTCGGGGCTCGATCCCAGGACTCTGAGATCATGACCTGAGCGAAAGGCAGAGGCTTTAACCCACTGAGCCACCCAGGCACCCCAAACTGTCTTTCTATACACAATAAACATCCAGTTAACATGTTTCATTTTTCTCCGCTCTACTGAGGTATAATTGACACAGGCAGTCATCAAATTATTCTGTGTTATGATAAATTTATTCGCATTTTATATAAATGGAGACAGACAGTATCGGCTATTTTTTGTTTGCCTTCTAATTCAAAATTGGAAATTTAAAGTAAAAAATTTAATTGGAATATCATCAAAGACAAGTAAAAATAATAAAAATGACAAAAGTAAGCATAAAACCTTTACAATGAAAACTACACTTAAGTTGCTGAAAGTAAAGATCTCAATGAATGGATATAGACAATGTTCAAAGATTGGAAGACTCAATATTATTAAGACATCAATTCTCATTAAATTTAAAGATTCAATACAATCCTAATTAAAACTGCAGCAGTTTTCTTTTAGAAACTGTCAAGTGTAAACAAATTCTAAAATTTATATGAAAATGCCAATAACCTAGGACAGTCAAGCAATTGTAGAAAGGTAGAGAGTTAGAAAACTTGCACTACCTACTTTGAAGATTTACTATGAAGTTGCAGTAAAGAAGACAATAAGGTATTGGCATAAGAATAGCCATATAGGTCATAGAACAGTATGGAATCTAGAAATGGATCCACACATAGATGGTCAACTGATTTTAAACCAGTGTGCCAAGATAATTCAATGGTGCTGAAAAACTGATATGAAAATGAATAAAAACAAACCTCAACATTTTCCCCACCATACACATAGAAATTAAGTGAATGGATCACAGACCTAATCATAAAAGCTAAAAACTACAATTTTAGAAGAAAACGTAAGAATATATTCATGACTTTGGGGTAAAGATTTCTTAGGACACTAAGACACCACAACAGAAAAGACTTTTGAAACAATGGACTTCATCAAAATTAGAAAGTTCCTATTCTAAACACTTTTAACAAAATAAAAATATAAAAGTGAACAGAAAAATTATGCAATCTAACAGAGAACATATGTTCAGAATATATAACAAACTCTTCTAACTCAATGAGAAAAACAATCTAATTTTTTTTAAACAGCAAAAGATTACACTGGCTGTAAGACATACAAAAAAACAACCTTCTCACTATTAATCATTAGGAAAATGAAAAATAAAACCAAATGAGATATGCTTACCTAGCCATTATAAAGTCTTAAATTAAAAAGATTAACAATACCAGTGTTGACAAGAATGGAGAACAAATTGGCACTTCTATACATTGTTGACAGGACTACAATACAATACAACCACTTTGCAAAATAGCAGTTTTTTTTCTTTTTTTTTAAACATCCTATTTATTCATTTGATAGAGAGAGAGATCACAAGTAGGCAGAGAGGCAGAGAGAGAGGGAAAAAGCAGGCTCCCCGCTGAGCAGAGAGCCCAATGCGGGGCTCGATCCCAGGACCCTGAGATCATGACCCGAGCCGAACGCAGAGGCTTTAACCCACTGAGCCACCCAGGTGCCCCAAAATAGCAGTTTCTTATAAAGATAAGCATATACTTACTATACAACCAGCAGTTTTACTCTAAGTTATTTACCCAAGAATGTATGTCCAAGACAAGCCTTATACTCAAATGTCCACAGAATATTAAATGTTCACAGAAAACAAAAAGATATGGACAAATCTCAGAATCTCAAAATCTGAATGGAAGAAGGTAGAGACACACAAAAAAATATATTCTGTATGATTCCATCTACATGAAACCCTAGAAAAGTCAAATTTAAGTTACACTATTAAAAAGTACGTAAGTCCCTATGACCCTGCAATTGCACTACTGGGTATTTACCCCAAAGATACAGATGTAGTGAAAAGAAGGGCCATTGGTACCCCAATGTTCATAGTAGCAATGGCCACGGTCGCTAAACTGTGGAAAGAACCAAGATGCCCTTCAACGGACAAATGGATAAGGAAGATGTGGTCCATATACACTATGGAGTATTATGCCTCCATCAGAAAGGATGAATACTAACTTTTTTATCAACATGGACAGGACTGGAAGAGATTATGCTGAGTGAAATAAGTCAAGCAGAGAGAGTCAATTATCATATGGTTTCACTTATTTGTGGAGCATAAGAAATAAAACGGAGGATATGGGGAGATGGAGAGGAGAAGGGAGTTGAGGGAAACTGGAGGAGGAGATGAACCGTGAGAGACTATGGACTCTGAAAAACAACCAGAGGGTTTTGAAGGGGCGGGGGTGGGAAGATGGGTGAGCCTGGTGATGGGTATTATGGAGGGTGTGTATTGCATGGAGCACTGGGTGTGGTGCATAAACAATGAATTCTGGCACACTGAAAAGAAATTAAAAAAATTTTTTTAAAAAGTACATAAGTGTTTGCCTGAGGCAAAGATGGGTGAATTATATATGGAGCAAAAGGGAGCTTTCTGGGTTAATGGGTGGTTTTATATGTATATAAACTGATCAAAACTCATTAAAATGATAAAGTCCATTGTTTCAAATGTATACTAGAAAGGATTATTTTTACTCAGTTGAAACAATATAAATAAATGGTCTCAATAATATCGATCTGAAAACTAACTAGAGAAAAACAATTCAAATACAAAATATTAAAATCCTAAGAATAAATGAAATAGGAGCATGTGAATTTTTGCCTAGAAAACTAAATATTGTTACCAGGAAAAATTCAAAAACAAAACAAAGAAATGGAAAGAATATATGATCCTCACAGTTTGAAAATTTCAATATTGAAGGAGATCTATACATGCAATATAGATTTTAGTTGTAATAGATCTATGAATTCCATTCATAGCCAAACTCCATCAAGATTTTTTTAATATGGATACTGACAAACTGATTCTAAAATTTAAATAGAAATGCTAAGTATCAAGAATATTTCAGACTTTATTGAAAAAGAAAGGACAAGGTGGAAAGATCTGAGTCAAGCAGATACTGACCTTTATTAAACCTAAAGCTAATTATGACAGTATGGCACAAGGACACACAGGCAAATGGGGCAGAACTGAGTGGCAAACCAAATCCAGCATTTAGGGGCACTTGATCTGTGACAGAGTGGCAAAGATAGGAGAAAGGAAGAGTTTTTAAGTAAACGATGATGGGTCATCTTGACATTCATATTACTCTACTTCCATTAAATTTACAGAACTCAATTCTAAATGGACTGTACATATAAATATAAAAGATAATAAAGCATCCAGGAGATAAGGTGGGAAAAACATAGGCAAAAATTTCATCTATAATAGAAAAAGCACTAAGAAGGATTTGACAAATTGAGTTTCAGTAAAATTACAATTTCTGTGGACCCAAACATAACATATAAATGAATAGAAAAGTCACAGAATGGGAGAAGATATAGATAAAACATATAATCTTCAAATGAGCCATTTTCAAATACATAAAGAACCTTACAAATTACTAACAAGAAGAAAAACAACTCAATTTTTAAAAATGGGAAAGAGATTTCAACAGGCAAATCACAAAAGAATAAAATCAAAAGACCAATAAATATGTAAGAAGATGCTCACCCATTAACCACAAGGAAAATGCAAACTACAAATAGGATGAAATATTTCCACCAAAAGGGCTAAAATATAAGAGTGACCGTACTAAGTACCACTGAAGTTATGAAGAAACAGGAACTCTCATACGCTGCTGCAGAATTAGTAAACTTTCATAAGCACTCTGGGAAATTGTTTGGGATTATCTAGTAAAACTGAACACACACAGTCAGATGAATCAGCAATTCTACTCCTTGTTATTTACCCCACAGACATGCACGCAAGCAAATGTGTGGCACACTCAAGAGTAATGTGCAAGCAGCATCACTGCATAAAAAGCAGCATTATTTGTCATAGTCTAAACCTAGAAAATCCCAAAACGCCCATCATCGGTAAAAAAGACTAGTAAATTATAGTATCCAACCACAAAGGAATAAAAATAAACTATTACTACATGCAACACAGATGAATCTCATACACAAGGCTGAACAAAAGATGCTCTAGACAAAAGAACATGTACTGTGCAATTTTATTTACCTAAAATTCAAAAAAAGACAAAGCTGCCCTCATATTAAAAGTCAGGATTATAAATCAGAAGAGAAGCAAGATTACTGACAGGAAAAGGAACACAAGGTGGGGCTTCTGTGGTACTTGGAACATTGTATTTCCCTACTTGGGTGATGGTTAACATGAGTGTCTTCACTGTTTCACTGAGGTTTTATACTCTGCATTTGTATAATTCTTGAATCTAAAACATGAATACACGTTGCTTCTCAGCCCTTTGGCTAAGATCAAGTGTAAAACATGAATACACACACATACACATGTATGTGTGTGTTATTTAACTCTAAAGCTGTGGACTAGTCTTCAAAGAATGCTCTGTGATGTGCTACCATAAATTTTTATCTACTCAGCATGAAGAAGAAGATAATGTTCACTTATTCAATTACATGTATTACATATAATTTTGCAGATTTATTTTGAAAGTCTATATTTTAAACTTTTCGTCACCACTGCAAAGGTGCACAATGTTATCATGTTACCATTTGTGCATGTTTTTACTGTAATGAAAAAAGTAACAGGCTGTGTGACAATGGATGACAAATTCAGCACAGTCACTGAACATCAGTAACCCACCACCTCCGTTTAGGCTCTGAAATATAGTGAGTGACTTTTAAAAATGCCAGAACAATACAATTATACAATATAGCACTAAATTTATAATTAGCTCTTCTCAAGAATTCTTAACTATACCTTTGTATTTACTGTGTACTGTTTCACTATGTCTGAGGATGGAGTTGGAAAACGAGTATAAAAGATAGTTATGGGAGCGCCTGGGTGGCTCAGTGGTTTAAGCCTCTGCCTTCGGCTCAGGTCATGATCTCAGGGTCCTGGGATCGAGCCCCGCATCGGGCTCTCTGCTCAGTGGGGAGCCTCTTTCTCCCTCTCTCTGCCTGCCTCTCTGCCTACTTGTGACCTCTCTCTCTGTCAAATAAATAAATAAAATATTAAAAAAAAAAAAAAAGATAGTTATGTATACCTCATGTTTTCAGCCGAGTCTTCTGGCATTGGAGCGACAGTTTGTACAGCTGGAAGGTTTTTGCTGGTAGCACCATTCACAAAACTAGAAGAGGAGGAAGAGGAGGAGGACCCTGAATCCACGGCACCTGTTCCCAAAATAATAATTTTTAGCCTTAAGCATAAATTTATTTAACAAAATAATTTTCATTATATCATTACTATCTGATTTTGAAGATTTACTCATCTGAATTTCAAAACAGAATTCAATAATTAAAAAATCATTTGGCCATTATACACCAATAACTCTATATAATTACAAATAAAAGCTATTGCATTAAAATTCAGTTGATTTACTTTATAATAATCTAACAGAACTACATTATTACAAATGGGGTATAAATAAAAGACATCAACAAATGAAAATAATTTTAGATAAAATGAGGCTGATAAATAATTCAAATTTAGAAATGAAAAATTTATTTTTATTGCTATATTATAATATTTTAATTTTCACCATCTAAGATATAATTTACAACAAACTGAGCATAAATTTGTGGCCCTGAAGCATCAAATGCTTATTTTGATAAAATGATTGTTTTAAGAAGGGCTATAATGAATATAATTGTACCTGCTTTTAAAATAATGTGTTCTCCTCAACGATATCAAGATGACACTTTGGAACAGACTTTTCTATAATACACCATGTAAGTATATTAAAGAGCTGTGGAGTTGAGGGACATCTAGTGTTCCTGAATACTATCTTACCTCACACTAATTCTCATAAAACTGAACTGCTACTGGGATTCTGCTGCAACACTAACCTGCCAAAACTGTTGAAACACTAAACTACAACTGCCAAAAACTAAACTGGACAATGGGCCCGGTTTAAGTGTTGGTATAAAAAATGTGTGTGTGTGTGTGTGTGTGTGTGTGTGTGTGTAGGTGTGTCTGTACATATTTCTGAGGAGGACGTTTAATTACTTACATTTTATTTTCCACTGTAATATTATGTACTTTATACTATCATTAGATTTCTTGCTACCATCACTTTCTATACCTATTATTAATTCATAAAATAGAAATTATAAGGAAATATAACTTGTTTCATATAAAGATAAAAAAGAGGTAATTTAATTTTCTTTTAACCTCTCTCTTAAAAATAAGGAATTATTCATTAGACACTAAATGTAGATTTCTTTCAACTATACTGGCATATTTTCAAAATCTTAACATGTTGTTTGATATATATTGTGGTAAAAAAATATTTTTCTTCCTATTTCTAGAAAGCAGTATGAATATATAGAATGAGATTATAAACTGTATAGAAAAACTTTGAAGTCTTCAGACAAGCTGGATATATTTATATATAATATAGATAAACTAAGGGTCTTATGTTCTTTAACACACTGCCATTAGTAATGTTTATTTGCTAATATAAATATGCTTAACAGAGTATATTCTACTTACTAAAACCCCATAAATGTGTTGGTCATGATATGTCAGACTCAGGTGGTATGATAAACAAGATAGATACAGAAAGCACATAGAAGAGCTATGAAATTAATAAAAATGGGAAGAATCTAAGTAATGATAATAGATGGAAAAGTTCAAGGCTATACAGTTTGGAGAAGAGAAGGCTACTATAGTCAGGGAAGAAAAGTCAGGGATCATCTTGCGTTGTATAAATACCTAAAATGGAATCACAAAGATTTGGGTAAGGATTTATTTAGCTAATAATCAACAGGAACATTTCTGGAAATTTACATAAATAAAGGTTATTTTAGGCAGGTTTTAAAAATTTGTAGTGATTTGGAATTTTCTGTTCCTAGTATCATTAGGAAAATGTTGGACAATGAATTGGATAGAACTGTAATCTAAGTACATAAATTAATTCAATGTCAAATAATGGTTCTTATTCACATGCATTTTTTTTTCCATCACCTTGAGGCACTTGCAAACCATTAAGGTTCTTAGGGGAGCTCTGCCTTTCCTTAGAGGATTTTGCAAAAAATATACATTAGGATTCAACCAGTAAATGTCACTAAATCTATTTTCTATCACTAACATATTTTGTGATATTCTTGATACTATTTACTAATTTTTATATATCAAACTTCAATGTTTAAATTATCTTTTGGTTTTGCTCCCCAAATACCTTTCAGCAATCTGATTTAACTCTGAAAGTAAACAGCACTGTGTTTTGAGAGGACTCAAAACAAACACAACAGTGTCCTCTAAAATGACCACTAAAAATGTCTTAGAAGTACAGACAAATTCTGAAAAGTGGTAACATAAAGTAGAACCTTCTTAAAGATTATGACAATCCCAAATGATCAGAGCAATTTAATTTTTAAGATCAAATAAGCAGAAAAATGAAGATAAAGAAAACAGAAAGAAAAAGATGAGGTATCACAAAAATATATAAGGACAATACCTGTTGTATTAATCATACTTTTTGGTGTAGCTCCAGTAGCAGCAAATATATTAGAAGTACTGCCCGTTGGCAGCCCACTTCCAGCAGCAGTGGCTCCCACAGTGGTTACAGCCAAACTACCTGGGGGTGGCTTCTTAACAGGTACCACAACACTCCTGGGAAGTAAGAAGTGATGGAAAATAACCAACACAAGGCTTTGGATTCTGCTACGACATATACGTCAACATTTAATTGTCCGTTCGTTCTTTCTTTCTTTCTTTCTTTCTTTCTTTCTTTCTTTCTTTCTCTTTTTTTATTTCTGAGTCCAATTTCATTGGGGAAAGGGATATGGACATTAGGATATATTGTGAAATGTGTTCACTTTAATTTGTTTGGCAAATGTTTATGTAGAATGTGGAGTTTGCAAACCTTTCTTAAGATGGCTTGTAGGCTAGAATCATGAATCTGGAAAAACTGGGAAAATGTGTGCTCAAGTTAGAATATTTTGCATCTGCAGAGTTTTTTGGTAAAATATGCATAAAATGTCCTTCTTATCCATATTATATATGCATAAAATGTCCTTCTTATCCATATTATACTCTCCATTTGTAAAATAGTCATAACATAAAAACCATTCCAAAAGTCAGATTCTGAAGCTTCTTCATAGTAAAGTTAAAAATTAACCAAGGACTACTGAATAACATCTAATGGCATAGTAAGGTTACAGTTTATTTTTCTGAAAAAAATTTATTTTTCATAGCTGTTATAATGAAAAAGAACTCAATGATACACTCGATACTCAGTTAAAGATCTATTTAGCTTTCAAGACTTGACATTTTGAACACAGGTGTTTCCCATGTTACTTTAACATACATGAATTTCACACTAAAAAATTCTGAATTTGTTATTGTGTTAACCTGAATAAGTGAGTATAATTTTAAAAGATAAATTATTTATCTAAAATAATAAGTATCTTTATTTCTAAATAAGGTATTTAGTGAAGCTTCATTCTTCTCAAAGTATACAGACGGCAACTTCATATAAAAAGTATTTACCAGTGTTACTCAACTATCACTGAGCTTTTTCATCTAGAAAGTAGATGTATGAGATGTTATGAGCTCAAATGTAATGCTTGAAAATTTATGACTAACAGTACAAAACTCTTCAAACTAAACTAGTTCTCATAATATGCCTATACACATTTTAAAAATTTTAATTGTCCCATTAAAAAGCTTTACTTAAAATCATATCAGTGGCTTATCCTCAAGTAAGTCTATAGCTTAAACTTCCTTAATAATATTGTTTTTCCTAGAAACACTTATGTTGCTGTCTTCAATGATTTCTTCAGTATCCAAAAGCTAAATTTATAAGAATTATTACTCTCAATTTAAGGAATACTTAGTATTTTTTGTGACCAAATGTATTGCAGTCTTAAATAATTTTACTCATGCCAAAAAATATCTACATTATCTCTTTCTGGATATTTCCTTCTTTACTCTTTATAGGTGGAATCTAATTCATTAGACTCAACCTTGAACTCTTAACTATCTTATCTAATTTCCAAAAGTACACTTTATACTTTCAACCCTTTCGTTGGCCATTCCTCACCCAAAGCCTTCATTTATTACATTGAGAAGCAATGTGACATTATGGAAAGAATACAGGACATGGAGCTAGAAGACTAAGTCTTGAGACCTAAATCATTCTCAAGTTGTGTGATTTTAAATTTCAGTTCTTCATTGCAAATATGGCAAGATGAATGCCATATACTTCACATATAACTGGAGAAATTAAATGAGATTGTATTTAAAAGGGTTTTTTTTTTTTTTTTAGCATAAGCTCTCTTACAAATGTTATTATTACCACTGTGTAAAGTGAAATAATTCTCTGCCTACATCATATAAGGTAGGTGGTTATACTGATCTATCAAAAGAAAAAAAAAAAAACCTAGTAATTTGGTTTTATCATCAAAACTCTTCTCTAGGGGCACCTGGGTGCCTCAGTGAGTTAAGCCTCTGCCTTCAGCTCAGGTCATGATATCAGGGTCCTGGGATCGAGCCCCACATCGGGATCTCTGCTCAGCGGGGAGCCTGCTTCCTCCTCTCTCTCTGCCTGCCTCTCTGCCTACTTGTGATCTCTCTCTGTCAAATAAATAAATAAATCTTAAAAAAAAAAGTCTATTTAAAACAACAACAACAACAAAAAACTCTTCTCTAAACTTCTAAACTGTTGAGATGCACTATTTTCCTGGCTATCCAGCAAGAAGACAAAATTACCAACTCTCGATTTGAAAAAAAGTCATTAGTAATCTGTAACACTTTTTTTTTAACAACTCATTAAAATGCCTGTGGATAAAATAAGAAACACGGGCTGGCTTATAGTGCTGTGAGACAGATTTATAGATTGTAGTAGAACTATCGCCCAAAATTCCTAATTAACAGGTCATCACCAAATTTGGGCAGAAACTCTTATTAAGGAACTACTACAGGCATCTTGTCAAGTGCTGAGGTTATGCAAAATATATTATGAAAAACAGTTATATGAATGGGAGAAAAATATTTAATCTCAACAACCTGTAACAATAGCTTGTAAATAAATACAAACATGTTAAATGCCAGTCTACTTAAGAACTGAAAGCATCTGGTTCAATAGTAATTAATGTGAAAGTCTTCAGACACTTCACTGACAGCAAACACAGCAGATCTGGTAGTGCAAAATGGCATTTAAATATAGTAAAACAGTGGCTAAAAAAACCCAGTTTTCAATGACAGATAAATCAGAGTTAGAATTCTACCTTCCACAATTTCTAGCTGTGTGGTATTAGGTAAGTAAATCTCTCTAAGTTCCATTCTTCTCACCTTTAAAATGAGACTCATAATAGTTTGTAGCTTGTAAGATTTTTAAAAAGATAGAATGATATAATACATATAAAATGTTTCGCCCTTTGCCTGGAATATCATGTGATCTATAGCAATTGTTAGGGCTGCTATGACTTCCAAAAGTGCTGATGCAACCCTAGGTCTGCACCAGCAACACTACACAGTTTTGAAAGAAGCGATAATCCTGACATACTTTCTGATTGTTGGACCTCATAAACAAAATCCTGTGTGCAGTTTTAGGCATCATATTTCAAGAATAATGACAAACAGCATCATGCCCATAAAAGAAAAATTCATGGGAGGGAAGGCTGAGAGACTAGAAAATTATAGTTAAAAAATAATTTTTTTAAAAAAAATCTGAAGGTATATGAAAAGGAAATAAGAAGAAACTCCTAATAATCTCCCTATCAAATTAAAACCAACAGGAAGAAGATTCTCTAGCAACTTTTATGAGCTCCAGTTTCCAACTACTGATGTGTTCAAATGACTAGGATGATCATGTCACCAGGGCTGGGTTGAGAGAGGTGGGAAGCTGGCTTTGACTGACTTCTCAGATCCTGTCTCAGTCCACAACTTCATGCAGCCTACTCTCTCCTTTGTCTATAATGGCCAGATGGTTTACTAGAATCAGAGTCCTGTACATTCTGTTCCTTAACATCATTCCTTCAACACTGCCCATTCCCTAACACATCAAACCATTCTGTGTCCTAACAATCTATTTTATAAATAATCTGCAAGTTTACATTTATTAATATGTGTTGATTAACATATTATGTGAAAACTGAACTTTTACCTCTTACAAAATCTTCTATCAGGGACTCAACATGTTCCACTTGGTAAATTATTCCATCCATACCAAAAGGCTTAACCTTACCTAGTAGTCTTCGTAACTATCGTGGGTACCCATTTCGATTCCATAAATACACTAAAGTATACATAAAATTCTGAAGTGCACACACTTTTTCTAGGGTGAGCAAATAATTATCTGGGTTTCAAAAATACAGCCACAAAAAAGTTAAGAGCCACCAATATAGACTATTAACATATTCCACTCTCCTTCTAGATCTGCTATTCATACAGATGCAGACGTAGAATCCTCTATTCTACACACACATTACAACTGCATTTTTCTCTCTCAAGAATATTGTTTCCATGTTTTCCCACACAATTTCACAATTCTGCTCCATACCTTAAGACAGCAAACTATAAATAAGTAGATGATTCCTCTGTACTACATAAAACTCATACATACTCTAAGGTTGTGAAGGTTATCATCAAAACAGCACAAGCCAAGAAATCATTCAATCTAACTCACATCAACAAAATACTCCACTCAGTGATTAACTATGTTTTGTGATAGAGTGAGTGATAGATAATACATGTAAGTGTAAATTTACATGTAATACATGTAAGTAAAATTTCACTGAATTTATCCTATCTTTGGGCTGTAATCTGAGATTCATTTGTTCTTCATTCAACAAATACTTACCGAGCCTCTGATATGTAAGGGGCGGTTCTAAATTCTGACATACAGAAATATATAGAACAAACAAAACCTCTGCCTTCATGGAACTTATATTCCAATATGGAGAGACAGAAGATACAATAACATGAATGGGTTAATACAGTATATGAGATGGAAAGTGCCAAGAGAAAAATAAAGCACAGACAAGAATAAGGAGAATTGCTTAGAGAAGACTTACTAAAAAAGTAGTATTTGAGGAAACACTGGAAGGTGCAGGAGGAGCAAGCTATAAGATATCCGGTGAGGCGTGTAAGGCTGTCACAGGCATGGTTTGTCTCCTTCTCCTAATGTCCTCCATGCTATTCCTTATGTTCCACAAATTATAAATGAAACCACATGAAAATTGTTTTTCTCTGCCATTCTAACTGGCTAAACTGGTAAGGTCTCAACAAACCATGAAAGACTATGGACTACGGGAAACAAACTGAAGGTTTCAGGCGGGCGGGGCGGGGGGGCGTGGAATGAGCTAGCCCAGAGATGGGTATTAAGGAGGGCATGTATTGCATGGAGCACTGGGTGTTACACGCAAACAACGAATCATGGAACACTACATCAAAAATTAATGATGTAATGTATGGTGAATAACATATTAAAATAAAGAAAAAAAATAAAAACAAAAGAAAAAAAAAAGAGTGTCACAGGTAGTGGGACCAGGAAGAAGGCTAGTGTGAGTCTAAAAGATGTGGAGGTTTGTAAGAGGTGAGACCAAGGTAAGCGGGGTTCTGATCATAGGTCCTTATGGTCCATTGTAAAGACGTTGGCTTTTTCTCACAGTGGATCAGAAGCCACTAAAACCTTATGAACAAGGGAGGAATTTGTTCTCAGGTTAAGCAGGACCATTCTGGCAGTTGTATTAAGGATACACTTAATGGGGGAAGGGAAAGTAGTGGAAGACTAGTTAGGAGTTTAGTGTAATAAACCAAGCAAGAAATGATGTAGTTTGGATCGGAATGGCAAAATATGGTCAGTATTTTGACTGTATTAAGAAGGCAGAGAAAACAGCATTTGCAGAAAACTGGATGTGACTATGAGAGAAAAGTCAAAGATGATGTAAAGATTTTTGCCTTAAGCACCATGAAGGGCAGAGCTGCCATTAACTAAGATAGGGGCGAACATGGTTGGAGCAGTTATTAATCATCCAAATATGTTGAAAAAACATATTTATATGTATAAAGTAAGATAGTGAAGATAAGGGTTTTTCAATAGTGACTCATCAAGGCAAATGAGTTTTGTAATTATTTGTGACACCCTAAAAGAATCCCTTTCTTCTTTCTGCTCCTTCTCTCTTTTCTGTAACACTTACTGAGCACTGACGAGTTAAAGGAATACAACTTCCCTGACAAGTTTGAGGGATAAAAAGAAAGGAAGATATAACCCATGCCTTAGAGATACCTGAAGGAAATACAAGAAACCAACAAGTCAACTGTGCAATATATTTCAATAACTGCTTTGTTCAAAGTTATGCACAGGATCTTTCAGGAACACAAAGGATGTGCATTATCTGGGAACAGTGAGCTGAATCTAAAAGTAGCACAATAGGAATCAGCCAAGAGGAGAAAAAGTTCAGTAATAAAGCCTCAGTGAGGCAAAAAGATAGGAAAAAACATAGTAGACTTAAGGAATTGAAAAATACATCCTTATCACTGATAAAAGGTAAGGACATTTCAAAGTAAGAAGCTCATCATCTTTTATTTTGTAATACATTTTGTAATAAGCAAAAATTATTTCAGAATTTTTATCAGTTTTGCATTTAAAGAAAAAATGATTCTGGCAGAAATGTGGAAGATACACTGGCTGGGGTGGTGGAGACCTGGAAATAGTGAGGCCAGTTAGGAAATAAGACAAAGAATCCTCTTGAGAGATACTGAGGGCCTAAAGTGAGCTGATAGCTTTGGGAATAGACAAGTCCTATCTTTTCTGGAACTCAGGTCTTTTAACCAAGTTCAAAAATAGCTATCTGCTACGTTTTTGAGACTAATTACAAGATCATTTCATTTATGATAGGGTTTGGAACTTTATGGGACTTTTAAGAACTAATGCATTATTTTATATGCTGAGAAAGCCAAAGAGAATAAAAGTAACATCACACAACTAATTTTGTAATCCATTATTATTATTATTGAGATCCACTATTAATGACCAATTCTCCTAATTTCCAGATTAACACTCTTCCCTAATAAGGCTTATATAAATGCTAAACATTTATCTTGAAAGAAAAAATTGAAGCTTAGGAAAGAAACAATGTTATTGACTTTAGGCTGATACTACAATTTACTGCAGCTCATCAGAAATCACAAGGCTACTGCTATGACATTTTTGTGTTTTGTATGTCTTTATTTTGTAAAATATTTAGAATACCAATGAAAAAATATGTATAAGAAATAATTGAGTATTTCATTAATCTACTCCTTAAAGAGAGATACTTTTTCAGCTCACCGACTTGTTTGTGTAAATGCCAGGAGAGACAAAGGCAACATTAGGGACATTAGGATACCACCATGCTTAGTCAAAACTGCATCTTCTGGCAACTGGCCTTAAAATACTATGCCCAGGAAACTTGGAGCATAATGAAAGCTGGAATTTCAGTGCCTAGACTTCATAGAAACCTTGAAATGTAAAGGTTGGCAGACTTTTAATCAATTTGGCTTACAATTACTTGTTCATCCTTTAAGTGATACAAGCAAAACACTTCACAAAAATTAGTAAAGGAAGAGAAATGGAAGTCCTCAGCAGTAATTATAATTTTAAATAATCTTTAATCAATATAGGTAGATTCCATCATGTATATCAAACATTTCTTTATTATTTTCCCTAAATTGTAATCCTTAGCATTAATGTTAAAAATGTAAATATTAAAAAGCTAGAGAGAAAATAGCTACCCGAATCTTATCCTTTAAGTTTAATAATATAAAGGCTATCTATATTGCTTTTTTAGTCCTATAATATTTACAAATTTTATTTTAGAGATTTTCTTATTCAGAGAATAAAACACTTGAAAGTGAGGAAATTAGGTTCGAATGGAAAAATATACAGAACATTCTGCCTGAACTTATCAAACCCAGTGATTCAAACGTAAGTGGGATTGTAAAATCAAAAGATGAAATATAAATCATGTAAGATCAAAGTTTGTTATCCAGAGAAGCAACACAATTGTGAGTTTTTTGTTATATCCCAGACATAAAATAATTTTCTAAAACACAGTAACAGTTAAAAGGAAGAAGCATATTGTCCTCTTCCCCCCACCCCCATCTTTCGTCCAAACTAAGGGGTGGGGGGGGGAGAAATAGCTTAGAAATCCCTGGGGAATTAAGACTGACCTAAATCACAAATATATACCAAAATCTCCAAAAATTAAAATCATGTGGACATATAAGATTACAATCTTAACATAAAAGATAGGATAAAACTTAATCGGTGGTTTTAGAGAAAAGCATTACACCAACCTAAAAGTTGCACAGGTACTAATGAATAAAAAATACAGCTCAGCTAAGAGTATTTTATAAGCTATAAATCTATATTTAAATCTATCAAAAGAGATTGCACCGCTGGGGAACTTCGCAATTTGGCTTATGTGTTCTATGATGAGATTATTAAGCACTTCTGTCCAAAATAAAACCATGATAGTGTTATCATTTCCTAACTGTATTTCCTCTATATTCAGTGTTTCCTCACTACAGAACAGAACCAGCGAATCTCTAGCATTTTCAGTGCTTTACAATCATAAAAACAAATTTGTGAGGGCCACTCAGTGTAATCAGACATATATGAAAATCTGCACAGGTGATGACTGGAAGAAATGAAGGAAAAAGAATCAGTACTTTCCAGATATGTTAATAAGACTATTTATATAATATTTCATCATACAATGTGAGAAAATGATACTGAAAGAAAAGTTTTATTTTAGGTAAGTCTAAATGTTTCGAAAATTGAGGTTATAATCTAACTAAGGAAAATATTATAAATCTCACAACTGAAATTCATAAATGCTCCAATCCAAGTGGGGAGAAATACCTATGTGGAACACAAGTTAACATGACTCAAATTACATCAGTTGTTTTAGGAAGCTATTTTCAAATTTGCAGTATAGAATGAGTATAAATAATACATTGTTAGCATGCTTAGAATAAAACCAATAAACTGTTGGTTAACAAAAGTAAAATCCTAGGTGATCTCCATTGGGATTGAGTAGTATTATTAGGAAGCATGATTTGGTTACAGAGAAATGAGCAACTAAGACTATAGCTATTTTTCAACTAAAGATAAAAATAAAAAATACATTATTGGTAGAGTAAGACCCATGATAATTCTGTGTTTGAAACTGGTAGTCATCGGGACTTTGTTTCTAAGTCCTGTCATCTTGGATCCTATTTTCAAGGAATTCAATCTGATGTTAAAAGACATGTCATAACTTGGATTTCAGATTTTAGTGCTTCAGAAATATGTTTATATACTTCATAATGTAATTATAGCTACCTTAAGACAGATAAGGCAAATGGTAGCAATATATTGGAAGTATAATTGAAAAATGCAGTTGTCCAGAAGCACTTGTGGGGATGATGCCTCTGAAAAGCTGCTCAAAGCTCTAGAGTTTGAAGTTAAATTTTTGATGTTGTCACTCTCAATCTATTGAATGGCTGACAGACAATCAAACCCGTCTGGCTGGCTGGCAGCTCATTTTGCTGGCAGGTGGCAAACAATTAGACACACCAATTTGTGCCTCCTGATGACATTAAAGCATGAAACTAAGTTGTATGCAGGGCCTAGTGATTTGTGTGAAAGCATTTCAAAAATAATACTCTTTGCCGTGGCAACTCATTTCAGACTGCCACCTCCCATTATGGCTTTGAGCAGTGAAGACGACAGACTTGAGTTACGTGCAGTGCGAGGCCGCTTCTGTTCAATCCGTCATCAGCGCCCCCTGAGACCTCAATCCCCTCCTTTCATCAATATCACCTCATCATTTACATTTGATAGTACTTGAGCTACTGCATATATTAACTACACTAGAGATCCTTTTCCTAAAAAGAACTGAAGTATGCTTTGTGTGCCTCGATTTCATTTCTACTTATGCAATTTAGAATAATGATCCCACTCCCACTGCACTTTGCACAAATGCTACAAGGAACAAATGGAAAGTTCTATTTTTTTAAAGCAATAGTCACAAAAGTGTAATAAATTTTGAGTAGCTGAGAATATTGGCACTTTTGCTGTTTTAATGAAAAAATTGTTCTAACAATAATTCAAATTAAAACAAAAAATGTTGAACTTAATTTTTATTTCACTGGATTCTCTTATGCAAATCAGAATAATTCTCTGTATTTATTTGTTTTGTATTCTAACAAAATTTAAGTATATAATTTAAAAGTAAGTGGAACACAAAATTTTATGACCCTAAGTTAAATTACTATAACATTTTTATAAATATATACAATTACAGATACTTACATACACACGTTTACATATACTCATAAAGACACATGCACATATATCCAGGGAACATAAACCAAATAGGTAAAATAGAGGACATCAATCTGAGATGGCATAAGCAACATCCAAGAAACTATATGAATGAACATCCAAATATAATTAACACAAACTGTTAGAAAAAATATTTTCCTACATTTTATAACCCCTCCTTTTTTTAGGTTTTTAAAATTCTGAGACTTAATACATTTTATCTTGTATGACAATTTTTTGCAAACATTTCATCTCCATTACTACTCTTTATGTTCAATGTAGAGAACACTGTTTTTATCCATTTTTATATCGACATGATGACTGATGCTATTTATATTTTCACAATAAAATTTTCAAGAAGTATATGTAGAACAGTTGTTAAAATCTTTAAAGGTAAAGTTTAATTTATATTTATATATAAAAAAGATAATCTATCTTAACTGAAAATGCCTTTACTGCCATACCCCTAACACTTAATACTAAAAAATGTACAAAGCAGTATGGCTATCTTGGAAAAGTAAAACAGAATAGCTAGTACATTTTGACTATATGTTTACTTTTGACACTCCAGTTTAAGAAACATTTGATTTTCTAGCTTGAATTTTTCTTTCTAAAAAACAATTGTTTACCAATCATCTTATACACACATATAAATTTTGGGTAGGGGAAAGTGTTTTTAACTTCAATCACAATTTAATTCAGATGGTAAACACATTCTTTAGTTTACATGCTAATATGTAAATATTAGTCCCACTATCAATGTTAAGTATTATTGTTAGTAATTATGACTAACCTCAGATAATGTTTCTAATGCTGTATAAGTTTTTAAATAGTAGAATAAATTGCATGAACAAATTCTTTGGTTCATGTTTTATCCTGCTTCCGTGAACTATCATTTTTATGGCATATATAATGGAACAGAATAAAGTTTGGTGATCCTCAACTAGAAACCCTTGTATGATTTAACATTTGAGTGCAGATATATGGGCCACCTTATAGTTTAGAAACCTAAAATGCCTTTCAACAATATTTACTTTCAAACACATGACTCAAAATATGGCCTTTACATTGATTTTGAAAATTCCACACATATTTTCAGATGACAATGCATATTTTCAAATTTTTTCTATCCTTGGATTTAAAACTCGAATTTGAATTTTATTACTTAAAGCAAGCTTCTTTAGTCTCCAGCAGTTATTATAGTTTTTAGCATTATAATATAGGAACTTTAGAGCCAGATTAGAACAGAGAGATAGGACTTACCCCTCCCCCATTTTATCCATGAAACAATTAAATCCAAAAAGATAAAAGCACTTCCTCAAGGTAGTGTAGTCACTGATGATGGATTATAATCAGAATCTGCCATTTCCCTATTCTGAATTTAACGTGCTGTCTTGCATACCATATTGAAACTTCTTTTTTGAGATGTATTATTTAAGTGCCTTACTATGAGATCAATCTGGTTTTTATATTGATATAAATTGATATGAATTGATATAAATTGATATTTGATATTCTTTGTATTTTCGTAATTTTGTATTTTAGTACTATTTATATTACTAAATATAAGGTTTTTGAGCTCCTCCTAATATTTTTAAAAATAAACTCTAGTTTTCCTTCTGTGTTTAGAGCAATATGAATAATAAATTTGGTACCCACCTGTCAAAGGAATGAAACTGCATAGGAAGAATAGCTTGCGCTTCTCTCTTCAATGCTGGGTCTGGGTATGGGATAGGTTCAGGGCCACATTCTGCAATTTCAACTGGGGCAGCCACAAGACTTTTCAAGATCTCCTTGACATTGATGCCTTTGGTTTGACTAATGCTAGATATGGATGGTGCAGGTTTCAAGAGTTCACTGGGGTTCTCAGTTAAGCTTTCCTGTGATTTTTTCACTTCAGATGACAAAGTGGATAACAGTTCACTCATGGCATCAGGGCCTGTGCCCGCCTCCAGTTCTGCCCCATTCAGGATGCTAGCCACTTGCTCCTCTCCAATTCCTGAATCTGTATGTGGAATGGAACTTTCCAGCTGAATATCTTCACCAGGCGTTGGTGTTTCTTTTTCCTTTATAGTGTCTGGAAATGTAGCAGGAGTTTCTGTAATAAAAGAAACTGGCTTAAACAAAAAGCTTCACAAGTGAAAATTCAGTATTATTAATAAAATATTCTGACATATTGGAATAAAGAAAATAAGACCTGTGGGAAACAAAGAAAAATCTGCTAAATGGATGTGCATGACAACACAACTGGATTGAAACATATCATCCATGTACACCTGTCATTTTGTTCGGGAAGTCTCAACAGAACCCTATTTCTTTTAAAAGCCATGTGGCATTTCAAAACTGATGTCTTTAAAAGTGTGGAGAAATAGTACTCCTGACAATTTCTTATAACAGCTTACAAATACTTATCATATGAAGTTCCTCTTTATCCTTTGTCAGCTGCCAGACATATAAGAGAAATTCTTATACTTCTCTAATATTACCTTAAAAATATAAAATAATTTTATACCTTTTTTGGTACTTCAATAACCATTAATATAATATATAGTTAAAATACTTAAACTAGTTAAAAATATTATTTTAAAATCACATAATATTACACCTAAAATTCTGAAGTGTTAATAGCAAAAAGCATGCCAAATGATTATTTCAAAAGAATAAATAATAAGAAAATAATGTTCCTCAAGAATTTAGCTTATATGTGCCTTTAAGAACAATTATTTTGGAATACTCACTCTTTGTGAATAAATATAAATTTCAATTTGTGAAAACTGAAGCAGATAAAAGATATACAGATATGAAATACACATGCATTATCAATTAAAACAGAAAAACATCTTTAAAATGCTAAATGCCTATCAATCTCATTATACAAATGTTAATACAAAGAAGTTCCCAATATAATAAAATGTTATCAAATTCTAAATCATGACCTTGAAAATTGATGTAATCTAGGTATAATAGGGATAACAGCTCTTAATAAAGTGATGTGGAAGAAGAAAATAAGATACTATAGGTAAATTACTTGCAGGTCCTATATGAAGTAGATACTTAGTCAATGTTAGGTACTTGATTTACTCTGATTTATATTTAAGTTTATCCTTTGTAAAACAAGAAGGGCAGAGTAAGTTATTTCTAAGATCTCTTCAAAATGAACATCTGTAAGTTCTATAAAACTGCCCTTAGATTTTTGTTATTTTGGTTGGTTGTTTCTCCCTTTTGAAATGTTATTAGGGCAGGAAATCAGAAGACTGCCCAATAGGAAATAGGCTATTTTGATTTCAGCAAAACATCTCATAAAACCTCAGGTGAAGTCTCTAACAAAAACACGGAGAAATGTTGTTTTGATAATACTATTTTTGGGGTGGAATCATAGATTGTTCAAAGTTTTATACACATATGCTAAAGGATTAAACATAATGTGAAGGGATTTCTTCAGCAAAAGGGCTTAGTTCTTAGACTCTACAAGACAGTTAATTTCTTAAATGTAGATTAATGTCATGACATCCAAATTTACTGAGTATGTGAATTTATTAATTTTTCCAGATTTCAGAATAATTCTGTCAAGTTTCCAAAAGAAAATTTTCTTTCAATCTCCTTTCCTTTTGATTCAAACTGTATTAGATACATACATTACTTTAAAAAAATAACATTTTTATATTATTCAACCTAATATACAATATCCACTTAAATTGGCTAAAAATACACATCTCTCACAACTGAGTGTTTTATTGTCATTTTCCTCATTTTCATTAAATAGTTTTGTTTGCTCAAGGATGTTAGAATTGACAGAAAAGATTAATCAGCAGAACATGACAATAATATTCAAACACCAGATGACTGACCAACATGAAAAATAGGTAGACATATTCTTTATTGTTCCAAGACTAAAAATTAAGATAACTGCATGAAAGTTTTGAGAAGACAGATAATTTTAATAATACTCCTGGCAAAGCACTGGAGAAGGAAAAGGTAAGAGGTAAGGTAATAGTTTCAGATTTTTTATAAAACCTTGTGACAGAAAATTAAGACTTTGAATAATAACATTTGGGATAAAAAGGAAGGAAAAGAATGAAGATGTTTCTGGAATATCTAGCTTAAGAAAAACAATGGAGACATGCCACTAAGTGAGGAAGAAAGCAAAAGATAAGCAACTTTGTTCAGAAATATTAGTGGGAGGCAGTGCCTGGTTGGTTCAGGCAGTTGAGCATCAAATTCTTGGTTTTAATTTGGGTCATGATTCTGAGTTTTGAGATCAAGCCCCGAGTAAGGCTCCATGCTCGGTGGGGAGTTTGCATGAGATTCTCTCCTTCTCCTTCCCTCCCTCTCTCTCATTCTGTCCTCCTGCTTACTCACTCTAAAATAAATAAATCTAAAAAAATAAAAAAAAGAAAATTTTAAAAAAGATTTATATATTTGAGAGAGAGAAAGCACACATGTGTATGTGAGAATGGGCGTGGGGCAGAGGGAGAGAATCTCAAGCAGATTCCCTACTGAGCATGGAGACCTACATGGGGCTTGATCTCACAACCCTGAGACCAAGACCTGAGCTGAAACCAAGACCTGACCTGAAACCAACTGAGCCACCCAGGTGCTCCTGTTCAAAAATATAATGAGTTAAATTTTGAAATTAACTGAGTACAGAATCTCTGAAATATTTATAGCTGTTGAGTCAAAAGAAATATAGCCATGTATTTTGGGATTATTCAAACTGAGATGATAATTGATACTTCAAAAGTTGATGAAGTAAGCTGGGAATAAAGAATGAGAACAACTGCTAAGGCAGTTACTGCCTCTATAGGACATATTACTGAATTTATTTAATGCATGTTTGCATTTATATGTTATATATATGGGGAGTAAAATCAGTAGAAAATTAAATAGCAATTAAATAGAAAATTAAATACCTTCTACAACAATAGGACAGAAAATGTAAATGCAGAAACAAAATAAGAACTCTAACATTAACAAGAAATCACAGTGGCATGGTGACCAGCATGGGCTAAATTTTCTTTCAGAATTTAATTCTCAAAAGGCATATAGTCAAATCTAGCACCTAGTCTGAACTTGGCTGATTTACAGATTCGGCCTAAGGTTTCACTTTATCCTAATGTGATGTTTCAGTGTCTTTATTTATGGCATGTTTAACATAACACAAAAATGTAAACAGTATAGGAACCTGAAATATAAGAATTTTGCTAAAAACAGTTAAAATCTTTGATTTAGTGTCCACAAGGTACTGTATAATAAGGTTTTTCCATCAACAACGTAATTTTTTGCTTTTCCATTCAATGAACTCTCAGGGAACAATGACAATCTGTAACTAACTAGATACTTGAAACTCCAATATAAATGTTGACCTCTTAATTATAAAATGCAATTAAGTTTATTAAAATTGAATATTGGAATATTTTCAAATGACTCATTAAAATATTTACACAGTAATATAATTCTAATTTTATGTTTACTGTGACTGATAAATCAATGATTTCAAAATGAAGCAGTTTTTGATATTTCAGTAAGAATTCTATTCAAATCAATAAACTTTGCAAAGCATAATTTGTGATCATATTATGTAGAAATAAAAATAAACACCAATGGAAAATTTTATAATAGTAATTGCAGATAAAAAAGAGATCAGTAGTTCAAAAGCCTACCTTAATTTCCCATCATGCATTAACATTTTTTACAGAGCATGCTCACAGTTGATAGCATCAACTTCAGTTTGAATAACTTATATTGTATTTCCAGACTGCTTCTCTGGGACAGTAAAGTACTCTGAGGATTTAACCCAAGTGACTTCAATAGGATGTTAAGCATGAACAAGAGAGAAAGTACAAATGATTGCAGCTGTGGCAGTTATATCAATGACAATAGATTTGTAATTTTTCGATCGTCCTTCATCGGTTTCTACAGCAAGAGGCATGTTAGTACACAAAGCAGAAACATGACTGGTCTGAATGATCTTAACCTTATCAGAAACATGGAGCTGGATGCCAGATGCCTCGTTTTCTTACTGATTTTCATTGAACCTAATGAGTACATCTAATATATTTTAGGAAACATATAGGGTTAACTGCAGCAAATATGATTTCTGTAAGGGACCTCATTTATCACAATATTTTTTGAAAAATCTTGTTTTACAGTGATGTATAAAGTGTTTCAATGTCTTACCTATGAAATTATTGAAATTACTATTTTCCAAACAACTTAAGAAATAATATTAAAGGAACATACAGCTCCTTTTTGTATATCACTAAAAATCTTATTAATTATTTGCTCAAGTAGTAATACTAAGCAAATTAAATCACCTTAGAGTAATTTAAAATATAAAAAAACTATATGTAACTTGTATTTTTTTTGTTTATATTAAATCCCCAAATGCCAAGTTACACAAAAATTAAGCTGAATTTCAAGAAAGAAAAAGCATGGGGCGCCTGGGTGGCTCAGTGGGTTAAGCCGCTGCCTTCGGCTCAGGTCGTGGTCTCAGGGTCCTGGGATCGAGCCCCGCATCGGGCTCTCTGCTCCGCGGGGAGCCTGCTTCCCCCTCTCTCTCTGCCTGCTGCTCTACTTGTGATCTCTTTCTCTCTGTCAAATAAATAAATAAATATTTTTAAAAAAAAAAGAAAAAAAAAGAAAGAAAAAGCTGCCATATATAAGATTTAAAATCATTATTATTCATTTTACACAATAAAGACTGCAAAAGCAATGAGTAGTTTTTTGCAATTATTTATACATGATTTAATTTTGTTTGCTACATTAAATGTATAAGAGTACAACTTCAGGAATTTGGTATTATCAATGAATATACCCATAACAGACAAAATTATAATTCAGGAGAAACAATTAAGAGCCAAAAGGTATTTCTAATTAATGTTCTTATTATAATGTATAGATCTGTTTGAGTTTATCTTAGTTGGAATACATTATGCTTTTTGGATGTCCATACTAATGATTTTCATCAACTTTGAAAAGTTTTCAGGCCACTTTTTCTTCAAAAATTCTTTCTTCCCATTTCTGCCTCTAGTCTTCTCTTAGGCTCCCATCATTTTTATGTTGGTCCACTTGACAGTGTCTCACACGTCCCTGAGGCTCTCCACTTTTCTTCATTCTTCTCTTCATTCTATTCCTCAGAATAAGATAACAGCAATTGACCTGTCTTCAAGTATGCTGATTCCTTCTTGTGCCAACTCAAATATTCTGCTGAACCCTTCTAATGAATTTTCATTTATTACAATTTTCCACTTCAGATTGCTATTTAATTCTTTTCTATATTTCTTTACTGATACTCTCTTTGGTGAGACATCACCCTCATATTTTTAATTCTTTAGAAAAGTGTTCTTTAATTACTTTAGCATTTCTACAACAGCTGGTTTAAAATATTTATCTAGTCAGTTCAACATCAGGGCTTCCTCAGGGGCAGTTTCTAAGGACTGTTTTTTCTCCCTGTGAATTTGCCATCGTTTCCTCTTTCTTTACAAGTGTCAAAAAATTTTTGTTGAAAAATTTTAAATATAATGTGGAAATCTTAGAAATCAGACCCTTCCTACAGGGCTCATTGTTGTTCTGCTTATTTATTGACTTCCCAAACAAATAATTCTATAAAATTCTACTATAAAATTTTATAGAATTTTGTTTGCTATTTCTTGATATTCCCATATCACCTGCAGCCACTGAAGTTTCTGTTCAGTTAGCTTAGTGATCCGCTAATGACTAGATAGAGACTGCCTTACTTATCTTGCACCAGTACATCTTCCACTCTTTGCCAGAAGCTTTGGATGTGCAGTAGGGCATGCTTTCAACACCCTCCCTCAGCCTTCATTTCTTGCTTGAACACAGCCTTCACGGTTACCCAGAGATGAGTGACTGGGGCTTTCTCATGTCTTTCCTGGACCTGAATACAGCCCAGAGTATGGACATATCATTCTCAGATTTTCCTTTTAGGCTTTTGGTAAGGTTCCTATTTAGCCCAACTGGTACTGCCACCTTGGGCAGTTCCAATATTTAAAAAAAAAAAAAAAAAAAAAAGGCTGCTGATTATTTCAAAAAATATCCAGGACTTTTCTCATCAGGCAAACTCTGATCAGGTTAAATAATGACAAGCTCTGTGAATGAAGCTTTACCAGGGAGCTTCCAGACAGGTCAGATACAGTGGTCCGTGGACTTTCTGAAAACTCCAAACATAACTGACCTCCTTCCAGTGCTGCTATGTTGCTGGTTTTCACAGCTACCACAGTTTTCTGGATATGGATTTTCAAGGACACCACAGAGCTGAGGAGAACTGGATACTAACAGAGCAAGCTAAATCACAAAAAGACTGCTAATCTCATAAAGATTTCTGTAGTTTTCTTGAATTAGCGCTCTCTGGATTGCTGCAAGCCATTGGTTACTTTCCAGCGAGCGGGAAAAATGATTTTGACAGTTTTTGCTAGTGTTCTCATTGTTTTTGGAGGAGCAGTTCTTTGGAGGTCCTTACTCCCCTCTTTCAGAAGTCCTACTTCTAAGGGATGTTTACAATTCCAATTTGTACATTTTGAGTACAGTATCAATTATCAAATATTCATACATACATATTTTGTCTTTCCTTTGACCTAGCTTGCTGTAGTATTATCACTTCTCTTCTAAAACAAAAACAAAAACAAAACCACTTTCCTATTAAAATACATCATGCATTTCTGTAGTATTATAGAGGCAATCATTAACACTAATAATAAAATGCCAACATATATGCCTAAAAGTTGCCTTCAGTTGCAGAAAAACAGAAGCAACCAAATAACAGTACAATTCTGTTAATATCTATCAGATAAGCCATGATGTGCATGTTATACACGTTTAAGAGTTCAGGCTTTGCAATTAAGACCATTTGACTTTCAGTAAAGTCTTGTTTATTTCTTCTTAGCTTTGTGATATCATAAGAGCCACTGAAGCTTTCTCAGTCTCAATCTTTTATTTGTAGAACTGGCATAGTAACAGTACATGCATTATAGAGTACACATTATACATTACACAGTTGTGATGACTAAAGAACATAATTTGTGAATAGTGCCTGGCATTGAGTAACCTCACTATAAATTTTTGTACTTGCTGCTGCCATTATTGATTTTACTGTTACCATCACCACCATCACCATACCCTTTAAGAAAATATAGAGCCAAACCATCTATCAGTTATTCTCTCTACTCATTTTCAACTTCTATCTTTCCTAGCTCTGGCCCCTCTATCTGCAAACCAGTATCTCCCATTGTAACAGAACAACTTCTCAATCCAACATCCCCTTATATTTCTAGCCCTTAAGCTACTTTGGTTATTGTTCCTTCCTTTCTGGAAGGACTATGTCATAATTGAAAGATCATGGCAATGCAATCAAACTGATCAAAGTTCTGGCTCCACAACTTAACTAATTTTCCATGTTATCTTGGAAAAGTTAGTTAATTTTCAGAATTGCAGGGATCGCACTTGAAAAATGTAGATCTTAAGTATGCTGTAAAGATTAAGAAACTTGTCAGTTTATCACTTCTACTCTCCTTCCTTAATTCAGCTTTTCAAAGACTTAGATTTCCACAAACATCTTAAAATTAATATATCTGGATATCTTTTTCCTTCCCCAGGTTAGGGAAGTTTTCAGCCATTACTTCTTCAAATAAGATTTCTTTCTCTTTCTCTTCTCCTTCTGGAAATCCTATAATGGAAATGCTAATGTGTTCTGATGTTTTCTCATACGAACATTACATTATCTTCACTCCTTTTTTATGTTTTGATACTCAGATATTAGGAGTTCTACCACCTTGTCTTTGAGTTGACGTATTCCTTCTTCTGTTTCATCTAGTCTGTTGTTGAAATACTCTAATTTTAAAGTTTTTTTCTTTAGCTCTATAAATTCTAACTGGTTCTTTCTTATTTTCTCCATCTCATTGTTGAAGTTCTCACTATGTTCACACATTCTTCTTCCCAGTTTAATGAGCATCTTTATGACCATGATTTTAAACTTTTTATCAGGTAAATTACTTTTCTATATTTCATTGGTTTCTAAGGTTTTATCTTTTTCTCTCATTTAAAACGTATTCCTCTGTTTCTTCATTTTGCTTGCCTCTCTATCTTTGTTTCTAATGCATTTACATGAAACTACCACCTCTCCCAGGCTTGAAGGTGTGGGCTCCTTTAAGATATGAATCTTGCATTCAACCCAAAGGCCCAGCTCTCTGTTGTCTCTCAAATCTTTGTACTTGTCCAAGCAGCCCACTGTGTTTTAATAGCTCCCCATAGTTGATGAAGTGCTAAGACTTGCCAGTATTCTTAATTAGATAATCCAGTTAATTAGACTGACAGACCCTTGGGCATGAGCTCTTTAAAGTATGAAAATATGTATAGTTCTGTGGAACCAAAAGTGTAAGCCCCACTGGCCATGAGAACCAGATGAACAGGCAATGTCCCCTGAGTGGCAACTGCAAATTGCAAACACCAGGGATCTGGGATGAGTGCATATGTTCTTTCCTGAGAGATACCAGTAAGCTGAAGCCAGAAAGAAGAAAAGTGCCAAGGTGGCATCCACAGCCTATATGCCCTAGGATCAACTCCACAGGCCATATGAAACGTGCCTAAGGCCAAGCTCCAGGACAAGCAAATAAGCCTCCTTCACAGAAAGACTAGAGGGTATGGTTGGGAGGGGCATCCTGCCAAGAACTGTCACCCAGATTGGCAGAGTCCCGTGAGACCCAGAAATGAAAACTCCCCTACCCACAAAAGCCAGGTGAGCAAGGGACATCCCTTGAGTGAGCAGCTGCAGAAAACAGAGCAATAGACATAAAAACCAGGGCACAAGAGACATGTAAAGCTCCACTCTGGGAGATACTCATGCTCTGGAGAGCAGCAGAGAGCAGGCAAAGATGGTCTCTGCCCTCTGAGGTCTCTGGAAAATGATTACAGTCAGCCATTAGATGCATGTTTAACTAGAAGACTGCCCCTCTGGGTGTAGCATGATTAACTAGTAAGCCTTTTTTCTCAGAAAGATAGAGTTCCTGGGTCTGTTGCCTCTAGCTATGCCCTTTGGGTGGTAGCTATTTAAGAACTCTTTCCTCATTGGTTGCAGCCCTGTTAAAATCACAAGCATAAGTTGCCAGAGTCAGGTGATACACAGTTTTCCCTGATAATAGTTGCAAAATTGGACACCAGAGTGGGGCATAAGCTCCTTTCTGGGTGACACAGATTATTGCATCCCCATAATACCAAGAACATAAGCTCTTCTGGTATTCAGAGCCAAGTGGTCAAGAGGTTTTTCCTGGGTGGCAGCCACAAAACATGGGGCATCAGACATGGGTAAATTAAATTCTCCAATCCAAAGATATAGACTGGCTTAATGGGTTGAAAACAAAAGAAAACAAAAACAGGAACAATCTATATGCTGCCTACAAGAAACTAGCTTTAGATGTAAGGACATCTAGAGAACAGAAGTGAAGGGATGGAAAAAGATATTCCATACCAAAAGAAAGGTGAATTAGCTATATTTATCAGAAAAAAATACACTTTATAACGAAGACTGTAGTAAGAAACAAAGATGGTAGTTACATTACATAGGGGTCAATTGGACAAGAGGATATGCCATTTGTAAATATTTACACATCCAACATTGTAATGACTAAATATAAAAAAGCAAATATTAACAGACCTACAGGAGAAATAGACAGAAAATTAATAAGGAAATATCAGCCTTAAACACATTAGACCAGATGGACTTAACAGATAATATATAGAACATTTCATCCGAAAACAGCAGAATACACAGTCTTCTCAAGTGCATATGGAACATTCTCTAGAATACATTAGGCCACAAAACAAGCTTTAACAAATTTTAGAAAACTGAAATTATATCATACATCTTTTCTGACCACAGTATTATGAAGCTAAAAATCAGCTACAGAAAGAAAACTAGAAAATTCAGAAATAAGCAACCAACTGGTCAGAGAAGAAATCAAAAGAGAAACAAAAAAATACCTTGAGACAAAAGAAAATGGAAATACAATATACCAAAATTTGTGGGATGCAGCAAAAGCAGATCTAAAGAGGAAGTTCATAACAATAAATGTCTACCTCAGGAAAGAAGAAAAGTCTTAAACAATCTAACTTTACACCTCGATGTGTTAAGAAAAAAAAAGGTGTAGAAAAAGAATAAATGAAACCCAAAGTTAGCAGACAAAAAAGGAAATAATGAAGATCTGAGCGGAAATAAATGAAATAGAGACGAAAAAGACTACAGAGAAGATCAATGAAATTAAAACCTGGTTCTTTGAAAAAATAAAGAAAACTGACAAACCTTTAGCTAGACTCATCAAGGAAAAAAGAGAGAGTACTCAAATAAAATCACAAATGAAAGAGGAGCTCTTACAAATGACATCACAAAAATACAAAGGATAATAGAACACTACAAATTATATGCCAATGAATTAGACAACCTAGATGGAATGCACAAATTCCTAGAACATACACTCTAGTAAGTCTGGACCATGAGGAAATAGAAAATCTGAATAGAGTAATTACTAGTAAGGAGACTGAATCAGTAATCAAAACCTACCAACAAACAAATGTCCAGGACCTCACGGCTTCCCAAACATTAAAGGAAGAATTAGCACCAATCCTTCTCAAGCTCTTCCAAAATTAAAGAGGGAATTCTTCTAAACTCTTTTTACTGAGGCCAGCATTACCCTGATAATAAAACCTGATAAGAAGGCCACGAAAGAAGAAAATTATAGGCCAACATCCATAATAAACATAGATGCAAAAATCCTCAAAAAAATATTAGGAAACCAAATTCAACAACACATTAAAAGGATCATATACCATGATCAAATGGATTTATTCCAGGGAAAGGATGGTTCCACACCTGCAAATCAGCTGATATGATAAAGCACATTATCGAAAAGGAAAAAAATCGTATAATCTCGCAGAGAAAGTATCTGACAAATTTACCATCGATTTTTCTAATAGGCTTAATTTTTGTGTGAGAGAGACAAAAGCGTCAACATGAGCTGGGGGAAAGGGTAGAGGGAGAAGAAGTGGGATCCCAATGGGCTCACCACCTGAGCTGAAGGCAGGTGTTTAACTGACTGAGCCACCCAGGCACCCCTTAACATCAATTTATTATAAAACTCTCAACAAAGTGGGTATAGAGGCTTTAACATAATAAAAAACATAATATATAACAATCCCAAAGCTAACAACACCAATGGTGAAGAACTGGAAACTTTTCCTTTAAGATCAGGAACAGGATAAGGATGCCTGCTCACGCCACTTTTATTCAACAGAATTTTAAAAGTCCTAGGCAGAATAATTACACAAGAAAAAGAAATAAAAGGCATGTAAATTATAAAGGAAGAAGAAAACCTGTCATTATCTGTAGATGACATATTATATACAGAAAACCTTAAAGACTCCATCAAAAAAACTGTTAGAATAAACAAATTCATGGGGCACCTGGGTAGCTCAGTGGGTTGAGCCGCTACCTTCGGCTCAGGTCATGATCTCAGGGTCCTGGATCGAGTCCCGCATTGGGCTCTCTGCTCAGCAGGGAGCCTGCTTCCCTCTCTCTCTCTCTCTCTCTGCCTGCCTCTCTGTCTACTTGTGATCTCTCTCTGTCAAATAAATACAAATAAATAAATAATCTTAAAAAAAATAAACAAATTCATTTAGCTGTGGATACAAAAATCATTACCTAGAAAAGTTGCATTCCTATACACTAATCATAAACAATCAGAAAGAGAATTGAAGAAAACAATCCCACTTATAACTGCATCAAAAAGAGTAAAGTATCTAAAAATAAATTTAACCAAGAAAGTAAAGAACTGTATATTGAGAACTGTAAAAGATTAATGAAAAAAAACACTGAAGAATATATAAATGGAAGATATCCATGCTCAAAAATTGGAAGAATCAATATTGTCAATATGCCCACACTATCCAAAGCAATCTACAGATTCAATGCAATCCTTATCAAAATTCCAAAGACATTTTTCACAGAAATAAATAATCTTCAAATTTGTACAGAACCACAAAAGACCTCGAAGAGCCACAGCAATGTTGAGAAAAAACAAAAAAATTGGAGCTTCATGCTCCCTGATTTCAAACTACATTACAAATCTACAGTAACCAAGCAGTATGGTATCAACACACGGATCAATGGAACAGACTAGAGAGTCCAAAAATAAATCCATACCAACATGGTTAACTTACAACAAAGGACTCAAAAATACACAATGGAGATAGGAGAGTCCCTTCAATAAATGATGTTGGGAAAACTGGACAGTCATATACAAAAGAATGAAACGACCACTATTTTATACCATATACAAATATTAACTCAAAATGGATTAAAGAGTTGAATTTAAAATCTGAAACTATAGAATTCCTAGGAGAAAACATTCATGGTAAGCTCTCCAACACAGATATTAGCAATGATTTTTTTTTAAATCTGATACCAAAAGCAAAAGCAACAAAGCAAAATACACAAATAGAACTGTATCAAATTAAACTGTTTCTACATAAGCAAAGGAAACCATCAACAAAAGGCAGCCTATTAAATAGGAGAAAGTATTTGCAAATTATATATCCAATAAAGGGCTAGTATAAAAAATACATAAGGAACTCAATACAACTCAGAAGTAAAAAGAATTCACTTTTTATTTTTTTAAACTAACATTTCTTTTCTTTTTTTTTTTTTTAAAGATTTTATTTATTTATTTGACAGAGATCACAAATAGACAGAGAGGCAGGCAGAGAGAGAGAGAGGGAAGCAGGCTCGCTGCTGAGCAGAGAGCCCGATGCGGGACTCGATCCCAGGACCCTGAGATCATGACCTGAGCCGAAGGCAGCGGCTTAACCCACTGAGCCACCCAGGTGCCCCAAGAATTCACTTTTTAAAAAGGCAGATGATCTGAATATAAATCTGAAGATTTTTTTCAGAAGATAAAGATGGCCACCAAATATATTTTAAAAATGCTCAACATCATTAATTATCAGGGAAGTGCAAAACCATAGTATCACTTCATACCTCTTAGAATGGCTATTATCAAAAAGACAAGAAATAACAAATGTTGGTAAGGATGTGAAGGGGAAAGAGCCCTTGTGCACTCTGGTATGGATGGAAATTGCTATAGCCACTATGGAAAACAGTATAGAAGATCCTCAAGAAATTAAAAATAGAACCACCATATGATTCAGCAATTCCACTTCTGGAAATTTATCTGAAGAAAACAATAACACTAACTGGAAAAGATAAATGCACCCCCACGTTCACTGCAGTATTATTTATAATTGTCAAGAAATGAAGTGTCCATCAATGAATGAATGGTTAAAGAAAATGTGGTATATAAACAAAATGGAATATTATGCAGTCATTAAAAAGAATGAAATCTTGTCCTTTGTGACACTATAGATGGACCTCAAGGAAATTATAGTAAGTGAAATAAGTCAGAGAATTATCATATGATATCATTTATATGTGGAATCTTTAAAAAATCAAGCTCATAGACAAAAAGAACGAACAGATTGCAGTTGCTGAGGCACGGGGGTAGAAATGGGTGAAGGGAGTAAAAAGGTAAAAAGAAAAGAAAAATATTTAACACATTGAAAATGGAAGTCTTGGTCATTCTATTCAACCTTTCTTAAAAGTATTGTTTGCTTTGATAAATGGCCATTTGATCTCAGAACTTCAGACAGATAGCCAGGCACTATCTTTGAAAAATTGGCATACCCTATGCCCCATATCCAATCTATTACCAGATACTTTCACTTTTACCTCCAAGGTATGTCTAATTTATCTTCCTCTTCAACCTCCAATGCCACCACACCTTTGTGCTAAGCAATAGCATCACTTACCTAAAGAGCAAGAGCCTCCAGTTGGTTTATCCAGATTCCCTCATTGCCCTCTTTTTACTCTATTCCCTCATTATACCCAAAATGCTCTTGTAAAATTGTAAGCAGATTATGATACTTATAGTGGACAAAATAATGAACACTCCCCTTAAAGATGTCCATGTCCTAACTCTCATAACCTATGACTGTCACCTTATACAGCAAGAAGGACATTAAATGGGAGGGCTTTGCAAAGGGAAGACCATCCTGGATTACCCAGGTGGGTTCAATCTAATCTGAAGAGTTCACAGAGGAAGAAAACCCTTCCTCGCCGTGCTCAGAGGAGGCTGTCACTACAGAAGAACAGTCTGAAAGATGCATTGTTCCAGGTTTTAAGGATGGAGGGAGAAGGAAGAAAGCCAGGGGTCAAGGATTATGGGTGGTCTCTAGAAGCTAAAAGAAGAAAATGGAATCTTCTCAACAGCCTCCAGAAAGGCAGGCAGTGTTGAGGAAGCCTTGATTTTAGCCTGGCCAAAGTCGTATTAGACTTAAAATGAAAATTTTATTTATGTCAGAAAAACAGAGCACAAGCAGGGAGAGCAGCATGAAGAGGGAGAAGCAAGCTCCCCGCTGAGCAAGAAGCGTGATGGGGGACTCGATCCCAGGACCCTGGGATCATGACCTGAGCCTTAAGGCAGATACTTGACTGACGGAGCCACCCAGATGTCCCTGAACTCATCTTTTTGTTGCTGGTTTAAATGTCTCTTCTGTGAAAAGTCATCCCCAGCCCCCCAATTAAATTAGGTTTCTTCTTTTGTAGTTTCTTATAATAGTCGGTAATTTTAGTCTTAGAATGCGGTAACTTGCAATTATATGTTTAAGTGTGTGGTTTCTATAAATGTATCTACCTTGCAAGAATGTTAGTTTCATAAAGATGTGGGCTCTTTGTTCACTATTATATATTCCCAGCAACTAGGATGTAATAGGAAACCATTCATTTATTCAACAAATATATAATAAAGGAACCATAAAGAAAGAAAGAGTAAATTAGAGATGGAAGAAAAAGAAGAAAGAGGAGGGAGAGGCTTTTGTTGGTACCTATATTAATACCAAAAACAGACACTTATTTCAAAAAGTTGATGTAAAACTAAGAAATATTTGCTAGGAATACCTGTGCATGATTTTTACCTATAAATAAATACAATATATATTATGCAACATCAGTATCCAATAAAAATTCTATAAATATTATGATGATAGTGTTTTAGAGTACTTATAAATTATAATGCATCCACATAATGGATTACAATGGATACATTAAAAATGATTTCAAAAGCAAGAGAAAATAAATTTGTAATACTGAAAAAAGTCTGTAGTTGATATGAATGTAATAATTTACTTAATAAATATTAACTTTATTTCTAAACATACAATAAAAACTGAATGGTAAAAATATTTCTATACAAATTATTAGCATAACCTTATTTCCTTAAGATATAATTCTAAATGTAAAATTACTAGTGTAAGGGTTATAAATATTTTTTTTTAATATTTTATTTGACAGAGATAAATCACAACTAGGCAGAGAGGCAGGCAGAGAGAGAGGAGGAAGCAGGCTCCCTGCAGAGTAGAGAGCCTGATACGGGGCTGGATCCCAGGACCCTGGGATAATGACCTGAGCCGAAGGCAGAGGCTTTAACCCACTGAGCCACCCAGGCGCCCCAGGGTTATAAATATTTTTATGCTATGTAAAGAGCACATCTTTGCATTCTAACCCTTCAGAATTTTGCCCAAATTACAAATTATGATACATATATATGTATACTTGAAGTTTTATTTGAGACACACACACACACACACACACGTGGAGGGGAGGGGGATGGGCAGACAGAATCTCCAGCAGGGTAGTCTAATGTGGAGCTCCATCTCACGACCTTGATATGATGACCTTAGCCAGAATCAAGAGTTGGATGTTTAACTGACTGAATCACACAGGATCAAGGTATATTCTTCCTTCAATATAAATTTGGTTATTAGATTTAAATATATTTTCCTTATCTGTACCGTACAATGCTTTTCTTTTGTTAGCTGTTTTGATACTTTCTACATGTTTCCCTTAGCGTGGTACATTCTTTTAATTGATCTGTAAGAGCTCTCTCTTCATTAAGGCTAGTAACTTTCATCATATACATATAAAAGTTCTCGTTTGCAGTTGTTTTATATTTGGTTGATATTTTCAAACGTGGAAATATATAAAACTTTAATTTAGTCATATCTTTTACTTAAACTTTAGCATTTTTTTTAAAAGACTTTGTTATTTGACAGACAGAAATCACAAGTAGGCAGAGAGGCAGACAGAGAGAGAGTATGGAAGCAGGCTCCCTGCTGAGCAGAGAGCCCGATGCGGGGCTCGATCCCAGGACCCTGGGATCAGGACCTGAGCCAAAGGCAGAGGCTTCAACCCACTGAGCCACCCAGGTGCCCCTAAACTTTAGCTTTTGATGTTACAATTTAAAATACCTTTTTATACAAATATTAACTTTAATTGTCTTCAATTATGGTCAGTTTCATTTTTACCTTTAAACTTAATGCACGTGAAGGAGATCTGGTATAATATATGAGATAAGGATATAAATTAATTTTTCAAATGGTTGCCCACTTGGTAAACTAGATACCATTTGCCAAATGATACTTCCATTTGACTAGAAAAGTTGCATTTATAATATACTATATAACATACATAGTATATACTAATATATATGATACTATATGTAATATACTATAAGAAAGATTCATACAAATTCCAGCTTATTTAGAGACCAATCATGCCATACGCCTCTTCTTTTAACAGTACTATATTATTTTAACTATTTTATTTCCAGTGTTAATTCTTTTCCCCAATAATGAATTGTTAGATGAAAACCAACCTATTTATTTTTAAATTCACCTAAATACTAACTTTATTCTTATTAAACCTAAATTGAAATGATTAATAGAAGCTTCTACAGCTTCTAGACTAAGTTATCAATAAAAGTTTCTTATCCCTATTTTTAGCATGTTTGATAATGAAATACATATTATGGCTATCATAAAATACATTTTATTTTTAAAAAACTGGTTAGCTTTCTCACTGGCTTACTCTTCTACTAATAAATATTTGATATATTAAGTTCTGAGCACCATGCTAGGTCTCAGGGACTATGCTCTTGAAGTACACATTCAATAAGCAACTAAACAAATCCATAAATTGTGTCAGTGCAAAAAAGGGAAATGAAGAAGATGTAGTGGTAGAGAACACGCTGGTCATGTGGAGGAAGCTACTCAGCTACAGCAATCAAGGAAGACCTCTGAAAGGTGGGCGCCTTCAGGGAGACACCTGAAGGATGAAAACGTACCAGTCATGGAAAAAATAGGGAAGAGAGCAAACTAAAAACCAGAAACAAAATACAAATATCAAGAGGCAGGACAGTGCTTGTAATTATTAAGGAACGGAGAAGCCTATGTGATATTTTTACTCTAGATGCTACCAGAAAATTAAAAAAAAAAAAAAAGAACTTAAGACAAATTTTAGCAAAATTGCAATAAATCAAATAAAGATCAGTAAAAAAAGAGGTAACTACTTTGGAGGCAATTGTATAATTCATGTAAATTAGAATTAAGGTAGTATGCCACTGTAAGACATTTTTTTGTTCCCTAAATTATAAGAAGCCTTTAGAAATTTTGAGAAAGAAACACTGCTTTATTATATTTGTTATATTGTATATTATAAAATATTTATTATATGAATGTATAATATTAAATATAAAGTATGTTTCATTACTTTATTATATACATTAGTGTTACTTTTTACTGTCATCAGTAACAGACTAAATGACTAAAGAAAAGAAATCCAAAGAAGAAACTATGGCAGTGCTCCAGAAAGAGATGAGACTTTGAACTGAGGGACTATCAAAGATTTAAAAAAAAAAAAAAAGGCCCGAGAGCTAGTTAAGAACTTTTTAAAAAGCTCAATAATGAGCTGAAAGAAGAAAGTAAAATGTGAAGAAGTTGAAGAGTAGTCCAAATCAATGCTTCTCAAACTATCTGCAAAAATTCACCTTTTTTTAAATCCATCACGGACTGACATTCTGAAAATGAATTTAAAATAATTTAAAAAATTAAGTACACAAAAGCCCAAATGTTTTTATTATTTGACTCTCTAGAAAAAAAATTTCAATTTGATCAGAACAAAGATAACATTGGGAAAAGAAAATAATTATAAAACTGTTCATCATGCTGTTCACTGAAAGTGTGTGTATAGGTGACCAATATATACAAATGTTATTATACTTGTAACTTTTTCCCATTATAAATCATAAACAAACAAAGTTTTAAGCAGAAGACCGATTCTCTAAAATAGACTCCTATGTAGATGTTTTACATAAACACGGGGAATATAAATATTTAAGGTTGATAATGTGGCAGTGAGAGCTTTTTGCTTGTTAACTTATCTAATCCAAGTTGAACTGGCAATAATACCACTCATGGGAATAACATATAGCTACGCTGTTTTTGTTTTATTTTAATATCATGCAGAGTAGAGGAAATAGTGTCACAGAGGTATGGTTCATGGAATGGAAACTCAGAAAGCTCAGAATATTCATTTGAAGCTTTTATCCAAAATGAAAACATAAATGCTGTATCTTCAAAATTTCCCTCAATGCTCATCAATGCCCAATTCCAGTAACTTATCTTGTACTGTTATAATCAAATACAAATTATATTTCAATGAAAGCAATGGATTCCAGTTTTGTGAATCTCTTATGTATTAATTTTCTTCTGGTGGAAAATTAAACACAAAACATTCTATCAAATACATAAAATGTCAGAAGACAAATATTCAAGGATGAGCAAAATCAAAATCATCCTTACAGATCAAGATAATTTCTTGATAATTACATTAAATAATAATTTTTAAGTAATGAAAAAGTCACAGAAATTGTACACTTCTAAGATTCTAACTTTTTGTCCTTTGAGCTTTTCTGCTACTAAAAAAACATGTTGCAATTATTCCCCATTTATAAGTACTGAATTCATTAAAAATATTACACAGGTCTGACCAAGAAGCCAGTTCTACTAGCCTTTAAAGAATGGAATCAAACTGGTTTCTTACTCTGTAAGAGTAAATACCAAGAGTTGACTCTGTAGTTCCAATATCATCAACAAGATTTTTTGCCTTTCAATACCCATCATACCATAGAACACCGTACCAGTTATTTATAATCAGCTTCCATATTACTACATAGAAAAGAAAATAGTAAATTCACCACAACAGTCTTAAAGTAATTCAAAATTTTATTGTGCTAGTAAGAACACTGTGCAGTTGAGCTAATGTTGTTTTCACAAGATTTCCTTGATAAAGAAAGAAGTACATTGATATTCTTATATAGGTTCCTTAATCTGGTTAACTATTCTAGAATATTTTCCAGGCACTACAGCTAAGTCTTTGGAACACCTCTAAACACACACCAAAAAAAAAAAAAAAAAAAAAAAAAACCCTCCAGATTTTTAATCTAATCTAATTTAATCTAATTCTTCTTAGTTCATAACTGATGTTTGTAAGCAATAAAGCTGAAAAGAATTTTTCCTTTATTTCATCATGATGTTCAAAGGTTGCACATTTATTGAAAAAAAAATCTGTGCTTTCATCAAGATGTAACAAAAAATAGTTCACTGCTTTATGTGTTCTATAAATTGGTCTTCCATATTATTAGCCAATATATAGAAAACATTGAACTAGGGTATCATCTGGAGTTCAGGGTCCTCTTTAAACTCACTCAAGTTACTGGAGGAATTCAGTTCTTTGTTGCCATGGGCTAAGTCCCCCACTTACTTGCTGACTGCCAGCCATGTAGTGTTCTTAAGCTTCTACAAGGTGATTTCAGGTCTTTGAACTGCAGTCACCTTCATCTCAGCAACAAAGGACTTACTTCAAGTCAAATCACTTTCACACTCTCAGTCTCTCTGACTTCCTTTTCCATAACCAGGCAGAGAAAACGCTCTGCCTTTCTGGTCTCATGTAATTAGGTCATGGATATGGACAATCAGTTTCTCTTAAAAGCAACTGTGTCATGTAATACAACATAGTCACAGGAGCAAGATATTCCCAGGAATCATGCAGGGTGTGTACACGGGAAAATATTGGGTGGGATGGCACACAAGGAGGGCAGAATTTGGCCTACTATGATCCTCTGTTCTGCAGAGAATAATCCTATGTCAATCTTACCCAGAGACATCATATCAGCTATTTTATTTTTTATCTCTATAAACTCCAAGTGATTATTTAAAAACAAATTTCCATTTGTTTCCTCATTATATTCACTATTTCATTTAGACTGAAAAACATTTTAAACATACTTATAATAGTTGTTTTAATGTTCTTATCTGGCAATTCTGCCATGCTTGTCCTTTCTGAATCTGTTTCTATCGAATTATTTTTCCCCCTTGCTTATGTATTACATTTTCCTGATTCTTCTCATGTTTAATAATTTTTTATTGGATGCTTAACATTGAATTTTTTTTTTTAATTTTTATTTATTTATTTGTCAGAGAGAGAGAGAGAGAGCGAGAGTGAGCACAGGTAGACAGAGTGGCAGGCAGAGACAGAGAGAGAAGCAGGCTCCCTGCCGAGCACCGGAGCCCGATGTGGGATTCGATCCCAGGACGCTGGGATCATGACCTGAGCCGAAGGCAGCCGCTTAACCAACTGAGCCACTCAGGCATCCCTTAACATTGAATTTTATGTTGTTTGGTGAAAAACTTTATGTATTCCTTTAAAGAGAGGTAGAACTTTCCTCTGACCGAAAGTAAAGTAAATTAGAGATCAATTTAATGTTTTCAAGGCTTGTTTTTAAGCTTCTTTTTTTCTTGTGAGTCTAGAGTAGCCTTCCTTTTAGGGCTATTTTAGTCCCACTACTAAGGTGTGACTCTTCTGAAATCTCTAGTGAATGCCACCACTGTGAATATTCTTAAACATATAATTAAGTATCCTTAATTCGCAGATGATACTTAAATGTAAAGAAATACAAATATAAAAACTGTATTTTGCTTTGAATAGCCAAATGTAAATACAACATATCATATCTCCATGAAACCTGAAGTGTAGACTTGTTTATAAACAATTACAATATGGATATTTATTGTAGAACAATTAATGAAATACAAAACCCAAACAGGTCAGGAGATGAGGTCAATATTACCTTTGTAAAATGAGTGGGCAAAGCTCTGCTCAGGAATTAACTTGGCAAGGAATCCATGGTTCAAACTTGGATGAGGGATAGATGGTATGACCACAACTGTAGAGAAAATCATGGAATCAAATTTGAGCCAGCATGTAACAACCTGCAACATGGTCCACTGGAGATCCATGACAACTCTGTATTACTGCAACATGCAAACAGTACTAGCAATAAAGACTGCATCTCTGGGGAAAGGAAAGAGGCTATGTATTAAGAGAAAGGAGAAATCAGACACTTGTTAAGTAGAGTAATTTTAGCAACATACAGGAAGACATACACATACAAAATCAGAACTGGAAAGCTGACTACAGTATTGTTTGTTTTATACATATAAAGCTGATACGAATGCATTAAAAATGAAGCAAAAGTTGATTAACATAATAGAGCCTTAGTGTTTTAAGTGGTCAGAAGACATAAACTGGAATGGTAGGATAATGTTTAATTTGAAGAATAAAGTTAAAAGTATACTACGATGAAATAACATCATGTTTATGTGTTCAAAGTAAATACTGCATGCAACAATAAAGTATTATAGTTAAAACATAATCCATATTTCCACAAAAGCAAGGTAAAGGAGATATGATATGCTCAGGGAAAACAAGATGCAGAGATTTGACCACTAATTTCTACTCACTTTTTAAAATATCCATTTTACTTATATATCATATACATTTATTTAGGAAAGACAATTTCAGCTACAAATTTGTCCAGTGGCATAAGAAATAACCACTACATTACCAAGGATACATTGCAAACAACCAAGAAACAATCTTGATATAAACACATGGCAGGAAATGCAGCTGATAGAAGGCACCCTGTGATATTAAAATACTAGCTGCCAGAAAATGTGTTTATTATTTTCAAGCAGAGTAGGCAAAGCTGATAATGCAAGAACTCCCACAACATGAACACCTTCTCTGAATAAGAGAGATAATATGATCCAAGATGGTTCATTGTTGTCTTTAAGTCTTTGATTTTAGTTAAAGGAACTTTGGTATAAAGTTTAGAATGTATGTTGGCTTATTATGAATCTCTGACAGAATATTTAGATATTTAAATAACTATACACAGCAAAAGAAATACAGAGAAAGAGAGAGAGAGAGAGAGAATAAGCCAGCAAGAAAGAAGCTATCTTTAAACTTGGCTGTAACAATTTATATTTTTGCTTATTCTTGGTCTAGAACTACTGTATAAGAATCTCCTACTTTCATGTTCCAAATAGTGAAAAAGTAGTATATTTAAAATGTATCAGTTATTTGTATCTTAAATAGTAAATGATTTGTATTAACATATGGAAAACACTAAAACCCAAACCGCACTGATAAAATGAGAATATAGCAAATATCATGGAAACTCACACATTTTGGTGGAATTAAAGAGTATTAAATTGGCATTTACATACCACCTACTTAAGGTGATCATCAGTAGGACTAGTTTAAAACGGTGTAAAAATAAAACAAAAAGGAGATAAGTGATGATAAAAATTCAAATAACTAAGAAAAAAAATAGTACCTGTACTTGTTGGTGAATTTATTTCTTGTCTGATGTTTCTACCTGGTTGGCTTCCAGTTCTTGCAGTCTCTCGCTGGGGTTCCAATATGTCACGGTACTTTGAAACCATCAGAACCGAAATGAAGTAAACAACAGCTAGAGCTAAGAACTGTGCCTGCTTGCTATCATCCTGTATAAAATAAAAAGGCAGTTCTGACATTCAAATTTTTAAAGTTATCAGTGTACAAGAAAATACTATTTCATTTTCTTTATGGAGGTGAAAAATGACATTTAACTTTTACTAAAACTTTTAAGTATACATTGTTATTTAATTAGTATCTTATAGGTATAAATACAAAATTCCAGAAATATATCATGAGTCACAGATTGAAATTTAATTTCAAAAAATGAGAATGTTAAAATTTTGCTGAATATGCCACAAAATTTTATTCTTTGTTCTTGTCACCATCACTGTCCGTTATGTCCATAACAACAGAGTGTGTATTTTTATAAAATATACAGAAAGCAGAAGGCTGAAAGAATAATATCTGGATAAAAATCAATAGTTCCAAATGTTATAATTTTAAAAATTAATAAAATTATAATTGAGATAAATGTACAATTCTAACATATTACTATCTTAAAATACTGTACAAGTACAAAATAGGGGAAACAAACAATGGTGGAACAGAAAATGTAAACTTTATACAAGCTCAACATGAGCTGGAAGTGTGATATGGCAGCTTAAAAAATGCTAATCCAACTTCTGACTACTTAAATAGATAAAAATAAGTGACAGGCCCACACTGGAACAATGACCTCTAAAACACTGCCAATATTTGAGGCTTTGAACTTCAAAAGCTCATGACAAAATGGGAGTTTTCCAGTGCAACAAATTGGTAAAATGTATGAAAGCAATTGGTAAAGTTAGGATACAGAGAGAATAGTTTCAAAAAACCAGATGGCAGGGGCACCTGGGTGAGCGTCTGACTCTTAATTTCGGCTCAGTCATGGTCTCAGAGTCTTGGGCTCCACCCTCACAGGGGAGTCTACTTGAGATTCTCTTTGGCCCTCTTCCTTTGCCCCTCCCTACACCCCTTCTCTCTCTTTTTCTAATAAATCTTAAAAAAAAAAAAAAAGAAAAGCAGACTGCAGTCTAGTAGAAAAAATAACTCTCTAAGTAAGCTTTGTAAAATATAAAGAGCTGTATGCAACCTTGAAAGCCTAGATAACTATATCATAAGAGAAAAATTGATAAGGAAGCAAACTTATAACCTCTAATACTACTATGAAATCAGCCTGGATCAAAGGCATCAAATGTAAATGGTATTAAACCCCTTTTCTAAGCTAGGTAAAGGTAGATCCCTCAAACCAAAACTGCAAGTCATTACTGTGTCCTACAGATAACAGATAAAAAATAGTATGATGTGAATAAGGAAAGTGAATATGCATTAAAGTCTAGCAACTCCATTAAAGGCACTTTATATTTTTACTTCATTTAAGTAAATGCAAACAAGATTCAGAATGTATGTGCCTTTTGTCTTTCCTTTTGTCAGAAAAGAAAGCAAACAAGAAATATTTAGTAATAATTTAGTAATAATTTAATACTGTGAAAAAGTATTAGTACAGATAATACAGAAAAATACCAAAACAGATTAAATTTGTTCTAAAATATTATAAATTTAGTATTTCATATTCTGAGGGTGGCAGCTTTCCTAGAGTATAGTTTCTTATAAAGTGTTTGAAATGCATACTCTGTTCACTATAATGCTGATGGGATAAATATACAGAGAAGGGACAAAATCAAATACTTAAATTATTTATTATAAAGGAAAATGAAGTGTAATCATATCAACAAAGATACTGACCAGGAATAAATTCAAACACAGCTCAAACTGTGACAGACTGTAATATTCTACAACATTTACATTTCTACCACTGGAAACTCAATGCCAGGCAATTAAAAAGCATGTGTGGAATAAATGAATGCATGTTAACTACAAAGCTGCCGAGTTGCAAACAATAGATATTGTGAAGTATCCTACCCAAGCTAAAATCTCCCATATGTATGACATGAAAACAGCTGCCTTTTCTTTTCAAATCCAGATCTGCAAACCAATTGTGCTGCTTATTCCCAGTTCTTTCTTTAAAAATGAAGTACAACATCTGGAGAACAACTAAATTTTTACACAAATTAATTGTCTTGCCTACATATTTTATTATTATGAAGACATAAACTCTTATGTTTCTCCCATCTGTTTAAGAAATGGGTCCCTCCACTATTCAATCTTGAATCAATAATATAATTAACTCTGAAATCCTTTAAAAATTTTAAAGCTTCGGGCGCCTGGGTGGCTGAGTGGGTTAAAGCCTCTGCCTTCCGCTCAGGTCATGATCCCAGGGTCCTGGGATGGAGCCCCGCATCGCATCGGGCTCTCTGCTCAGCGGGGAGCCTGCTTGTCCCTTTCTCTCTGCCTGCCTCTCTGCCTGCTTATAATCTCTGTCAAATAAATAAATAAAATCTTTTAACATTTCATTTATTTATTTATTTCAAATTTTAGTTTACTGGGGAACACTGAAAACACAGTTGATTTTTATTTTATTTAACAATGATGATAAGCCTAATTTTATTTCTTACGCATAGCAAATTTTGCCATGTAAAGCTTTGGCCTAGATTTAAACAGTTCATGTGAGTTTAAATCAGCAAATGTCTTCAAAACAGAAAACAAACAAGAGCAAGATATATAGTCATTTATTACATATTATAGTCATATGTAAAATGTACACATATTTTTCTTTAAAAACCTAATTTTTGATCTCATTTGTTTGTAAAATCAAGGCAATTAAAAATGACTGATGATTCACAAAATTTTCAAAAGTCAAGTAGAATTCTTAGCATGATATCTACAATTGACTCTAAAATAGATCAACTGTCAAAAACCAACAGGTGATGGGAGGAGTGCATTCATTGTTATGAGCACTAGGTGCTGTAGAGAAGTGTTGAGTCACTATATTGTACAGCTGAAACTAATACTAAACTAAGAATGTAAACAAAAACTTAATAAATAAATAAATAAAAATAAAAGTGAAAAAAGTATTTTAGAATCTATGAAATTCGGTGATGAAAAAGAGAATACTTTGGAAAGGTCTACCTTAAAGTTCTCACCACCTCATACTACCTGGGTGATCTTAACATTTCTGAGTCTTAAATTCCTCTTAACTCTTAAATGGAAGCTTATAATAATACATGTTAATTGTCTAAAACACATTATAAACTCAAGGAACACAAGTTATATTACCTTAATGGTATTTGGAAGGTACCTCTGGGAACACTTAATTCCCATCTTTTGGGAAGAAACCTAGGCACCATTGCTGAGTTATCCAACATATTTAACATCTAGAAGTCTTAGAAAAAATTATCATAATCTACCATAATAACCAATGCAGAGTTTACTAACAATTTAAACAAAATGTTACACTTAATATAAACCCCTTCTGTGTTAGGTCTGAGTGTGCCTCTTGGAGATGAGGATATGCTCCACGTTTTAATCATTCTTCATTTGAAAAACATTCTTTCCATAGCATATTTTTTCAGGATGAATAATTATAATTTCTAAATGACAGACCTGTTAGTGATTTTTTTCCCAAGTCTGGATTAGAGTGCAGATTGTTGTAAGACTCTCACATCATGATTTTTATACTGTCATGCATTTTATTTCCAATTTAAAAAAATTATTATTTATTAATTACAAAAGAAATACAGGTTTACAATAGAACTTTAGAAAACACAATAAAGTAAAAAGACTAAGGTACAAAATAAAAACTGTTTACCTGGAGATAATCATTAGTAGCAGTTCGTATATTTTTTCTAGTCTTTTTTTTTTTTTTTTTAAAGATTTCATTCATTCATGACAGAGGGAGAAAGGGAACACAAGCACAGAGGGGCTGGAGAGGGAGAAGCAGGCTCTCTGCAGAACAGGCAGCCTGATATGGAACTCAATCCCAGGGCACTGGGAACATGACCTGAGCTGAAGGCAGATGCTTAACAACTGAGCCACTCAGGCACCCCTCTAGTCTTCTATTTTTAAAGGCACACATGTACATGTACATACACTCAACATAAAAATGTAGTATTTGTGTAATATAAGTACTTTTGTGTATTGATGCTTTCCCTTAAAATATATCATGACCATTTTTCTATGCCACAAAATTTCCCATGCAAATACCGTTCTATGGCTGCATAGTGTCCCACACAATGAAAATACTATGGTCTACTAAGCTGAAACTCTACTGTGAGGTATTTGCAACATTGCCAACTTTCCTGTAGGCATCTCTGATGAGCACATGAAGTCAAATTACTTCTGGGTAGAACCAAAAGGTCATAGGACATCTCACAGGGTGTCAATATTGTTAAGAATTTTAACACATAATGCAAACTAACTATTCAGAAAGTTTATTCAATTTAAACATCTACCAGCACTATGTACAGAGCATGTTTCAATGCACCCTTGCAGTGCTTGGTATTATTATTTAAAATTTTTTATTTATCTAATACTAAAAATATCTCACTTATTTTAATTTGCATTCCTTTGACTATTGGTAATACTGACTTCCTCATATATTTGTTACCTTATCTTTTATATTTTATGCCCACCATCTAATTTTCTGTTGGTATGCTTTTTGTTTGTTTGTTTTTGTTTTTATTCCATTTTATTTATTTTTTCAGCGTAACAGTATTCATTGTTTTTGCACAACACCCAGTGCTCCATGCAAAACGTGCCCTCTCTATTACCTACCACCTGTTCCCCCAACCTCCCACCCCTGACCCTTCAAAACCCTCAGGTTGTTTTTCAGAGTCCATAGTCTCTTATGGTTTGCCTCCCCTTCCAAATTTTTTTTTTTTAAATAAACATATAATGTATTTTTATCCCCAGGGGTACAGGTCTGTGAATCACCAGGTTTACACACTTCACAGCACTCACGATAGCACATACCCTCCCCAATGTCCATAGCCCCCTCCCCCTCTCCCAATCCCACCTCCCCCCAGCAACCCCCAGTTTGTTTTGTGAGATTAAGAGTCATTTATGGTTTGTCTCCCTCCCAATCCCATTTTGTTTCATTTATTCTTCTCCTATCTCCCTAACCCCCCATGTTGCTTCTCCATGTCCTCATATCAGGGAGATCATATGATAGTTGTCTTTCTCCGATTGACTTATTTCACTAAGCATGATGCCCTCTAGTTCCATCCACGTCGTCGCAAATGGCAAAATTTCATTTCTTTTGATGGCTGCATAGTATTCCATTGTGTATATATACCACCTCTTCTTTATCCATTCATCTGTTGATGGACATCTAGGTTCTTTCCATAGTTTGGCTATTGTAGACATTGCTGCTATAAACATTCAGGTACACGTGCCCCTTCGGATCACTATGTTTGTATCTTTAGGGTAAATACCCAGTAGTGCAATGGCTGGGTCATAGGGTAGTTCTATTTTCAACATTTTGAGGAACCTCCATGCTGTTTTCCAGAGTGGTTGCACCAGCTTGCATTCCCACCAACAGTGGAGGAGGGTTCCCCTTTCTCCGCATCCTCGCCAGCATCTGTCATTTCCTGACTTGTTAATTTTAGCCATTCTGGCTGGTGTGAGGTAATATCTCATTGTGGTTTTGATCTGTATTTCCCTGATGCCGAGTGACGTGGAGCACTTTTTCATGTGTCTGTTGGCCATCTGGATGTCTTCTTTGCAGAAATGTCTGTTCATGTCCTCTGCCCATTTCTTGATTGGATTGTTTGTTCTTTGAGTGTTGAGTTTGCTAAGTTCCTTAGAGATTTTGGACACTAGCCCTTTATCTGATATGTCGTTTGCAAATTCTTCTCCCATTCTGTCAGTTGTCTTTTGGTTTTGTTAACTGTTTCCTTTGCTGTGCAAAAGCTTTTGATCTTGATGAAATCCCAATAGTTCATTTTTGCCCTTGCTTCCCTTGCCTTTGCCGTTGTTCCGAGGAAGATGTTGCTACGGCTGAGGTCAAAGAGGTTGCTGCCTGCATTCTCCTCAAGAATTTTGATGGATTCCTTTCTCACATTGAGGTCCTTCATCCATTTGGAGTCTATTTTCGTGTGTGGTGTAAGGAAGTGGTCCAATTTCATTTTTCTGCATGTGGCTGTCCAATTTTCCCAGCACCATTTATTGAAGAGGCTGTATTTTTTCCATTGGACATTCTTTCCTGCTTTGTCGAAGATTAGTTGACCATAGAGTTGAGGGTCTATTTCTGGGCTGTCTATTCTGTTCCACTGATCTATGTGCCTGTTTTTGTGCCAGTACCATGCTGTCTTGATGATGACAGCTTTGTAATAGAGCTTGAAGTCCGGAATTGTGATGCCACCAACTTTGGCTTTCTTTTTCAATATTCCTTTGGCTATTCGAGGTCTTTTCTGGTTCCTTATAAATTTTAGGATTATTTGTTCCATTTCTTTGAAAAAAAATGGATGGTATTTTGATAGGGATTGCATTAAATGTGTAGATTGCTTTAGGTAGCATGGACATTTTCACAATATTTATTCTTCCAATCCAGGAGCATGGAACATTTTTCCATTTCTTTGTGTCTTCCTCAATTTCTTTCATGAGTACTTTATAATTTTCTGTGTATAGATTCTTAGCCTCTTTGGTTAGGTTTATTCCTAGGTATCTTATAGTTTTGGGTACAATTGTAAATGGGATTGACTCCTTAATTTCTCTTTCTTCTGTCTTGTTGGTGTACAGAAATGCAACTGATTTCTGTGCATTGATTTTATATCCTGACACTTTACTGAATTCCTGTACAAGTTCTAGCAGTTTTGGAGTGGAGTCTTTTGGGTTTTCCTCATACAGTATCATATCATCTGCGAAGAGTGATAGTTTGACTTCTTCTTTACCAATTTGGATGCCTTTAATTTCTTTTTGTTGTCTGATTGCTGAGCCTAGGACTTCTAGTACTATGTTGAATAGCAGTGGTAATAATGGACATCCCTGCCGTGTTCCTGACCTTAGCGGAAAAGCTTTCAGTTTTTCTCCATTGAGAATGACATTTGCGGTGGGTTTTTCATAGATGGCTTTGATAATATTGAGATTGAGGTATGTGCCCTCTATCCCTACACTTTGAAGAGTTTTGATCAGGAAGGGATGCTGTACTTTGTCAAATACTTTTTCAGCATCTATTGAGAGTATCCTATGGTTCTTGTTCTTTCTTTTATTAATGTGTTGTACCACATTGATTGATTTGCGGATGTTGAACCAACCCTGCAGCCCTGGAATAAATCCCACTTGATCGTGGTGAATAATCCTTTTAATGTACTGTTGAATCCTATTGGCTAGTATTTTGGCGAGAATTTTTGCGTCTGTGTTGATCAAGGATATTGGACTGTAGTTCTCTTTTTTGGTGGGATTCTTGTCTGGTTTTGGGATCAAGGTGATACTGGCCTCATAAAATGAGTTTGGAAGTTTTCCTTCCATTTCTATTTTTTGGAACAGTTTCAGGAGAATAGGAATTAGTTCTTCCTTAAATGTTTGGTAGAATTCCCCTGGGAAACCGTCTGGCCCTGGGCTTTTGTTTGTTTGGAGATTTTTGATGACTGTTTCAATCTCCTTACTGGTTATGGGCCTGTTCAGGTTTTCTATTTCTTCCTGGTTCAGTTGTGGTAGTTTATATGTCTCTAGGAATGCATCCATTTCTTCCAGATTGTCAAATTTGTTGGCGTAGAGTTGCTCATAGTATGTTCTTATAATTGTTGGTATTTCTTTGGTGTTAGTTGTGATCTCTCCTCTTTCATTCATGATTTTATTTATTTGGTCCTTTCTCTTTTCTTTTTGATGAGTCTGGCCAGGGGTTTATCAATCTTATTGATTCTTTCAAAGAACCAGCTCCTAGTTTCATTGATTTTTCTATTGTTTTTTCGGTTTCTATTTCATTGATTTCTGCTCTGATCTTTATGATTTCTCTTCTCCTGCTGGGTTTAGGGTTTCTTTCTTGTTCTTTCTCCAGCTCCTTTACGTGTAGGGTTAGGTTGTGTACTTGAGACCTTTCTTGTTTCTTGAGAAAGGCTTGTACCGCTATATATTTTCCTCTCAGGACTGCCTTTGCTGTGTCCCACAGATTTTGAACTGTTGTGTTTTCATTATCAATTGTTTCCATGAATTTTTTCAATTCTTCTTTAATTTCCTGGTTGACCCATTCATTCTTTAGAAGGATGCTGTTTAGTCTCCATGTATTTGGGTTCTTTCCAGCTTTCCTCTTGTGATTGAGTTCTAGCTTCAGAGCATTGTGGTCTGAAAATATGCAGGGAATGATCCTAATCTTTTGATACCGGTTGAGACCTAATTTGTGACCCTGGATGTGATCTATTCTGGAGAAGGTTCCATGTGCACTAGAGAAGAATGTGTATTCTGTTGCTTTGGGATGAAATGTTCTGAATATATCTGTGATGTCCATCTGGTCCAGTGTGTCATTTAAGGCCTTTATTTCCTTGTTGATCTTTTGCTTGGATGATCTGTCCATTTCAGTGAGGGGAATGTTAAAATCCCCTACTATTGTATTATTATTGATGTGTTTCTTTGATTTTGTTATTAATTGGTTGATATAGTTGGCTGCTCCCACGTTAGGGGCATAGATATTTAAAATTGTTAGATCTTCTTGTTGGACAGACCCTTTGAGTAGGATATAGTGTCCTTCCTCATCTCTTATTATAGTCTTTGGCTTAAAATCTAATTGATCTGATATAAGGATTGCCACCCCAGCTTTCTTCTGATGCCCATTAGCATGGTAAATTGTTTTCCACCCCCTCACTTTAAATCTGGAGGTGTCTTCGTGTCTAAAATGAGTGTCTTGTAGGCAACATACTGATGGGTTTTGTTTTTTTATCCATTCTGATACCCTGTGTCTTTTGATTGGGGCATTTAGCCCATTAACATTCAGGGTAACTATTGAGAGATATGAATTTAGTGCCATTATTAGTCTGTAAGGTAACTGTTACTGTATATTGTCTCTGTACCTTTCTGATCTACTACTTTTAGGCTCTCTCTTTGCTTAGAGGGCCCCTTTCAATATTTCCTGTAGAGCTGGTTTGGTGTTTGCAAATTCTTTCAGTTTTTGTTTGTCCTGGAAGCTTTTTATCTCTCCTTCTATTTTCAATGATAGCCTAGCTGGATAGAGTATTCTTGGCTGCATGTGTTTCTCGTTTAGTGCTCTGAATATATCATGCCAGCTCTTCCTGGCCTGCCAGGTCTCTGTGGATAAGTCTGCTGCCAATCTAATATTTTTACCATTGTATGTTATAGACTTCTTTTCCCGGGCTGCTTTCAGGATTTTCTCTTTGTCACTAAGACTTGTAAATTTTACTATTAGGTGACGGGGTGTGGACCTATTCTTGTTGACTTTGAGGGGGGTTCTCTGCATCTCCTGGATTTTGATGCTTGTTCCTTTGCCATATTAGGGAAATTCTCTCCAATAATTCTCTCCAATAGACCTTCTGCTCCCCTCTCTGTTTCTTCTTCTTCTGGAATCCCAATTATTCTAATGTTGTTTCATCTTATGGTGTCACTTATCTCTCGAATTCTCCCCTCATGGTCCAGTAGCTGTTTGTCCCTCTTTTGTTCGGCTTCTTTATTCTCTGTCATTTGGTCTTCTATATCACTAATTCTTTCTTCTGCCTCATTTATCCTAGCAGTGAGAACCTCCATTTTTGATTGCACCTCATTAATAGCTTTTTTGATTTCAACTTGGTTAGATTTTAGTTCTTTAATTTCTCCAGAAAGGGCTTTAATATCTCCAGAGAGGGTTTCTCTAATATCTTCCATGCCTTTTTCGAGCCCGGCTAGAATGTTCAGAATCGTCATTCTGAATTCTTGATCTGACATATTACCAATGTCTGTGTTGATTAGGTCCCTAGCCTTCGGTACTGTCTCTTGTTCTTTTGTTTGTGGTGATTTTTTCCGCCTTGTCATTTTGTCCAGATAAGAGGATATGAAGGAGCAAATAAAATACTAAAAGGGTGGCAAAGACCCCGGGAAAATGTGCTGTAACCAAATGAGAAGAGACTCCAAATTGTGGGGGCGAGAAAGGGGATAAAAAGAGGTTCAGAAAAAAAAAGAAAAAAATTTAAAAAATAAAACAAATAAAAAATATAAAAAAGAAAGAAAAAATATATATATTTAGATAAACTAGTCAAAAAACGTTAAAAAAGAAAAGGGTAAAAGTTTTAAAAAATTTAGAAAAGAAGAAGAAGAAGAAAAAAGAAAAAAGAAAAAAAATTGAAAAAAGAAAAAAAAAATTGAAGTAGCCACAAGACTAAAGAATCATGGGGAGAAAGCCATGTGTTCCATGCTTTGCTTTCTCCTCCTCTGGAACTGCGCTGCTGTCTTTGGAATTGAACCTACTTTCCTTGATAGATGAACTTCGTCCTGGCTGGATATTTTGTTGATCTTCTGGGGGAGGGGCCTGTTGTAGTGACTCTCAAGTGTCTTTGACCGAGGCGGGATTGCACCGCCCTTACCGGCGGCCGGACTAAGTAATCGGCTCGGGTTCGCTTTTGGGAGCTTCTGTTCCCTGAACGCTTTCCGTAGAGTTCTGGAGGACAGGAATGAAAATGGCGGCCTCCTAGTCTCCGGCCCGGAGGAGCTGAGAGCCTGGGGCCCCACTCCTCAGTGCGCCCCCAGAGGACAGCACCCAATCACTCCCGTAGCCCCAGCCTCTAGCAGCGCTCCGAGCTCACCCAGCCGGCGACCAGTTCAAGGTAACCCCAAGCTGAGAGTTCAGTCCTCGGCTCTGTCTCTGCAGCCGGCTTCTCCGTTCTAATACCTGCGAGCTCTGTGACACTCCGACACCCCCGATCCTTCTGTGACCCTGCGGGACCTGGGGTCACGCTGACCCCGCATGGGCTTCACCCTGGTTTAGCCTCTGGAGCAATGTCCCTCAGTGGAACAGACTTTTAAAAGTCCTGATTTTGTGCTCTGTTCCTCCGCCGCTTGCCGGGAGCCGGCCCCTCCCCCCGCGGTCTATCTTCCTGTCGTTTTAGATTCACTTCTCCGCCAGTCCTACCTTTCAGAAAGTGGTTGATTTTCTGTTTCTAGAGTTGCTGTTCTTCTTCTCTTCGCTCTCCCGTTGGATTTGTAGGTGTTTGCAATGTTTAGATAAGCTATCGAGCTGATCTCCTGCTACCTGATGTAGTCTCAGCCTGCTACTTCTCCACCATCTTGACTCCTCCCCCCTCTGTTGGTATGTTTATAATTTTTCTAGTAATTTAGAAGAACTGATACATATTAAAGAGAGTGAAAATTTTTCTGTTGCATATACCTACCATGCAGTATTATGCTGTGTGACTTACACATGCTTTAACTACTTTCTAAAGTACAAAGTACTTATCCAATTTACTGTTAAATATAAATTTCAAATACAGACTTTCTTACTCTAGATCTCAGGGCATGAGTTCAAGTCCCATACTGGGCATGGAACATACTTAAATAAACTCTCTTCTGTTTCATAAATCATCAATTAAAATAAGAAAAACAGAATGCAAAGTAGCTGGAAAATAATAACTATGTTAAAGAGTAATGTCAATATTGAATCTGCTGAGAAATACTATATACATCTCTACATGATTTGTGAACAGTCCAATCGTATCTTTACTTCAATAAGTGATCACATAACTGGGGTGTTTCAAGAAACCATCTCCATAAGCTATCTTTTCTTTAAGCTTTACAAAGCTACTTTTGTAACTAAAATTCTTATAAATATCTATTATTTTTAAAATGTACATCTTCTTTCAAAAGTAATTGCTGACCCTCAAAAAAGTAATTGCTAGTAAAACCTTAGTGAATTATTCCCTTTCATCCATAGTACATGGAACATCGATAATAACAAAATAGTTCCTAGAAATGGAGCAAGGAATACAAAAGAAAAAATGTAGGTGATTCAACACAAAGTGAATCATAACTTTTCAAGGTTATCCCTAGTCTTAGTATACACAGAACTAAATCAGAATTTCACATCATCTAAAAAAAAAATGAGATCTATCAATGAGCTTTCAGAGAAAGCAAAGAATCATTCTGCAATCAGAAGTATATTCTAAACCTATAATTCCTGACATTAGGACATTTAGTTGTAATTTCAGCTTTCTTTTTTTTTTTTTTTTTTAAAGATTTTACTTATTTGAGAGACAGAGATCACAGGTAGGCAGAGAGGCAGGCAGAGAGAGAGGAGGAAGCAGACTCCCTGCTGAGCAGAGAGCCCAATGGGGGGCCCGATCCCAGGACCCTGGGATCATGACTGAGCTGAAGGCAGAGGCTTTAACCCACCGAGCCACCCAGGCGCCCCTGTAATTTCAGCTTTTTTATAAAATTTAAATTATTTTACACAAATGACAGTGGAAGATTTTTTCCCTGGGAAATCAAGCAGGTATAACTTACCACATCCCGAAAGACGACAGCACGAAGACGATTAATATCAACATCCTGAAGAAGTCTATCAGGATCTTTAATAGGAGAAAGGTTACCTGGAACACTTTCTAATGGAGTCTTAAAAAAGAAAGAGAATTGTTAAAAAGAAAATAGCATAATGCAGAAAGGAGAGTAATTTCTAGTATCTTCAGGTATTTCATGAGCCACGGTCTTTACCTCCCTATCACTGAGTAACATTTATTGACAATAGCACTCTATTACAAAACACTTTTTCTGTTCTCCTCTCTGCTCTTGTCACAGTTTCACTTACTTGTAGGGTTCTTGTTTTTCAACACCACAGCAACCACAACAGACTCAGAAAAGTAGTGACTGAGGTGGAAAAGAGACTGATCTTGGACTTCTGAGAGTTTGAGCTTAAACTTTGCTGTGTAGCCTTGGACTTGTTACTAAAATTTTCTGAGTCTCACTTTCCCAATATCTACTTAATAGATCTCTTTGAGTCATTGGATTCATTTATGCATCATGCGTTTACAATATCTGAGGTTACTATATTATACTGCATGAGATTTTATACATATAAATATGTTATATCTATGAAAAGCTAAAAAAGGCAAACAAAAATCAGTCATAGCCTTAATATTAAAGCTGAAAAACATAAAAGATCATAACCACCAAAAATCCTTTTTAAAGCTGGATATAAAAACTGACAAATTTTAAGTAATGTATCACATAGCAAACTAGTCAAAGAGCCAGGCTCCCTGAAATTCAGTCTAGTACTTCATTACTTATATAATATTTTAAGAATTGTTTGGATTAAGTTAGGTCATATAGAGTACCAAATACAATTCCTGCAAACAGAGTAACTTGTTACCCTAACTAATAAAAGTAAATAAGCTTCCTTTAAAATCTTCTACACACTTCAATTATGATATTTCACTCTTAAATTAAGATGTTTGATTCCTCTGCAGCACAAGATAGTGAAAAGAACATGGCTTAGTTATTTGGTTTCCATTATAATTCCACAACTTACCAGCCATATGACCTTAGGTGAGATATTAACCTCTCTGGACATCAGCTATATGATTTAAATGATAAGCTAATAATATTTATAACAGAATGATTAAAGAAAATAACACACTGTTTACAGCAGAGATGAAAAGAACACAATTTACAGCTTAGATGAAGAAATATATGAATACTTTAACTTATATGTATCATTTTACATTTTATAAAGTGTTTTTACAACCATAATTGAATTTGATCTTTATAAAGGCTTTTTTAGGGTAAAGCTTGTATTATTGCTCCTTTTTACAAAGTATAGAAAGTGGGGCCCAATGAAGATGTATGACTCATACAAGTCTACACGGATTAGTATTACATCAAAATTATCCACGGTTTACTTACTAAAGTCACATAAAAGTGCATAAACACAAGGAGAAAAAAGAAAACCCTCATTTGCCAGGTCCACTGACTCCCTTTCTTGAAATGTGTTTTCTTACAAAGTCCACTTTTCCTCTAATATTTCTGTATCTATCATTTATTAACCATTTCCTGTTGCCAAGGTTCTTGCTAAAGAGATAGTGACAAGCTCAACTAAATTACTACAAAATTCCTTCATGTTGGACCTTCTTTCTATGTTCTGTAATCAGAATAATGTTGGTTTGACAGTGTTGAAAAGCTCCCTATTATCTAGTGAATTAGCTACAGATTCCTTTAAGATCAAAGTTCTCAAAAATACTAATTTATTTATTCATTTCATGAGTATATAGACCCGATAGAGAGAGGAATATTAGTGTTAATTGAAAGTTCATTGTGTGGCAGGAATTAACTAAGAACTTTAATTACTGTTTTTCATTTAGTTCATATAAACACCTTGTAAATTAATATTTGCATCCATTTTAAAGACTGGAAAACTGAAGCACAGGAGACTAAGAAATTTGTTTTGGGTCACAAAACTAGTTTATGGGGTAGAGCCAGCATAAAAATTCAGACTTGTTTGATTCTAGAGTTAGTGCTCTTTTAACAAAGTACTGCCAGTGCTGTACATACATGCTCTGGAATTCCAAAGATGTTTAAGATATGCACATGCCCTCAAGTAACTTACAATCTACTACACCTACACATACAACATGAGGCATTCTTGCTGATGTGTTCATATTTCATTTTCTAAGCAATGGAGAATGCCTTGGAGACTTGTTAATAATAAAATATGGTCTGATTATTGTAGAAATGTTTTCTGATAGACGTGAAAAAGAGGCCACAATATAATATATTAAATATGTGGTTGTTCTGTTTGAAAGTTATAGAAGTTTGAAACCATAGAACTATTTAAATGAATTCAACTTGTATTTCATGTCTTCGCTTACTGAGCAGAAAAAACTTTCTCTGTATCAAACATCTAATTACAAGTGTAGTGTGTGATATGACACATACACAGTTTTATGAAAATATCAAATACAGGAAACCTTAGATTGGGGTGGCTGTAAGGGTATCTGAAAACATTTCCCAAAGAGTCGCACTTAAGCTGAAGTCAAGAGCTGAATGAAATTTAACTGAATGAAAAGTAAGGATGGACCCTTCAAGTAAAGGGAAATTATGAAAAAGTCTGAAGGCAAAATAATCCAAAAACAAAAACAAAAAAAAAACCTCTGATGAACTAAATAAAGTCTATCATGTGACTAAAATGGCAAAAACAATGGGAAAGGGAATACAAGGTGCAGTTGGAGAAGTAAGCCAGGGTCAGTCATGGAGGACCGTAAAAGTCATGTTGATAAAACTCTGGATGTGACGCAAAGGGCTAATTAAACATGTGATAAAGAGCTAATTTAAAATGAGAATTACTGGTATATTCCAAAATACCCTATTCCATCATTTCCTGGGCATTCAATATATGTGTTTAATATTATGGGAGTATCTATCACCAAAAACATAGCCACTTAAAAAGCATAATCCACATATTGAGCTCTGTGAAAATACATTTAACTATGAAAAATAGTAATAACTAAGAACTTTCAGAACTACGTATACTGATATCTTTATAAAAAATCCTATGAGGTAGAAATTATTAGTACCTTCATTTTATAAACAAAGAATGCAAGTCTCAGAGAGGTTAAATAATCTTGGTAACACAATTATGAAGAAGAAAAGCCAGCACCAAAGAAGCCTACAGCTGTCCGTTTACCAAATGTTTGCTCTTTCATTACACAATATCATGTTACTTTTTTCTCATACTTAAACAAATTTTAGAGTACATGATATTTAACATAGAAAATGCTTAATTACCTTTGAAGCTGCTGTGGCGGTCACACTTTGGGGAGCTTCCTGAGGTTTACTGCTGCCATGGGAAGATTTGCTCCCCCTGTCTCTCTGTCTCTGCCGACATTCTAAACAGTTTCTCACAGCAACACAGCAAACTATTTAAAAACCAAAAGCATATTATTAATATAAATGCTTGACTCTGACAGTTGAAAAGAGTTGCTAGCTTTTTTTTCTTTCTTTCCATTTTCTCCATTCATTATTCCTAGATAAAATATTTTTTAAATTATGAAATACAGTAATGAAAAGTACATTTAAAACATGTGTAGTTAAAAAACAAAAACAAAAACAACATACCCATATACTACCAATCAGCTGCAGGAACAAAATAATACTGAAGCTCCCAATATATTCCTTCCTTATTCTATCTCCCTCCATCATTTAAAATTCTGAATTTCACAGATCAACAAAAATTTTTTGAAACGTCATATTCACATTTGATAAACTGTTTTGATCGATAAGACTTCTTCAGTAACATGACTACTTGGTGACTATATTGAGCACAGCTCCCTATTTCAGGAAGTGACAGAACACCATAATGCAGTCCATCTCACAAGTCCCAACCCACCTTTCTGCATGATGGGAAAGTCTACAGCCTTGTCAATAAGCATTCCATACATATAAGATTTTCACTTATTTACTTATTTTAAGAAGTCCTATTCATATAGTAATAAACATTACAAGTTCTGGAATCTGACTACCTGAATTTCACTCCTGGCTCTGCCCTTTATGAGCTGTGTGATCTTGGGCCGGCAGCTTAAGCTATGTGCGCCTCAGTTTCCTCATAAGTAAAATGAATATAAACATAGTAACCTCCTTATGGGATTGCTGTGAGGATTTATGGAATTGATATTTTTATAAAGTTCTAAGCACTTTATAAAGTGCACTTTAGAAAGACAGCACATATCGATATATTATGGCTTCATTATTATTCACTTACAAAACTTTCCTATAGATGACAAAAAAGCAAATCGGCTAGGAAATATTGGGATAAAAATGAAATTACCAGTACAGCTTTGAAATATACTCAGAAATAAAAGCTCAGAATAACCAAATAAATGCTAGTTTTAAGATACTGAGGTATTTTAAACATTTCTCTGTTTCAGAGTTCACTGTCAGCTATTGTTAATTATCAAAGGAAATGTCCATACTGGCCACAGTAAATTACCCCACACCTGGTTGTCAGAGAGATCTCAATGTGATCAGTCTCTCCATTATAGTGAGTATGAAATGATTCCACTTAACCTGCCCGTCTTTAAAAAATGCAAAAGAAAACAAGTAGGTTTCATTCCATCATTCTTAAAGCAAGTTATTATTCCTACCTTGCATCAGAACAATTTATCTGAAACTACACATGTGTAGATTTGTATATAATTTTAAAAGTTATGTTTAAAAAGAGTACACATCAGAAATTTCCTTCCTATTTAATGCCTTACTTTCTTGTGTCCTACTCATGCTCTAAGGCAAGTATAAAAACAATTGCTTTCTGGTCCCTTGTAAAGTCTAAGTAGTACAAAAAAATTTCCCCTTTAAGAAAGGTGGGCTATAGAAGAATGGATGTAAAGAAATGGACTAAATTTACTAAGAGTTTTCAGTGCTAACTTTTCTTTGTGTCACAGGATCGTAAGTGAACAGTATAGGCATAGTAATGTTTGTTAGTGTTAACTGCTTACTCTGAGACACAGCGACACTGGCATAGTCAGCAGTTGGCATTCTGTGTATAAAAGCTATGTCACTGGTCTTCTGACATATTTGTGGGTCAGGACAACTATCAACTACAGTACACTACATTAGTGTACCAAAACAGGAGTCCTAAGTGGATTTACATTAAAATCATGTTAATGAAAAAATGTTATTGCCCTTTTGATTTTGAAACAATTCAAAATATATTTGACTTCATTTCAAATTATAATCCATTAAAGATGATCCATTTCATGAAATCTCCAATGTGATGATGCCACAATATTTTTAAGTTAGTAATTGTCAAGAATTACAAGGTAATCTCTATACAACATAATCATTAACGTGTTTCATCAATAATTTACAAACCAAAGAACATCAAAAACTAATCTGTAGGTAATTATTTAACATGCACCATTATTCTTAACAAACTTACCTAGCCTCAGGCACTGTCTCATTAAACCTCCAGAAGACATGTTTTTTTCAGCTTCGATCTCACTAAAATTTAGAGAGCTGGCAAATACAAGTACATCAACCATTGCCATCAATCGGCTGAGGAAAGTTACTGCTGTCTCAGCTGACATGCCTTGTGTCACTTCAATATTTTCCAATTCCGTCTTTAAAAAAGTAGAAGATTTAAGTCTTGTTTAAAATTTGGAAATATAATACATACACATACATGCTATAGGTAAATAGTACTTCAGCATATCTAGTATATTTTCTAAACAAAATAAATTATAAGCTAATTCCACATAACAAAAGAGGTGGTTGTCAAATTTAACTAGTTTACCTATGAATTATCCTTGAAAAAAGGAAAAGTCCATTTTTAACATGAATATTAAATTTAAATGTTATCATTTGTAAAAGCTATATTCCAAACTTAAGGTCATTTCACAAAGACATCTAGGAATAATTATAAAGCTTTATTTGTACTACTTTTGTCTTATTTTATTAATAAAGAGATAAGATACTTTGCTAAAATCCTCACACTCATTTATTAAAAGACATTCTTTAATTTCTCTTTAGTATAAATGCATGATGAGTAATAGTAAATCAGCATCAAAATGAGACGACTGTCAAATGAGAATACACAATTTCTTACCCATTTCAGAATAAACTAAGCCACTAGGTATCTCATACATACAATAATACTAGGGTAAAAATAACCAAGATCATTAATTCCTCTAAAGATATTAATTTGTGACCTTTAAGACACTAGCAACAAGAAGAATCAGTAACAATTTCGTTAGGTACAACTATACTTCCACTAAAGTATTGTTCATGATAAAATATAATTTCTTGCTTTCAAAGGAAATGTTAGAAAGTATTTCTGGAGATGTGTAACTTTGTATTTTGTAAGCAACAGCGACATTTCTTATTTTAATTTTCACTGTATTATATAACATTTTGATTATTTTGACTCATTATAACTAGGCCTCATTTTCTCAATGTCACAAGGGGCAGAAAAAAGTAAGAAGTGCTTTATAAATAAAAAATACTAGTGCTTAAATTTTCTGAAAATGGGCACACTAGCCATATTGATTAATCTTATTTCTTCACCCAATGATAAATTCAACTACAAGGTAAGCATATATTATAGGTATCTATTCCTATTTAATGCTCCATTTTGATATTGTTTATGCCCATCATTCTATCTAAACATATTCCTGGCTCCCATTAAAATGGAAATGTCAGCAGGAAACACTGAAAAAAAAAAACAACAACAAAACACCTCTTAAAACACTTCTTGAGCACAAGATGGGTAATAAAAATGATAGGTGACTACTGCAAGCACTATATAACTAAACTCAATTTTAAATGGAGTATAAAATGTAACAACCTTTCTTCCTTCCATTTAACAGAAAAATAGTGTTAAAACCATTCTCTCAAATGAGCTTAAAAACAGACAAAAATCTGTTTTCAATTGTTGATTTATATTATGCCGATTCAGTACCCTGGTCTAAAGAAATAACTCATTACTTGGATTTCTTAACAACAGATTCTTTATTTCCTAGCACCTCATTGATATACAGCATTATTTCATAGCACAAATTAAAAATCTGTGATCACAACACAATACTTTATATTAAAAAGCAAAAAAAAAATACACAAGAACTCTTTTAAATCTCAGTAATGAAAGTATCTCATAATGGACTGGAAGATCTGGCCATTGCTTAGGTGTATCAAATATTCTCAACAAATTTACAACAATACTAGAATTCTAGAATATCTGTAGATGTATTCTCAAAGAAATTCATCATTCTGAATTACTCAAATTATAAGATTTATTTACTATTTATCACTTTATTAGTTAACAGACTTATTTTCATGTCTTTTGTGGTCTACTAGGTCTAACCTTAAAAATATGCTTTCATTTTTAAATGATTGAATTATATCAGAAATTACTAACAAAATTATTAATCAGCCATGTAATTAGCCAAACTTATTTTTGACTAAACAAAATAAAATTTTAAAATAAAAGCATTCTTAACACAAAAACCAAAAAGGGAGTTCTTAATTAATTCTATATAAAAGTAATTTATATTTTTATGAAATGTTATATAAACATTATAACATATTTAACAATAAAGATCACTCACATATGATTATTATTAAATTTTAAAATAATATACATCCCATCCAATTTCCTTTCATTGGAATCAATTAACATCTGACTGTATGTATGACTGAAATTTGCTTTCATTATATTACAATAGTTTAGTCTAAAGGTTATTGTGATAAGATAATAATTCATCAATTCATTGAGAGAAAAATTCTTTTAATGAATATTTTAAATATACCAAAGATATGTCTAATCCTAAAGATGGTATGGAAACTCAAAATATAACCAAGTCAAAAATTTTATAAATAAGCAAAAATAAAACTTAAAACTGAAAACCTGAAAATTACTTAAGTAATAATACTAACCTTAGAACCCTGGACATGCATTAGACAAAACAGACAACAGATCAAAAAAGTACAAGAAAAGGAAATTATTAAAATTAAATGAAAATACAATGTAAAATAGAAACACAAAATAATATATTTAAAAATTTTATTTATTTTATTAGAAGCCAAGTTCTTAGAAGAGATATTCCTTTTATAACTTACATATGATTAAGATTAAATATCAAATATTTAGACTAATGTTTATTTTTTTCATCAGGGTAACTCTGCCCAAATAATTTATTTTTATATATATATATTTCATACACTAGAAATTATGCATATTCTATTTTATAAAATAAATATATATTCCTAGCAGATGCTTAAGGAAGCATTTTAATAAAAAACTGATAAGATTTCTCTGTAAAAGCCCTAACTCAGTACTGGTTTCAGGAGAAATGACTTAAGGAAATAAACTGTTTATACCAAACTTCCAGAATTTTCATTTAAGAATCATGTTATAATGTGTTTTCTAAAATATTTGGAGTCAAAGAATAAAATACTGTAGTGATTATAACTTAAAAAACATTTTTCTTTGCTAGAATAGAACTTACTGATACACTTATCAGGCCTGCATGTGAACTAAGCTAATTACATAGATATTACACAAAATTTCAGAGTCTTAACTAAGAATTATGTTCCATATATTCAGAAGTTTGGCTAGAATTAAGTTTTACAAAAAAGTCATCAATTTTCCTACTCTCTGATTTTTGACAACAAATATAAGTGAGCGTAAATTTCAAAAAAAAAAAAACAAAAAAACCAACCCACCATTTTCTTGGTACACTGTATAGGAAAATGCATAAAAGCCTCCTCAGAATACTACAGTATGTTCAGTATTATGAGACAAAGGAAAAATTAATTTTTCCACATCTATTAACTCCACATTCTGATAATGGTAAGAAATATAAACTAAATTTAAGACTTTATGATCTTTTGACAGAAAATATTGTTCTTCTTTCATGATTATGAAACTATGAGGAAAGCCAGAAATATCAGTTACTATTATTTTTCTTAACAGATAAAATGAGACCATACCTGATCCTGAATTAAATTCTAAACATACAGTGTTTTGGATGGTTGACCAAAATGATCAACTTAAAATCACAAAGTGATTATGCAATTTGTAGCTGGATCCATGTTCTTTGCTTCTCTTCATTTTTTTTTCTACAACTCCTTGTTTTCACTCATGACCAACTTGTACAATGATAGAGAATAAAAGGGTTCAACTGACTAGTCATAGAAACACTAACTCTAAAAAATCAACAACAACAAAAATAATTCCTCTTTCCAAAACCAAAGATTGATCAAACTGAATACTAAGAAGTTTAAATTTTTTCCCTGGGTACTAAAGTTAAAACCACTGTTCTAATTTATAGAAATTATTTTATAATTTATTTTCTATGCCACATAAGACTTTAAATAGTCCAGGCAAAGCTAAAATTCCAAAAAGTCCTGCCTCTTCAATGAATGTTAAGTTCAAGTTGTTCACTAATATTGCATATGTATACTTTTTTTCCTTAAAGTTTCCACTGAAATGTTACTTATATTACTCTAAACTTTCCTCTTTTTTTTTGTTTTTTTAGAGTTTATTTATTTTTCTAATAAAATTTTTTTAATTTTTAAATAAACATATAATGTATTATTAGCCCCAGGGTTACAGGTCTGTGAATCGCCAGGTTTACACACTTTACAGCACTCACCATAGCACACACCCTCCCTAATGTCCATAATCCCACCACCCTCTCCTCATCCCCCTCCCCTCCCAGCAACCCTCAGTTTGTTTTGTGAGATTAAGAGTCTCTTATGGGGGCGCCTGGGTGGCTCAGTGGGTTAAGCTGCTGCCTTCGGCTCAGGTCATGATCTCAGGGTCCTGGGATCGAGTCCCGCATTGGGCTCTCTGCTCAGTGGGGAGCCTGCTTCCTTCTCTCTCTCTCTCTCTCTGCCTCTCTATCTACATGTGATCGCTCTCTGTCAAATGAATAAAATCTTTAAAAAAAAAAAAAAAAGAGTCTCTTATGGTTTGTCTCCCTCCTTATCCCACCTTGTTTCATTTATTCTTTTCCTACCCCCAAACCCCCCACATTGCATCTCCACTTCTTCATATCAGGGAGATCATATGATAGTTGTCTTTTAATCTAAACTTTTCTTCATGACAATACTACAACAGCAATACACAAATACTAGTGGGAATTAGTATATTCATATGAGATCTCAGAGCAGAAAACAGACCACCACTATGCCAATCCCACTGGGATGGCAGACAAAAAGACTACCATGTAAATCTTTGCCATCAAAATAAATCACCCATTATAAATAAATTTGCCTCAAATATCCTATTTTAGAATTCTGAAGATGGCAGATTATTTTATAAATGGGAAAATTACCTATCATGACACAGTTCTGAATAAACAGTTTCAAAAATAACTAAATGAAGGAAACATCAAAAGCCTCTTCTCCATCTAATGAGCTTTATACTTATTACTTATCCTAATTTTCACAAGCTCCCTGTTAAATAAGCATAATTAACACCTTTTCATAATGAAGAAATTACCACTAGTAAGTGGTAGAAACCAGATTAAAATACAGATTTATCTCGTGCCAAAATCTATATACTTTAATATTGAATCCTAACTCCAAAAAGATTATGTCTGAATCTGACTGATGATGGGAAACATATTTATTTTGATGAAAATGAGATTTCCATACTTATCTGTGATCCATACTTTTACTGAGAAATGGGAAGGACATATTCCTAAGTTAAGCTTTGTATCATAATTTTTTTCAACAGAGAACTATAAAGAAAACCTGGTATTACCCTGTTTATGTGAACTGCTTATAATGTATGTGGAAAAAAAAGTTGTATATTTTGGGGGGATCCATTTCTGTGTTTTTGTTCTGTTCCATCGACTAAGCCTCTCTAAGATACCACACAGTCATGATTACTGTGCTTAATATATAATGATTCTTTCAAAAGTGTTTTAACTATCCCTTGTGAATTTTTTTAAAAATAGTTTTTATGGGGCACCTGAGTGGCTCAGTGGGTTGAGCCTCTGCCTTCAGCTCGGGTCAATGTCTCAGGATCCTGGGATCGAGCCCCGCATCGGACTCTCTGCTTAGCAGGGAGCCTGCTTCCCCCTCTCTCTGCCTGCTTCTCTGCCTACTTGTTAACACTCTCTCTGTCAAATAAATAAATAAAATATTAAAAAAAAAGTTTTTATAACTACAAAAAATTTTGGTGGGATTTTGAGAGGAACTGTGATACATCTAAGTATCAATTTGGGGGCAAGTGTTACCTTTATTACGTTGAGTCTCTAAACATGGTATAGTCTCCATTTATTTAGACCATTTTTGATTGCTTTTACCCATCTTTTGCAGTTTTTGGAATAAAAATATCATATATTTATTGTTATATTTACAACTAAATATTTCATATTGAGCTATTACATATGGTACCGTATTTTTAATTCCTGTGTCCAAATGTTCATTGCTAGTAGAAATAAATACAACTAATGTTGTTGTTCACCTTGGTAAAATGAGAAAGATGACTACCTAGCATTCTACTTACCCTCTCAAAATTAATACAATTTCAACACTAGACATGCCAAATGCTACAAAAAATTAGCATGGCTGAACGTGAAAAGTTACATATCTTCTAATAGAACATAATGACCACAATGTTCAATGAAATTGTTCTAAAAATTAAACTAAATATTCAAGTTCTTGTTTAATAAGAAACAATGAGTTTATCTTAAGCCCTATTGAATTTTCAATGATCAGAAAATAATAGCTTTCCCACTAAAACATTATAATATGACATTTGTATTTTATCTGAGGATTATGCTCTACGTCAGAGGTCAGTAAACTATGACCCAGAAGTCACCCTGCCCCACTGCCTGTTTTTATAAATAACGCTTTATTGAGACAAATCCACACATTTTGTTATGTAACTGTCTACGGTTGCTTTTGCAAAAAAGCAGAGTTGAGTAGTTGAGACAGATACCGTTATAGTCCACAAAACTGAAAATAGTTATCATCTGGCACATATAGAAAAAGTCTGCTAGTCACAGCCATCCATCATTATTCATATTCATTCATTAAATACACATCTGCATTATTTATAATGCATAAGTATTTTTAAAACTACACAAACCTAAACAAAATCATGAGATCACTCAAACATCAGTATCAAATGTTTCTAGGATTGAAATTATAATGGCATCTACATGACAGTGTTTCCTTTTGCTAATCTGTATACTGTCAATGCTTCCTTTTTCACTTTTGGATTTTTACAGGTTAATCTAAACCCAAAAGCTCTTTATATATTCAGTTCTAATTTTCTTCTTTATTTGATCTCATCTTTCCCAACTTTCTCCCTCTACTACATTACAATTTTTAGCACAAATATTACACAATCAAGTAAAGAAAAACAATGCTCAGTGATCAGCACTAGTCATGGTTCTACTAGTATGAAGTGGGACAAAACGTCTGGGTGTTTAAGGAAGCAACTTATTCAAAGAACATAACCAGCTGTTGTATAACCAGGCATAGGTACAATCAGTTAATGAACCAAAATGACAGAAATATAGAGACAGAAATGAAAAAAATTTTCTACACCTGAATTCCTAAATCTGTTAAGAATATTCTAGGCAAGGGCGCCTGGGTGGCTCAGTCAGTTAAATGTCTGCCATCAGCTCAGGTCATGATCCCAGGTTCCTGGGATTGAGCCCCATGGACGGCTCCCTGCTCAGCGGAGAGCCTGCTTCTCCCTCTCCCTCCACCACCTCATGTTCTCCCTCGTTCTTGAATAAATAAAATCTTTTAAAAAAAGGAATATTCGGGGCACCTGGGTGGCTCAGTGGGTTAAAGCCTCTGCCTTCAGCTCAGGTCATGATCCCAGGGTCCTGGGATCGAGCCCTGTATCGGGCTCTCTGCTCAGCAGGGAGCCTGCTTCCCCCTCTCTCTCTGCCTGCCTCTCTGCCTACTTGTGATCTCTCTCTGTCAAATAAATAAATAAAATCTTTTAAAAAAAAAAAGGAATATTCTAAGCAACAAGTAGTTTCAAACTGTAAAATACAGTGGTCTAAACGGTAAAGGTGATAATTTTGGAAATCAAACCTCAAAATGTCAGTATCTTTATTATATATTCATTACAAAATAAAAAATAATTAAATTTGGGCAGTGAAATAGTATGTAAATCATAACATTTATGGACAATTTATTTTGGTAATTTCCTATTATCTCTATCTTGATGGAGATCTTTTAGCTTAAAAAATTGGAAGATTATTTAGTAATATGAATATTTTAAGCCTATACAAATTTCAATACTTACTACTAATTTTATATAGGAGTCATTTTCAGTTCTGCACTAAATTTTAAAACAATATTATAAAATGAATTTTAATTCAACCTTTTAAAATTTCTTGATAACAAATAATTATTTAGAAAATATTAAAAATTTTTATATGATGAAGAAAAATGTCAGGAGAAAATACTGATTTTTTCAGTTTTTAATGTGTGGAAGGGAAAAAGACACTCCCTAGTTTTAATATTAGAATACATTTTGACAACAACTCTCGATTTACCTGAATTTGGGATAAATCACCAGGAGAAATCAGAGACTGAAGAGAAGGCATGGTAGGTACATTAATCTCACAGGATACCTACATTCTTCACATACCATCAACTATTTTTCTTCCTGGCTCCATTTCCTTGCTTAGCTGCTAATTTCATTAAGGCCCTAATAATGACGATCCATTTGCTGCTCTCTCTCTTGATCTAGACTTTGTCAACTTTTTGAATAAATTCATGGGTGAAATGAAAGTGTATGTGCCTGTGAGGGGGGAAAGGTGTTGGGCATGCAATCTTTTGTTGCCAATCTTTAAATTTCAGTGATACTTTGGGGATGATGGCATTGAAAAAACTATAGAGAGAAAAGGAATCATGCAAGATAAGCTGGTTAATAATGAAATAAAACTAGAGATTAATTTGGAAACACTGCTGCGCCAAGTAAAAGATATCTTAACAAAAGGGCCAGTTTCTCTGGAGAGAGAGTACTTTTTGGGCTCATGGATTAGTTTCCCGTATAGTGGCAGGAACACAATCAATACGCTAAACAGAGTTCTACATTCTTTCCTATCTGAGCAAGCAGCTATGGAGTCTTTTTTTAATATATATATAAATCAGAGATTTTTTTTGAACTACAACTAAAATATAGTTAACATTCACCTACTATATTTTAAACATATACAATTAATGTTAAATGCCTTTCAAACTTATTAATGTATTTCCATGTTTTATCTAGAAAGACAGCTATACTTTTTAAATAAATGTTGAACTAGATAAAGTCAGATGCAAATGTTATTACAGTCCATATGTCTATAAAAAGTTGAGTTTTTTGAGGATTATGAAATTGTTCAGATAGCATAAAAATGGTATGTTATTTACATTTTTTTCTGAGATGCCTAAGTTTTAAATAAGAATTCATTAATTTGGCTCCCTTTTGGAAATAATTTGCTAGCTTCAAGATTAAATCTCAGAGAATAAGAATGTAAAAGTTCCACATATAGTTTAAAATAATAATAAGTTTTGAAATAACATTTCAAGCAATTCACATGAGGTTTTGCATATCTAATGACTTTTTTCTAAATTTTTTTAAAAAAATTTAGATTTTTTCTAAATTTAGATTTATGATTCTACTTACTTACACAATAACCATGTCCTTGTATTTAGAATTTTAAGAGTAATAGAATAAAAATTTTAAGTTTACCATAATAAGTATTTGAAGAAATAGGCAATATATAGAAAATAAAGTAAGTCACTTATAGTTATGGCTCTTCTTCAAAAGTATTCATCAAATCACCAGAGAAATGTTTCCATAAACACACATAGCTGAAACCCAACACTGGCAAAAAGAAACAGGGAGAAGTTGCCTTAGGTGAATATGTCTCCTTAAAATCTATCCGTTTACAGCAGAAAACACTGACAGGCTCTAGTTAGGTAATTACAAAATACACCACTAGATGGAAGCAAAGTACTTACAGTTGGTGATGTAGCAGCAGAGAGCAAAGGTAAAATTCCTCCACAAGCAATAATGATGTTGTCTACCATTTGGGAAATGAGGTGAATTGTGTTATGTACAAAAATAATATTTTCATTGCTATTGACAAAATCCATTACAGACTTTGTGGAATGACTAAAAGAACAGAAAAACAAAACATAAATGGACATTTTCTTAGCTTAAGAAGTTAACTATAACATTTATAAAGTGAAAAATGTTGAAGAGCTAGGCAAATTTAAAATGGAATTATTAGAAAAGAAAATAATTTACAATTGAGATAGCATATTACCCAAAACTTAACATTCATCCTTGCAGAGTTTCTTTGTGTCCAAATGTATTAACTCATTAATGGGGGTTTCTGCTTTAAAAATAAGTGTGTTGACCAGATTTAGGTCAATGGATTTAAATTAGCTAAAGTTTATTTTCACAAAAGCTGGTTATTTTATGTTGAAATCAGTTTTCCTTATTTACCATCCTCAGGTAATCTAGAACAACTGGATAGTTAACTCCAAGTTTACCTTTCAGGGAGTTTCTGTTTATCACCAGATTGCAGCCCCACCTGTGACCAGCCATACTGGAAATGTGTACTGCTAGTCACAGAAGTGACATGTTAGGGAAATATAAATAAATCAGTAAAAATTCAAGGACTTACTGAATAAAATAATGAAAAAGATCTTAAAGGTCAGCAGTGCAGCTTTTCCATACAAAACATGCAACTTAGATATCCAGAAAAGTACACTGCTTTAGTTTGATGTCTGTCAATAATATAAACTATTTTCTAATGGAAAAAAAGAGATTACTCCATGATCAATTGTTCTTTTTTGTCCAATTTTCTCAAATTTGGTCTATTTTACAATTTTGAAGTTTCACTTTTTCCCCAACATCCCACAAACAGCTGTAGATGTGAAATGGTGTCCATGTGTCAGAGGATTCATCAAGGAAAGCTGCCAGTTGGTTTCCGTACTGACGCCAACAGCCAGTTCCATCAACCAAAAGGTTCAGTTTTAGGAAAGACTGAAAAGAAAGCTCATCAGGAAATCAGTGGTATCTGGTACACAGTGGCTACTCCAATGTTGGAAACAGGGCAAAGTGCTATAGGACTTAAACACTGTGACAGATCCAGTCAAGAAGACAGTGAAACCAACTAAGGCCTCATTCACTCCAAGGACTCAGCATTAGTTCACTAGGAGGGTATGGCCACTTTCTTCTCCCTGTGTGTGAAGTTAAGTAATGTTCATGGTATTTGCAATAAGAAAAAGACCTTCCATTGCTCATGATGCATCTTACTGACAGCAAAAATAATCAGTCATTCTTCTTTTCATATACATGACGGTGGCAAGATGAGAGAACATGCTTGTCTAAGGATGCTTGATTTGGGTTTGGTTAAGGATAAATTCTCTGAAGACAAAGCATCAGCAACTGAATGGAATGCCAGATATCAGTTCATCTTTAGTGTAGCTGATATTCAATCTTCAGCATGATCAATTAAGTCAATTGATTCTCACTCCTTCCAACTATAAACTATCATCGATGACATCTTAGATGTCAAGATGTTTGCCCAATCCTAAAAATAGGTTCTATCTTTTTAAAAAAATTAATTAGGGCACCTGGGTGGTTCAGTTGGTTAAGCATTTGCCTTCAGCTCAGGTTATGATGTCAGGGTCCTGGGATGGAGCCCTGTATCAGGCTCCCCGCTCAGTGCGGAGTCCACTTTTCTCCTTCCCTCTCTGCCCCTCCCTGTACCCGATTGTGCACGTGCTCTCTTTCTCTCTCAAATAAATAAAAATAAAATCTTTTTAAAAAATTAAGTAAAATTTGGGGCGCCTGGGTGGCTCAGTGGATTAAGCCGCTGCCTTTAGCTCAGGTCATGATCTCAGGGTCCTGGGATTGAGCCCCCCATCAGGCTCTCTGCTCTGCAGGGAGCCTGCTTCCTCCTCTCTCTCTGCCTGCCTCTCTGCTTACTTGTGATCTCTCTCTCTGTCAAATAAAGAAATAAAATCTTAAAAAAAAATTAAGTAAAATTCTGTTTGGGGAATTTTATGAGAGCTCATGAAAGAGAACAGAGATACATGGTATCTGTGTGCATGTTATTTTTCCATCCTATGTTAAAGGAAGGAAAGTGGACTAGCTCTCATTTGGGGACTACTAATATTGTAATTAGTAAGTTACAGTATACATCTTCACTGATAGTCATATTAATAGTAATGTATTTCATTGTATTCCAGTTTCCTTATTTAGTATCCCTAGGTAATTTAGCACATAACAGCACTAGCAATGGAAAGACCATTGTTTTTATCACATAAGTAGACTAAGGACAAACTAATAAAATTTAGAAGTAAAAACATTCTATGGCAGACACTGATTGTTTTCAATAATAGTTATTCCTTCTTCCCTGCTAACACAATACAGATTTTGTTCTATTGTTGAGTTAGATCAGGTATAGGAAAGGTTGGTCTTTCTCTAGTTAGTAGGTTACTAGCCAGTATTGCTCTATATAAGTCAGTCATTATAACCCCATTTCCCCTTTGCTGGTGATTGACTGCTGGCACATGAGAGGTAAGGGGGAGATTTCTTGAGGAGCTTCTTTTAGAAAAAAAGAAGGCAGGGAGTAAGGAGTGGGAAAGGGAAAAAGTAAAAAAGGAAACAATAGAGAAGAAGGAAAAGAAAATGGGGAGAAGAAAAAAAGAGGAGACAGAGGTGGAGGAGGGAGAGGGGAAAAAAGGAAGAGGAGAAATGAAGAAAGGGATGAAGGAGGAAGAAGAAGATCCCCTGCCTTCTAGTTTGGGCAAGTTTCCTATGTTGAACTGGTGCTGGAAGGTGACTTAGTCACCTTGAATCTCAGAAGGAAAATTAAGAGAAGGAGAGAAGCCTCCTTAAGTCCAGAGAAGACCATGCTATTGACTGTTTAAGTCAATGATAGTGGGGTATTGTTACAGCTGTCAACTTCCTAATTTATGTGCATGCACATACAAATGATGTACTCTTGTAAGTGCTTAATTTGTTGCATATTTGCTATTAGAAAATTAACAGAAAGTGAGGCAAGGTAATGATTTAATTTATGCAGACTTTGTTTTCCTTAAGTGATGATTTAAATTATGTAGACTGTTTCTTTAAGTGATTATATATGAAGTGATACTAACTACTTTAAGGGTAAAAGCTCTAAAAATAGATGCCATAAGGTGATCTAGATTTTATTTTAACACTATATGTTATAATCTTATTGCCAAGAATATATTTAGTATATGGTAGTAATTTTAACAGAGAAAGAATAAAAATGTGGAAACTGCTTTGAACAAAAACTGAACCTTTCTATTGTTATTGTTAAATCTCTTTTATATAGAGAATAGGCAATACCAGATTTCAAAATGTTGCTTTTTAATTGTCTAAAGCCTGAATTCTTGGATACCTTTTGATTTGAGCCCAAGGCCTTATAACCTTTGTGAAAATATTCATGTTTCTATATAAAATTTCAAAGTTGGATTTTTAATAAGTTCAATTTTTGAGATTATTCAGTGATATAATTCCCTTATGGATCAACTGATGTCACCAATTTAAAATATTCATTTTCTTAAGTGAAAGCTGCCTTATTTAAGAAAAGAAATATTTCTACCTCCTCCAAACATGTACATCTGTTTCTAATGCAAATAGTAAGTCGGTGAGAAGTCGCTGGTGCATTGGAGACCATTTAAACTCGGGAATACGGAACATTGTAGTGCGTGGGCCTGGGCTGAACTGGCGCCGCTGTTCCTCAGTCATAGGCATTCCTCGAAATCCTAAATCGACGCGGAGATCTCTGTCCTGCTGTGTAATAGACCGGCCTTGAACAGCCTAGAGAAAGACAAGGTGAACTTTTATAGACTGTGAAAGAAATGTCTCGTCTCAAAAAGAAAACAGCAAGTATAGTCAAGTGAGTGAGTGAGTAAAGATTTGCATATTACTTCTGTAAGTTAATATATTTTACATATATTAGTCATCTGGTGATTCCCTGGACAGAAACCTTTTTGAGCCGACGAGGCCACTTTGATTACTTTTATTTTGCTGTTTCAAAAGTTAGGCAAGCATTCGAAGACCTCAGTTCTAACACCAAAGTTCACATTGAAAACCAAGTCCTCTTAACTCCTATTTAAGGAGTCTTCATATTAGACCACATTTCTTCCTTAGGAAAGAAAGCATATAACTCATATTGAAATGTACTGGATATATGTCATCAACTAACTATAACTGGAAACACAAGATTTAAAAAAAATATTACTTGAACCGATTCAAATTAATTGAAAAGTCCATTTCATTCACAATACTTCAATTTAGAAAAACAGTACATCTATTTGATAAGTTAGAAAACCAGAAAATGCCTACAAACTCTACATGAAAACCAGGCAAGCCCAGTGATTATCATGTTCAAAAAACAATGCACCATGCTTTCCTTTCTTTTAAGTCTCCTAATGCGGTATTTCCACTCCCTTCCAGTTATCATTGTGGTACAACTGCCACAAAAAATGGAAACTAGCAGTCAACAAAAAAAAATTAAAATACCCTTCCCATACACAGAAGATACTTTTTGTTTGTTTCTGTTTTTATTTTCCAAACACAGAACATAATACTATCATTAGAGTACAAAGAAAGGTATGGTTTACTCTTTATAAAATTCTATAAATATATAAAATTTATCTAGAATTTTATAAAAATTCTAATGGAAACATGTTAATTTTGTCTTTGAGGACATTAAAAGGTGAGTGGAAAACCTGGAAAACCACCAAAAAACCAGATCATTAAGGGTTAAAGTATTTTTCAACTCTTAACCGTAAGGTAATTTAGTCTAGAAAATAAGGAAGTAGTCTTAAAACTCAAAGCTCCACAATTAAAATTCATATCAGAAAACATCATCTATTTTTAGCTTTATTCTGGAGAGGCCAGAACTGCAGCACTAACACTTCCTCACCGCCAGACCTAAGAGTATTTAGTTTTCTCATAATAGATTCCTAGCCATGACGTTGTAAAGAAATTCTCACTGCTAATAACGCAAATTTTCTCAGCCATATTACCTACCTCACAGGGTGGTTGTGAGGATTAAATCTGAAAACATACAGCAAGCACAGTGCCTGGAACATAGTAGGCACTTGCTAAATAACAGTTCCCTTTTCCCTTCCCCTTCATTTATCAGTTCAATTTGGGCTCCAAGTCCTCTTTTCAGAACAAGGTTGGGCCTGAAGCTTAAAAGGTTAAAATTAATCAAGTATTCGGAATGAAAATCTTGAGTACAAAATGTGTAAATTTAGTCACAGAGTCGTAAGATATCAGAATAGGTAAAGCCCTAAAAGGTCATATTTTAATCGAGTACAACCTCTTGTACTGTATAAGGAAATGCAGGCCCAGAGAGTTTCAGCCAAGATACACAGACAAAACATGGCAGAGCTCGAAATACAATTCAGGTATCTTAAATGTCTCTACCACACTATTTGACTTCATAAATTACTACAATACCATAATTAAGTATACACATGGTGTAACTGTAAGAAATGACTCTTACTGCTGTAGTGTTAACAACCTGCTACCTGTTCGATGCATTTTTTAGAACTCATGTAGGATAACTCACTTGCGTTGTAGCAGTGGTCTGGATTTTTCGAATTTCTTTTCCTGATTCCTTGCCATCATCAGATCTCTCAGTGTCTGAAATTATACTTCCAGCATCAATATTTGGTACAATTTTGCTACCAGATGACTCCGTTTCCAGAGTTGTAGCAGTCATTTCAGCATACTCTAACCCTTTAGAGGAAGATGCTAAGTCTCTTTCAGAAATACTGCTCATTCCATCTGAAGTTGTATGGATTTTGAACTCTTTTTCTTCTATTATACTGGATGTACAACTTAAATCTACACTACCAGTCATGTGAGCAAGCAATCCAAGATCATCACTAACACTCAGATGTACTTGTGTATCCTGGATATTTGGAATAATGTGATTGCTAGAAAGTTCAGGAAGAAGTTTCTCCTCCTGTTTGGGTATTCTATCAAAGAGAAATGATGTACTACTATTAGGAAGTTCATCTTTCTCATCTGCTAATGTTATCAATGGGCCATTATCCTTTTCTTCATTTTTTTTAATGATACCAACACTTCCATGTACGTTGTTCTGGAGTTTTTCAACAGCAGCACTATACACATTATCCAGCAAGGATTCAACCTCCACAAGGGCACCATTTTCTCCACCAACTAAAGTCTCCGGTGATAAATCCATATCATCGAGCTTTACTTCTGTTGCTTCTACTTTCTCTGCTTTTATATCAACTAAAAGATCATGTACTTCCACATGTACACCACTTCCCGGTCTATCTGAATTTCCAAGAATATCATCGGGCACTTTTGTTGACATGAGCAAGTCTCTAGTATCTGTGCTGACAGGGTAATCTGTCTCACTTTCTGGACTCTGGCTTTGTGACAGATCTTCTATCTCTCGAATTTCCATTCCACCTTTTGCTCCTGTAGTCTGCGATGAAAGACCAGAGATGGTGCTCACATTCCCTTTTTTTCCCTTTTTAATGTTTTCCTCCTCTTGCCTCTGATATTCTTCATACATTTTGGCTAGGTATTCCTTATGTGCTTCATAAGTGACCTTAGGAATAAATGAAAAAATTAAGGCATTTTATGTACATACTGAGATGAAAAAAAAATAGAAATAAAGTTATGATAATAGAAAAAGTATCAAAATTTTAAGATTTCAAATGTAGTACATATTAATTTTAAGATAAGTTCCATTAGGTAATTAGAAATAATCATCAAAAATAGATATGCCTTATTATATGAACTATAAACTAGCAACATTAAACTTTTAAGTACAGCAATCTTTTCTTCTAGATTAAGTATTTCAATGTTACCCTAACTAATGTTACTCTAACCTAATATGTCAGTTGAACTCCTACATATTTGAGTTCAGCTAAAACAGAAAATCAGCTAATAATATATAATATCCAAAGTACTATTGCTATATCAATTTTCAGCATCTATTACTCACATGTGTGTCTATTTCCAACAACTAAGATTTTTTAAAAATCACATATCTATAAATATATACATTTTAAACTGTTAAAACATCACAATTTTATCTTTATATAAGCTACTTTAATTGGTTACTTTACATAGGCTTGTTTAAAAATAATTATTATATTTTTCACAAAAATGCAATGTTTTTTCATATAAAATACTAATTTAAAATTTGTTAATGTAATGATAAAAGGTGCAAATATATTGTAATATGTAAGTTTTAACAGAAATAAAAAAGCTCTTCTAAAATTGAAAACAATCGGGGTGCCTGGGCAGCTCAGTCTGCCTCCAGCCTCAGGTCATGATCCTGGAGTCAAGAGATCTAGCCCCTGTGCAGGCTCCCTGCTCAGCAGGTAATCTGCTTTCCCCTCTCCTCTGCCTCTACCCCTGTTCATGCTTGTGCCCGCACACTCACTCTTTCTCTCTCTCGCTCACTCTCAAATAAGGAAGTTTTTAAAAACTTAAAAATAAAATTGAAAATAATAAAGTTCAAAATCTTTCCTTATAGGTACACATACTGACTTATATTTAAATAACAGGATTTTAGGTTGAGAGGCATCTTCCTTTGGAGATTATCTTGAAACAAAACCCCCTTTACTTTACAGAAGAGGAAATCAAGTCCCAAAGTGGGGGCTGACAAACTATGACCCATGAACCAAATCTGCTTATTACCTATTCAGTAAGTAAAGTTTTATGAGAACACAGCCATACTCAGTTTTCTACATACTGCCTAAGGCTATTTTCATACTACACGGCAGAGTTAAATAGTTGTTTCAGAGGCTGTACAGCTCCCAAAATCCAAGATATTTACTATCTGCACATCTTAAAAACATTAAAAAAATTTTTTTCTGATCCTTGCACAAAAGGACTAAATGCATTTTCTAAAGTCACAAAACTGAACTGTGGCATAGACTTAGAGTAAAAGCCAAACTTCTAATTCCCATGCTTTTTCTATGGCTCCACATAATGAGAAATGTTATAGAATATAAAGTGCACATAACTGTTTATTGTAACCCACTACTCTTTCTTACCAAGATCAGATAACATTTTAAAAAAGATATACAGATTCTTAGAATTAAAAAGAAAAGATAATGCAATTAAAAATACCATTAAACTTAAATACTTAATTATGTTTCACTTGGAAATAAAGGCAATTTTTGACTACTTTTTAAAAGTCTTAAAACATATATTTCAGAGTATATTTCATGAAATATTATTTTAAGAACCAGTAGGTGTGTTTTAGGTAAAAGAGCTATTGACTCAGACTCAAGCTATAAAATAAATGTGGGGTAATTTGTGGGGTCTAAAATTCCTAATTCATAAACCTGGGGTTTCAGTTAAATTATCTACAAAACATTTCATGCTCTAACAGTTTATAAACGGAGAGAAAATAAAACCAAAAACAAGAGAGAAAGATGAGATAAAGGAATGGGCCATGAGGTAAATTGTCCACAAGATGGCACCAGAAGAGTGTTTACAGACATTCAAACTGCAGCTGAAACACAGATGATACAAAATACTGAATCTCTTGTTACCTTGGAATGGGCTATTGAGAGTGTATCCACCCAAACTCTCCATCCTCCCCATTCATATTTTATTGCATGATACAACAGAATTCGGAAGATATTGTAGACCATCTCGGTAATCTTCTGTTCCTCAGAATTTTTAGGATTGATATAGCCAAGAGAAAACATCCAATCCTGCCATACTGAACACTGCAATAAGCATCTGGGGAGGGGGGGGGGGAACTCATTAAAAACATCTAATTTATATTAGAATTTACTATTTTGAAATTTAGATAGTGAAAATATGATCTGACCTAGATAAAGTAAGGTGCACAGTCATTCTGCACATTCTATTTTCTATACCTGGAAAGATTTCCTCCCATTTTTCTACCTGGAAAAATCCAAATTATCATTTCAAATTGGTTTCCTAACACTCCCAGTCAGATTTAGCTACTGTTTCTCTACTCCCCATCACATGTACCACTCACAATGCACTTAATACATTATATATTAATCACTATTTTATTGTTATCTTCCCCACTAAATTGTACCAAGACTATATACTAAGATAACCTGTGCAGCACAGTGCTTTAAACATACTACTCCGTAAGTATTCATGAAATTAAAGACTCACGAAGCCACCATAGCCTTAGATTGTACCCCATGTCTTAGCACACCAGCTCAAAAATGCATGACAAAACAATCAGTTATCAGACAAAAACTGAGAGAAGCATAGATGAATATGAGCAAATCCAACTTGATTACTATAGATAGGTATCACCAAAAGGAATGGTGAATTTTAAATAAGGGTTTGGGAAAATATATATTTATAGACGCAATTAAAATATAATACCCACATAATCACATAAAAATATAATAATGAATATAAATAAAATAAATGTTGATTATATCAAAGAAACATAAAATGCCTTTTCTGATAATTACACTTATTTAGCAATATGGGAAAGATCTGAAAACATTTTTTGAAAGAGACTAAAAATAAAGGAGAGAATATCATTACAGAACAAAGTTTTGTTATGCTATTGAAACTGCTTACCTTCTATTTTCACGGCTGTTACTGAAAAGTTTTATCATGTCAGATAAAAATAAACGACGAACTTCCATCAGTTCTGGACTTGGTGTAGAATTTTTTAACAGAGTTGCCACCACCTTAAGAATCACTGTGAATGAACAACAACAACAAAAAGAAGTCAAGATTTATAACTGTATCATAACTTCCCCTTAAAAAGTTTTACTCATTTTCAACTTAGCCTTATGATAAGTGAGTTACAAGTATCATGAACTATGGCAATCACAAGTTATGCAAAGTTTTGATTTAGTTTTCCATGTTACCATGTTACTATTGCATTACAATAAAGAATGTTTGGTTAGCTTCAAAAAATAATAATTACAATAAAGAACATTTGGCTATATCAAAAAATAATAACAAGCTTTGGTGAGGATGTGGAGAAAAGGGAACTCTCATGCACTGCTGGTGAGAATGTAACTTGGTGCAGCCACTGTGAAACAGAGTATGAAGGGTCCTCAAAAAATTAAAAATAGAATTATCTTACGATCCAATGATTCCACTACTGGGTACTGACCCAAAGAAGATGAAAAGACTAATTCTAAAAGATGCATGTACTACAATATTATTTACAATAGCCAAGATATGGAACCAACCTAAATGTCCATCAGCAGACAAAAAAGATGTATATACACACAATAGAATATTAGTCATTAAAAAGAATGAGATCTTGCCTTTTACAAAAACATGGATGGACTTAGAGGGTACTATGCTAAGTGAAAAATGCCAAGTACCGTATGATTTCAATTACGTGTGGAATCTAAAAAAAACAACAAACAGAAATGCACTCATAAATACACAAAACAAACTGGTGGTTGTCAGTTGAGAAGAGGGTAGGGAGATGGGCAAATGAGAGGTGAAGGGAATTAAGAGCTGCATACTTCCAGTTACAAAATAAGTCACAGGGATGAAAAGTACAACATAGGAAATACAAGAAAAAAAATGCTGTTGCTCACTTGGATTCTGAATTTTCACTGTAGAATCTGGCTCTGGATGTGGTTTGTGTACAACCTGAGTACATACTTGCTCTGTCAAGATCTGAAAGATGAAGAATTTGAATTTCATTGAGAAAATAATTTAAAATCATTATTTCAAAATATAAAAAGAATCTGCAAGAAATGTCAATTCTGTCAAAATCAAATGAAATCTTCTTCTAAAGTGTCTTCCAGTCATTCCACATCTTCTAAACTCTTTAACTCTTTAGTTTCCAAATTCTGTTTATTATGGATAAAGACAAAAAAGAACCAATATCTATAGTAGGAAGGATTAATTAGGAAATCCAAAAATTTATTTTTTTTTCAAAAATTTATTTTTTTAAATACCTTCACAGTGTACTTCCTCGATATACTTAAACTATGAGTTGTAAACATCTGACTCTTTATATCATCATTAATTTTAAAAAACTTAAAAAATAAGTAAATTAAAAAAATAATGTATGAGCCTGTGTCCTAACATCAAAATGAAGTGTAGGAAGGGAAAAATCTTTATTAAAAATGTGGCTCATTGCCATTTACCCATGAATTTTTCTTTAAACTTTTTTCAATAACATAATGACAAAAAGTTGACCAAATCAAAAATAAAATTCTAAAACATTTTTTAAATTTTTCCACTAAACTACAGTCTCTATGAGTGCTGGATTCTTATACATCTTTTTTTTTTTTTTTTTTAGATTTTATTGTTTATTTGTCAGAGAGAGAGAGGGGGAGAGAGGGATCACACAGGCAGACAGAGTGGCAGGCAGAGTCAGAGGGAGAAGCAGGCTCCCCGCTGAGCAAAGAACCCGATGTGACACTCGATCCCGGGACGCTGGGATCATGACCTGAGCCAAAGGCAGCTGCTTAACCAACTGAGCCACCCAGGCATCCCTTATACATCTTTTTTACTATTATGTTCCTAGCAATCAGCACAGTGCCTGACACAGTGCCAGTACTCAAACATTTATGAAATTTAAGCATGGATAACTGAATTATATAGAAATAATGAATATGTGACTCTTCACTGTATTTTAGGCTTTATCTTGTATATACCTATATCCCTGCATATATAAAAAAATCTAATGGGACTATACTTAACAAAGATGTAATTTTATATTAGTGATTTAATTTCCTGTTTAACTTAACATACTAAGTTTTGAATGAAACTTTTGGTTCACCCCAAGGAAAGGAGAAAAAAAAAATCTGTGGATAAACCATAAAAGGTAGTTGAGAGCCTAGTAGTACCTAGCTATTTTGTAAAAGTTGGGGATGGAGAAATGTAAATGAGCCAGAGATGATCCCATCTGATTAGAAAAAGATCATAACAGCAGTGGCATTTTTCTGACCTTTCCGCTCAGACTTGAGAAAAAAGAAGAAAAAGAAGAAGATAAGAAACTGACTTATTACATATCAGGATGTTTATCAAAAAGGTATTGACTTGAAATAAAAACTAACCTATTACTAAAATGATAAATATAGACCATGAGGACCTCCTTCACTCTCATGAAACACTTTGTTGTTAATACTAAACAGGGCCTCAAAATTTTCTCAACAGAGCACTACAGACATGCACTACTAATTAGATTGAACTGACACATGGGACAGAAATTTCTTTGAAAACCTAAAGAATCTCAAAATGCCGAAGAACATTCAGTGGTTGGTATATGCTTACAAGGTTTTCCCATTGATCTGCCCAAAAAAGCACTGGTGTGGACCTACAGCTGAGCAGACAAAATCCCTAAAATTCTGGTTATAAATTGATACAAAATATAGACAAGCTTGGAAAAGACCAGGCCATACTCTTCCATGATAGAGAATAGTCAAAACTTCCTCAACCCAAAAAGAAGAAACCTCATTATACAGAAAACAAAACTTATCTCAAGGAATCTACAGTTTTACATTTTCCTTTTTAAGTTCCTATTTGATCTTCTAAAGATGAGGGTAATAATTGCCTTGCCTATCTAATATAAAACTGCTGGGAAGATAAAATAAGTAAGGCTCTACATGTGAAAAGTATTTTGAATACTATCACATATTCACATAAGAGCTTTTTAAAATTACCAAAACATATTTAGAAACTCAATCCAGCATGTATTTAAAAGAGCCCTTTATGTGTCCACACTCTGCTATATGTTTGGAATGAGAAATATAGTTGCTAGGTAGAACTATATTTCAAGAATCAATTACTTAATTAATACTCCAGAGACAGGCAAAAATATATGCTCCTGTTAAACATGATAGACTGTCATTAAGAACCTATGTGAGTTTTTAAAAGGGAGAGGGAAATAATGAGATATAAATAAGAAGAGATGAATATAAATGTAAACATTTTAATGAAAGGATATGACTAAAAGATGGGCCACGGAGGTTTGACTGGTATTGATTAAAGATACACATAGGAAGTAACCCCAGCCCCTAAAAAAACAAAATAGTACAAAATGGACAGAGCCACATATGGACATGAAATCCCTCAGAGCACATCTCAATTCACATTAGCCACATTTTAAGTGTTCCACGACCATCTTTACATCTTTTATAAAGTGTTTTCTGTTATATACTGCCAGAAGGTCTAACTCACTTTGTCCTTTAATATTGTCACTTATTCTACTATAGCTATTATCAAATGTAGAATTTCAAAGTTCACAGTGACACTGAACTTGTCTTAATGGCCTTCTAAAAACTTTGCAAAAACCTCATATTCTAAAATATCATTATCAAAACCATAGGTTTGACATAGTTCTTTATTATTTCTGTACTTGATTTTATGTTTTTCTACTGTTGTAGTGATATTTATTTTGACACACTGTTTGGGGTTAAGGTCATTTCCTGAAACCAAGACAGAAAATGAAAGTAAAAAGAGCTTTCAAACTGAAGATTATCATCATTCACTATCCTGTCTGATAACACAATTTGGTTTGTTAGTAGTATTAAAGTTTATGTTGAAGACCCTTTCCACTTTTTTATGGGATCAACAGTGCTACCCAATCATATCATAATCATCTTTCTTTCTTATTTTTTGTATACTTATGTTAATTTTTCTTTTTGGAGTATCATAATATAGTCCATCTTTCCAATTAACCATGATTATTATTCTACTTTAAAAGTATATATTGCCAAATTGGTCAGAGACCTTGTAAGTCAGTTACTTCATCTGCAACATCTAATATCCAGTATCAGGAGATCCAAACTTATCCAGATTTCTCCAACTAAGACAAGGAATTAGCAGCAGATTGGCTTTGTAGAATATCATCAGAGACTAAAATCTGGACACTAAGGGAGTGCGTATGAGTATAGATGGTAGGTAAAAATGCTGCTGCACTTGCTGTTGAGCCACTTTCAGGAAGACTAATAGAAATACATGCGTACACACACACACACACACACACACACACACAGAGCATTTTCCTTAAGGTTAAGAGTACATAATGTTGGGGCGCCTGGGTGGCTCAGTGGATTAAGCCACTGCCTTCGGCTCAGGTCATGATCTCAGGGTTCTGGGATCGAGCCCCGCATCGGGCTCTCTGCTCTGCGGGGAGCCTGCTTCCTCCTCTCTCTCTGCCTGCCTCTCTGCCTACTTGTGATCTCTCTGTCAAATAAATAAAAATCTTTAAAAAAAAAAAAAAGAGTACATAATGTTTTCAAATTCGACATATTATATTGTTATGCTACACCCCTATTTTAATATAAGGTTTCACTGACTACAAAGACTTTCTGCTCTATTGATACTAATTGGTGAAAACAAGCAGAGGATCAAAAATGTAGACAAAAAATGATCTAAAAAACATGTATAAGAATCATTAACCAAGGGATTTGTCTAAGAAAATCAAGACAGAAACACAGATAGAGCTCTAATCTGATACTGTAGCAAGGTTTTGATTCACAGGACTTTAATGTTGTCCACTGAAGGTAGACACTGTCGTTTTTGGCCTTATAGTATGAACTGTGCCTATTTTATGATAATCTACTAATGGTGAGACAGAGCAAATTGTTTAACCTGTGATTCTCAGTTTGTCTATTTAAAAAGGCAAGAAAAACAACCCAGTTTCAGAGGGTTGTTGTAAGGATCTGAGATAATGTATACAAAGTATTTATACCAGAGTGACTGTCACAGGAAATATACCTCTCAAAACAGTTACTATTATTAGGGAAATATAATATCAGAATCAAGATGCTTTGCATAGGGTAGGCATTTCTATTCAGTTCTGTAGGCCAAATATTGGAGCAATACTAAAAAACTACTATTACTCACAAAAGCTGGGTTCTAGAGGATAAGAGTTTATAAATCATGTAATCATAGGAATAAAAGACAAAAAGTTACAATATTAAGCTTAGAAATCAGAGTAGCCAAAAGATTTTTTTAATTTATCTAAAAGGCAGCCACTCTTAAATTTACTGCTGATAATAGAAAACAGAAAAAAGACGAAATAAAAGTGAAGCAATGTGGCAGATCTGGGGTCAAAATATTATTCTGGATACCATCTGTTTCTGTAAACAGATACAGTGCAGTTTTATTGGACAGCACATTCATTTGGTTCCTATTGTCTATGGCTGCTTCTGAGCACCAACTGCAGAGATGAGTAGTTCCACAGATACCACATCGTCTGCTGCTACAGACTGAAAGTTCATATCCCCACAAATTCCTCTGTTGAATTCTAATCTCTGGTGTGATGGTATTAAAAGATGTGAGGCCTTTTAGGAGGTGTGTAGGGCCACAGAGCCCTCATTAGGAAACCTAAGATCTCCCCTGATACTTCTGCCATGTGAGGACATAATGAAAAGATGGTTTGTGAACCATAAAGTGAGTACCCACCAGACACCAAATCTGCCACTGCCTTGATACTGGACCTGTTAGCCTCTAGAACTGTGAGATAGAAACTTCTGTTGTCTATAAGCCACCCAGTGTATAGTATTCTGTTACAACCCAGACAAACTAAGACTGCCACAAAGCCTAAAATATCTATCATATGGCCCTTTACCAGAAAAGGTCACCGTCCCCACCTATGATAAACATTTGGCTTTCTGTATTTCATAGAAAATACTGAGCTCAAGTTATATGGCCATCTCTTAGAAATGGTGAGAAAAGGATTTCTGAATTGAAATGATGAGATCTATAGCTTCCTTCCAGATAGTGGGTTACACTCTAGGTAAAAATGATTTGTAAAAAGCACTATCAACTCAAGGTTAATGTTGGTAATTGCAAAGGAGACAGAGATGAAAAGACTCAGCAGAGGGCAAGGGAGAGAACTAACATATAATACATAATGGGTGTGATTCAAGTGAGAAAAGCTCTGCACAAAGTCAATCAGCTAACTCGCACTCAAAGAAAAGTCCTTGGACCAACACAAAAAGATTGGTAAATAAATGTACATGAATATGTTTTAAAATAAAAATTTTAAATGTAAGTATGTGTTCATTAAAAAAAAAAAATGTTACTGGCTTTTTGATTAACTGACCAACTACGTGATCCCAATTACATAGAAGGTTTCCACTAAATACATTTTATTTTTTCTTTTCAAATATTTTATTTATTTATGTGAAAGAGAGATCACAAGTAGGCAGAGCATCAGGCAGAGAGAGAGGGGGAAGCAGGCTTCCTACCGAGCAGAAAGCCCGATGTGCGCTTGATCCCAGGACCCTGAGATCATGACATTAGCCGAAGGCAGAGGGTTAACCCACTGAGCCACCCAGGTGCCCTCCATTAAAAACATTTTAAATTTTCATCACACATTTTTTTACAATTTTACCTCATAAAGTGTGTTGTATGTGGTGACAGTCACAGTGTTTGTATGCAACATCAGCCTTTCTCCAAGAAGAGTGAAAAGACTATGAGTATGCATAATTTCCACTTTTCTCCTGTAGAAAAAGGGGGAAAAGAAAACCAAAAAACTATGAAGTACATTGGATTTTCTAATCACATGACTTTGGGATAAAAGTACAATCTATTAAGCAGATATAGAATCCTACAGGCAATTATTTTTACTAACTTCCATCTACCAAAAACAAACCAGTTTATACCACAGCTATCATCTAAAGTTATAAAAATACTATTTAAACACTTCTTAAATAAAATGTAAAATATACAAATTATAAATTATACAAATGTTGACAGCTATTACTTCCACATTTCTTATTAGCTATTTATAAGTTATTTTTATTAGGTTAAAACTACTGGTTTCCCCTAACAGAGACCAAAGAATTTTTAAATCTTTTCCATCTAAATATAAAGTCTATAAAATAATCTGTGATAAGTTATAATATCAAGAATTTAAAGTTATGGCTAAAAATGAATACTCCAGTTTGATGTTGGGATTACACAGCAAAGTAATTCAATAGAAGTAAAGGGGACTCATTATTGCTTATATTTGTGGTCTGCCATTGGATTTAAAACCAAACAAAGAGAAAACACACCAAAAAACTTTCTTAATTACTTACTATTGGTTCATTTAACTGTCTCCTCCCTACCCCCAACACCCACTAAATCCATAAATAGGACAGGAGGCTCCACTAGAGGCTTTCTGCAACACTTGGCTCTAGCTCAGAGAATTGCTATATGCCTCTCATTTGTATCACTGTCACAGAATCCAAGATCTGATCTTCTTGGCTCTCAACCCAAGATATTTCATTTATTACCTTGATTTTTCTATTGTTCCCTGTTCAGATCTGGCAACTATGACATAAACTGCCTAGTATTCACCAATTCTTATTCCTTTCTTCCTGAGTCCAAAATTGTACTATTAATTTCAGCCTCTCTTACAGCCAGGTGTGACCATTTAACTGAGCTTTAGCCAATGGAATGTGAACAGAAAAGTCATGAACCATTTTCAGGCCTGGTCAATAGAATAGCACTCCTGCATGTCTTCCATGCTCTTTCCCCAAGGCAGAAACACAGGAGCCACATGATAAAGACAGCGAGGCACAAGATGGAAGCAGTAGCCTGGGTCTCTAAATCACAGCTTGCAAGAAAATTGCCTGCTAATTAATACCATTTTTTTCCAGTGAACAAGAAAGAAACTACTAGTGTGATAAGTAACTAACATTTCATTGTTCGTCTGTTAGAGCAGCCATTGTTACCTTAATTAATACAGAAATCAAATAATCAACCATTTATCCAGATATCACTCACCTGGAAATCCCCTCTTCTAAGATCAGTCTCCAAGCTCCACGCTGCACAACAAAAGACACAAGGCAGCTGTCTCCCCTCACCTACTCCTCCTCAGTCCAGGAAGGGAAACAGCAAAATAACCTAAACCCAAAGCTTAGGCATTTGTCTTGTGGCTGTGTTTGCAAAACACTTAATAGGTAAGATTTAAAAAGTCAACTGGTCATAAAAAAATAAACCAGGACTAATGAATACTATGGGATTACAGAGGGGAAGGTTTTATGTCTCTTCTAATTCAAGCTACACCCAAGGCAAGGAGAACTGAAACTTTCATTTGCTCCTAATCCAGAAAGAAAAAAAAAAAGCCAAAGAGTATTCTTTAATATATCTCTCTGATACATGAAGCTGGTAAAAGTTACCCAAATTAGGCTATATGGAATAGCCTAATTAGGAATTTACAGTAATCTCTTACCTGCACCAGTACAGTTTCAGCTACTAAAGAAATCCATGCCCTCTGGATTATCTCCCACAGTGTAAATGTTTACAGAACAGCTATACTCTAGGCCTTGCAGGGTGGGGTGGGGGTGGGGAGACTTGAAGAATGATCTGCATATACCAGAGAAGAGATGGGTCAGCTTCCTCCTGCAGTTTGCTTTAAAACAATGTTTACCAGTAAATTTTGCTGCACAGCAGTCAAAAGATAGCAAAAAATGCCATCCATTATGTCAGACAGAGTGTGGGTGTGCTATCACATGATTTTGTTTCCCACAGAATCCCTATGCATTCAGTTCTGAAAAGTTTCAATAGGGCATATATGAGAGAAACTAACATCCTGACCCTACTTAACTTTAAGACCTAAACAGACTTCAGGCCTATTTGTCCACCTCTGAATTTTATGCAATTTCTGTCCACTTGGATTAAGAATGTAATCTTTTTTTTCTTTTTAAGATTTTATTTATTTATTTGACAGAGATCACAAGTAGGCAGAGAGGCAGGCAGAGAGAGAGAGAGAGAGAGAGAGAAGGAAGCAGACTCCCTGCTGAGCAGAGAGCCCAACGTGGAACTCGATCCCAGAACCCTGAGATCATGACCCGAGCCGAAGGCAAAGGCTTAACCAACTGAGCCACCCAGGTGCCCTGCAATCTTTTTTTTTTAACAAAGGATAACCTTTTAATCTCATACAAATTACACATTTATTAGTTTACTGAACATTCCAATGAATACAGACTCCAATTTTTTTTCTTCCCAAAACAAACCAGCTTTTCTTCTGGATGGTCGAAAAATATTTCTTGTAACAAACTCAGACTATATGTTGGAAGAATAAAAAGGTAAAAGAGAACCATAACTCCATAACGCAGAGAAAATCATTATAAAGTATCAGTTTAGGTTCTGCTAGGTGAATTACTATGCATATAAATATAGATGACAAATACAGATGGTACCAATGCAATGAAAATAATTCTACATAAGGTAATATATAGCTCTTGTTTCCTGTAAATCAAGAATATAAGCTATCTTGAATATTCAGTTATTAAATATGGTAAGTATGCAGCATAATATATGCATTCACTACTGTTGGCAAGTATGGTATTTCCAATTTTTTTCTACCATCAATAAAATTTTGCCCTTGTAGGTAAATCTTTGAGCATATCAATGACTATTTCCTTAGAATAAATTCTTGTAACTGGAATGATGGGTGTTAAAAGCTTTTATATTTACTTTTATGAGACTTTGCAATTTATGACCTCCAAAAATATGTACATTCATACTTCCACCATCAAAATGTAAACACAATTTACCAGCAGCTCCACTCACCAAAGTAAACATAAAATTCATATTTTGTAAGTCTATAATTTAGTAATTTCTTAAAAACTTTACAAAATAATGTAATCATCATCAATTTCCAGTTTTGAATATTTTCATTACCCTAAAAAGTTCCCTTGTGCCCATTTGTGGTCAACCCACTCCCATCACTACCCCAATATAATCATTAATCTGTATCCTGGATATTTCATATAAATGTAATCATTTAATATGTAGTCTTCTACATCAGGCCTCTTTCATTTACCATAATAATGATTTTTAGGACTCAATGTGATCGTATGCATCAGCAGTTTGTTTCCTTTTAATCGTGCACTAGTATTTCATTTTATGGACATATGATACCTCATCCATTCACCAAATCATGGAATTTTAGATTATGTCCAGTTTTGAACTATCATGGATAATGGTATTAAGAACATCCTTGCACAGTTACAAGTGTGAACATATGGTGTCATTTCTCTTGAGTAGATACCCAAGCATGGTTACATTTTTAAAGAAATTGGAAAATTCTTCTGGAACATGGCTGGAGTATTTTATATTTCTATCAACAATGCATGGGAATTCAGTAAGTTGTTACATGTTCTGGTTGTACATTATATGCTGTGGTTTTATTCAAATCAAGCCATTTTCTATTTTTCTTTGTGATTCTTTTTTGACCTAGGGGGTTCTTAGAAATGTGTTGTTTATTTTCCAAATATCAAGCAATTTATCAACTCTCTTTCTGCTATTGATTCCTAATTTAATTTTGTTGTGGTCCAAGAAAATATTGTTTGATCTCAATTCTTTTAAATTTATTGAAACTTATGTTTTATAGTCCAGTACATAATGCATTTATACTAGAAAACAATTTGCCAACTTCACGTGGACTAGTCTATGAATGTCAATAAATTGTTCAATTATGATCTTGAACAGAGAGGGAAGAACAGGCTTTCATTAATTATTAGTTATTGAAAGGGAATGCTTCTAATATTTTGCTACTAAATAGGACTATGGTAATTTTCCAGTAGATATACCTTATCAGGTTAGAGAAATCATCTGTTCCTGGTTTCCCAAGAATTCTTTTTTTTTTTCCATTTTATTTATTTTTTCAGCGTAACAGTATTTGTTGTTTTTCACAACACCCAGTGCTCCATGCAAAACGTGCCCTCCCTATTACCCACCACCTGTTCCCCCAACCTCCCACCCCTGACCCTTCAGAACCCTCAGGTTGTTTTTCAGAGTCCATAGTCTCTTATGGTTCGCCTCCCCTTCCAAATTTTTTTTTTTTAATAAACATATATAGAATTCTTACTGGGTACTGAATTTTACCCAAATTTTCTGTATCTATTAATGTAATTATATAGCTATTCTTTAATGTGTTTTTTAAAGAGATCATATTAAAGAATATTCTGATGTTAAGCTATCCTTACATTCAGCATAAAATTAAACCTGGGGGAAAAACAACCTTTCTTTTTTTTAATATAAATATTTATGGCTAGGGATGCCACAGTGGCCCAGTCAGTTAAGTGTCCAACTCTTGATTTTAGCTCAGGTCATGATCTCAAGGTTTTGAGATGGAGCCCTACATAAGACTCTGCACTCAGCGGGGTCTGCTTGAGAGTCTCCCTCCCTCTCCCCCGCTCCTCCCCTTGCTGGTGTGTGTGCTCTTTCTCTTTAAAAACAAAACAAAACAATGAAATAAATAAATAAATACAATACAATACAATAATATTTATGGCTATAAGTTACCGCCACTACCACTTAGGCCAACTCTCAGATGTGTAAATGTACAAATTTTCAAAATTTTTGATTCTAAGCATTTCATAATATGTATAATAATTTCTTGTTATGAATTATTTAAAATATGTACATTTCCATTGTCTTAGCTCGATTTTTATCATTGATTTCTTACATAATTGCACTATGGGTGAGAAGTCAGTTTTATGACAATTTAAGTTTTTAGACAATTTTATGGCTTCAAGTGACAATTTTTAGAGTGTTGTGTGTGTTTGAAAAGAATGTATATGTGAATCGAGCCAGTGGATTTTTTGTTCAAATTTATACTGTGAAGTTATTTTGTAATTGCTCTTTTAAAAAAAATAACATGTTAAAATTTCTAAACCATTTTGATTTCTATTTCAAATTTAGTCAATTTTGCTTTCTATACCTCCCCTATGCTGTTATGTACAAATGCATTTGAAATTGTTTTCTCTTCCTGGTGAATTGTACCTTTTTCCTTACATGGTACTGCTCTTTAGCCTCATCAACTTTTTTGTGTTAAAGCTTATGTAATTTTACTTAAATACTGATCTACCAATTTTTATCATTTAGCTTTAAAAACAAATAACACTTTTATCTTGTTAAAAATAATAACATATAAAGATACAGAAAAGTTTCACATCCAACTCATACCATCATTGACAGTCTCCACTCCCAACATATACGTAAACATTTTTCCGCTTCTTATTTCCCTCTCAGTTTATCCACCACACACACTCTTTTAAATAGATTTTTTAAGGGTAGTTTTAGGTGTACAGCAAAATTGAGCAGAAAGTAGAGAGAGTTCCCATATATTCCCTACTCTATATATGTCATGTACTCGTGGTTTCCTCTAACTACCAACATTCACCCACAGAGTGGTACATTTTTTATAACTGTCTATCACCTTGATTCAACCCCCAGTTTTATTGAGCTACGATTAACATACATGTTTAAGTTTTAAGTAGTTCAAGGTGTACAACATAATGATTTGATATAGGTATAAATTGCAAAATGATTACCATTATAAGGTGAGTTAACATCCATCACCTACACAGGTACAAAATATTTTTCCTGCAGGGCACCTGGGTGGCTCAGTGGGTTAAGCCTCTGCCTTCAGCTCAGGTCATGATCTCAGGGTCCTGGGATCAAGCCCCGCATGGGGCTCTCTGCTCGGCGGGGAGCCTGCTTCCCCCTCTCTCTGCCTGACTCTCTGCCTACTTGTGATCTCTCTCTCTCTCAAATAAATAAACAAAATCTTTAAAAAAAAATTTTTTTTTCCTGTGATGAGAACTTCAAAGATCTCTCAGCAACTTTCAAATATATAATAGTTAACTACAGTCACCATGCTATACATCATATCCCTAAAACTTATCTTATAACTCCAAGTTTGTGCCTTTTGACTACATTCACTCATTCCCCATATTCACTGCTTTCACCTCAATGGTCTGTTTCTATGAGATTGGTTTCTCTAGTTTCTATACATGAGATCATACAGTATTTGTTTTTCTCTGATGTTTTTCTCTCAACGTAATACCCTCAGGATCCACCCATGTTGTTGAAAAGGGCAGAATTTCCTCCCTTTTATGGTTGAATAACATTCCATTACATATATATGTTAATATATATGCATAACAACCTATGTGTAAATCAACAGATGAATGAGTAAAGAAAATGTGGATATATAGGTTGTTTCCATGTCTTGGCTATTTGTAAATAATGTTGAAATGAACACAGGGGTACATATCTCTTTGAGATAATGCTTTTGCTTACTTTGAATATCTATCCAGAAGAATGGCTGGATCATAGGGCAGTTCTATTTTTAATTTTGTGAGGACACCCCATATTGTTTTCCATAGTAGCTGTAACTAATTTATATTCATACTAACAGTACAAAAAGTTCCTTTCTTTCCATATCCTTAGCAACATTTGTTATCTCTTGTATTTTTGATGATAGCCAAGGTGTGAGATGAAAGGTGTGATATGATATCTATCTACTGTGGTTTAGATTTGCATTTTCTTGGTGATTAGTGATGCTAAGTACCTTTTCATTCACCTATTGGTCATTTGTATGTCTTCTTTGGAACTTCAGATCTTTTCCCCATGATTTTTAAATCAAATTGTTTATTTTCATATGATTTGCATGAATTTTTAAAATCTTCTCTATATTAACCCTTCATCAGAGTCATAACTGGAAAATATTTTTTTTTTCATTCTGTAGGCTGATATTTTCATTGATTGATCATTTTCTTTGCTGAACAGAAGCCTTTTAATTTGCTGTAGTCTTGATTATTTATTTTTGCTTTTGTTGCTTTGCTTTGGGTGTCAAATCCAAAAACTCATTGCTAAGACCAATGTCTAGGAGCTTACTGCTATGTTTTCTTCTAGGAGTGTTGTAGTTTCAAGTCTTACATTCAAGTCTTCAATCCCTTTTGAACTGACTTTTGTGTATAATGTAAAACAGGAGTCCAATTTCATTCTTTTGCTTTTGGCTATCCAGTTTCGCCAACATCATTTATTGAAGAGACTGTCCTTTTCCCATCGTAGATTCTCAGCTCCTTTGTCATAAATTGAGCACATATATGCGGGTTTATTTCTGAATTCTCTATTCTGTTCCATTAACCTACATCTGTTTTTAAGCCAGAATCATACTGTTTATTATAGCTTTGCGATACAGTTTGACTCTTTTTCCCCCTTTGCTCATTGTTTTGTCTCTTAAATTCCACATGAGTGAAATCTTATGTCTTTCTCCAACTGACCTACATTTCTTAGCATAACACTGTCTAGCTATATCCGGGTCACTGCCAATGGCAAGATTTTACTCTTTTTTTATGGCTGAATAATATTCCCTTGTATATACGTACGTGTGTGTGTATGTGTGTGTGTGTGTGTGTACATATACATACCACATCTTCTTTGTCCATTTATCCGTTGATGGACACCTTAGCCCTGCTCAGTCAATCTTACTCCAGTCCCAGTGAGGCAGGCCTCTCCTTCGGAAGACCAGCACAAGTGTCTGCCCACAATACATCTCCCAACCTGCGAGTTCTGCGAGCCTCAGTTCTGGTGGAGTTGGTGTCAGGTCTCATTTTACAATAAAATCAGAGCACAACTAGTAAAAATTCACCACATTCTGGCCAGAGACCAAACACTGCCCACAGCAAGCAAGGAGGAGAGCCTCTGCAGATTACTAGCCTGAAGAACACAGCAGCCAAGACACAACAACGGAGAGCAAGTAGCACACACCAGAGATATTCCTTGAAGCACCAGGACCTGGGCATTACATGACCTCTTCTTCATAAAAGGGTATGCTTTGGGTATCTTGAGGTCTTTTGTGGTTGTACATAAATTTTAGGATTATTTGTTGTACTTCTATGAAAAGATGTCATTGGAATTTTGATAAGGGCTGCACTGAATCTATAGATTGCTTTGGGTAATATGGACATTTAACAATATCAATTCTTCCAATATATGTTCACAGAATAACATCTTATTTCTTAATTTTTTTATCAATGTTTTACAGCTTTCAGTTTATAGATCTTTTATCTCCCTGGTTAAATTTATTCCTGCGTATTTTATTCTATGAAAACTTTCATTCTTTTTTTTTCATCTCTTAACTTCCTATCTTGTCATCTTTACTCTTGATGCTACATTCTGTGTAATTTCTTCATTTTGAGTTTCCAGCTCACCATTCTTAAGTCTTTTTTTTTTTTTTTAAAGTAGGCTAAACATTTGGCATGGAGCCCAACAGGGCCCGAACTCATGATCCTGAGATCAAGAGTCAGACACCCAACCAAATGAGCCACTCAGTACCCCACCAATTCTTAAGTTTTATCTAATCTGTTTAATATGACCATGGAGTTGTTAATTTTAATTACTGCCTTTTCATTTCCATAAGTTATTTTTGATTACTTTTTAAAGCTGCATGGTTTAATATTATCTTGCTTCTTTTTTTTTTTAATTTTTTTTTAATTTTTTTTTTAAAGATTTTTTTTTTTTTATTTATTTATTTGACAGAGAGAGAGATCACAAGTAGGCAGAGAGGCAGGCAGAGAGAGAGGAGGAAGCAGGCTCCCTGCAGAGCAGAGAGCCCGATGCGGGGCTCGATCCCAGGACCCTGAGATCATGACCTGAGCCGAAGGCAGCGGCTTAATCCACTGAGCCACCCAGGCGCCCCTATTATCTTGCTTCTTAAGAATTATTTCTTCTATTATGCTTTTCATTTTTGGCATGTAAGAATTTACCTACATTTGTGTGCTCAGCTATATGTCTGAAAGGATTTTTGTATTATTTTATCTAAAATTTAGAAATGTTGAGTAGTATAAATTGTTTCAGGATATCCTGTTATACCCATTATTTTTCTCCTTCAAGAATTCTTATTATTTACATTTTGTTTCCTATTGTCAATATCTTTATCTTTCTTTCACCTTATATTGTTGGACCATGCTTTGGGAACTTCCAGTCCACTAATTTGGTTAAACTGGAAAATAAATCACGAGCTAACAAGGCAGATTATCAATTTTGGTGCTCTACTTGAATCTCAATTGCTCTTTCTAAAAATAAAATTCAAAGGTTCCACCACAGCCTGCACCACTAGTTCTCTCTCAGTGAGTACACAGTTTGATGTTTCTCTTATCTTCTTCTGTCTCTGGATATTAGCCTTTAATGAGTTGTTATATTTCACATTTACACAGTTGAGGTCAGATCTCACTGCTGTGATTTTTACGTGATGGAATCCTTGTAGGTGTTGTAATGCAGAAGACCTTTTAAATATACTAATCTGTAGTACAAAACTTAGCTTGCTGTAAGTCCTAGGCTAGCATCATGGCACTCCTGTATTCTCATACTTCCACAAGTTCAAGGACAGGGAAGAATCATTCTATCATTTCAGGTAACATAGAAGTCAATGTTAACATTACTCAGGAGGGACGGAATTGCAGAGGAGAGAGAATAAGAGGCAGCGAACTTTCAGAGCAAAGTGATCCCTCAAGATTTGCTGCTTTTTAGTCTTTTCCTTGGCTTCTAACATAGTTCTTCAGCTGTTTGTCATTCCCATGGGAGAGAAAACCTGGCACCTGTTATCTTATTATCTCTATTCCTACTCCAGATACACACAGGAGCCAACATTCACCTGAAGAAAACCAAATAGCTTAGAGTTGAGAATAGATGGAAAGGAAACTTTTTTCCAACTCTCATACTCCCAGAACCTACATCACTACTTTTTGATTACAGACAACTTTTGCCTTTTGCCAGAAAAACTGGACTAGTTCAACTAGTCCAAAAAGAACTAAACCATTAGGTTAAACAACTGTCAATGTATAACAAGCCAACATCATAGAAAGTAAGGTGATCTATTTACAGTGTGAACAATGGAGAATTCACCCAGAAGTTACAGGGTTTGAAGTTAAGATATCAGAAAAATAAACTTGGTTGAGAATTTTTATTTCCACAGTGAACATTCAATAACATATGATTTTTAAAATTTCCTCCGCAAGATGGCAGAGGAGTAGGAGATCCAAATTTTGTCTGATCCCAAGAATTCAGAATTAGTTATCAAACCATTCTGAACACCTAGAAGAAAAAAAATAGCTGCAATTCTATGAACAGAAGAGTGACCACTGTCTGGAAAGTAGGACATGTGGAGAAGTGAATCTGAGGCGATATATGGGAAGATAGACCACTAGGGGAGGAGTCTCCATCAGCTGGCTACCAGCAAGTGATGGAGCAGCAGAACACAAAATCAGAACTTTGACAAGTCTGCTCTGCTAAGGGATGTCACTCCAGTGGCTTTGAAGACTCAGTGGGACAGTTTGGTCTCAGGACCCTCGGGATCACAGAAAAACCAGGGGTACCTGAAAGTGGCAGAGCCCCCACATATCCGAGCAGGAAAGCCAGCTGCAAAGACGGAGCCAAGGAGTGGGCTCTCAGCTCAGGATTGCCATAAACCATAATCCGCAGCCCAGTTGGGCCGCTACTCTTCAAGCGAGGACCCAACAAGCGGCAGATATGGGAAGACTCCCTATCTTTCCCTCCCACCCAAGGAGTGCCACGGGAGTACACCGCAGGAAACTGCTAGTTTTGGACACTCCAAATGGGGTCATGTGCCAGAGATAGAAATACTAAGTCACAGGCCAGATAGAAACACCAGTCACACAGAGTGTGGCCAGAGACGAGGGAGACAGGAGTGATTGCTTTTCTCTAAGGGCTCACTGAGGAGTCAGGCCCCAAGTTCTCAGCTCTTCCAGGGCCAGAGATTGGGAAGCTGACATTTTCATTCTTTTCCTCCAAACCTGTGAGGAAAGATTTCAGGGAACAAAAGCTACTGAGAAGCAAACCCAGTAGATTAATTATCTTGGCCCCTGGCAAGGGCTGTGCAATTCCACCTCAGGCAAAGACAGTTGAGAATCACAGCAACAGGCCCTTCCCCAGAAGATCAGAAAGAACATCCAGCCAAGACCAAGTTTACTGATCAATGAGAACTGCAAAACTCTAGCGCTAGGGGCATACACCACAAAGAATTTATGGCTTTTTTCCTAGGATTCTTTTATCTTTTAAAGTTAATTAAATTTTTTTTCTTTCTCTGTATCCTTCTTCTTGCATTTTTCTTTTTTTTTTAAATATTTTATTTATTTATTTGACAGAGAGAGATCACAAGTAGATAGAGAGGCAGGCAGAGAGAGAGAGAGAGGGAAGCAGGCTCCCTGCTGAGCAGAGAGCCCGATGTGGGACTCGATCCCAGGACCCTGAGATCATGACCCGAGCCGAAGGCAGCGGCTTAACACACTGAGCCACCCAGGCGCCCCCTTCTTGCTTTTTTCAAACAACATCTTACCAATTCCTTTTAAAAAATATTTTTTTAAATTTTCGTTATTACAGTCATAGTCTATTCCTTCATTTGTATTTAAAAATTTTATATATTTTTTTTTCTTTGTTTAAAATCTTGGAATAAAGTTTCTTCTAACAGACCAAAATATACCCTAAATCTAGTGTATGGCTTTGTTCTAGTCTCCTTCTTGATCACATTCTCTCCTTCTTTTTCTCCCCCCACCCTTTTTTAAATATGATTCTTTTATCAAGCAACTTACTGATTTTTTTAAACCTTTTTAAATTTTCATCTTTACAGTCATATTCCATCCATTCATCATACTTACCCTTATTTTTGTGTACATGTAAGTTTTCTTTCTTTAAAATTTGGGCAGGCAGTTTCTTCTAACAGACCAAAATACACCCAAAATCTAGTATATGGCTCTGTCCTGTTCTGTTCACCAGCCTGACCATATTCTTTTCTTCCCCCCTTTCTTTTTTCCCGGTTTCAGGTCTCTTCTGATTTGTTTACTGTATATTTCTCAGAGGTCATTGTTACCCTGTTAGCATTTTGTTCTCTCATTCATCTATTCTTCTCTGGACAAAATGACAAAACAGAAAAACTCACCTCAAAAAAAGAACAAGAGGCAGTACCAACTGCCAGGGATGTAACCAGTACGGACATTAGTAAGATGACAGAAATAGAGTTCAGAATGATAATTATAAAGATACTAGGTGGGCTTGCAAAAAGCATAGAAGATACTAGAGAATCCCTTTCTGGAGAATTAAAATCTAACCAAGTCAAAATCAAAAAGGCTACTAATGTGGTGCAATAAAAAATGGAGGCTCTAACTGCTAGGATAAATGAGGCAGACTAGAGAATTAGTGATAAAGAAGACCAAATGATGGAGAATAAAGAAGTTGAGAAAAAGAGAGATAAATAATTACTGGATCAAGTGGGGAGAATTCAAGAGATAAGTGATAACATAAGATGAAACAATATTAGAATAATTAGGATCGCAGAAGGAGAAGAAGGGTGGGCAGAAGGTATATTGGGGCAAATTATAACAGAGAACTTCCCTAATTTGGGGAAGGAAACAAGCATCAAAATCTGGGAGGCACAAAGAACCCCCCTCAAAATCAATAAAAATAGGTCAATACCTATCATCTAATAGTAAAACTTACCAATGCCTCAGAGACAAAGAGAAAAACCTGAAACCAGCTCAGGACAAGAGAGTCTGTAACCTACAATGGCAGAAGAATTAGATTAGCAACTGACCTATCCACAGGGAAGTGGCAGGCCAAGAAGGACTGGCATGATATATTCAGAGCACTAAACAAGGAAAATATGCAGCCAAGAATACTATATCCAGCTAGGCTGTCACTTAAAATAGAAGGAGAAATAAAAATCTTCCAGGACAAGCAAAAACTAAGAATTTGCAAACACCAAATGAGCCCTACAGGAAATATTGAAAGGGGTCCTCTATGCAAAGAGGGAGCCTAAAAGTAACATAGTCCAGAAAGGAACAGAGACAATATACAGTAGCAATCACATCACAGCAAATACAATGGCACTAAGTTAATATCTTTTGATAGTTTCACTAAATGTGAATGGGCTAAATGCTCCAATCAAAAGACACAGAATGGATAAAAATGGATAAAAATGGATTAAAAAAAACAAAACCCATCAATATGCTGCAAAAGACTTATTTTAGACATGAAGACACCTCCAGATTTAAAGAAAGGTGGGGGAAAACAATTTATCAGCTAATGGACATCAAAAGAAAGCTGTGGTGGCAATCCTTATATCAGAAAATTTGTTTTTAAACCAAAGACTATAATAAGATATGAGGAAGGACACTATATCTATATTAAAAGGGTCTGTATAACAAGAATATATAACAATTTTAAATATCTATGCCCCTAACATGGGAGTAGCCAAATATATAAAACAATAACAAAATCAAAGAAACACATCAACAATAATACAGTAACAGTAGGGGACTTTAAAACCCCCTTCACTTGAAATGGACAGATCATCTAAGCAAAAGATCAACAAGGAAATAAAGACCTTAAAAGGATTTAAATGACACACTGGAACAGATGAACATCACAGATACATTCAGAACATTCTGAATGGAGAATACACATTCTTCTCCAGTGTACATGGAATATTCTCCAGAACAGATCATATCCTGGGTCACAAGACAGGTCTCAACCAGTACCAAAATATGGAATAATTCTCTGCATTTTTTTCAGATCCCAATACTTTGAAACTAGAACTCAACCACAAGAGAAAAATTGGAAAGAACACAAATACATGGAGGCTAAAGGGCATCCTACCAAAGTATGAACAGGTCAACCGGAAAATTAAAGAATTAGAAAATTCATGGAAACAAATGAAAATGAAAACAGAACTTTTCAAAATTTGGGGGGTGCAGCAAAGGCAGTCCTGAGAGGAAAGTATATAGCAATACAAATCTTTCTCAAGAAAAAAAGAAAGGTCTCAAATATATAACTTAACCCTACACCTAAAGGAGCTGGAGAGAGAACAGCAAAGAAAGCCTAAACCCAGCAGGAGAAGAGAACTAATAAAAATCAGAGCAGAAAGCAATGAAATAGAAATAAAAAGAACAGTAGAACAGATCAATGAAAGTAGGAGCTTGTTCTCTGAAAGAATTAATAAGATTGGTAAATCCTTGCCTAGACTTATCAAAAAGAAAAGAGAAAGGACCTAAATTAATAAAATCATGAATGAAAGAGGAGAGATCACAACCAACACTAAAGAAATACAACCAATTATAGGAACATATTATGTGCAACTATAAGCCAGCAAATTTGACAATCTGGAAGAAATGGATGCATTCCTAGAGACATATAAGCTACCAAAACTGAACAGGAAGAAATAGAAATCTGAACAGACCCATAACCAGTAAGGATATTGAAGCAATCATCAAAATTCTCCCAACAAACAAGAGACCAGGGCAAGATGGTTTCCCAGGGGAATTCTACCAAACATTTAAAGAAGAATTAATACCTATTCTCCTGAAACTGTTCCAAAATAAATAGAAATGGAGGGAAAACTTCCAAACTCATTTTATGAGGCCAGCATTACCTTGACCCCAAAACAAGACAAAGATTCCATCAAAAGAGAATTACAGACCAATATCCTTGATGAACAGAGATGCAAATATTCTCACCAAAATACTAACCAATAGGATCCAACAGTACATTAAAAGGATTATTCACCATAACCAGGTGGGGTTTATTCCTGGGCTGCAAGCTTGGTTCAACATCTGCCAATCAATCCATGTGATACAATACATTAATAAAAGAAAGAACAAGAACCACATGATATTCTCAATAGATGCTGAAAAAGCATTTGACAAAGTTCAGCATCCTTTCCTGATCAAAACTCTTCAAAGTGTAAGGATAGAGGGTACATACCTCAATATCATCAAAGCCATCTATGAAAAACCCACAGCGAATATCATTCTCAATGGGGAAAAACTGGGAGCTTTTCCCCTAAGGTCAGGAACAAGGCAGGGATGTCCACTATCACCACTGCTATTCAACATAGTACTAGAAGTCCTAGCCTCAGCAATCAGACAACAAAAAGAAATAGAAGGCATCCGAATCAGCAAAGAAGTCAAACTCTCAGTCTTTGCAGATGATATGATACTTTATGTGGAAAACCCAAAAGACTCCACTCCAAATCTGCTAGAACTCATACAGGAATTCAGTAAAGTGTCAGGATATAAAATCAATGCACAGAAATCAGTTGCATTTCTATACACAAACAGCAAGACAGAAGAAAGAGAAATTAATAAGTCAATCCCATTTACAATTGCACCCAAAAGCACAAGATACCTAAGAATAAACCTAACCAAAGAGGCAAAGAATCTGTACTCAGAGAACTATAAAGTAGTCATAAAAGAAATTGAGGAAGACACAAAGAAATGGAAAAATGTTCAATGTTCATGGATTGGAAGAAGAAATATTGTGAAAATGTCTATGCTACCTAAAGCAATCTACACATTTAATGCAATCCCTATCAAAATACCATCAAATTTTTTCAAAGAAATGGAAGAAATAATCCTAAAATTTGTGTGCAAACAGAAAATACCCAAAATAGCCAGAGGAATGTTGAAAAAGAAAATCAAAGCTGGTGGTATCACAATTCCAGACTACATGCTCTATTACAAAGCTGTAATCAGGGGTGCCTGGGTGGCTCAGTGTGTTAAGCCACTGCCTTCGGCTCAGGTCATGATCTCAGGGTCCTGGGATCCAGCCCCGCATCAGGCTCTCTGCTTGGCAGGGAGCTTGCTTCCTCCTCTCTCTCTCTCTGCCTGCCTCTCTGCCTACTTGTGATCTCTCTCTGTCGAATAAATAAATAAAATCTTAAAAAAAAAAGCTGTAATCATCAGGACACTATGTTTCTGGCATAAAAACAGACACACAGATCAATGGAACAGAACAGAATCCCCAGAAATGGAAGTCCATGGTCAATTAATATTTGACAAAGCAGGCAAGAACACTCAATGGACAAAAGATAGGCTCTTCAACAAATGGTGTTGGAAAAATTGGACGGCCACATGCAAGAGAGTGAAACTGGACCATTTCCTTATACCACATACAAAAATAGACTCAAAATAGATGAAAGACCTAAATGTGAGACAGGAAACCATCAAAATCCTAGAGGAAAACACAGGCAGCAACCTCTTTGACCTCAACCACAACAACTTCTTTCTAGAAACATCACCAAGGGCAAGGAAGCAAGGGCCAAAAATGAACTCTTAGGTCTTCAAGATCAAAAGCTTTTGCACAGCAAAGGAAATAGTCAACAATACCAAGAGACGACTGACAGAATGGGAGATGATATTTGCAAATGATGTATCAGATAAAGGGCTAGTATCTAAAATCTATAAAGAACTTATTAAACTCAACACCCAAGGAGCAATCAATCCAATCAAGAAATGGGTAGAAGACATAAACAGAGATTTCTGTAAAGAAGACAACCATATGGCCAAAATACATATGAAAAAATGCTCAACATCACTCAGCATCAGGAAAATACAAATCAAAACCACAGTGAGTGTTACCTCACACAAGTCAGAATGGCTCAAATTAACAAGTCAGGAAATGACAGATATTGGCCAGGATCCAGAGAAAGGGGAACCCTCCTACACTGTTGGTGGGAATGCAAGCTGGTGCAGCCACTGTGGAAAACAGTATGGAGGTTTCTCAAAAAGTTGAAAATAGAGCTATCCTATGACCCAGCAAGTGTACTACTAGATATTTACCCCAAAGATAGAAATGTAGTGATCCGAAGTGGCACCTGCACCCCAATGTTTATAGCAGCAATGTCCAAAACAGCCAAACTATGGAAAGAGCCTAGATGTCCATCAACAGATGAATGGATAAAGAAGATGTGAGGGGTGTGTGTGCGTGTGTGTGTGTGTTGGTATGTGTGTGTTGGTGTGTGTGTGCATATATCTGTGTATATATACACAGGTATGCATATACGTACATAGGTATATAGATGCATACATACATATACATACAATGGAATATTATGCAGCCATCAAAAAACCCACCAAAATCTTGCCATTTGCAATGACGTGGTTGGAACTAAAGGATATTATGCTAAGCAAAATAAGTCATCAGAGAAAGACAATTATTATATGATCTCACTGATATGCAGAATTTGAAAAACAAGGCAGAGGATCATAGGGGAAGAGAGGAAAAAATGAAACAAGACAAAACCAGATGGGGAAAAAACTATAAGAAACTCTTAATCTCAGGAAACAATCTGAGGGTTGCTGGAGTGGAGTGGAGTGGAATGGAATGGGAGTGATAGAGTGGCTGGGTGATAGACACTGGGGGGTGTATGTGCTATGGGGAGCATTGTGAATTGTGTAAAATTGATGAATCACAGACCTGTATCCCTGAAACAAATAATACATTATATATTAATAAAAAATTTATAGAAGCTAAAATGATCATAACTGTATTATAGTACAGCCATTTAGGCATTTTGATCATCTATCTGAATCATTTGTTAGAGTCTGTTCTGAGGATAACTGTAATACCACTTCCACGAAAGAACAGTTTGGCTTTCTCCTCAAGCATACATCCAAGTTATGGTTCTCAATCTTTTGGGATGGAGGCAGAGGGAGAGAAAGAATCTTAAGCAGACTCCCTGCTGAGCATAGAGCCTGATGTGGGGCTTGTTTTCATGACCCTGAGATCATGACCTGAGCTGAAATCAAGAGTTGGAATGCTTAACCAACTGAGCCACCCAGGTAACCTATGTTTCTCATTTTTATGTACCTTTTTATTTTGGAAATGTTTAAGATTTACAGAAAAGTTTAAAATATAGTACAGATAGTTCTCATATATTACTCACCCAGCTTCCCTATGTGTTAATATATTATCTCATCATGAGACATATGTCAAAATTAAGAAATCAACACAGGTACAGTATTATTGACTATACTATAGAATTTTTCTTAAATTTAATTTTGTTTCTTTTCAGTGTTCCAGAATTCATTGTTTATGCAACACACCCAGTGCTCCATGCTATATGTGCCCCCCATAATAACCCCCACCAGGCTCACCCTTTTTGTTCATATTACTAGTTTTCCCTAATGTCCTTTTCTGTTCAGGATCCAATCCAGAATACTACCTCGAATTCAGTCATCATCTCTCCTTAAACTCCTCTGGTGTGCAGCAGTTTCCCACTCTTTGTTTTTCATGCCTTTCAACAGTTTTGAAGGGTACTGGTCAAGTGTTTTGTATAATATCCCTCAATCTGGGATGTATGATGCTTTCTCTGGACTAGGCTTGAATTATTTTTCTTATAGAAGAATACCACAGAGATGAAGTGTCTTTCTCATCACATCGTTATCAGGAAATACATGGCCTCAGGATGCTGTATGACTACTGATGTTAGCCCTAATCAATATTGAAAATCACTGCCAGGTTTCACTATCCTTTGGAAGCAAGTGAGTAAGTCCATCTCACACTTCGTAGAGGAGATTTAAGTTCCAACCCCAGGAGGGAAGAGTAGCTGTATATACTATTTAGAATAGACTTCTCAATTTTACGGACAGATTTCAAACCTATCTCTAGTTCAGCTGACAATTAAAGTGTATGGATTTAACAACCTGTATTCCAGACACTTGATAGAAATTATAAACTAGGTGTTACGAGGGACCAATCCACCAGACTTCAGTGTAGCTTCACCTGTGGACTCGTCTAAGATTTCCTGCCAGATATTTGCTCTATACACAAATGAGACACTAAGTTTGGGTGATATCTAATTTCTTAAATTTTAGAGATGATTTTCTTAAGCTTTTAGGTATATACTCAAACACTTCATAAATACTACCTATTTCCTCTTCCCTAATTTTTTTTTCAAATCTTGAACAATAATAGTAAAAATTTTAGTAGAAAAACTTATCTCACTGATCTGAATGCTATTAGTATGTCATACTTAAATTTTATATTTAAGATAAATATCTTATTGAGGGTATGTTCTGCTTTTATCAGAATTACATGTTAAATTGTACCTATTACCTTTTTGCTAACAATTTAAATTATCACATTGCAATATACTGTGATTAACCATTTTATGTCTACTTTATCATTTATCTTTAAAACTCAATGAGGGAAGCAGTATGGTTTTACTCATTTATGGGGTAAAAACTGAGGCTCAAGGACGTTTTCAAAACTATTCAGAAAACGTGTGACTAAGCCAGGATCCAAACCTATGCAGTCCAAATTGAAAGGCAATGAATTACATGTATTTTACTAATCATTATCTCTATTAACCATCAAGTAATACATACTTTGATTTAAATGTTATATTTTACATTTAGATTTAATTTTATTTTCATATTGATAGAAATCATTTGGACTTAATTCCCTGTGTAGCTAAGTAGTTAAGAAAACACTTAATTTCAGTGTTACCTTAGTCCTTTTACTCCATGATTGCACCAATCAAGAAAACTTTTTAACTAATCAGTCATTGATTTTATTCAGTTCAACTCCATCAATAAAATAATGAATGAAAATTCTCCCAAGATTTTAAGTTGTTTGTTATTTTTAAATATTTGCATGTTTTTTTCCTAAACAATGTTATTAATATTCACATGCCTAAAAGATTAAACTGATCCACATTCACGGTCATTTCCACCAATTCCCCATTAGGAACCATGGTTTTTTTGTTTTGTTTTGTTTTTTTTAAGATTTTATTTATTTATCAGAGAGAGTGAGAGAGCACAAGCAGAGTGAACAATAAAGGGAGAGGGAGAAGCAGGCTTCCTGCTGGGGAATGAGCCCAAAGTGGGGATCCATCTCAGGACCCTGGCATCATGACTTGAATCAAAGGCAAAGGCTTAACCAACTGAGCTACCTAGGAACCCCTAGGAGCCACTGTTCTTAAGTTTGTTTCTTACATATGCTTCTAGATTTTAATGTAATAAAGGATGTACTATAATTTTATATCCTCTTTTTCATACAAAACTGCACCCAGTACACATTCATCTATATATACTATTTGTTTTTAATCATGCAACAATGTAATTGTGATATCAACATAACTAAGACTTATCTCAATACTTTTGTTTTATAACTGCTGACATTCTATTTAATGAATGAACTATACATGATTTAACAAATCCTCTATTAATAGAAATTTAAGATTTCTCCTAACCTTTCCGATTTTAAACAGCAGAACAATGAATAACTCTGAAGGGTCATGTTTTCAAATAGGTATAAGCAATAAATTGCTGGGTTAAAAAGTGTTATGTATTTGTATTTTTGACAGACACTGATCAAAATTAACACTGCATTCCAAATAGGACTATAGTAACTTATGCTACAGTTAGCAATGTATAAGAATGCTTGCTCCCCCCACATCCAATCTAATATATTGATGTCTTACTTTAGTTTCAGATTAGATTTCCCTTTTTTCTTAAGATTTTATTTGTCAGAGAGAGAAAGAGTACAAGCAGGAGAAGCAGCAGGCAGAGGGAGAAGCAGGCTCCCCGCTGAGCAAAGAGCTAGATGGGGGACTAGATCCCAGGACTCTGGAATCCTGACCTTTGCCAAAGGCAGGTGCTTAACCAATTGAGGACCTAGTGTCCCTATATTTCTCTTATTACTAGCAGGACTCTATTCCTTTCAAATGTTTATGTGCCATGCATATTCTCCTCTATGAGCTGACCACTCATTCATATCCTTTTCCTTTTTTCTACTAGGTTAGCTTATCAATTTCTAGGAAAAGCTGGGCAAAATTATTATGTAAAATCTTTTAATTTTGTTTGTATATTTATTATGGAAATTATAATTTCGTACATTCACACTTTTGCCCTTTCTTGAGTTGCTTAATGATGATTTATCCACCTATATTGTGAGGTTTTTTTTGTTTTTTTTTTCATTTTATTTTTTCAGCGTAACAGTATTCATTCTTTTTGCACAACACCCAGTGCTCCATGTAAAACGTGCCCTCCCCATTACCCACCACCTGTTCCCCCAACCTCCCACCCCTGACCCTTCAAAACCCTCAGGTTGCCCCAACCTCCCACCCCTGACCCTTCAAAACCCTCAGGTTGTTTTTCAGAGTCCATAGTCTCTTATGGTTCGCCTCCCCTCCCCAATGTCCATAGCCCGCTCCCCCTCTCCCAATCCCACTTCCCCCCAGCAACCCCCAGTTTGTTTTGTGAGATTAAGAGTCATTTATGGTTTGTCTCCCTCCCAATCCCATCTTGTTTCATGGGGGGGTAGGGGGATAGGAGAAGAATATATTGTGAGTTTTTTAAAAAAAACAGTTTTTTAAATGATTCTTTGTGTCCTGAATCATTAATTCCTACCTTCCATTTACTTGGTTATTCTTTTCCTAACTTACACATTTTAATTATTTTTTTCTGTATTTTCTTTTTATTGCTCTATAACTATGGGTATTCCCCTTTGGCACTTCTTTGGCTGTAGCTCATAGGTTTTTGAAAGTTTTTGTTTTTTTAATTCTGCAGTGTGTCCATATAATTGTGGGTTTATTTTTGAGCTTTCCATTGTGTTCTACTGATCTGTGTATCTATTTTCATGCCAGTATTAGACTGATTTAATTACTACTACCTTGTAATCGAACTTGAAATCTGGAATTTAATACCTCCAGTTTTGTTCTTTTTCAAGACGGCTTTGTCCATTTGGGGTCTAATCTTTTGTGATTCCATATAAATTTTAGGATTATTTGTTCTAGTTCTATGAAAAATGCTTTTGGTATTTTGATAGGGATTGCATTAAATCTGTAGATTGCTTTGGGTAATACAGACATTTTTTTAAATATATTTTTTAAATATTTTATTTATTTGTCAGAGAGAGAGAGAGAATGTGCAAGCCAGGCAGAGCAGCAGACAGAGGTGGAGAGAGAAGCAGGCTCCCTGCTGAGCAATGAGCCTGATGCAGGACTCGATCCCAGGACGCTGGGATCATGACCTGAGCTGAAGGCAGCAGCTTAACGGACTGAGCCACCCAGGCATCCTGGGGTAATACAGACATTTTAACAATATAGTTTTCCCAACTGGTGAGTATGGAATGTGTTCCCATTTCTTTGCATATTCTTGAATTTCTTTCATCAGTGTTTTATAGTTTTCAGGGTAGCAGGTCTTTCACCTCTCCAGTTAAGTTTTATTCCTAGATACTTTATTGTTTCTGGTGCAACTGTAAATTATATGCTAACAATGAATCATGGAGCACTACATCAAAAACTAATGATATACTGTATCATGACTAATATAACACAATAAAAAAATTTTAAAAATAAAGTAACTTGAACCACCAATAGAGAATGGAAAAAAAAATATTCCAAATACAGATTCAGGAAAATATTAAATAAAATCTCATAGTTCTGCATCCAGAAAAAAGTTTGTAAATGGAATTGCTTTGTTAATTTCACTTTTTGCTACTTCATTCTTAATGCATAGGAATACAACAAATTTCTTTACATTGATTCTGTAATCAACAAAGAAGGACTGAATATACAATGGGAAATTGACAGCTTTTTCAACAAATGGTGTTAGAAAAACTGGACAACCATAAGAAAAAGAATGAAACTGGACCACTTTTTTTCATCATACACAAAAAGTTGAAATTGATTAAAGACCTAAGTGTGAGACATGAAACCATGAAATTGCTAGAAAAGAGTACAGGTAATAATCTCTCTGACATCAGCCATAACAACATTTTTCTAGATATGTCTCCTGAGGCAAGGGAAATAAAAGCAAAAATAAACTATTGGGACCACATCAAAATCCAAAGTGTCTGCACAGCAAAGGAAACAATCAACAAAACTAAAAGGCAACCCGCAGAATGGGAGAAGATATTTGCAAATGACATACCCAATAAAGGGTTAGTATCAAAAATATATAAAGAACTGATATAACTCAACCTTAAAAACAAATAATCCAATTAAAAATGGGCAGAAGTGGGCACCTGGGTGGTTCCGTGGGTTAATAAGCCTCTGCCTTGGGCTCAGGTCATGATCTCAGAGTCCTGGGATTGAGCCCTGCACTGGGCTCTCTGCTCAGCAGGGAACCTGCTTCCCCACTCCCTTCTCTCTGCCTGCCACTCTGCCTACTTGTGATGTCTGTCTATCAAATAAATAAAATCTTTTTTAAAAAATGGGCAGAAGACATGAACATACAATTCTCTAAAGAAGACATGCAGATGGCCAACACACAATTGAAGATGTTAATATCACTCATTATCAGGGAAATGCAAATCAAAACTACAATGAGGAATCTCCTCACATCTATCAGAAGGCTAAAATCAAAACATAAGAAACAAGTGTTGGTGAGAATGTGGAGGAAAAAAGAACGCTCTTGCAATGTTGATGGGAATGCAAACTGGTGCAGTCACTGTAGAAAACAGCATGGAAGTTCCTCAAAAAATGAAAAACAGAACTATACTACGATCCAAGAATTGCACTGCTGGGTATTTACCCCCAAAATACAAAACACGAATTCAGAGGGATGCATGCGCCTCTATGTTCATTATTTACGATAGACAAACTATGGAAGCAGCGCAGTGTCCACTGATAGATGAATGGACAAAAATATTTATCTTTATACACACACACAAGGAATATTATTCGGCCATTAAAAAATGAAATCTTGTTATTTGCAATAACATGAATAGAGCTAGAGAGTATAATGCAAAGCAAATAAGTAAGAGAAAGACAAATACCATATGATCTCACTTATATGTGGAATTTAAGAAACAAACAAGCAAAGGGGGAAAAAAAGAGAGAGAGAGAGAGAAAGAGAGACAAACCAAGACTCCACACTACAGAAGATAAACTGACAGTTACCAGAGGGATGGTGGATGAGGGGGGATGGGGAAAATAAGGGATGGGATTAAAGTGTACACTTACCATGATGAAAAATAAAATCCTGAAAAAAGTTTTGTAATTTGTGTGCATCTTCTCTTTGACACAAAAGTTATTTAATTAATTTTAACTTTCTAGGTAGAAGAAACTTTGGTTTCTGATTTTGTTCCTATTTTCTAACTTTACCGTATGTTAATAAGAGAACCTTCTCTGTTTTATTTTTACATTTTAGAATTTTTCTTTGATGTCTATAATGCCATGTCAAATTTTCATAAATATTCCATGGCATTGAGTTATTTTATTAATATGATACAGACTTCAAACTATATTAATCAGATTTATCTTATTATTTATATTACTTTCCCCTTTGATTTTTATGAACTAAGGTGAATTAAAATTTGTTTTAATGTTTTAAATTAATGGTAATTGTACTAATTCTCCTAAATTTCCTTTTCATGAAAGTTTCACCCTTTAACATTATATGTCCTTCTTTATGGTATTTATTGCTTTCTGGTTTGACTTTTAATTTGTCCAATGCTAAGATAATGATTCCTGCTTTTTTCATTTGTATATATGTGGTATAACCTTTAAGTATCCTTTAATTTTCAGCCTTTCTAAATCACTTTATTTCAGTATGTTTCTTGCATATAGATCTGCATTTTATTACTGTGATGAACTGTTTTTCTTTTTTCTTAAAATAGGTGATTTAGAAAAACTTTTACATGTATCTTCATGGCAGATGTTTGGCATTAGAGTCATATTTTACATTATGCTTCCAACTTTCATAGATTTTTAAAGATTCCATTACATGTATTATTCTTTGATTTATTTATACTTATTAATATCTTGAAAGCATTATAATTTTGCCAAATTTCTTACTCTGTAGCTATAAAGGAATAAGAAGTCTTCTATGTGTTTAGCAAGTGTATTTCCCCATTATGAGCAACAATAAATTCAATATATTTACTCTTAATTTTTCATCTCCCCTGTGCCATCAAATCTTAGTCAGTAAGCCTGTATTTCTAGTACATCCTTTGTCAACTTCTTATGGATAACCTCTGACTCTTTGGATTTATTCTACTTTCTGTCTTTCCTCAGTCCTTTCCCAATTCATTATAACTGTAGCATTTCTTCATTAATAGGGCATATAAAAGTAAATTCTGGTCTGTCACTCTAATTCAGACGTTTGTTTCAGGCTTAATTTTACTGTTAAATTCATTTAGTGTTCACCAGTAGTACTTAGCTATAGTCTTCCCAGTCATCCTGATTGGCTGAACTTTGTCCCCAGAAATTTTCTCAATAATTATTCAGAAAAATAATTCCTTGTATGGTTAAAAATTGTTTGGCAGCATTCTTTTTACTAAAATGATACTTTGGCTCCCATTTTCTTCACTTCAATATCCTATGGGTGTTGCTCTATGTTTTCTTTATTGAAAAATGTTACAGAAAAGTCCAATGCCCAACTCAAATTTTCCTCTTATTTTCACACTGCTGAACAAGATTCTTGACTTATATTTAAACACAACAGTTTAACTTTGAACTGACCATTCTAGAAAAATTCTCTCTGGTACACAACATGATGTTTTTAATATAGATGGCAAAATCTTTTATTAGGACTTCACAGAATTATAGCTTTAAATATTTGTTTAGTCCCATTGTTCTGCTTTTATTTGGAAACTCAATTCATACCATTATTGGAATTTCTGTGCTTTCTATATCAATCATTTTCTCTTTGATCCTTCTGAACTCTTATATTTCCCTCCATACATACTAATTGTTTTGTTTTCATTTTTATCTTCTGTGTATCTCACTCTGCCAACCACACAATTTATCTTCCTTTAGGTTTCCTCTGATTTCATTTTTATTTGTATAATTTTTTTTTCTTCAACAAAAATAGAAACTTCCCTCTAAAGTTTTGTTGGATCCATGATCCAATGCTTCTGTGTTATACCATCTGCTTAGTAGTAATCCTTCCTCAGAAGCAATTTATTCCTTACATTTTAAACTTACAGTAAAATTTCTAATTGCAATTATTATGCATTCTGTAACAGTATTTTTTCCAGTGAGTATTTTTATCTGCAGGTTAGTTAGGCTTATCTTTTCCACATTGCTATATTTTTAAATGTACTTTCTTAATAGTTTTTGCATCTGGGACTGGAATCCTTTATTTAATTTCTCCAAGTCAATTTCTTTTACTTAACCAAAGTTACATGAGTAATCCCTCTATCTTAATTTTAAAAGTACATGTGCTTCTCACTCAGTAATCAAACAACCAGTACATTTACAGTTTCTCATATATGCAAAATTTTTTTCATACAATGTAGGTCTTGTTGAAATATTTCCTATATTTGTAGTATGTCTATTCTTCCTTACTTGACTATTGATTTGGAACCAAAATAAAAAGCATATCTACTCTTTCAAACTATTTAGCATGTTACAGATGTCTTATCTAGATCTTGTGTAGTTTTCATCAGTGTTATCAATAAACTCTTCATAAATCTAAGCACCAAAAAGAAATGGCAACAGTGAGGTTTTGAGAGGAACCCCATCTAGCGATAATTAAATGTTACTTTCTTGGGTTCATTTGTATAGAAAATGAATTTTAAAAAGAATAATTTTGGGATAACATAATATGAAAAACATTCCTTATATCAGAAAGTGACATTTAAAAGTATCTAAATTCGGGGCTTTGGGGAAAAAAGAAATATTCTAGGATCTTTAAATCACAAAAATAATAAGCCTCAATGCTAGAAAAAAATACAAATAATAAAATACTGACTTAGCATGTAAGCAAAAGAGCAACTCTCATATACATGGTATTCCCTGTTAGGAAAGTTTTGATCAAAATCATAACCAAAAGTGTTTTTGTTTTACTTGAAATATTTTCCTACATCCTTAAAATGAACAGTATTTTCCAGCAAACAAATAAAAAGAAACTATATTACTGAAATTATGAATTTTTCTATAACCTGTTAATAATCATTCTTCCATAAAACAGTTTTACAACTTTAACAATAGGAAGCTATTATTTTCTGCTGTAAGATTATTCAAGTCAAATTTCATGCCCCATTAGATATGAAACTACTAAATACACAATTTCAACAGATATTTCCACAACTCATTATTTTGAAAAACATCAACTTACTTGTGACCTAAATGCTTCAGAAAGTATCCCAGAACCTTCAGAGCTTGAACCCATATACTTTCACTTTTAGAAGCCAATAATTTGTAGATTACTCTAAAAAATACAGAAATAAATGACCTTTTAAGCAGTTACAAATATTAAAAATATAAGCACTATATACTTTACAATGAACTATAAGTATAAAAAATCTAAAGTTCCTCTCAGGATTTTAAATTCTTCAGAAAAATTAAAAAACAAATTTTACTAATATTTTTTTAAACTTGTCCTTCAAATAAATACTCAAAAGTTCAAAGTGATTCATTGCTCCTAAGCATTGCCTTCTAGCACATTGAAAAAAAAATCTATCTTAAGTAAGATACATGCTTAGTTAGGCTGTATCTCCCCTTCTATTAGAACTTCCCCTGACATTTCTACTTGATGACCTTTTTTTCTTGCTTATAGCTAATTGGACCATGGATAGATACTTGACCAATTATTTCTCTTTTCTGAGCACTTGGAGCAAGATCTGAGAAACAATATCTAGTACTTTTTGTGTTCCTGAATTAGAAAATTATTTAAAACAGAAACTATAAGCAGCCTTGTTTTGTTCGCAGACATGAGTCTATACACAAAAGGAAGAATAAAGCAACAATATAGAAAGTAGCAGAGAAAGTAAAGTTGTTTCCTTATACCTTTCCAATTCCTTATTCTTACCCTAATGAGATTTCTATAACAAACACATCATTCTGTTTTTACTTAAATTGGCTTGAGAAGTTTTCTGGTACTTTGAACAAAGAAGTCTCTACTAACATATAGCCTAATTTAACACATATAGTCATTTTGAACATGATATAAGATCAAGGCTATATCCATTATAATTTTCATAAATATTTAAAAATTTTAAACTTTTTCCAAAACATAAAAGTAATAAACATTTTTTCCATAAGGTAGTAGGGGACAATAATAACTATATTGTTTTGCAACTAATTCTAGAATTTAAGAAAGTTCTTTGAACCTGGTGGTGGTAACTATAAAATTAGGATGGGCTTTATTGTATTAAGTTCTATTTAAAAAGTAAAGTGTCATTTTATGTTTTTAAGATGGAGTCATCTAGGCTAAACAAAAAGTTGGTATAGAAGATACAGTATAATTTGTATATCGTTTCAGTAACATTAACAGAAGAGAACACATTACTTAAAGCTAGTCACATCTGTTTTAACAGTGGCTTATACTATTATAAAAGAAGGTAATATATTGTTGATACTGTTTCTTATTTGTGTGTTACTCCACTGAAGAACAGATTGAGGTAAACATCAGAGTTACTATTTCTTTTAGAAGATGAATTTTTTCCAAAAGCCTCAAGTTCCTAAATATGTATTTACATTGAAATCTATTTTCAGAACTTTTATGAACCAAGATCAGTAATGGAAAAAAAAAAAAAAAAACAAGCATGAGAATAGAAAAGTTATGCATATAAGATAAAGAACTATTCAGGAAATCATGAGAAAGAACATTCAACAATAAAAATAATCAGGAGAACCAAAGTAAAAGCTCACAGTCTAAAAAACATGACTATACTCAGATATGGAATTAGAAACTCCCACAGAATTCCTGTTTTCTAGAAATAACTTTAAATTGTAGGGATAAAAAAGGTTTAAAATCCACCCAGGACTAACAGAAATTATGATTAACAACTGAAACATGAAAACATCCGGGGTCCTTACTCAAGTATATTACACAGGATTTTCTTTACAACTAGACAGTTGTTCCTTAACAAAACAAGATATGAACACAGGATTACAGTATAGTGTGAATGGGAAATTTACTGACAAATCAGTTAATGAATGTTCACCTGAAATATAAGATAATTTTTAGCTGCTGGGTTTAAAGTTGTACTATTACATGGTCTTTCTTAAGGCCACTTAAAATATCACCGGAATTAAGTTCATTCTTTGTGCTCAGTAATTATTAGTATATATAAATAACTAATCAGAATTTTTCCCCCAGAAAATTCTGGGTAATTTTATATATATAATATAAAATATTTTATATTTTAAAAATATAATATAATTATAAAACATTAAATATTTTAATAAAATATATAAATTTTATATATAAAGTTATACATATAATAGTTATACATTTATATAAAACTGTTATCCTTGAGTACCTAAGATGCAGACTTGTAAGTGTTCCATTTAATAAGCCTATTTTTTAAATTATCTCTAGTCAAAGCCTACATTCTTCACATTATTTTGAAATGGGAAAACTGAAATAGAAAACCTTGCATCTTTGTCACTGTTTTGAACACAATGGTAACAATAGGACATGTTTAACAGGTGTCAATCATGAGCAACCAGGCTTTGGTATTCATTGTGTCTAATCATTCTACTCATACTACACATATTAATTACTATTTCAGTCCCCTAAAAATCTAACCAAATATCATTTTCCTCTGTAAGATCATATTTTCACTGTGTCAAAGTAACACAGAATTTTGTCTGAATTTCATACTAACTAATCTAAGGTTGGTATCATTCATAAGGATGATGAGGACATTTTTAATTGATTCACTTATCAGTCAATATAATAAATAAAAGACATACTAGCATCTAAGGTCAAATACTAATTGTTCAATCTAAATATAATATAAGAAGAATAACTTTATTATATGATGGGGTTGAACCATATGAAACTGTTATTATTTAGTAAACAGTTAAGTATCAGCAAATTCATATAGTTCAACTCATAGTAAGAAAATGTTTATAGTTCTTAATAATTAGATGTGTAATCCTCTTCTTCAAATAAAGTAGTAACTCCATGGCTTGTAAACTCAAAGGTCACAGTGATAACTCAAACAGGACATCCTATAGAAATGATGTGATGCTTCTCTGACTTGGAAAGGAGTCCTTAAAATCTAGAAAACTGTCATTTGTTGATATAAATGGCCAAGTAAAAGAAGCACTACTAAAATCCCTTGGCAGGTATATTATTTCCAAATTCTTCTACAACCTGTAGAGTTTACTGAGTTTCACATGTCTAACTTAGATTTCCTCTTTATTCTAATAATTTAGACTTCAGAAAAATTAAAAAGGAGAATCCCTAAAGCGCTAGGTTATAGGCTGACGTCTGTAAACATACTAATCAAGCAATAATTAATTAAAATCATTATAACTAAACTTAGACTTCAAACTCTCTTGGTTTTGTCCTCTCGTTCCAATTACATTGCCACTTCCCAACTCATCATCCCTAATATCGATGAATAAAATAATCTACTTATTTTACTATATCAATTTTATCCCTCTCTAGTTCATTTTCCACACTGCTGACTATAAATCTAACAAAATGGAAATCAGAGTAAATTGGTGCCCCATTCAAAATACTTTATTTCATCACCAGCAGAATAAAATCTTAACTTCTTTCTATTATGTATCTTCTAAATCTGGCCACTATCTAGTTCTTGAGCCTAAATTCATATAATTTTCTTGTGCTCTCTTTTGCTGAAATATACCATGATCTCTTGTCTTCCTGAGGAAAAAAAATTGTTCTTCACACTACTTGAAATATCTCTACTATAGCATCAATAAATTAATTACTCTTCTTGAGACCAAGACCCATTCTTTAAATACTTCATCAGTTTGAGTATTAGAAGATTAATACTAGTTTTCTCCATTTATTCCCTTCTTAGTGAGATTTTGCCATATTTATTCAAAAGTTCCTAGAGAAGGAGTTATTCTAGAAAGCACAACTGTACTCAATTAAAGTTTACTAGTAATACCATTATTATAATCATACCTTATTCCATTTCTTTGATCAAATGCTGGTATCATTGAGGCTGGGTGTTCTGACATTAAAGCCACGAGTAACTGTAACACATCATGAATATTTTCATCCTGCATAATAAGGATCACCAATATTTCTTTAGTTAATATTTTATTCTAGTACTTTACATAAAATAATTAAAATAGAAGACCCAGACCATGTCCTACCTCATGCATGGTAAGTAGGTAATTTAATATACTCTGAAGTTCATCTTCCTTGACCCCTCGATCCTAATTTTAAAAAATATGTATATTATTTAAATCTAAAATTAATACTTTAAATATAGGCATCAAATGATCATTTTAAAAGAAAATAAGAACTTATAAGTAGTGATGTTTTCATTAAAATCTTTAAATATGCCATAATTCATAAACTATCTTTTCCCACACAAATAAGTAAATATTTGGAAAACTGTATCTAGTCTTTTAAAGTTGCTAATATTTGACTGACCATCACTATTAAAAGTTAGTATATTTTGCTCACCTAACTGTATTCTTATTATTATTTCCTAACCATTTACTCTTTTCTTAAAATAATGCAAAACTTTATAGGACCAACTGATGTATATTTTACTTTTATTTTCTGTTTTTCTTTATCTTAATCTTTTAAAAATCCTACTGTGATAAATTACATAAGTAAGTCTTCTCAAATAGGCACACAGATCATTTTCTGGAATAAAAACTATATGTTCATTTCTTATGCATATGTTCTTTGTCCATTTCTTATATCCCTTAGAATGGGTGATCTCAAAGAAGATCAGCAAAAAGTGAAGTTTAACAAAAGTTAACACTAAGATTTACTTTAGGACTTTGAAAGCTACTCATAAATTAAAAATAATTACCGCTAATTTAACAATATTGATTTTAAACAATGCCAAAAATTCCTCTTTATTTAATATACTACAATTCTAAATTATGTAATATTACTTTACCTTTAGTATGAGCTGTTTCAGGAAAAGTAGCATAAATGCCCGTAGTGATATAATTTCTTTTTGTGACGGCCGGGGACCATCTAGAACAAAACAGAAAACATAAAGAAAAGAAAAAAAGGGGGGGTAACCTCATGATATTAAATAAGTTTAATGCAATTATGTCTGAATACTATGGAATTCTTTACAAGTTGCATTTATTGGGATTATAGTATTTGTTAGTATTAATACTATATCATTTCAGTTATATCAGAGGGTCCAAACGTTAATTTTCAGATTTTGGCAATTTCAAACTATTCACCAAATGTCAGATTTGGGGGAAAGAATTACTTCTTAAAAAATTATAATATATTACCATCCATTCATAAGTGTATAATCATCAAGTGTTTACATAAATTTTTCTACTTTTATTAATTTAATAGGTTCCCTTTTCCCCCAAATCCAAGTTTTCTCAACATTTCTTTCATCTTCAATTAAACCTTTCTTCATTTAAAGACTGTCTCCAATTTCACACCAGACATTATATAACAAAGCACAGAAAAAGTGACACTCTATTGTAATTATTTGCTTTGCAGCTTTTTTCCCTCATGTTACCTGTATATACCAAATACATATTATAATGGACACTCAAAAAAGGCTCATGAGTCAATAAATGAAAATGAATGTCAACAGTTAAAGTGTATCTATCAATTCCATCATAACATCTAAATTTCAAAGTAATTAAATAAAAATATTTACTTAACAATAAATGAGATTATTTAATGATATATGTAACTTACAAAATATATAATAATTAAATTATATCTTTAACTATTTAGCTAGAACCATGAAAGCCCTTAAATATCAAGCCTTTCTTGAAGCAGTGAGGATTTATATAGCTTCTTCATAAGTTTTAAAATAAAAATCTCCATATGTATAATTTAAAACATCTTTTATTCACTCAACAAATATTTACATACAAGTTATTACTCAAACAATCCATTCCATTTATTCTTGAGAAAGAAATCTCTTTCTCATTTCCCAGACCGTCCTCTACATTTTTTTGCTCCACTGCTGCCAACAATGTACAAAATACTGTTTCCTTCTTTACCAACGCTCAGTATTAATTTTTTAAAAATAATTTTCTTTGTGGGGGAGCCTGGAGAGCTCAGTTGGTTAAGTGTCTGACTCTTGATTTTGGTTCAGGTCATTATCTCAGGGTTATGAGATCAAGTCCCACATCCAGCTCTGCACTGAGCATAGAGCCTGCTTAAGATTGTCTCTCCCTCTCTCTCTCCCTGCTCCTCCCCATCTGCTCACGCTCTTCATCTCAAAAAAACAAACAAACCTGTTTTTCATTGTGAAATACAGCACACATACAGAAGATGTAGATGTACAACTTAATGAATTGGTATAAAATGAACATGTGTATTAGGTCAAGATACTGAACACTCACAGTAACCTGGCAAAGAAATCCATTAACAATTGGTGTGCAGGTAAAGGAACTACATGAGTGAAGGTCACATGTGTGAGGTCCTGACTTGAATCAGATTAAGTAACTGCAGAGTTATGATTTCTGTTATATAAATATTCCCACTATGACTGAATTCAAGCTCAAGCTACCAATGGTTTTAAAAACCAGGGTGTAAAATTCCTAAATATTTAATAATTGGCTATGTACCAGGTTGTTCCAGCATACTAAAGTCCTCACCCTACACCAATCCTCAGCTCTGAGCCATACCTTGATCACATGCTCCAGCTCCATTCCATCCCATTAGAGACAGCCATTATCTTAGTAATAATTCCTTACTTTCATTTAATGAAATTGGACAAGTTTTATATTATCTTAGTGAGCATTTTTTTTAATTGTAAGGATGAGAGTAATAATAGTGCTTATGTCACAGGGTATTTTATAAGGATTAAACAAAGCAATACATGTTAAAGGAATTAGAATAGTGCCTGGTCCATTTTAATTATAAGTATTCAGTAAATGTTAGCTATAATTACTATCGTCAGACATGGTACAATGTAAAGAGGATATTGCAGAAGAATACACACATATGTATGTATGAGTCTTATTTATATACATAATATGAATCCCTATTTTATAAAATAGAATAAACAGATTTTTACAAATATAAAAGTGACATAAATCACAAATTATACCATTTATGTAAAATACAGAAGGCTCAACAGCCAATTGCTTAGGAATGCACATATAAATAGCAAAGTAGTAAAGCATACTAAAACATAATAAGCATTCAAGTAGGAAAAGGCATAAGAAACATAAAAGAAAACATGAAACATAAAATTGAGCATGAGGTTATTTCCATGGCTGGGATGGGAGGAAGATATGACCAAAGATAGGTAAATATAGGTTTATGGGTAATATTCTCTCTCTTAAGTTTGGTGAGACCCATATGAAGTTTATTACATATTTACATATTTGCATTTATGATGTATTCAAAATAAAACTCTGAAACACCTATAATTTGAAGCACCTACATGTGGGCATGTGTAAGTCAGTGTATGAACAGAGAAAAAGAGGTAGATGAATATAAGACTGGTGATACTGGCTCCTTGGGAGATGAGTAAGTTTTTATTTATAAACCTTTGTATTATTCTACTTGTTAACTAAGATCATGTATTACTATGGTACCGTATTAATATAAATAATTTTTATAGTGAGCCTGACAGAATAATAATTAAAAGAGTGTTAAATAAGAGTTAAAGCCAAAAGACCCTACTTCTCAAGTCAGTGCCTGCAAATGAATTAGTACTATGAAAAGCTAGTGTGTACAAATTATCTTTACAGTGTCCTTAAAAGAAAGCATTTCAGTTCAAAATGGTATTGAAAAAAGTCGTTATTTAGAAAGCTATGTTTCAAGTAAGAGCCTCACATTTCACTAAATATTGAAGTTAATTTCAGATAGACTAAAAAGTTAAATTAAAAAGATACATTAAAAATAATAAATAAAAAGATGCATTAAAAAAGAATAACCCAGGGGCACCTGGGTGGCTCAGTGGGTTAAAGCCTCTGCTTTGGCTCAGGTCATAATCCCAGGGTTCTGTGATCGAGCCCTTCATTAGGCTCTCTGCTCACTGGGGAGCCTGCTTCTCTCTCTCTCTGACTGCCTCTCTGCCTACTTGTGATCTCTGTTTGTCAAATAAATAAAATCTTGAAAAAAAAAAACAAAAAAGAATAACCCATAAAGAAAAAGAAATTCTCTTCCAGTTTCTTGTCACTTTTCTTTAAAATATATGTCTTTGGTTTCTTCCCTCCTCTCTCCTTGAAGGAGCCAGAGCCAGCCAGGCTTGAGGGCCTAGGGATGGGAGAAAGGAGCAGAGGCCAAGGAAACACCAGATGCTGGCAGGGCTGAAGAGGCAACTAAGTCTGGCAGGACCTTCAGGGTCAGAGTGAGGAGACAAAATGGGCCACTAGTGTGGTCAGCAGTCAAGAAACAATCAGGTCAAAGGAGGTGACAAGGACCAGCCAGAGTTAGAGGTGAGGGGATGGTCAGGGCTGACTGGCAATGTCTAATCTGAGAAGGTGATGGCGCACATGTCAGAACACTGCTTCATAAACTAGAATAAGCAAATATATAAATACATTATTAAAGATCACCTAAGGCAGATTTTTTCACTATTGAAAGAAGAAAGCTATAAATATAATAAGCTTAAGGCTTCATTGAACCATGTGGTTTTAAATTGGAAAGGAAGGTATCTATGTATAAACCCGTATTTCCTAGATCCGTGCAGAATCCCTAGAAGCAATGCCACTCAAAGAGCAGTAAGTACAACAAGCACACCAAACACCTAAATCTTGGTTTCCAAAACCCATATCTACCAAAACAAACCAGGGCTCTTTGGAGAAATGGTTGATTCTAGGACTGGGTAAATATAAAATGAACCAAAACATCCTGTGGCAGAGAGCTAGTACTAAATAATTATAAACATCTGTCATAAAGAACCAAGATCTCATGTGAAGGTCTCCTACAAGTCAAATGTGGGACAACCTTAAATCCAATAAATAATGATACAATCCACGGGATAGTTGCTGGGCTAAATCCATTAAGCCTTAACATTTTTCAAGTTTCACTAAAACAAACCATATCTATTCATTTACATACTGTCTATGTTTATTTTTGCTATACACTGGCAGAGTTGACTACCTGTAATGAAGCCCTTATGACTCCCTAAGCCTAAAATATTTCTGTGTGGCCCTTTGCCAAGAAAACATGCCAATTATCAATATAATACACAGAATAAAGCAAATCCATGAAATTTGTGTTGATATAAAATGAACAAATAAATGGAAGAGAAAAAATACGTTCCTTCTTATAGAACTCAAACAAGTAAATGTCTTAGAAAATATTGCCATTTAGCAGCAATCATAATAAAGATAATTATGGCAAGAGTCACTGATGAACAAAAACCAGGAGGCAAGGGTTTGTTGAAGAACAGGATATTTACACAGTCTCAATGTATTTCTCTACCAAATACTTATTATTCCAAAAGAGAAAGTAGTAATTTTATAATGAAGAACCCTGGCAGACACCACAATAATCAAATGAGCAAAGTCAATATCCCCAGTAATAAGACAACTCAGTGTCATGTGCCTCTTGACATGATATGATATGGCAGAATTGGTATGACTTCTAAGTGACTCCAACCAAAAATGAAAAACCTGGATCACCATGAGCAAATATCAAACAAATCCAAATTAAAAGACATTCTAAAAAGTAAACTGTGTTCTTCGAAAATATCAAAGTCATGGAAGACAAAGAAATACTAACAAAAAACTATTATTTATTGAAGAATATTAAAGTGACAAGGCAACTAATGCAATATACAATCCTCGACTGGGATTCAGAGGGAAAAAAAAGAGATTAAGGATATTATTGGAATAATTGGTAAAATTTAAATGCAATCTTTGGATTAGATGATTAATGTTAATTACCTCATTTTAATGGTTGCTCTTGGTTATCTAAGACTATGCCTTTTAGGACACAAACAGTAAAATATTTAAGGTAATACAGTATTACATCTATAATTTATTCTCAACTGATTCAGAAAAAATATATGCATGTATATATGACTATATTACATAAAAATGGAGAATGAGAAAGTCTATGTGGTAAAATATAAAATACTGGAAAACATGGTGGGAATATGGTAATTCTCTGTATAAGTCTTACAACTTTCTATAAATTAGAAATTTGTTTTCTGAAGCAGAAATGAATATGTATGAATATATGATCTGTTTGGGGTAAAGAAACTATCAGAGTACAGTGTTTTAAAAAGGTGCTGAGTCACAGAGACATGATTCAAATTTTAGTTCTGTTACTTTGTACCAACTTTCAGTTCCAAACTAAAAAATAACAGTGATACTCACAATTTAGTTACATAGCCCGATGTGTATGAGGTAAACATGTCTATGCATATATAATTACATCATATATAAATGATTACACAAAATAAACAGGATATTTAGTGTAGATTCAAACTCATGGTGAACATTCAGTAAATTTTAAGCATTATCAAGATTAAAAGCAACAAAAAAGTCATGAATGACAGAATAATATACCAGACTGCAAATCACACAAATTTTAAAGTCCTATCAATAAAAGGCATAACATAAGCTAATAAATGAAAATTAAAGTAGTGAAATGTTATTTTCCCTTATTAAAAAGATTTTTATAAAACAATACTTTTCAACACTATTGTTAGTAAGCTGAGAAAAGCACTCTCCCATACTACTGAGTTATCCTCTCAGTAATTTTAAACAAATCAAAGATGGAAGTAAATGATTATATACAAAGGAATAGATCACTGTTATTTATAGGATCAAAATTTTAGAAACATGTAAATGGTACATTCTTTTAGATTACTATGTAGAGTCAAGAAGAAAACAGAAAAAAGGTGAAGAAAATCTCAGTTCTGTAAGAGTTTAAATATTTCACATATTTAATACAATGAAAAACAGTGGAAGAACATACACCAAGCTTGTAACAGTTCTTATGTCCGGGGTTGGGTTACGAATATTTTTTTTCTATATCATTTTATTTTCTATGATGAGTATGTATTTTTATATAATTAGGAAACTGGTGATTTTTTTTTATTTTTATTTTTTAAGATTTAACTTATTTTATTTTAGGGAAAAAGAAAGTGAGCAGACCCATGCGCATGCACATGAGCTGGGAGAGAGGCACAGGGAGAAGCAGAGACCCCCAAGCAGACTCTGCGCTGAGCACGGAGCCAAAGGCGGAGCCCAATCTCAAGACCCCAAGACCACAGCTTGAGCTAAAACCAAGAGTCCAATGCCCAACTGAGCTACCCAGGCACCCTGGCAATATTTTTTAAACAAAATGAAGTATTAAATTAGTTTCTACTATACTTACATTAAAGGGTAAAGTTTGGGGGAAAAACATAAAGAAAGGTAACTATCTCAAAGGGTTGAAACAACAGTATTAGAACATCTGGCCGGGGCGCCTGGGTGGCTCAGTGGGTTAAGCCGCTCTTCGGCTCAGGTCATGATCTCAGGGTCCTGGGATCGAGTCCCGCATCGGGCTCTCTGCTCAGAAGCGAGTCTGCTTCCCTCTCTCTCTCTGCCTGCCTCTCTGTCTACTTGTGATCTCTCTCTGTCAAATAAATAAATAAAATCTTTAAAAAAAAAAATCTGGCCATAATCAACTTCAGCTAATTTTAATATTACGAATATATTTTCCTGAGCACAAAAAGTAATCAGCTAAAAGGCAGAATATTATTTTTTACCTGCCTTTATTCTAAAAATAACATTTCAGAAATATAAACTTTTCTACCACAAAAAATTCTCAATATACAAAGTTACATATAAGAAAGACAGTAGTTCAGTGATATTTTCATAACTGTGCACTTCTGGTGCCTATAATGGTACTCAGGATATAAAACATTATTAGTACAATGAATGAGTGGTAGTGTTATACTTACCTAATCCTTTAGGTGTAATGCCACTACTGTCAGCAGGATTAATGACCCAGTAATAATATTTCAATGTGTGCATTAGCTGTAATACTGTTCCTACTCTGCGTATGGTGGTGTAAATGGTAGCAGTTCCAATAAATTCAGCCGACAAGTAAGTGTATAGGGAAAGCTGAACCTAATACAGAATGTTAACAGAGCATTAAAATAAATTTAAAATGCCTCAAGAGTTTATATTATAAATATACATTCTAATTTAAATGCAAATTAGTAAAGGCCAAGAAAGAACCATTTATTATAAGGTTAAAAATAACTATTTATTAAATAGTATTTATATTTTTAAACAAAAATAATCTGTAGCCAACACATTCTAATATAACTTATTTTAATAAAGATAATCTGTAGCTATTAACAGTGAAATAATTTTAAATGAGTTAATTGATCAAAAGTAACTGATAGGAAGATCAAATTATTTAAAAAAGTTACCTAATCTAAAGCCCTTAATCAAAATATATTTCAGCAGCTCAAAGGTACAGAACTAACATGAGTCAGCTATAACACATTTGGAAAAAATATACACAGTTATATATCCTAAGAGTTAACATAATTCCAAATTTTCTTAACCCATTGTCAAAGTATCAGAATCTAACCATGTAAGTAGAGAGATAAGTCAAACAACTTGTTTAAAAAGTGAACAAACTGGGGCGCCTGGGTGGCTCAGTGGTTTAAGCCTCTGCCTTCGGCGCAGGTCAGGATCCCAGGGTCTGGGATCGAGTCCCGCATCAGGCTCTCTGCTTGACAGGGAGCCTGCTTCCTCCTCTCTCTCTCTCTCTCTGCCTACTTGTGATCTCTCTCTGTCAAATAAATAAATAAAATCTTAAAAAAAAAAGTGAACAAACTTAGAGTTTGAGCTTAGCACCACCACTAACATGCTGAACAATAATAAAAGTCAGACCCTTTATAAATTAAGCAAATTTATGTGGAATCTGGCAGCCCACTCTCATGAAGCCCACTCTCATGAAGAATGTCACTCCATTACTGATTTCCAGTATAGTATAACAGGGCTAAATTTAGGTATGCAAAATAAAAAAAAAAATTATGTTGATATATAAAAAACAATGTATATATTTATTTTAAAACGAAGAAATTTACAATCATGATATAAACTCTATTCACAAGATAAGCAATTTTCAGTCGCAATGATTGTAATTATCATTATATAATTAGTTGCCTATTACATTCTCTTTTCTTAGTCTTAATAATCAGTGTACCAAATTCTTTCTTGGAAAGATATAAAATACAACTACTAACTTCAGAATGCAGTTATTGTATCAATATAATAATTTTCAGTTATTTTAATATTTACATATTTAATATTTTGGTTGCTGATTCTGGTAACACAGCTGTTTCAGGTTGACTATAAAATATGCTGAAAAAATCCAAATGCTTTCTACTGCATAGTTTAGATCATATTATTAATATTACACTAAAATAAAATGAATGAGAATGAAATTTATACCTTTGCAGGTGTATGTATCCAGATGGCTGGATTGAATAAAATATGATCACAAAGCTGCTTTAGCAAAGGTGCTCCATGAGATAAACCATCAAGGTATTTTGCGAAGGATAAAAATTGCTCCAGGACAGCTCTCGTTATATGAACTCTTGATGACTAAAGAAAAAGAAAAGATTTTCAAGCTAAAAATACTTAGAATATCAAATTTTAAGACTGCTAACATAATAAGTACATGAATTTTCATAATGCTATACCTAATAATTTAAACATAATATAAAACTATATATTTCTTTTGCTATTCAAAACTTAATTATATTCAGAAACATCAAGTTTTAAGATAATTTTCTGAATGACAATTTGTTACCTGAAGCCCTTGCCAGAATAACTGCAGATAAGTAACTCAGGTTAAATAATGCCACTCTCAACACAAACTGAAGAAATAAAATAAGTTATGAATAAAAATGATTTCAGCCCATTTTTATATAAATTGACTAAAGGAGAGATCTCAAAGGAAACTGAAATGGTATAAAATTTATTATCATGAACACACACATACACATACACACACCCCACAAGATACTGGGAAAGATAAGTGCTTTCAAGAGATCCAAAACAATTGGTAAATTAATTGACTCCACCATTCCACTGAATCATTTCTTCATAAAGTCACAAATGAGTTGCACAGGGATAAATGCAATGCATCTTACTCAGCATAAACCTTTCAACCTAGCCATGGTATGAAAAGCACATCTTACTTTCCTGGAAATATTGCCCCTTTGGCTTTCATGACCCTCAAATTCCTCCCCAGTGCCCTTTGGTTCAAAGATGGAAACTGCTGAAACTTATTTATTTGGTTTCTCTTCCCATAAAATCATTCTCTCTCAATGATATTTTATGTTTCCACAGCTTCATATAACAATATCTCTATGCTAAACACCCCCATCATGATTTTCAACTGCCAGTAAGCAACCTACTACCAGTGCTATTTAGATAAATGACAGATCTTCCAAAATTAAAACCAAACCTAAAAGCTGCATTGTCCAATATAGAAGTCACTAGCCATGTATAGCTACTGAGCCTTGAAATGTGGCCAGTCCTAGGTGGTAAGTGTTATAAGTATGTGCAGACTTGAAGATTCAGAATAAAAAATAATGCAAAATATCCTTTATAACTTTTTAATTGAGTATATGTTGAAGTGTTAATATTTAGGATAATAAGGTTAAATTATACACATTCTTAAAATTAATTTCACTGGTTATGTTTTACTAGAACTTTTTAAATAACATACGAGGCTTGCATTATATTTTGAATGGAAAATACCACCTTCGAGTATAATTTCAGATGAAAATATTATAGAAGAATTGCTGTTTTTTAAAAGCCAATAATCCTGATTTGACTGTCAAAAATATATTTTACTACAGAAATGTTTTCTTCCTCATCTAATGATCCTTTTTGATACTCCCTATGATAAAGAACCATCTACCACTCAACCCCAGAGCTAAGGTCACATCACACTTTCTCTCCACTATCCAGTGACTAAAGTCAAAGTATCACTATAGGATAATTAAGGTAAAAAAGAGTCTAAATTGTCTTACCAATTTTACTTCCCATAGGTTTACTTAACAAGGGCAGCTCAATAACTTTCTCATAAGCATGCTATGCATTTCACACTTTTACACAAGGTATCAAAAACTCATACGATCACAATATCCAAATAGTTAACAGTGTATGCCTTTGGGTAGGAGACAATAAACAATAGTGAGAACTGCCCAAAGTACCTAAAGGAAATAAAATTCATAACTAGAAAAAAATTCTTATATAATTCATAACTAGAATACTTTTCAATGAGTCAAACAAAACATTTCTTTGGGTAAATTTTGCTTGCACAACACCAGTTTGCTTCATCTGCTTTCTCTACTATGTTCCTTCAACTTGTAAAACCCTTGCATCCATTTCCTTTACTTAAAGGCAGATTCAGGACTTTTCATTTAGTCATATGTAAAATATGCAAGGTGAGTACTTACTATTTGCCAGGGACTCTCCTTGGCACTGTGGAAAGAATAGTTAACAAAACTGAAAAACCCCTGCCCTCACAGAACTCAAATTCTAAGGGAGGAGAGGATAGGGAAATAGAATAACATAAAAAAGTAAAATATGTAACAAGTTAGACGTCAGTAAGTGCACGAAAAAACATAGAGGAGGGGCGCCTGGGTGGCTAAGTGGATTAAGCCACTGCCTTCGGCTCAGGTCATGATCTCGGGGTCCTGGGATCCAGCCCCGCATCAGGCTCTCTGCTCCGCAGGGAGCCTGCTTCCCTTCCTCTCTCTCTGCCTGCCTCTCTGCCTACTTGTGATCTCTCTCTCTGTCAAATGAATAAATAAAATCTTAAAAAAAAAAAAAAAGAGGATAGCAAATTTGTAGAAGAGTGACAAGAAAATGTTTTACTGAGTAGGGACCAATTAGTTTTAAGTATGATAAGGCTAGTAATGATTTTTTATTACTATACTTGTATGTTTGACAAAACACCAGTGGTAAGCAATAGTCCCACAAAATTCAAACCAAGCCTAGGAGCATCATTTTACATGAAAATTTAATAAGAAGATAGAAAAATGATCCTAACAATGAGCTGAATCATTAAAGCGGGGGATGGAAGACAAAAGCAAATAAATATTTAAGTAAAGAGAAAAATCAAAGCTTGAACATTCACTTTAAAGAAAATTTAATAAAAATACAATACTTTAAAATTCTAAAACATTTTATTTGTAGGTGAAGAAAATTAAAACAAGAGATCAACGGTTATATAAAGCTTTAGCCCTTCCTTTACTAGCTATAATTTGACATAGTTTATTATTGTAATTATTATAAATGTCTTTTTATTCAGTAATAATGACTTTAAGAACATTATCTGATAAATTCTACTTTTATGCTTAAAACTCTGAAATAAAAGTCAGATCATGTTCCTAGATAAACATTTTTGGAGATTAGATTTTATCCTATAAAACTGTCATGTGTTGGGGTGCCTGGGTGGCTTAGTCCGTTAGGCGTCTGCCTTAAACTCAGGTTATGATCCCAGAATCCTGGAAGACCTGCACTGGGCTCCTTACTCAGCAGGGAACCTGCTTTTCTCCCTCTCCCTCTGGCTGCCACTCCCACTGCATGGGCTCGCTGGCTCTCTCTTTCTCTCTCTCTCCGCTTGCTGTCAAATAAATAAATCAATCTTTAAAAAATAATATTGTTTGTTTATAAAGAATACTAAAGCAATTTAAAATCAGATTGGCCATTATAAACATATTCATTTGAGGAAGTAATTCATAATTTGAAAACGAGTTTTTAACTTGCTGTGTTATCATAAAAAGATAAGCATATCATAAAAAGATATGCTGGAAGCATCACATGAGGTCTTCTTTCCACATTAATAAAAAAAATCAGTTTTTTTCATAGCAATTAAACTCTTAAGGTGGTAGTTCTTATTCTAAAATTGATCTTTAGGAAATATCTTTCTAAACTTGTTTTTTTTTTATTGGCCTACTCAAAAATCCTATAAGGCAGAAAATGAAAGTTCCCTTCAATAGCATGTTATCTTTACTGTATGTAGTACTTCTTCCTTCTGCCTCCATGACTGTTAATTATTCATATATCTTTCTTTCTTGTAATAAAAGATGATACTATCTTATTCATCTTTTTTTCTGTCTGGTACCTGCCATAATCCTCAGCAGATGTTTAACTGAATTCATGTTAAATTTAAGAACAGAATAAGAATAGGACAGAGAAGACAAAACACAGATTAGGAAAAGATAAAAGAAGATATCCAACTCTATTTTAATGTGTTTAGTTTGCAAGATTGCTTTAAAATTTTTTTATTTTGATATGTTTTCATTTCTCAAAGCTATTTTAAAAAGTTATATTTGTATAATTGATAGTTACAAATCTGTAAAATGCATGCTCTGAAATTTAAACTATATGACATTACTTTTGTGTGATAACTGAAGACGTAATCTGTATGATAAGTACTATATGAATTGTGATGGAATATATCTAGAAATAGAATTTCAGAAGCCTGGAAAAAATAATTATAACATCCACTCCAGAAGTAACTAAATCAAACAGGAGCAATGGATGTTACAGGGACAAGTTGCTATTCAGTAAAAAGAGGTCTTTCACACATTTAGAACAGCCCACAATGGAAGGGATCACCAGAAATGTTCATTTTTATTGCAGTGTGTGTATACACACACACACACACACACACACACACACGACATACATTATATTACTAAGTAAATTTTGGGAAATTGTTTTAAATAGTAGGGGCACATCATAAAGTAGTTGATCCTCAACATCTTTTTTACTCCTTTCAGGATCCCAAAATTGGGCTCCAAAAACCTAATCCAGTATGAATCACCTATGTGTTGTTGTTGTTGCTGTTGCTGTTTTTGAGGGGAGACAGGTAGACAATGATTCATCAAAATTTTCATGGCAGCAAATAATTGAAAGTAGGTCAAGACTTAACGTGAGCAATCAAATTGGAGGGAAGGATGTTGTTCAGTAATTGAGAGAAAGGAGCTCTTCTGTCTATCCTCAACCTGGATATGAGAGCCTATAGCACTAAACTGACCTGGCAACCTTCTTAGGACTACAAAGAATAGTAGCTATAGCAGCAAATAAAATCATGAGTATGGGTAGCCGAGCAGACATACAGGAAAAACCGTGGGTCCATGTTTTACTGGCTATGCTGATCTACTCCCCAACTTTCCCCATCCTAGTTCTGTGCTTGGGAACTCCCTTGGCTATTATTGGCTTCTGTTGGGTTTGACTGTTAGAGACACCAGCAGGAAATTAAAGGACAAGAAGAAAATCAAGTTGGAGAGACCCTGGCTTCACTCTTTCAGGCCAATAAACTATATTCTTTTACTGAAGACCACACTCTGGTCAGGTACAATTTCTCCCACAACTATAGTAACTTTCTTTTTGAGTTATGATAAACACTCACTCCTCTCACTTCTGCAAACCTTGCTGATCTCCCTTAACAAGGCTCACAACATTTTAAAGAGCTTTGCCTTAAACTCTTTTCCATAACCAAGTCTGAGTGTGCTGTTTCCTGCTGGGACTATAAGTGGTAAGTTACCTGTCACTAGACTTCCAGTTTCATTAGCAAGCATAATTGCTAAATGTTTAAGCTACTTTGAATCATTTTTTTAAATTAACAACAACAAAAATATTGAATACATCAGATATCCTCTAAGTTTCCTTCAAACTCATATTTTGGCAAAAGAAAACAAAACAAAGTACCTCAAAATTTGTTCATGAGATAGTCTAAATGTAACGAATAAGAAAGCCTCTCATCATTAGACTACCTTCCTTGATAACTAAGTTATACCTTCTGAGACAAGGAGATAAAGCTAAGGGACAGTTAATCATTAGCTAATTATTAGTTGATGATAAAATAAAAATGGAACCTTTATTATCTATATTATTAACCCAGCAACTGATCTTTATATATATTTTTTTAAGATTTTATTTATTTATTTGACAGACGGAGATCACAAGTAGGCAGAGAAGCAGGCAGAGAGAGAGGAGGAAGCAGGCTCCCCGCTGAGCAGAAAGCCCCATGCGGGGCTGGATCCCAGAACTCCAGGATCATGACCTGAGCCGAAGGCAGAGGCTTAACCCACTGAGCCACCTAGGTGCCCCGCAACTGATCTTTAAAAATAAAAAAGTGTGACTATTCGTCTGGGAAGGTAAAAAACATACTTTGAGGTACTCAGATTAGCATGCAAATGCTTTTCACTTATTCAATTAAATCCAACAAATATTTATTAAGGCAGGCACTCTTTCTTTAGGTGCTGAAGACATGGCAATAAGGTGAGAACAAAAATGATACTGTCCCTGCTTTCATTAAGCTGAAGCTTACATTCCAGTGAAAAGAGGCAGAAAATAAGCAAGTAAAAAAAGAAGTCAGAATCGTGATGTAAAAAAATTAGCAGAGTAGGGAGCCAGTGATGGTTATGTAAGAAGGTGTGGTATTCTATTTAAAGTGATCAGGGAAGACTTCTCTGATCAGGTGTCATTAGCAAAATCCTAAATGAAGTGTAGAACCAATCCATTTTGGATACCTACAAAAAGAATAATGAAAGCAATAGGAAAATGCAAAAGTCCTGTGATGGACTCACGCTTACACTTTAGTTTTTAAGGGAAAGGCAAAGAGGCCTTTGCATGGCCAGTGTGTCTGCAACAAAGTAAGAAGGTGCATGATAAGAGATGATGTCAGAGGCAAGAGAATTGTTAATTTACCCTCAGAAGGATGGAGCAGTAAGGTCTGAGACATTTTAGGAAGAATAGTCTGACTGCAAGTAAAAAACAGATTGTGGAAAACCAACAGTGAAAGAAAAAGATGACTGTTTGAAATATGATGATATCAATGTGATACAGAAAGGAGTAAGGTTTTAAGTAGGAAGCAGTCACTCATTCTGGATATGTTTTGATACCAAGACAACATAATTAGGAGGGTATGAACTTAGTGTGTGAAAAGAGTCAAAAAGATTAAAAATTTTGGTCTGAACTACTTGGTGAATGGCAATGCTATTAAGTAAGAGAAAACTGAGGAATGAAACATTTGAGAGGAAAATCAGTCTGTAAAATTTAGAAAGAAGAGGCACTATTAGGAAAGAATAAAACAGAAGACCAAGGAAGTAAGAAGAAAACAAAGAAAGAATGCTGTCACAAAATACAAGTGAAAAGAGAATTTCAAGAAGGAAAGACTTTTAGAACAGAAATGTTAACAGGTCAAATAAGATGAAAACTGAGAATCTTAAGATGTAAGAATGTAAGACTACTGGTGACACTGACATGAGCCATTTTAAGAAAAAAATACTGAATGGAATAGGGGTCGATCTAAAACTAAATAGGACTCCAGGAATATAAGGATGTATTAACATATGAAAAGCAATTAATATAGTTCACCAAACTAAGAAAAAATTGAAGAAACATCATAATTATCTCAAATAATGCAAAAAAGTGTTTGATAAAACTTAGCACCTATTTATGATTAAAAAAAAACTCTTAGCAAACTTGTAGTAGAGAGCTTCTTAATTTGATCTAAAAATCTACAAAAGTAACCTACAGCATAAGCCATACTTAGTGGATGATTATTGAAAGCTTTGCACATGAGATCTGAAATAAAATAGGGATGCTCACTATTACAACTTCTGTTCAGCACTCCACTGGAAGTGTTAGTGCAATATCAAGGGAAAAACATAAAAGAATAAATATTGGAAAGAAAAATATAAAACTGCCATTCTCCGATGACGAGATTTTCTACAAACAAATGCTTCTGAGAAATCAACAAACTACTAGAATTAATAGAAGAAGAGCAATATAAAAGAAGAGTATATAAAGGTCGATATAAATATCAATTATATTTCTATATTTTTGGGACAAATAAAAAAACTAACATTTGAAAACCTCAAGTTATCTAGAAATAAATCTAGCAAAAAAAGTTTTCTACACAGAAAACTACCAAAGAGACCTAAATAAATAGAAGAAAACACTAAATGTATGAACTGGATGGTTTAATATCAAGAAAACACTAAATGTATGAACTGGATGGTATGAACAATGAAAATCCTAGCATTTTTGATGGAAACTGAAGGAATATATATATGTGTGTGTGTGTGTGTGTGTGGTGTATGTGTGTATAAATTTACATTTATATATGTATGTGTATAAATGCAAAAACCCAAGAATAGCCAAAGCAATCTCGAAGACCAATAAAACTAGATGACACACTATGAGATATCAAAATACACTAAAAAGGCATACAAATTATGATAGTGCTATACTGCCTCAAATGGGAAAACCCACAACAGATCAATTCTGGAAATGATCCCATTTATATAACGGTCATCGGATTCATAGCAAAAATTAAACTGTGATACAGTAGGAAGTCAACTTCAATAAACAGCACTAGGCCAGCTAGCTACTACATATTTGAAGTTAAAAGAGAACTCTGACTTGGGGCGCCTGGGTGGCTCAGTTGGTTAAGCAGCTGCCTTCGGCTCAGGTCATGATCCCAGCGTCCTGGGATCGAGTCCCACATCGGGCTCCTTGCTCCGCGGGGAGCCTGCTTCTCCCTCTGCCACTCTGCCTGTGCTTGCTCTTTCTCTCTCTCTCTCTCTAAAAAAAAAAGAGAACTCTGACCTTATGCCTCATGCCCTACACAAAATTTAATTCTAGATGGACTGTAAATACAAAGGTGAAAAGTAAAACAAAACTTTAGGAAGAAAACATAGAACAGTCTTATGGCTTTGGGATACATTAGGATCCAAAAGGGATAATCATAAAAGAAAATGAAACATGACATCTATTAAAATTAAGGACTTCCACTCATCAAAAAGCAGGATGGAAAGCAAGCCACAAGAAAGTGATATTCATGATATATACCCAACAAAGGTTTCATATCTGTCATAAAAACAGAATTTCCACAAAACAATAAGAAAATGATAGACAATTCAAATGAAAAAGGGCAAACACTCTGAACAGGTGTTTACCGAAAAAGGATAACTACCAAAAGACAATGTATGAAAATGTTCAACTTAATTTGCCATCAGGGGAATGCAAATTAAAACATAATTTGATCTACAGAATGCAAGACTATCTTTGCAAATCATATATCAAATGAAGATTGGTGTATAGAATAAAAAATTGCTATAATTCAATAATGAAAAGAAAACACAATGTTTTTAATGGGCAAAATTTTTAAATAGACATTTCTCTAAAGAAAATATACAAATAGCCAAAAAGCACATGAAAAGATACTAAACATGATTAGACATCACAGAGCTGCAGATAAAAAATGATACGTCATTTCACACCCACTAGGACAAGCTAGAATAAAAAAGACAATTAACAAATGTTGGCAAGGATGTAAAAAAACTAGAAACCTAACACACTGCTGATGAAAATGTAAAATGACAGAGTCACTTTGGAAAACAATCTGGCAGTTTCTCAAGTGGTTAAACATTGAGTAATGATAGGACCCAGCAAATCAATTCACAGATAGGTATCTACCAAACAGAAATAAAAATATATGTCCACACAAAAACTTGTACATGAACATTCACAGCAGCTTTATTCATAACATCCAAGGTGGGAAAAACACAAATGTCTATTGACATTTGGATTTATAAACAAAATTTTTCATATACAACAATTAATATAAATTAAAAGGAAGAAAGTACTGATACATGCTACAACATGGATGAAAGGTTATACACATTATGGCACATGCAATGAGATACAAAAAGACAAATATATGATCTCACTTATATGAAATATCTAGAGTACACCAAATCAGAGTCCAAAGTAGATTTCAGGTAGCCTAGGAGTGGGGAGATCTTCAAAGGAAATTGGGCAAACTGGCAAAAGACATAAATAACTACTCCATAAAAAAGAAAAAGTGTATGTACTATAAATAATATGATAATATGTCCCATCTTATCCAAATTTTCTAAAAATAAAAATTAAAACCACAATAAGATAATATTTTATATCAAACTTTACAATATAATTTTAAGGATATTAATTTTGAGAAAGAAGAAGAACTGAATATAATGTCTTTTTTAAATTTAAAGTCCTTTTACTGAATTTCTAATTTTTAAAATTTTTTTAAGATTTTATTTTTAAGTAATATCTATGTCTAATTTGAGGCTCAAACCTGGAACCCTGACATCAAGAGTCACATGTTCTACTGATGGTGCTAACCAGGTGCCCCTCACTGAATTTCTAATTTTAAGCTAAGTTTTAACTATAAAGGAATGCTCACTTTAGAATTATACTGGTAAACTCTAAGCAAATAGATGAAAAGTATATTCAAGGGGTAGCTCCTGTTACTGGTCTTGGCATACATAGTAATATCACAAAGGCATTTCATAATACCTAATTCATGTAAAATATATTTCAACATAAAATCTTCTAAACAATTCTTAATACTCTAGATAGAAAAAAATAGTTTTCCATAAAACCAAACATCCTAATGAGAAGCTTAATTTACTGAAAAAATTATTTCAGTAAAGAAATGCTGACAATGACTGATCTATTTAATAACCTACCACTCCTCAATCACCAGTCCTTCGAGAAAGAATACTCACTTCGAAGCAAAGATAGGTTATAGGATTTCAAAGGCAGAGCAATCTGAATTGAAATAACTATCTCCAAAAGTCTTCTCAATATTATTTCTGAAGGGAAAAATAATTTTATTCCTCTAACTTGAGACCTCACCTCTGTAATTTCTCAAATAGTTCATTTTCAGAGCAGCAGAGTTAACTGATAGAACAGGTTTGAGAGAACTAATGACGATGACAGATACTCCTTAGGAAAGACAAAGGCCAATACTTGTATTCATGACCTTCCCCTTTAATTTTGAAAAGAAATCATATGATACAACCAAATTCTTATGAGACCATAATCAGAAACCCAGGATTCATTACCAGAATTAGTACAGTTGTGACTAAAGCAAAGAAGGTCATAAAAAAAAAAAGGAACAAATGGCACAAAATGGGGAAAATTAAGTCCATCTAACTTGTATTGCTTATATTATGTAGTGATTAGAGAAAAGCTACCTTAAATATTCAGATATATGAAAAGCAGAGACAAATCACAAACTAATGTTTTGCTTATTACAAAAGAAAGATTGTTCACATTATAATTGAAAAATTAAGGAAATCCATGTAAAATAAAAATTTTAAAAATCCATGTAAAATAAAATGGACAAAACTTTTCTAAGAAACTTAGTTTGAATGTAAAAATAGCAAAGCAACAACTAGATAAAAGAATTAAGGGGAAATACTTGTCACTTTGAATAAAGACAGAGGAAAAAAGATTTCTTTAGTTTCTATCTTTACTCAAAATTTCTTATTTATATATATATTCCCTGCACCCAATTTAATTCAATGTCTACACTTAAGTCTCACTGCAAAATATAAAAGTAAATATTTGTGCATTAGCCAACAATAATGAGTAGTATGTGAAAAGAGAACGTATAGAGAAAATATAGTTACGGGTTGTCAGTTCAGCTATGAACATAACACAATAAAACCATCAACACATATCACTTACCTTTTCAAGTAAGTAGCCAATGACTAAAAAGCCTTTTCCACCCAGCATCTGTTCTTGCATGGCTACTGAACTTTTAAGGAGTTCAACCAGGAATGCCAAAAGAGTAGCACTGCATATAAAGTACAGATAATTTCATTATGTAATCATCAAATGCTCATTATAAACACAGTGTTCCATTTCAGAATTTTATTATGCCAAAAGATAACAACCAAATTCAAATCTAATCTCTATTTTGCTCAATGATTATTATACCTTATATTGTACAGTAATATGTTTTCTCACAAGCATGAGAAAACTAGTCTCATCTCTTTAAAATTAAATATCATAAATCAAAACATAAATGCATAGTTTCTTTTAATATTCCAAAGTCAAACACCGAAGGTCATCCACACATATGTACATTACCTGCTTCAAGTAAATCTAACGAAAGAAACATACGCACAAATATATCAATTCTCCACATTAAAGACTAATCATAATATTCTTTTAAAGAACATACTATCTTAGAGAATTTTAAATACGTATGTGATATTGCTTTGGAAAAACACACCTGTTTTTAAAATAAACTTTTCATTTAGACCTCTTTTTCAAAAAACCTTATTTTTTTTAGAAAATATCCAGAGAAATATGCAACATGTTATTTAATATGTCCATATATGCCCTCAGGAAAGCTCACAGGAACAGAAAAACAAATGATCTGTATAATATTGAAATGAAAGTGGCAGTTAATTACACAATGTATACACAAACACACAAACGCACACAAAGATAAGTGCCCAGACAAAGATAAAGCCCTTAATGTGTCTGTTGAATGAAAGAAGAAAACAAAAGAAAAATAAATGACTGCATTGAATTAAGCTTTGATAATATATTACTTCACAAAGTTATACTGAGAATTTTTCAACTAGCAGCATTAATACATGATGGCATTCCTAATTAAGAAAATATATATTCCTTCATTGTATATGGTTATTGTAGTTTAAAATAAATGATGACAAGCCAAACTTCATCAGTAATTAAAATATCTATTTGCTGTGTTTTGTAATGTACCCTAAATTATCTATTTATATTCACAAGAGTAAAACCACAAATTTCTAAATATATTTTAAATTCACCAGTACTCATTACTGCAAGGAATTAAGAAAATCTGTTAAAGAGGAAAACTTGGAAAAACTAAAGTCCAAAAGTGATTCTATTCTCTCAAGTTATTCTGCTCTTCTGGTTTCAATAGAATTGACAATACATTTCTCTGATAATGTGGCTATTCTTGTTCAAATCAGAAATATTCTCATTGAAAGAATCAATAGCAAAATTATCATTATTATAAAAACTAATAGTTTAATGGGTTACATGACATCAGTTAGAAAAACTAGAGTATATCTGGAAATAAAGTACTTCATTACAGGAAATTAAAATTGAATTACATTAATTGGCCCTGTTTCTTTAAACCACACAAAAAAAGTTAACTGGTATTACAAGTCAAAGATGTCCTTTTACTTTGTCCTAAAGTTAGACATTTACAAATAAACCACAACTACCAAAGAATCTTTGGGGATTTTTTTAATGTTTCTGTAAGGAAGAACAGCTATTAGGCAATCTATTCCATTTTTAATGAATTGTATCAATGATAAAATCCACTTCACAAATAACTGCACAGGTACTACTGTACAAAATACTTCTACCTAAATGTTTGAGAAGAATAAAGAAACAACTGCACAGAGATTACACAATGTCCTAATCTTTTCATGGAATTCTTACCTACACTTAACTTAATGATGTAGGGGGAAAGATGACTAAAATTCCTAAAAATCAGCACTGCCAAAAAGAAATGCCTATGGTCCCTATGGCCCATGGAAAAAAAATGCAAAAAAAAATTTCTTACAATAAATCACCCTCTATATAAAATTACCATGGATTTTCTTATTCTTTTCTATCAGAAGCACTACTCTTTATCAAACATCTAAGGAATTAGCTCAATCTTCTCTTCACAGTGGAGTTCCATTACAAAATCAGAAATATTAATTTTATTCCCAAATCTTAACACATGACTATGCTAACCCACATAAAGTTAATTTCACTTCAGTTTTAGCTACGACAACAATTGAAAAGTCAAATGCATTCACTAGCGAAAGTATTTTACATTTATACCTAAAACTGAATGCAATAGCAATACCACATCTTTTAAAAAAAAAAAAAAATCTTTAAAATAGGTATATTTGACATGGTGGATGTAATAGTAAATAGATGGCCATCTTCGAAGAGTTACATTTTCAAACATAATTTAACAAACTTACCAGTAACTAAAATGCATCGGATTGCTGCGGGGCTCACAATAAACTTGCAAAATTCTGTGTACTGCCATACAAAATTTCTCTCCATTCTTGCCTATTTCCAACTCCCCTAGATACAAAGGCAAATATAAAGGATACTTCAGCCCATTCCTATATCTCCTACATACCACTTCCTGTCTAGACACATCAGTTCATCTGCAGAGGATCTAAGTATATAGGATAACCCAAAACCAAGTATCTGTGTCAGCCAAAACTAGTATACACAACATAGAAGATTCTCTTGAAAAGTATAGCAATACCTAGAAACAGATTTTCACGGAATCTTTTACTTGACAAACAAAAAGCATAGTAACTTTTAGCTCATAAAATAAAATTGCTAAACTTTTCAATAGACAGTGCTATAACATATTATGTTCTATACGTAGCAATTCTACTTCAGGAATAGTTAAGGGTGTTTAATAATGCTGTCTCCCTTTAAGGAAAACGACACTAACAATCTATAGTGTTATTTTTAAAATATAATTACCATCTTCCAGTTCTTAGAAAGCTCCCATTAAATTAGACAATAGTATTCATTTCAAGTAACATAAAGTGCTAGGCCTTAGGAAAAATGAAGAAAATAGTATAATAATACCTCTAATGACAGCATATTTATTATCTCTCTAGAGCTTTCTGGTCCAAATTATTAAAGAATACCACATAGTTTTTGCACACAAATACCTGAGAATATTTAATAACTATGTATGAACATGACTAACTTCTGTTTCTAATGAAAAATATGTACTATATTTAGGTTCCATTAAAATTTATATATAGATTTGGATTTGATTTTAATATAATTTTATCCCTTTCAATTTGTCCATTATTTATTTTTTAAAAGTAACTAGTGTGGACAACTCATGTCATGTGATCCTAAAAGTTTTATTATCTTTGACATATTTCATTATTTAAAGATGTAATATATCATAAGGAAAGACCTAATATATAACAGAAATTATTAAGATTGAATATGTAACCTAAGTTCAGTTCAAAGACAAGTTCTTAGAATACAGAAACTGGCTTTTCAATCTGTTTTGTATTGAAACAAGCCAAGTACCTCAGCTAGATGAACTGCTTAAATATACTGAGAAGAATGGAATTCATAATGTAAAAAATTAAAGACTGCCCAAGATCCAATACCTCTTCCCCTTTTAAAGGGGTGTTTTTAATGTCTTAAGAAACACTACGGACAAAGTAATTGCCAGAACAAACTCAGAAGTAGATTAAGTTCCACTGAGATGAAGGTCCCAGTAAGGGTAACTCTTTTGACTTTTTCTAAGGTTTCATCTTTCATGTAGCCTAATTTGTTACTGAGGTATTTTGAAATCTTGCAAAGGATGATTAAAATTATATTAAATATCTAATACCATTGTTTCTATGCTATGTCTTTGACTAGAAAACTTTTCTGAGATGAGAGTGATCACAGCAGGAACAAAACTGTAAAAGAAATCAACTCAAGTCCATACCCAAGATAATTTCTCACTCAACACAATTAATTTCTAGTGACACACATAAAAAATAAGCCTCACAAAAGTCAGAAGAGTTAAATTCCTTCACAGTTCAAAATTAGAAAGCTCTAAACCAAAATTTCTAATTACAGGTACATCTAATGGTCACTTTTAGACAATGTATTCCTGAAGATGCACTCTTGTTAAAAGAACACTGCCTACCTGCCTATGTATGCAATGAACCTGATACGCAAACTGTCACATTCATCAGTTTGGACATCAAGTGGAGATACATGCTGAAATAAGTAAAATACATTTATCTGCAGAGTCAAATAAGAAAAACAGCGAAATGCAGCACAGTAAAATGTAAGGACAGATGGAATATACCGGTAGCACATGAAATCACTAAGCCTGCCTTTAGCCATGAAATATCTCAGTAATTTCTACCTTTTCTTACAGCCTGATAAAGAAACAGGCAGCCTTATAAATTAGAATTGCTAATACTGTCATGGCTATTTAAGAGTATTCATTAAAGGCCCTATTTTAATCAGGCTATTACACATTTTTACCTTCTTCTGGTAACAGATTATGACGTTATGTTTCATCTGCCTATGTTATTTCTGACAAAATATAGCCAAAAAGTCTAAGTTTATAAACTTATAACTGAAATATCTCAAAATCTTTCTTATATAGGAAACAAAATTTTAAAATTTTTACTTCTAAAGGAACTTAATCTAAACCTCTTATGACATAGTTGTATGTTATTATATAGTATTTACTGGTATTAACATAGTTTGAGAACAAAACAGCCTTTGATCAGCTCCATTCATAACTCTAAATAGCCAAAAGATACTTACTAAAAGGCTCTACTGTAGCAGAAATAATTCTCAAAGCCTACTATTTTCAATTTAATCCCAACTGAAAAATGACCACTTACAACTCTAAATGTGCTTGTCCCTTTATGAAAATTGAGTGGACATACTACAGTAATGTGTAATCCATGGATACATGAATACTTCAGAAATTTCATGATGTAACCTCCTAACATCTAAGAAGCTCAAAATTTCAAAAGTAAGACAGAGATACAGAGATACAGAGAGGTCATAATGACACATGTGTGACCTTAACTATGCATGCATCCTCTAATGCCGTTCAAGATCAAAATATGCCATAGCAGGGAGGCCAAATGGCCAGTCCTTTATCCTGGTGCTAGCTCCATTTTCAGCCAAGCCCAGCCTGTTTAACAGAAGCAGGTTAAAAAGTACACCCTAGAGGTGCTAAAATTATCCAATAAGGAAAATAGTAACAGCTGACTACACAAAGAGCTGAAATAATTATTTCATATTCAGGCTTTATAGGAATTTTCTGTTGTTTTTAATTATCTTTAAAATAATCAGGCAAAAAAAAGCCTGACTTTTTTTTATTCCTTCTTTTCTTTTGTGTTTGTGTATACAATTCTAAAAATGACAGAATTGTAGATTTGTATAACCCCACCACAATCAAGATATAGATCAGTTCCATCACACCAAGAAAAACCTTCATTTATCGTATCCCTTCACAGCTTTATAATCACATCCTTCCAACTCCCATCATCTTGAATAACTACTCATCTCTTATCTATCACTACAGTTCTGACATTTCAACAATGTCCTATAACTTGAATCATACAGTATGCAACCTTCTGAGTTTGTCTTTCTGACCTCAATATATTGCCCTTGAAACACATCCCAAGTAGTTGTGTATGTCAAGAGTTCATTCCTCTAATTGCCGACTAGTATTTCATTTTATAAATGGATTACCACAGTCTGTGTACATCTAAGTTGTATCTAGTTAACAATTATGAATAGGACTACTATAAACATTCATATAAAGGCTTCTGTGGGAACACAGTTCTCACTCATTTCTCATAAATACAAACCTATGAGGAGAGAGGCTGAATAAGAAGGTAACTGTGTATGTTTAACTTCGTAATAAACTGCCAAACTGCCAGAGTGGCTGTACCATTTGGCAATCCCACCAGTAATCTATTCCAGTTGCTTCTCATCCTTGCTAGCACTTGGTGCCATGAGTATTTTCTATTTTGGCTATTCTACTAAGTGTGTAGCTATATCTTAAGCTAGTTTTAATATACATTACCCTATTGATTAATGATGCTAAACATCTTTTCATGTGCTATTTTGACATCCTTATATCCTCTTGGGTCAAGTGTCTGTTCAAGTTTAAGCCCATTTTTTAAATTGAATTTTATGTTTTCCCACTATTAAAGCTTAAGGGACTTCTTTACAAATTTTTGATATAATCTTTTGTCAAGTAAAAATTTTTCTACCATCTTCCTCCAGTCTGTAACATGTCTTTTTGTTGCATCTTTGGAAAAGTAAAAGATTTTAACTTTAGTGAAGTCCAAGTCAAATTTATCAATTTTTGTCTCTTTTATGTACATCCTTCTATTGTCATGTCTAAAATGATGTTGCCTAGTCTAGATTACAAAGATTCTCCCCTATATATTTTCTTCTATAAGTTCGAAAGTTTTATATTTTAGATTTAGAGTTAATTTTGAGTTAATTTTTTTAAGGTGTGAGGTTTAGGTCAGGAACCATTTTTTGGCATATAACTATCCTTCCTCCCTTAGACTGATTTTGCACCTTTGCTACAAATCAATTGTCCATATATGTGCAAGACTATTTCTAGACTCTATTCTGTTGTAAAGATACATGTCTATCACCTTGCTGATATCATATACTGTATTCTTTATTAGAACTTTATAGTACATCTTAAAGCCAGTAAGTATTATTCCCTCAACTTTATTCTTCTTCAAAGTCATTTCAGCTATCCTTGTTACTTTATCTTTTCATATAAATTTTAGAATCACCTTGCGTATATCAACCAGCAAAGCTAGCCAGGATCTTAATTGGTATTGTGTTAAATCTAGAGGTCTGTTCAATGACATCTTTACTATTTTGAGTCTTCCTATACATGAGCACAATATATCTCATCATTTAATTAATACTTTCATTTCTTTCATCAGTGATTTATAGATTTCAGCACACAGATCCTTACATGTTTTGGACATTGATATTTTCAATTTCTTGGACATTGATATTCTTCAATTTCTGAAGCTATTGTTAAAGGTATTTTTCACTTGGTTTCCTACTATACATTGCTAATGCACAGAAATAAAATTTATTTTTGCATGAGAAACTTGTCTCTTGCAAATTTTCTGAATTTGCTTAGAATTTTGAGTGTGTTAATCCTTAAGAATTTTTTACATAGACAATTATATCATCTGTAAAAGGGACAGTTCTGTTTTTTTCCTTTCTAACCTGAATGACTTTTGATTCTTTATCTTGCTTTACTGCAATGGTTAGACCTCTAATTTGGATCAAAATCACAAAGGTACGGCTCAGAGCTGAATTCATACATAACGTTATTGAGCTACTTCCCAGGTTCTTCCCTTTCCATGATTTCCCCAATAATTTCTGGTTGTGGGGCCCTTCTTTTCATTTCTGCTTTCAAAATGCTAGTCTTTCAGTTTCCTCACTGTGCTGCACACTTCTATAATGCTGTTCAAATTCAGGGCAAACCAGTAGTAAAAGAGAGATAAAACAAAGCAATATAGAGGTTTCTGGTTCTGAAAGTAAAAATCCTGAAATCCAAAAGTCCATCCATTCTATCAAGTAAAAAGCTAAACAAACTGATATATATCAACAACTCTTCTAGGATCCAATAAGAGAGAAGAAGAACAGGGCTAACCAATGCCCTGAAGATTGGGGAGACAAACAGCAAACTATAGGGAGTCATGGATTATCAGAGCAGAGACACACAAGTGGAAATCACTATGGCAAATAGTGCCCAGGTAGGGAAAACGGAACTGTAATTGACAAATTGCCAGAATCTCAGCGGTTTCAACCCCTCATAGAGAGGGGTCATAGAGAGGATTCTACATTTATAGTATGATTTATTTCCAGGAGATCAAGCAGGTTTTCTTTTTTTTTCTCTCTTTTTTTTTAATTTATTTATTTTTTCAGCGTAACAATATTCATTGTTTTTGCACAACACCCAGTGCTCCATGCAAAACGTGCCCTCCCTATTACCCACCACCTGTTCCCCCAAACTCAAGCAGGTTTTCTTTTTTTTTTTTTTTTTTTTCCCTTTTTATTAATTTTTTCAGCGTAACAGTATTCATTCTTTTTGCACAACACCCAGTGCTCCATGCAAAACGTGCCCTCCCCATCACCCACCACCTGTTCCCCCAACCTCCCACCCCTGACCCTTCAAAACCCTCAGGTTGTTTTTCAGAGTCCATAGTCTCTTATGGTTCGCCTCCCCTCCCCAATGTCCATAATAAATAACGGGAAAAAATCCTCCTGGGCTTCCCAGGGGAAAGGAAAATGAACTTGAAATATACCAGAGCAATCTGTTAACAAGGCCTGCCCTCAGGAGAAACCAGTTAACCAATCCTAACCTGCTGAGGTATTTTAAGAGCCTAACTGACCCAGAGAAGGGAAATAGCCAACTATAGCCAACAACAGTCATCTTTTCCCACCCAATGGGGCTGAAAAAACCCTGAGAAACACTCGTGAAGTTTACAGTCCAGAGGCATAAACTGACAAACAAAACAAAACAAAACAAAACCAGTATTTAATCACAGGGCTAAGGATGCTTTGTCTCCCCAACACCTCACCACGACATTCCTACAGGCCTATTTATAGCAGTTCCTTTTACCAAGTTCCTGGTGTCTGACTATCAAGAAAAAATGATGCTAAGCCCTTATGGTAAGGGCTCTAACGGATAAAAGAGACATCGTAAGAGAACAAATGGACAACGTAAAAGCAGAGAGATCGAATTCCTAAGAACAAAAAAGAAATGCTAGCAATAAAAAATACTGTAAAAGAAATGAGAAATGTGTTTGATGGGAATATTAGTAGACTGAACATGGGTGAGGAAAAATTTGTAATCTCAAGTATATATCAACAGAGTCCTCAAAAACCAAAACCAAAGAGAACAAAAACTAAAAAAAGAAAAAGAATACCAAGGGCGGTGGGACAACTACAAAATGTGTAACGTACACATAATGGGAATACCAGGAGAAGAATAATAGAAAGGAACAGAAGAAATATTTTTTAAAAACAATGATTAAGAATTTCGCCCAAAATTTTTATCAGAAACCAAACCACATACTCAGAAAACTCAGAGAACACCAATCAAGATAAAAGTCAAAACAAACTATACCTAGGTATATCATTTTCAAATTAAAGAAAATCAAATATAACAAAAAATTCCTATAAGAAGCCTATAAGAAGCCAAGGGGAAAAAACACAATACCAAGAATGGAAGTAAGATAAGAATTACATCTGATTTTCCTCAGAAAGCATGCAAGAGAATGGAGTAAACAATTTAAAGTGATGGAGCGGGGGAGGGGAGGAACCCAGCAACCTCAAGTTCTCTACTCTGAAAAATTATCCTTCAAAAGTGAAGGAAAAATAAAGACTTTCTCAGACAAAAACTGAAGATATTTGTTGCTAGTAGACCTAGCATGCAAAAAAATGTTAACAAAATTTCTTTAGCAAGAAGGAAAATAATAAAGGTCGGAAACTTGGATCTATATAAAGAAAACCAAGAGCACTAAAGAAGGAATAGTGAAGGTAAAATGAAAACTTCTATTTTTTTTGAAAACTTATTTTAATTCTAAATGATCTAATATACAACAGTTTATTCAAAATAGTAACAGCAACAGTATTTCATCATGTATACTTATACATATGTATATATGCTTATGTATGCTTATATATGAAATTAATGACATATGAATGATACTAGGAATAAGAAGGAATGATTATTTTGTTGATATGAAGTATGCACAATACCCAGGAAGTTGTATATTGTTGATAGTAGAATTTAGTTGCAAACTCTGTGGCAACAATTTAAAAAGGTTAATGAAGTAATTTTAACTGATATGCTTCTAAGAAAGGAGTCAAAATGGAATTATATAAAATGCTTACTTAAAATCAAAAAGGCAGAAAAACAGTAGAAGATGAAAGCAGAAACAAAGAACAAGAGAACAAATATACAAGAGTAACAAACATGGTACCTATTAATCCAACTACATAAATAATCAACTTGAATGTCAATGTCTAAATGCATCAATTAAAGGTCAGAAACTGTCAGGATAAAGTAAAAAACACAATCCATCTATATGTTGTCTAAAAGAAACCTAGTTTAAATATAGACACATACAGATTTAAAGTATATATAGGAAAAAATATACCATGTTAACAACAATCAAAAAAAGTAGAAGTACCTACATTAATTTTGTATATAGGAGTCTTCAAAGCAAGGAAAGTTATCAGGATTAAGAAGGGCATTATATAATGATAAAGATGTCAATTCTTCAAAAGGCATTACATTTCTTAAAGTGTATGTGCCTAACAACAGAGCATCAAACTAGTGAGGCAAATACCACGTTTTGCATGGAGCACTGGGTGTTGTGCAAAAAGAATGAATACTGTTACGCTGAAAAAATAAATAAAATGGAAAAAAAAATAGACAAATACAGCAGGCAGAAAATCAGTTAGGACATCACTGAACTCAACAACACCAACAAATAACTGGAGATAATTGATATCTATACATGACTTCATCTGACAACAGCTGAATACATATTTCTCTGAAGCTTACATGGAACATTCACTAAGTAAGATCAGATTCAGGGCTATAAATGGCATCTTGCAAATTAAATTTTCTCTTTATTTAGTAAAGAGAATAAAAAACCGTATATGTCTACTCTCAGATCACAATAAAATTAATAATTAGAAATCAAAACCAGAAAGGTAACCGGAAAATCTCATAACACATGAAGATTAAAAGTGCATTTCTAAATAACATGAGTCAAAGAAATCTTAAGATATAGTAAAAATATTTTGAAAGAAATGAAAACACAACTTAGTATAATTTTTGGAATGGAGTGAAAGCAATGCTTACAAGGAAATTTACAGCACCGAATGTTGTGATACTGTGATTTATAATATCAATATACATATTTGGCCTTCATCCCTCTTTCTGGCACAAAGTTCCTAAAACCCTTGAAATTTCCTAAGTGATGAGTGTGAGAAAGATGTCTTTTGTCATGTTAATGAGATGACTTTTGAAATTCAGCTAAGGAGAAGACCTAGTTGCCAGTGAAGCCAACCATGTGATTAGAAGATTGGAACTTTCAGTTTCACTTGCCCCACCCAGTCTTTCAAGAAAGGAGAGAATCTGGAGACCAAGTTCAATCACCAAGAGCCAATGACTGAATCAATCATACCTATACAACAAAATCTCCATAAAATCCCAAAAGGGCTTCAGAGAGCTGGTCTGTAAGCATATGGAGATGGTGGCAGAGTGGCATGACTGGAGAGGACATGGAAGCTCTGTGCCCTTTCCCCACACATTGCCCTATGCATTTCCTCCATCTGGATGTTCATTTAACCATTCTTCTGTATCTTTCATCGTATCTTTTTATCATAAACCAGAAATCCAGTAATTAAAATATTTCCCAGAGCGCTGTGAGACACTCTAGCAAATTAATTCAACTGAAGGTGGTGGTGGTAGGAACCTCTGATTGACAGTCAGTCTGTTACATGTTCAGGTAACACCTGGCATCAGAAGACCAAGGAGGGGGTCAATCGAATTTCCAGTCTATAGTCAGTTGTTCAAAAGCACAGGCTATAATCTGGGCTTGTGAGTGGTGTCCTAAAGTCAGAGCAGCAATCTTCTAAGACTGGGCCCTTAACATGTGGGATCTGACACTATCTCTAAGTAGACAGTATCAGAATTGAATTAGGGGCACCTGGGTGGCTCAGTCATTAAGTGTGTGCCTTCAGCTCAGGTCATGATCCCAGGGTCCTAGGAACAAGCCCCACATTGGGCTCCCTGCTTGGCAGGAAGCCTGTTTCTCCCTCTCCCACTCTCCCTGTTTGTATTCCCTCTCTGTGTGTGTGTCTCTCTCTCTGTAAAATAAATAAATAAATAAAATCTTAAAAAAAAAACAAACGAATTGAATTGTAGGACAACCAGCTAGTGTTATAGAGAATTGTTTGGTGATGACAGTGGTATAGGGAACCACCTCTACACACACACAGGAATCATGAGTTCAAACCTCTATTATGCACTCTAGAAAAGAAGAAAGATCTAAAATAATTATCTACATTTCCACCTTTGGAAACTAGAAAAAGAAGAGTAAACTAAATCCAAAGTAAGCACAAGAGAAGAAATAGTAAGAATTAAGGTATAAATGAAGGCAACTGAAGAGAGGAAATCCATAGAGAAAATCAATGGAACAAAAGGCTGATTCATTGAAAAGATCAATAAAACTGATTAAGCGTCAAGCCAGTCTAAGAAAAAAAAGAGAGAGGACACAAAATACTAATATCAGAAATGAAAGAAGGGATGTAACTACAGATCCTGTGGAAAGTAAAAGGACAAAATGAATACTAGGAACAATTCTATGCCCACAGATTTGATAACCTAAAGAAAAGGACCAGTAACCTGAAACACACAACCTGTCAAAGCTCACACAAAAAGAAAGACATTCTGAATAGATCTATATCTATTAAAGAAACTGACTCAATATTTAACAATGTTCCAAAACAGAAAGCACCAGGCCCAGATGGGTTCACTAGTGAATTCTATCAAACAATTTAAATGGAAAGAAATTATACCAATTCTCTACAATATCTTTCAGAGGGTCGAAGCAGAGTAATTACTTCCTAAATCATTCTTTTTTTTTTTAAAGGTTTTATTTATTTATTTGACAGACTGAGATCACAAGTAGGCAGAGAGGCAGGCAGAGAGAGAGAGGAGGAAGCAGGCTCCCTGCTAAGCAGAGAGCCCGATGCAGGGCTCGATCCCAGCACCCTGGGATCATGACCTGAGCTGAAAGCAGAGGTTTTAACCCACTGAGGCACCCAGGCGCCCCCCTAAATCATTCTTTGAGCCCAACATCACTCTAATACCAATACCAGACAAAAAGATTTTAAGAAAACTATGGACCAGTATCTCCCACAAACTTAAGTACAAAAAACCTCAACATAATATGGTAAATTGTATCCAAAAAAGTATAAAAAGAATTATACAACACAACAAAGTGGGATTTCTCCACAGTATGCAAGGCTAGTTAAAGATTCAAAAATCAATTAATATAATCTATCACATCAACAGCTAAAAAAGAAAAATGGCGTGCTCATATCAATAGATGCAGAAAAAGCATTTGACACAATTCAACAACCATTCATGATAACAAGCCCTTAGTAAATAAACAAGAACTTTCCCAACTTGATGAAAACTATCTATAAAAACCCTATAGCTAGGGGCACCTGGGTGCCTTAGTCAGTTAAGCAGCTGCCTTCGGCTCAGGTCATAATCCAGGATTCTGGGATTGAGTCCTGAGATGAGCCCTGTGATGGGCTCGCCACTCAGCAGGGATCCTGATTCTCCCTCTCCCTCCACGTTCTCTTCCCCGCCCCACGTGCTCCCATGCTCGAGCTCACTCTCTCTCTCCTGCTCTCTCTCTAATAAATAAAATCCTAAAAACAAAAACAAAAACAAAAACCTACAGCTAACATCATACTTAATGATGAAAGCCACAAAGTTTTCCCACTAAGATCAGACACAAGGCAATGATGTCTCCTCTCACCACTCCTTCTCCACATCATACCAGGAGTCCTTGCTATTGTGATAAAAAAAGAAAACATACAAATTGGCAAGGAAGACATGAAACTGTCTTTATTTTTTAGGTGGCATGATTATCTGTATAGAAAAATCCAAAAGAATATACAAAAATCCTCTTGGAACTAATAAGAAATTACAGCAAGCTTGCAGGATATAGATTAATTTAAAAAGTCAATTATTTTCCTATAAACCAACAATGAACAAGTGGAATTTGAAAGTAAACTTTCAGTACTATTTACTTTAGCAACCCCCCCAGAAATACTTATGTGTAAATCTAACAAAATATATACAAGATCTATATGATAAAAATTATAAAACTCCAGAATGATATAAAAAATAAACTAAATAAATGGATAGTCCAGGTAGATGAATAGGAGGAATAAATACTGTCAAGATGTCAGTCCTTCCAAATTGATCTATGGGTTCAGTGCAATACTAGCCAAAACCCAGTAAGTTACTTTATGAATAGTCATAATGTATTCCAAAGTTTATATGAAGAGGCAAAAAATAGCCAACAAAGTACTAAAGAACAAAGTTGGAGGACTGACACTACTAACCTCAAGACTTACTATAAAGCTATAGTCATCAAGATAGTGTGGTACTGGTGAAAGAATAAAAAATAGATCAATGGATTGAACAGAAGAGAGAGCCCAGAAATAGACACCAATAAATAGTTGGTTGATCTCTGACAAATGGAGCAAAGTGTCTTCAATAATGCTGCTGGAAAAATTGGTCAACCACATGAAAAAGTAAATCCAGAAAACAGACCTTACATGCTTCACAAAAATTTACTCAGAATGGATCACAAACCTAAATATAAAATGCAAAACTAAGTAACTCCTAGAAGATAACATAAGAAAAAAAACATACAAGACCTCGAGTATGGGGATGACTTTTTAGATACAACACCAAAGACATAATCCATGAAGAAATAATTGGTAAGTTGGACTTCATTAAAATTAAAATCTTCTCCAGGAAAGACACTATAAAGAGAATTAAAAGACAAACCACAGACTGGGAGAAAATATTTGCCAAAGACATATTTGATGAAGGATTATTATTCAAAATATAAAAAGAACTCTTAAAACTGAACAGTAAGAAAACAAAGATGATGATTAAAAAACGAACCCCAGGTCTGAACAGACACCTCACTGAAGTAGATATACAGATGACAAATAGAGATATAAAAAGATGTTTCACATCACGTCATCAGGGAAATGCAAATTAAAACACTGAGATACCACTACACACCTTCTACAATGGCCAGATTCCAGAACACTGACAACACCAAATGCTAATGAGGTTATGGAGCCACAGGAACTCACATTCACTGCTGGTGGAATGCAGAAAATGGTATGACTACTTTGGAAGACAGTTGAGAGGTTTTTTACAAAACTAAACATACATTTATCATATGAACCAGCAATCACGCTCCGTGATATTTACCCAAAGGAGTTGAAAACTAAAATCCACAGAAAAACCTGTAAGTGTTTGCAGCTTTAATCATAATTGCCCAAACTTGGAAACAACCAACATGTCCTTCAATAGGTGAATAAATAAACTGTGCTACATACAAAGGAATGTATATATTCTGTGCTAAGAAGACATGAACATCGAATCATGAAAAGCCATGGAGGAATCCTAACTGCATATTACTAAGTGAAAGAAGACAATCTGAAAAGGTTACTTATTGTATTATTTCAACTATGACATTGTGGAAAAGACAAAAGAAGAGACAATAAAAAGACCAATGGTTTCCAGGTGGAGAGTATGAGCAGCAAAAGGATGAATAAATGGAGCACACAGAATTTTTAGGGAAGTGAAGATACTTTTTCTGTTATTATATGATAGATATATGTCATTATACTTTTGTCCAAACCCATAGAATGTAAAACACCAAGAGTGAATTCTGAGATACAATAGACTTTGAATGATTATACTGTAATAATTTAGTTTCATCCTTGATTAAAAAAGAAGTGTCATTCTGGTGAGTGACATTGACTAAGGGAGAGGGTATCTATTTGTGGGGAAAGGGAGTGTAGGGAAATCGTGGTACCGTCTTGATTTTGTTGTAAACCTAAAACTGCTCTAAAACAATGAAGTCTCTAAAAAAATTAACACAAATTTTGGGGTGCCTGGATAGCTCCATCGTTAAGTGTCTGCCTTTGGCTCAGGTCATGATCCCAGGGTCCTGGGATGAGCCCCCGGTTGGGCTCCCTGTTCCAGGAGATGCCTGCTTCTCCCTCTCCCACTCCTCCTGTGTACAGTCCCTCTCTGGCTGTCTCTCTGTCAAATAAATTTAAAAATCTTTAAAAAATTTAAAACAAATTCTAAAATTTAAAAATAAGAATATCAAAAGCAAAAGAAATTATGCAGAGTAGAAAGTTTTGGGTTTTTATTTAAGGCATGTTGATTTTGAGATACCTTCTACATGGTTTGGGTATAGGGACCTAAATAGAAGATAACTAGAGAAGAAGTTTGGGAGTTGTCAGCCTAGGTAATAAGACCGTGGACCTAGAAACAAAATAAAGTAAAAACAAAATTACAATACTAAACTGAGTAGAATCTCCTGATGATGCCTTATTAATTCTTTTCTTAAAGATTCAACTCAGTGCACATATTGGTCATCACATCCAGGGAAGAATAAGGAAAAATAGCCTCACCAATGGGGAGACTCTTAGTATTATACCCACTTTACATCAGAAAATCTGGGCTGCTGAAAGTGAAGAGATCAGCATGTGACAATAGTTCTTGTAAAAGCAAATAATATTTATTTTAGCTTTAGACTCTGATTATCACAAAACCAAAATGAATGAAGAATTTTTCTTATTTCTAAAAGGAATACAAAGACAGAAAAGTTAGAAGAAATGAATGCTATTTCATGTGAAAAATAACAAGATTGTGACAAGATTGATTGAAATATCAAAGGAGAAATTACGTGGATATACAAACTAGAGGAAAATTAAGGCAACTAATTCAGTAAAGATGTGCTTATGGTTGCCAAAATTTCTGCAACAAATAATTTGCAGTTACCCTTTTAACAAAGCAATTATCTTTTTGGGATGGGGGCAGCAAAGATAAAGCAAAAGCCTTGACTTCTACAGAGCAAAATAAGATACTGTAAAATGAAATAACACTCACTAACACAGCATTAAAAATGCATTTCACTAAATTTAAAGGGAACTTTTTATGAAAGAATCATTGTGAAGGCAATCACTCCTTATAAAAAAAAACACTTTAAAATGGACAAAAAAGAACCAGCTTATTTGAAAAGTCAATAAATCATAAGTCATAAATCTAGAATAAAACAAAACATCCATTCTTTTTTTTTTTTTTTTAAAGATTTTATTTATTTATTTGACAGAGAGAGAGATCACAAGTAGGCAGAGAGGCAGGCAGAGAGAGAGGAGGAAACAGGCTCCCTGCAGAGCAGAGAGCCCGATGCGGGGCTCGATCCCAGAACCCTGAGATCATGACCTGAGCCGAAGGCAGCGGCTTAATCCACTGAGCCACCCAGGCGCCCCCAAAACATCCATTCTTGTTGACAGCTGACAAATTTATTAAATTTCTAGATATACTAGAAGTTTTATACAGACTCTATAGAGTATAAAGGACTTGCCTGAAAAAAAGAAGTTATCTGAACATTATAGTTTCCTTATGTTTCAGGCAGAATACTTAATGTATTTTATTTTTTACTTCTTAAAAATTTATTTTCACAGTAAATTCAATATAAATTCTACTTTACTGTAGTTAATCTTACCAAATAAATTATTTCTTTGCTTTTTTCCTCCTCTATTAGTAGTAATAATGTACATCAATTACATTTCTTGTGTCTGTTTTAAAGAATTTTTCATCAATAATTCAGTAAACTAAAAAAAGGCAAACTAGCAAATATAAGAAGTGACATACATTCTTTCTGAAAAAATATAAAGGGAATATAATCTGATAGGTGTATATTTGAAAATACTTAAATGCTTTTGGAAACAAAAATATATTCTACATATAGTAACAACCTTTGTAAGAGAGACAATCATTATCAACAGGTACTGATTTCACTTCTTTTGCCTACTGAAATCAATCACATTTCATTTTTTTGTCAGTTGCATTAAAACTATACAATAAAATTTTGACACTGTATGTATAATAGGTAATTTTCCCTGAACTAACAATCAGAAAACATGGTTGAACAAAGGATTTTTAGGTCACTTCAAAGTGTAAGGGAAAATCTGGTTTAGGTACTCACTGAAATACTGAAATTTCCAGGCAATTCTGTTGATTTACACATGGCAGCGAGCTAACCAGGACTTTACAATGACTTTACAATGACTTGCAATGAAATTTTTAATTAAAGGAATAGCTTAATTATTAAGAGGATTATAAAATTCAAGATAATCATTGAAATAACTGATGAGCAAAATACACTTTAAGAAAAAGAAATCTTTGGGGAGCCTGAGTGGCTCAGTCAGTTAAGCATCTAACTCTTCATTTTGGCTCAGGTCATGATATTTCAGGGTTGTGAGATCCAAACCAGTGTTGGGCTCCACGCTGGGCTGGAGCCTGCTTGGGATTCTCCCTCTCTCCCTCACCTTCTGCCCCTTCCCACCCCATTCCTTTCCTTCTCTCAGAAAAAAAAAAATGGAAAAAATCTTCATTTAAGTTCACTAAACAAATTAACGAGTCATTAACATCATATTACAAAAAGATTCTTAATGATAGATCACGGACATAAATTCCTTATGGGATTCTCTAATTTTTTTGTATCTCACGTTCCAACAAACAGTCTACCAAACAACTTGTATCATAACTAAAAACAAAAAGAACAGTTTTCTGAGAAAAATATTTATATATTTAAAAGAATTCATTTAAACTATCACTCAAAATTGAATTTCAGTTTGTAAAATTTTTCAGAATTAAAACATCATTAGAAATAAATTTTAGTAATACAAAATTATATCACATCTATAGACTAATATTTACTGAGGAAAGAGAGAAAACACATTCAATGTCTATTATGTACCAGACACTATGGTGGATATTTCACATGTGCTACCTTAGATTAATTCATTTTTCAGTCAGATAAAATTGGCATTTCTAAAAAATCATTCTACAGCTGGCAAAAGTGATTCTCAGAGTTGTCCACAATGGTTTAGAGTGAGGGCTCTGGAGTCAGGCTTTTAGGATTAGGATTCTTGTTCTAATCTTCCACTTAAGTCTTGTGCCTTGAGGAAGTTACTCAGTTTTTCTCTCCCTCATCAGTAGATAGTATAAGATGAGATAATGTAGTTACAGAGATTGGCACATAGTAAGTATTCAGTAAATGCCATGTAGTAATACTACTACACACCCTTGAACAATTCCCATCACCCAAGATCAGAGAGTACAGTACAGTGATTTGAGTCTTAATCTGTCTGACATAAAGGAAGTCCTGCTCATTGCGTCACAGTCTCTAAAGAGAATTTTTTGATTAGTGCATTTTTAGTTATTTGATATACGAAAATCTATTTATACCTTGCACCAGAAAACGTATTTTTTTCAAAGCAGATTTTTCCCACATTACACCACAAGGAAGATTTATTTTGTATCACATAAAGAATTTAATAACATATGTTCTGAAAAAAAGGAGGGCGGACCAAATGAAAAAGATCTGTCATTACAATGTATCTGATCATCCAAATCAAAGGAAAATGAAATTTCTAATTTACTGAGTCATTCTGAGATACAAAATACCAAAAAAAAGATTATTTCAAGATTAGAGTTGTACTTCTTGAAATAATTTATTACTATTTGTTTATTCTTTTAGTCATTAACTATTTATTAAGTGTCTAATGAAAGGCAATTTGTTTAGTTATTGTTCTCAATAGTCACTGGACTGAGGCTGACGGATCCAATATAAAATAGGTCCTGAGGAAAGACAAAACATCCAAACAGCTTTGATCATTTGGCAGAATTACTCAAGGTGATCACAGAGCTTGAGAATCATTATGAATAGAAGAAATCACAATGGTGACTACATATTGGCCTAATTTACTTGTCAAAAACAGGTAACATCAAAAATACTGTTTGTGATGCCACAGGCTATTTAACTCAGTTCAGTAATATTTATCTACTCATTTTGTTGGTGAATTTTTTTGTGCCATGATAAAAGCTAAAACTACATGTTAAAAGATAAGGTGACAAAATGTGTTATTCCTGGAAATTTAAGTACTAAAGGGGAAGCTATATAAGACCCAAAACCAAGCTAAAGAAAAATCATGTTAAACCCTTCTAGGCTTTTGTCTTGGTATTGACTTCAGAACCAATATACACATTTACACATCCTCTATATTACGCCACCATGTCTAGAAAATGGATAGTTCAAAACCAGTTTTCATCACTACAACTAAAGTTCAAAATACGTCCTAATTAATTACTTAAGTCTCTATTGTAAATACTAACATTGATAAAAAGAAGTTCGAATTAAAGTAATACAGCCCATATTATAACAACTAATTTCCAAGATTAATGATATATAATTTTTTAAATATAAAGCCGTGATACTAGAGATGCTCTTGTAGATCACCTAGCCCATTATCATGCTAACAAAACCCAACATGTACTGAGTGCTTACTATAATGATCTGCATATTTTATAACATTTAATCTAAATAATCAAATGTGCTATTATTACTGCAATTTTGTAATAGTGGAAACAGAAGCACAAAATTGTTAACATATTCAAAGGTGCACTAATAATACAGTAAACTTGGGATTTGAACCCAATACTGTCTGACTTGAAAGTCCACACATATAACAACCATAATACATACGCTTCATGATAAAAAAAAAAAAAAGCCACAAAAATTGTGCATAGAGCCTATTTATAAAGACTCCAGAAAATAAATTATTCCTTCAATAAATTATTTTAATACTAAACTCCCTATGTAGAGTAAAACTCATCAAGATTTCTAAGGAAAGTATAATACTGCCACCAGAGAAACAATAAAGTTTCATAAAAAAGGACTACTGAGTGGAGGAAAAAACATGGTAACTAAATGCTTCACCTTAAAATACAGAAGACAGAGAAGTAACTCATTTTATAGCTTAGTTCAAGTTCTCCAAAAAGTAATGAAATGTTAGATAATACTATTATTGTTGGCATAAGTTTTTATGCAAACAGATTTTTTTAAAAAGGATATATCTAATTTTCTCTGGAAATTTAAAAACTTCAAATAGGTTCTCATTCATCTAGAAAAATTTAATAATAACTAAAAATAAGATGATATATCCTATTTCAAGATTTCATTCATCTATATGAATTTATGATATAGCCAGAAAACAAGAAACTCTATCGACTCTGGCCTTGCAACTAAGAACCTGGGTTCTTCAAGTAGAGACAGAAGTCCCACTTAATAACTTGGTTTTAACATTTTAAAAACCAAAAGACTGTACCACTCATGTACACACTTATCTGTAACGGCCCCCTTCAAAACTTGAAATAACAAAAGACCTTATTACTGATAGATACAATTTTCCACAAAAGAGCCAACCTCAGACATCAAGGGCTTTGACATAATTAATGCAAAAGTATTAGATAAGAATTCAAAATAGCACATAACTGAATGCAGGGTAGTATGGAATTGGGTATGTATTATAACTAAAGAGCACAGTGATACTTTTCTTATATGTTTTCTGTTGGATTTAAACTAAGGACATGTATATCACTGCAAAAGTTGAAGTTCTTTATTACAGGGAAAAATTAAGATGAATGATATAAAAACTATAAACAAATGAAAATGAAAATCAGAATGCTGACCCCTTACATTGTCTTCTAACTCCATGATGAAATAAATACAGTTTAAATACCAAAATATAACATTTAAATGAGTTTTGAAGACAGGCAATGAAAAATAACCATGTGCCCTGGATGAATGGACCATATAATCTGTTAAAATATGATTTTAGCCCTAAGATTTTATAATAGTTATTCATGTAGATATAAATTATTGTGATAGTTTTAGTTATAACATTTTTAAACTATATAATCTTTCTAATTTTTCTTCACAAACAACAAATTCCATGTCAGGTTAAAATGATTATAGACAATATTAATTCATAAGGAATATTTAAATTACACATGGGAGTTTGCTACAGACTACTTCATCCCCAACTTCTTTTCATAGAATTTACTAAGTTTTTAATTACTGATTACAATGTATATTGATGATTCACTTAGAAGATAAAGAGCAAAACATTTTGAATTTAGACCCAGGACTGAAATTTAAAGTTTTATTTTTCCACCAGGCTGATATCCACCCCCATCCCAGTGAAATTATTTAAGATCTTTTAGCAAAATAGTATCACGGCAGGGCATAATCTCAGGGTTCCTTTTTTACCTCAAAGCTTTTTACTTCAAGACTCCAACCTTTACACTGATATAAAAGAAAGCATGACCCATGGATAGGAGCTGCATGTTGTAAATGTACAGGTCCCATTTTTATTCATGTTTATACTGTACATAAAGGTGGTCTCAATACAGGGACAATATTATTAGAAATTAAAATAGAATTTTGTTAATAGTTTATTTAGATAATAAATAAGAAAAAATCATGTTACATTCCAATGGACTTTAAATTTATTTTCCCATCTTTGCTTTATTCCCTAGGTTTTCCAACAATTCAAAATTGGATAACCCATGAAGGACTTCACATATATATGTGCCTATTAGGGAAGCATTCCTATATTGTTTCTGGAGTAAAAATGAATGTTTACCTATATATTTTTTTTTTGAAATTCTCCAAACATAGCAATGTACAGAGTAAAAATAGTTGTTAAAAATTCACATTTAACTTCTTATAGAAATGATTCTGTTATAAAATTAAATCAGCATTTGATGCATTAGGTATGTTTTTATAAAAAGCAAAGAAGCTACAGAATTGCACATGAAATAAGCCTAATTGAAAATAACTGAATTTGTATGTAAACACAGATATGCCACTGGGTAGATTTAGATTCTCATATATGAATTATATATAAAGGAAAGCTAATGTCAATTAACATTATCCTAATATTATGATAACATACGTATAAAATAATACTAATATATAATATATAAATATGTGACTGTTATTAAATACATTTTTTCAGAAAGAACTTTACCCTAGTAATTTTGTATAAGTTAACAGGATTTCATGGATGATCCAAACCATAAAGCATTTCTAAAGGTTAAAGTTGGGACTAGTATTTCTCCTCAATTTGTATTAAAATCATGCTACATCTGATAAGAAGTTTTGATTTATTATCAAGGAAGTCATTTCTTTATGATTTTAAGTGTCAAGTTTTAATATTGTGTAAATATATATCTGCCTTAGTCCTAAAGAAACTTTTATTAGCACTTCAGGGATAAAAACCAACTATTATAATACATTTACACAGCATCGACTATGCCAGGCATAATCTAAGTGTGTAAAAATTATAAGAAATTACACATTTAAAGAAAACTTACCAGACAGTTGTTTCCACTTGACTGTCATTGAGCTGCCGATTGTCCAGTTGGGCAAAAAGTGGAAAAAGTACTTGAATCCCTCCAATTGAATGAATTGCACTATGAATTGAATGTGTTACTATAGCTTTCACATCCTATGTTCAAAAACAAAAATGTGTATTAACTCCTAAAGCATAAAGTTATCATATCACTATTTCCTTGTTCTAAGTAACTTTGTGAAAAATTTAAAGACATAGACATTTTAAATCCCTCAATTATAAAATTTGTGATACACATATAAAATTAAAACTTGAAATATCTTTATCAACCACTTTTAAATTTGAATTTGAGGTTGAGATTTTTATATGGAAAATGTGAAGCTATAAATCAAAAAACAATTTAGAATAAGAAATATTATTAGTAGATTTAAGTATTTTCAAGTAATTTTTATTTGGGGTGTTATACTAGTACATTTTTAAAGCAAAGTATGTATTTGTGTCTAATAATTATCTGTTCAGCTAATCAACCAATTTTATTTCAAAGGATATAGAACAGACAAGATAACCGAGACGACAGAGTCCTTACTAAGATGACTGACTAGTCCAGGGTAAAGTATATTGCCAAAAAAATAATAATAATAATAATAAAATAAGGGAGAAGGCAAAAATGTCATTCAAAGAACTAGAAAACAAAAAAAGAAAAAGAAAAGCAACTATAGATCTACAGATTAGCAAGATTAGATTTAATATGTAAAATACATACTGTTAAATGCTTAATGAGAATATTAAACTAAGTCACTATTCACCTACCTGGAGCATTAGAGCATGTGGGGAATGAACAAAAATTGATGCATTTTCCTTTGGTGATGATTCCAGGCATAGCTGAGCGTCAGTGGCCTTAGCATTATATGTAAATGCAATACTACTCGCAAGTTTCCCATCATACAGAACCTGTTTATGATGTTCTGCCAAATGAATGTCACTCTCAGATTTAAATTTGAAGGTGCTCTGAAAAAATAAAACTAAATTAAATACTCTTTTTAAATGTAACATAATAAAACTCTAAAGTTTTAAAGCAGAGAAACATTTAAGATAATAGACAATTTGTTTGACCCTTCCAAACGTCAGGCATTAGTCAGTGGTATTACTTTGTTATTCTTACTTCAATTCAAGGAGTTAAATTTTACTCATCTTGTTAATAACCACACTCATCTGCATATTTTGGTTTTTATTTATAAAATAATTTTATTAGAAAAAAATATAAAGCCAGATGCTATTAAATCTGTAGCAAAAGGATTTTGATTTAATACTTCATAACACAAATTTAATTTTCCTGCTTAACACATTCAAAAGTATTTACATGAATAAACAGCACCTGGTATATAAAACACTTATATAGAAAAACAATTATCATTTAAGACTATGAAAAATGTTTATATGCAAAAATATTTATATCTCTACTATAAAAATTATATCAACATATTGAGTAACACTATCTACAAAAGTATCAGATAGTCATGTTAAACCCAGAAGAACACTTCATTAAAACATGTCACTGCTTTGGAGCGCCAGGGTGGCTCATTAGGTTAAAACCTCTGCCTTCAGCTCAGGTCGTGATCCTGGGGTCCTGGGATCAAGCCCCGCATCGGGCTCTCTGCTAAGCAGGGAGCCTGCTTCCTCCTCTCTCTCTGCCTGCCTCTCTGCCCACTTGTGATCTCTGTCAAATAAATGAATAAAATCTTTAAAAAAAAAAGAACAAAACATTTCTCTGCTTTATGGAGAAATAACAAAGATATACTAGTTGTAATCAGAAAGGTATTGTTAGGGCGCCTGGGTGGCTCAGTCAGTTAAGCTTCTGCCTTCGGCTCAGGTCCTGATCCCCACGTCCTGGGATCGAGTCCCACACTGGGCTCCCTGCTCAACGGGGAGTCTGTTTCTCCCTCTGCCCCCCGCCCGACTCTTGTGCTCTCTCTTTCTCAATCAAATAAAGAAAATCTTAAAAAAAAAAAAAAAAAAAAAACAGTACTGTTAGAAATGGTCAGAATTTCTCTGCAGATATAAACCTGACAAACACAAATAATATTTAACCTTTGCAAAAATCACATGATGTTATTATGATTATTTTCAACTTACAATATGAAAACTGAAGATCTGGAAGGGATAGTACCACAACACAATGTCAAGTCTTCTCTCTCATAGTCAGTATTAATGGATTAACGCTGAAGTGATCTGGATTATAATCCAGACTCTACCACTGATTATCTCTGGAACGTTATTTAATAAGTGTCAAAGAAATCATATAACCAATGTGGCCACATTTCATTACTCTAATGTTACAGTAAGAGTAAACTGAATGATCCAAACTCGAACTCTTACAGAAGGCAAACAAATACGTGTATAAATGAAGCAGATTACATGGAGATTTCTTCAGTCTAGACAATGTATATCCTGTCTAAAAGTGCTCCTCAATGCTCAGCTCAAATCCATTTTTGTACCATGTTGCCAGTTCTTCAGTATTTTTCAAAAGAAACATGAGCTCTGGACTCTAAAATCATCTAATTTGTAATTTAATGCAAATGTTCAAAAACACTGTGCAGACCAAACATGTCAGGCCAAATTTAGCCCATTTTCTACTTTTAAACCAGAGAGCCTCCCTTCCTTGAACTTGGACACAAACCACTTATTAAGAATCTACCAATACAAGAGCAACATAATAAATGAGAATTTATATATATTTGGCTATGGCTGGTACTTTTTGTCCTTTAAATGTAAGCACATTTACGTATTTTGATATAAGAAATAAGCTAACAAAATTACAGTACTTTGGATTGAACCTTGCCTTCTCTTCCCAATTAAATGGAATATAGAACTTTATCTGCCACCTCAGAGTTTCAAAATTTAATCTGTTTATGTAACTCACAGATTCTTACTTCCTAATCTAGAGGTAACAGTTGGGGCTTAACACATGTTCTGGTTTAAAATAAAGATTGTATTTCAGTCCCTCCTGTACTAAAGAAATAGGCAACAACTACAATAAAAAAAAAAGAATTTTTTAAAAAGTAATATCTGAATGAAGTTATGAGTAAACTATATTAGATAATAATATTGGCAACATAAAACCAATTTAATTTGCCTTCTTCACTGGTTGCCTTGGTATTAAAAAATAAACATTTTAATAGGCATTTAGGTAGAATTATACACACTCAAAATGTTTAATATTTATGTTTCTAATCCAATCATTTTCAAGTAAAATTTCACAAATAAAATTTGATTATTTACTTATGTTGCAAAGCACGAATCAAAAGAAAGATTTAATTATCTTGAAGGAGTAAAACATAGCAGTTAGTTTGTAGAAATAAAAGTATTTAATTGAGGGAATTTGGGAGAAGAGTCGATATGACATTAAAACACTAGAGAAAAATGGGCGCCTGGGTGGCTCAGTGGGTTAAAACCTCTGCCTTCGGCTCCTGTCATGATCCCGGGATCCTGGGAGCAGGCCCGCATCAGGCTCTCTGCTCCGCAGGGAGCCTGCTTCCGCCCTCCCCTCTCTCTGCCTGCCTCTCAGCTTCCTTGTGATCTCTGTCTGTCAAATAAATAAATCTTTTAAAAAATAAATAAATAAAAATAAAACACCAGAGAAGAGGAATAAGGAAGAGGAGAGTCAAGGAGTTAGATGAACCAAGGGCAGATTGGAGTTTAATCATGTAGAGTAGTGGTGCTTCCTTATGCTCATCAGCATACTGAGAAAAGCAATGTGTAAAATGATGGGAATAGCAACTGCAGGAAGACGAACACAGGCCCTAGTCAGTAGAGTTACCTTATATTAAGGAATATTTTGGATTTGACAAAAACAAAGGTAACAAAAGCAAAAATAAACCAGTGGACTACATCAAACTAAAAAGTTTCTGCACAGTGAAGGAAACCACCAACAAAATGAAAAAGCAAGCTATCAAATGGGAGAAAATATCTGCAAATCAGACACCTGATAAGGGGTTACTGTCCAAAATATATAAAAAAAACTCATATAACTCACATCAAAAAAAAATCTGATTTAAAAAAGGGCAGAGGACCTGATAGACATTTTTCCAAAAAAAGACATATAGATGGCCAACTGGCACATGAAAAAATGCTCAGGATCACTAATTAAGGAAATGCCAATCAAAACCACAACCCTAACCCTAACCTCACACCTGCTGGAATAGCTATTATTGGCTACTACCAAAAAGACAAAATATATAACAAGTGTTGTCAAGGATATGGAAGAAAGAGAATCCTTTTGCACTGTTGGTGGGTATGTTAAGTGCAACAACTATGGAAAACAGTATGACGTATTCTCTAAAATATAAAAAAAGAGGGGCACCTGGGTGGCTCAGTCTGTTCAGAGTCTGATTCTTGGTTTTGGCTCAGGTTATGGTTTGAGGGTCTGGAATTGAGCCCCACCTTGTGTTCCACACTCAAGTGGAGTCTGCTTGGGAGAGTCCCTCTCCCTCCGCTTCTCCCCTCTCTCTCTCACACAGACACAAACAGGCATGCACGTGTGTATGATCGTTCACTCTCTCTCTCAAATAAATTTTTAAAAACTTTAAAAAGTTTATAAAAAAAACTTAAAGATAGAACTACCTACCATATGACCTAGCAATTCCACTTCTTGATATTTAGCCAAAATACCCCAAAAACATTAATTCAAAAAGATATATGTATCCCCATGTTCATTGCAGCATTATTTATAATAATGGATAAAGAAAATATGTGTGTATGTATACACACACACACACACACACACACACACACAAAATGGGATGTTATTCAGCCATAAAAAATTAAATCATGCCATTTGCAGCAACATATAGACCTTAAGAGTATTATGTTAGGTGAAATAAGTCAGACAGAGAAAAACCAATACTATATGACCTTACATATATGTGGAATCTCAAACAAAGAACTCATAGATACAAAGAATGATCAGAGGTGGAGGTTGGGGGTAGATAAATTGGTGAGGGTAGACAAGAGTATAAATCTCTACTTTGAAGATGAGTAAGTTCTGAAGATAAAAATATACAAAATGTTGCTAAGAGTTAATAATACTTTATTGTATATACGTAAACTGCTAAAAGAGTAGATTTAAAAGTTCTCAGTACACACTAAAATTATAACTATGCGAGTTGCTGTCAATTTGTGGTCATCATTTCACAATATACATCAAATCATTACGTCGTATGCCTTAAACTAATACAATGTTAAGCATTAGGTTTAATGCTTTAAACTAATACGGTGTTAAGTGTCAATTATATCTCAGTAAAACTTAATAAAAGCTTTGAAATTTAAAAAAGTAAAAATTACTCTGTCAGTTTTATACAGTGCAAAACCATTAGGTTCAAAATCAGTTAGACTTAAGGCTGAATCCTAACTGTATCACTGACCGGATGTGCATCCATCCACAAGTTATCTACCTCTCATCTAACACACTTAACAGGTACAATAGTAAATAGAGTACTTTGAACAATACAAGGACCTTTAAAAAAGCAACTCAAAATGGTAGCTGCTATTATTGTGTCCTTTTCTACTTGGTATTATACAAATTTTTCTATGTTCAATATTTTTTTTTTCATAAATGTCACTCATAAAACATTTACTATAAATTTTATGTAATGGCATATTACACTTATGATAGTGAACATTCAGATATCTCTAACATAGTTGCTAATGAGGCAAAGCCTCATTGGTTTGAACCCTAATCACCTAAACTGGAATTACTTAACAAGAATATCAGAACATATTCCAGAATATGCGAAACTCAACCAAATTAAGTTTATCTAATTACTACAAGAGCAGAGACTTGTTATTTTCTAATACTAATATCTGAAAACTTCATCAATGTCAAGAATATAGCCATTTTCCATTGAAATTATGTAAGAATAACATATATATGGCAATACCTATTGCTCTTCCAGGATCTCTATGTGACAAGTGTTGCTGATTTTTTTTTTAAAGATTTTATTTATTTATTTGACAGAGAGAGATCACAAGTAGATAGAGAGGCAGGCAGAGAGAGAGAGAGAGGGAAGCAGGCTCCCTGCTGAGCAGAAAGCCCGATGCGGGACTCGATCCCAGGACCTCGAGATCATGACCTGAGCCGAAGGCAGCGGCTTACCCCACTGAGCAACCCAAGCGCCCAGTGTTGCTGATTTTAATAGGGAAAGACACTGCAACATTCTATGAATTATGTATAACTAAGAGAATGTTGCTACCTGTGCATGGGTAATGGGGAGGGCACGTTTTGCATGGAGCACTGGGTGTTGTGCAAAAAGAATGAATACTGTTACGCTGAAAAAATAAATAAAATGGATAAAATGGAAAAAAAAAGAATTTTCCCTTCAAAATGAATAATCCGTCTGAACTCATTAAAAATAATTCAGACTCTAGTATCTAAATTTCCAAACTTCTCTAGGAAAATACATAAGTAGGATTGATCCATTCTTCTGCTACAATTTTTTTTATAATTCCAAATGACTAGAAACCAAGTCATTGAGCATTTTGAGTATCATTTTGATACTCAAAATGCTCAATGACTTGGCTTCAACCTATCATAATCATCCTCACATTCCACCATAAACCACTCAGCATACCTACTCTGTATTCTGCCAGGAAGCCATGCCTGATTGTGACTTAATGGGTTAATCCATAAACACATCCTATACTTCCTTGCTTCTAGCCCTATAATCATGCCTGCTCTCTCCTTCTATCACCACATCCTGCTCATCCTCTGAAATTCATGTATTTTTCAAGAACCATAAAAAACTTTTTTTTAAAAGATTTTATTCACTTATTTGTGTGTGAGAGAGAGAGAAAGAGAGCACACACAAGCAGAGGAAGCAGCGACAGAGGAAAAAGCAGGCAGAGGAAGCAGGGTCCCTGAGCAGAGAGCCCAATGTGGGGCTTGATCCCAGGAGCCTGGAATCATGACCTGAGCCAAAGGCAGATGCTTAACTGACTGAACCAATCGGACATCCCCTAAAAAACTTTTTTTTTTTTAAAGATTTTTTATTTATTTATTTGACAGAGAGAGATCACAAGTAGATAGAGAGGCAGGCAGAGAGAGAGAGGGAAGGGCCCGATGCAGGACTCGATCCCAGGACCCTGAGATCATGACTTGAGCCGAAGGCAGCGGCTTAACCCACTGAGCCACCCAGGCGCCCCCCTAAAAAACTTTTCCAGAGATTCCTAAAGCCTTTGTAGCTGAAATTAATCGTCCTTCCACAGAACTTTAATAGCATTTGCATTATATTTCCTTTCAGGTACACATAACAACTCTTAATCATAAACATTTAGGGATATTCTCATAAAAAGTATAACCATGATCGTTTTTAATCCTAAAAGCTTAGAACAGTTCCTTGAATATAATAAATATTTGATATACTAATGAATTTCGTTTAATTGCATGCCCTACAATCATTAATTACTACCACCTCTTAACAAGAATGTAAAGAAAAGATTATAGTCACAAACATAAGTCAACAAATGGCAACTAGATCAGCACAGAAAACTTCAGTGCATGAAATCAGTACTCCAACACAATGGATAACTGTTCACCCAATCAAATCTTCTTTTTAAAGATTTATTTATTTGAGAGAGAGAGAGAGAGAGAGGGAGAGAGAGACCACGAGCATACAACCAGGGGGAGCAGCAGAGGGAGAGAGAGCTGACTCCACACTGAGTGCAGAGCCTGAGACATGAGGCTTAATTCCAGAACACTGAGATCATGACGTGGTCAGACACTTAACTGACTCAGCCACCCAGGTGCCCCCACCAAATCAAATCTTTAAAAATTATGATAATGGCAGAAATACCAAGTATGAGCACTATAAGTACAATATTTCAAATATTAAAAAGAAACACTTCACTGATACCAACCAATATCCAAGAGAAATATTTAACAATGTTACTTGGAAACTACTTATATCAAATTAAGTAATCATTTGCCAATATTAAGCAATTTCATGTAACTCATTCTTCTAATATGAATAAAAGTTTTTCACATACATGCAGTTGCACAGAAGAATGGATATTTTGAAAGGCTAGAAATTCTAAAAATTAATAGCAAAAGCAATCAGTATTACATAATCATAAAAGATATACTTTGTAGAAATGATATGGTTGGATACATGTTTAAGTAATTATAATCCAGCAGAGTAAAACTCCAAAACTTCTGTGTCACTACTGTCATTCATTCGTATAATAATTACTGCTCACCAAAGGATGTAGAAATAAAAACTTCCCTCGCTGGGGTGACACACCATAGTCTCAAGCAATTATGTGACCTCTCCTACCTCTCTTCTGCTACTAGTGAACACCTGCTTTCTGCTAAGGTTCATGGAACCCCCCACCTGCTGTTAATGGACAGCTCTACACCTGGCAAAGAATGCACAGGAAGTCCTCAGAAGACTTTTGCCCCCACCCCAAGAGCTTGCTCCTTTTTTGCCCCGTTCCACATATTCTAGCTGTTTCAAGCTACCCTGAATTTCTGATCTCAACATCCTCAGCTCAGCTGCCTCCACAGCTAAAATATGTGGAAGTATTTTTATTGGTCCCAGTCAGATCTCAAGGGTGAATACCAAGCTCATTAAATATATTCCTACTCTCAATGATCTCAGGCCTGTGCTGGTATTGACAAGCGTCAAAAACAGATGTTTCGTATATTTTGCCCATTTTTATAATTATTTGCAGTAGTCCAACACATTCAGTACCGGTATTCCAACATGGACAAAATCAGAAATCAGGTTGACTATTTTTTGAAATTAATTAATTAAGCTAACACAGTTTTACTTCTTGTCTTTTTATTTTAGCCATAGGTGTAAAGTGATATCTAGTTGTGGTTTTGATTTGCATTTCCGTAATGATTAGTGATGCTGAAAATCTTCTCATGTGTTGGCCATCTGGATGTCTCCTTTGAAAAAAATGTCTATTCAGGTCCTCTGCCCATTTTTTAATTGGACTTTTTTTTTTTTTTTAAGAGTTCAGTTGCATGAGTTCCTTATATATTGTGGATATTAACCTCTTATCAGTGATATCATTTGTGAGTATCTCCTCTTGTTCAGTAGGTTACCTTTTCATTTTGTGGTGGTTTCCTTCCTTCATTGTGCAAAAACTTTCTATTTTGATGCAGTCCTAATAGTTTTTTTCACTTTTGTTTCCTTTGCCTTAGGAGACATATCTAGAAAAATGTTGTAAAGGCCAATGTCAGAGAAAATACTGCTTGTGTACTTTTCAAGGTCACATTCAGGTCCTTACTGCAATTTGAGTTTTTGAGTTTATTTTCAGCCACTGTAGAAAACAAATATGGAGGGTCCTCAAAAAATTAAAAATAGAAATACCCCATAATCTAATAATCCCACTACTGAACATCTACCTAAAGAAAATGAAAACACTAATTTGGAATGATATATGCACCCCCTATGTTTACTGAGCATTATTTATAACAGCCAAGATATGGAAGATAATGGTTGCTGGAGGGGAGCAGGATAGAGGAATGGGCAAAATGGGTAAAGGGGACTGCAGATACTAAGCTTCCAGTTATGGAAGGAATAAGCCACAGGAACAAAAGGCACAGCCTTAAGAATATAGTCAATGAGCGGTGCCTGGGTGGCTCAGTCGTTTAACGCCTCTGCCTTCGGCTCAGGTCCCAGGGTAGGGTCCTGGGATCAAGCCCCACATCGGGCTCTCTGCTCACCAGGTAGCCTGCTTTTCCCTCTCTCTCCGCCTGCCTCTCTGCCTACTTGTGATCTCTGTCTGTCAAATAAATAAATAAAATCTTTAAAAAAAGAAAAAAAAGAATATAGTCAATGATATTATAATAGTGATATATGGTGACAAAAAGCTACAGTTGTATTGAACATAGCATAATGTATAAACTTGTCAAATCACTATGCTATACACCTAAAATGTACATAACACTGTGTCAACTCTACTCAAAAATTTAATTATGAAATTTTGCAATTAGATTGGTTTTAAAAGATAGTTTTGCAAATTCTAATTGTCATCCCCACAGGGGGGAAAAAAAATCAAAGATTAGAAGCTCCACGAGCCTGACTGAACTGGCTTTAAAGCTATCTTTCTCTATGAAGCATTTCTCATTTCTCAGTTCCTACAATCAGAATCCTTTTCCATGATCCCATTGGACTTACTGTTCTCAGATTATATCATGATTATAAATTCAACCAACTTTACTTTTTAACTTTTTGTATGTTTTTCTTCCTTATATGGTTAAAAGTTCCTTAAAGGTAATTTACAGCTTTGCATGCTCCATAATGCCTATAACAGTGCTCCATGCATAGAAATGCCTTAACAAATGTTCTCTGAATTTTAAAGTTTTATAAGGAAATTCATCCAAATAGAACCCTTTCAGTTTTTCCTCTAGTCATTTTAAAGCTACTTTAAATGACTTTTCCTTATTCAGGGAAAATTCAGAATTTAAAATAAAATTATCCATTCCTTTTTTTTTTTTTAACACTTTGGCATTTTTATTTTCTAATCTCTTTTTGACGAAATACATCCACTTTATATTTAATTGCACTCATACTTTTAAGACTAAAAATATATTACCCGTATTTCTTCATTGATTTTGGTCTTCTTTATGGATTCAATCACAAAACTTTTGTTTTCTACCATTGCTTAAAACCTACCAGTTCTCAGTTCTTATTTCTTTAAATATCTTTCTTTGGCTCTTTTTTGCTTCTTTCTGCTTTTTTGTGCCCTTTCCTTTACTTAACAACATGTATAAGAGTTGGTTGCTTTGAGAAACACAGCAACCATTAAGTATGACTGTGAAATCACCAGTGTTATTTACCACACACTGAACTTAAGCAGTAAAATCTTTTTTCAGCTGAAAGTCTTATACCAGTAATTACTAATATAATTCATTCTTAAAATCTTCAATGAATTTAAGTGAAAAGTACTAGAAAACATTGAAGATATCACTCTGTTTGGCTCATGGTTACTATTATTTTTAAAACAATGTCTGAAACAGGTCATTAATTCTTCCTATCTTTTTTTATATGTCTATCTTGCTTAAGAACTCAGAATACCTGCTTTCTAAAAATAATGATTGAAATACTGACAAATGTATTGTTAAATTCTGTATTTAGCTTTTCCACATTGGCATTGTAACAATTCTGAAATGTATGTACATTCTACTGTCTGGAACAAAACCTTTACTTTCATTTTGTTCCTATTACTTACAGTGGAATAAATGATGTTTAATATATTCTCTGGGAAATCATAAAATCTTTTTGGGAAATATAATGTAGTAAGTCTAATAAAACATATTCTTATTTAAGTAATGACTGGCCTTAAGTTCTTCAGTTTACAATGCAAATAACATATTCCCTACTTTGGTCTGTAGGAGCAAAACAACCTTACATCATAATTAACTAAATATAATATTTTTAGTTTTTTTAAGTTATGATGCAATTTAAATGACTATAAAGATAATCTATTATTAAAATATGATAATTTTCTTATATTTACTCCATTTTTTGTATTTAGATTACTTCCAGCATTTCAAAATTATATATTAAGGCATAATAAGCATGCTTATGCATAAATATCATTACTCACTAAATTATTCCTTGAAGGATTTTCAGAAGCACAATTGTTACATAAAATGGTATGAGTAGGATGGGGATGAGAATAAGGAGTGACTGCCAATAGGCATGTTGGGTGACAGAAATATTCTAAAACTGGATTGTGGTGATGTCTGTACAACTCCGTAAGTTACTTAAAATAATTTACTTGTATACTTAAAGGAGTGAACTGTATGATATGTAAATTACATTTCAATAAAGTTTTTATAATTTTTTAAAAGAAAAAAGAGAGTAGGGACATTTTCCAACCAGACATTGAGAGACATGGAATGAGACAGGAAAATATAACCCATACATATGGGGAAAAGCAGGCAACAGAAACTGCCAGTGAGAGCAAACAGATGTCAGATTTAACAGAAAAAGACTCCAAAGTAGCCAATAAAAATACATTCTAAAACCTAAAAGGAAACTGTAAGTAGAGAAGTAAATGTAGGCATGGTGACAACGTCATATTAAATAGAGACTATCAGGGAGCCTGGGTGGCCCAGTCAATTATGCGTCTGACTCCCGGTTTTGGCTCAGGTCTAATCTCAGGGTCATGAGATCAAGCCCCACAGGGGGCTCAGCATGGACTGTGCTTGAGTTTCTCTTCCTTTGCCCCTGCCCCTACTCTCTCTCTCTCTCTCTCTCTCTCTCTCTCTCATTCACTGAAATAAGTAAATAAATCTTTGAAAAAGTTATTAAATAGAGAATATCAATTAAGAGAGAAATACTATAAAAAGAATCCAAATGGAAATTCTAGAGCTGAAAAGTGTAACCGAATTGAAAATTTTTCTATAGATGCTCAACAAAAGATCTGAACAAGCAGAGGACAGAATTAGCACACATGAAAATAAATTAATAAAGATTATGTAATCCAAAAACCAAAAAGAAAAAAAGAGTAAAGAAAAATGACTGGAGCCTCAGAGAAATGTGGGAAACAACTAAGTATACCAACATATGCAGAATGGGAATAGCAGAAAAAAAAAAAGGTTGCCTTCTCACCAAAAAAAATAGAGGCCAGAACACAGTGAAATAAAACATTCAAAGTGTTCAAAGAAAAACCTTTCAACCAAGAATTTATATCCAGAAGAGTTATCTGAAAGCAAAATGAAATATATTCACAAAAAAATAAAAACTGAGATAATTTGTTGCTGACTCAACCTACAAAAAATAACAGAGTCCTTCAAATGAAAAGAAACCCAAAAAATAATTTGACTACACACACATACACAGAATGACAAATATTAAAGATAAGTAAATCAAACATGTATAATCAGGTCTCTGAAAAGGAAAACCAAAGTAAGGAAACATAAATACTAAACAATGTAAGAAAAAAATTTTGAAATATAAAAAGATGCAAAACTACATACTGAAAGCAAACACCACTCATCTGAGAAATCAACTCCAAATGACCAAGACATATCTAGCAAAATTACTAGATATAAAGAAAAAAAAAATCCTTTGAACACATAGGCAAAAAGAACAAGTGTCCTATAACAGAAAGGATATTAAAACTGTCATCAGACTTTCAACAAAACATTTTAATCCAGAAGAAAATTAGTAACATATTTAAGACAGTCAAAGAAAGGTCAGTTAAGGATTTTATTTTTTTTTTTAAAGATTTTATTTATTTATTTGACAGACAGATCACAAGTAGGCAGAGAGGCAGGCAGAGAGAGGGGGGAGGGAAGCAGGCTCCCTCTCGAGCAGAGAGCCCGATGCGGGGCTCGATCCCAGGACCCTGGGATCATGACCTGAGCCAAAGGCAGAGGTTTTAACCCACTGAGCCACCCAGGTGCCCCAGTCAAGGATTTTATAAGCAGGCAAATGACCTTCAAGTGTAAATACCCCTAACAAACTAATAATGAAATGCAGTTCTCAAGAAATACTATTCCCTGGGGTGCCTGGATGGCTCAGTGGGTTAAACCTCTGCCTTCAGCTCAGGTCATGGTCCCAGGGTCCTGGGATTGAGCCCAGCATCGGGCTCTATGCTCAGCGGGGAGCCTGCTTCCCCCCTTCTCTCTGCCTGCCTCTCTGTCTACTTGTGATCTCTCTCTGTCAAATAAATAAATAAAATCAGAAAAAAAAAATACTATTCCCATAAGCCCTTCTAGAGAAACACACTACAGAATGAGCTTCAGATAGGCAAAATACATCAATATAAGCAATATGATGTAAGTACTCATAGGACTACAATTAAAGAATGTTTAAAATTGAGAATAGTTAAGTAATAACTACATATACTCACAGTGTAGATCATACCATGTATTAGTCTGCTAGGGCTGCCACAACAAAGTACCAAAGTCAGGTAGTTTAAACAACAAAAATTTATTTTCTTACAGTCTGGGGGCTAGAGGTCTAAAATCAAGATGTCAGCAGACTTGGTTCCTTCTGGAACCTCTTCTCTTCCCTGTATCTTCATATAATTTTCCCTCAGTGCATGTTTGTATCTTAATTTCCTCTTATAAGGATACCATTCATATTATATTAAGACCCACTTTAATAGCCTCTCTTAAGTTTAATTACCTCTTTAAAGACCCTATCTCCAAATATCACATTCTAAGCTACTAGGATCTAGGACTTCAGAATAAAAATTTGAGGGAAATACAACTCAGCCTATAACATATTTAAACTATTAAGAAATGGCAAGGAGAATGAAGAGAACATATGCCAAAAAAAGAACCATTTTCAGTAATAATGTCAGTAGAGTAACACTGGTAGTGCTATTCAGAGACTGTTGTATGTGTAACTATGGGCTTTCCTAATCCTATTACCCTCTACATTTGACAACTAGTATTCTGAATATAGAAAAGAGACATAGATTTAACTTAGAGAAGGTCAAATTAAAACACAGCAAAGTCCTCAATTTCACACTAATAGAAACTAAGGATTCATGGAATAATGGCTGATTCCAGGATTGAAAACAACAAAATGTTCAAGATGAGTCTGAAATCTTGTCATGGGAAATAGCAAGGGATCTACTGAAGACTACAGAGTCAGATCAAAGGACTAAGGAACCAACTAGAATGGCCATTTATTGCTTAAAGATGGGACAACTTTAATTTCAAAAAGGACAATAACTGATATAGATTAAAATATTTCAAATACATTTAAATCTATGAGTTTATAATGAAATTTTAAAAACAGTTAATTCAAGATCTTTGAAAATGAAGAAATGGCATTGGGTTATACATTTCCCCTCCTGACCACTAGGAAGCATTATTAGATTGAGTTGGTAGAGTAAAAACATGTTAGTATACACAAAATGATCCAATAATTGAATAAGAACCTTGTAGGAATTACAGATTTAAATTTAGGAACAGTAAGTGAAAATTATCTGAACTGGATAATAAAATAAGTCTAAAGGCATTACATTGGTGGGGTGAGATAGGACCAGGTCACTGGAAAACACTTTTCTCACCATTCATTGATATTCTAGTATTTTAAGTATAGTATGGCTTTAAAGTAATATACCTGATGTATTTTAAGATTTTATTTATTTATTTATTTGAGAGAAAGAGAGGACTTGAGAGAGAAAGAGAGTGCATATGAGAGGGATAAGCAGACTTCCCATTGAGCAGGGAGCCCAAGGCAGGGCTCAATCCCCAGGCCCTGGGTTCATGACCTAAGCTGAAGGCAGATGCTTAACCAACTGAGCCACCTAAACACCCCAACCCTGATACTGTAAAGCAAATATTACTAAACAAATATGATCACAAGTCGTATATTTTCCAAAAGAATTACCTTAGAAACACATAACAGAATGTCTATTGCTCAAAACATTCCTTTTATCTAGGATTTTTTTTAAGGTTTTATTTATTTATTTGACAGACAGAGATCACAAGTAGACAGAGAGGCAGGCAGAGAGGAGGGGCGGAGCAGGCTCCCCGCCGAACAGAGAGACCAATGCGGGGCTCGATCCCAGGACCACCTGAGCTGAAGGCAGAGGCTTTAAACCACTGAGCCACCCAGGCGCCCCGCCTTTTATCTAGGATTTTAAAAAACATTTTCAAAATCTACAACATTTTTAAAGAACTTTATTAATAGCTGTTTTCAGTTTGCTCAGTTTTTTTGGAAAAAAAATTAAGTTGTAAACATTTATTACAAATTAAAAATGAGGTTCTTTAAAATCTCAACTTTTTCAGATATGAGACAATTTAAAAACATTTGTAACTATAGTGAAGAAAACCAGGCTTTAAAAAAAAACATTTGCCATTACCGAAAAAGAGACATCTTTAGGTAAAGATAATAAAAATTCCAGTCTGCAGAGATAATGGAGAAAGTTTAATTATATGGTCAATGAACAAAAATCAAGCATTTCAGCTCCAACCTTCTGTTATTTTTCATTGTAGAAACGTCATATTCACATCCTCTTTTTGGATGATTAAACCAATGGTGAGATGATGGCAGAGATAGTAAGCTTGCAGTTACTCAGCCCTACCCTGTACAGCCTTGGTAAGGGGACTAACTCCCCACTGGTGGACCAGCAGCTTTGTCTCTTTGCATTCTTGTCACTTAGGGCTTTCTGGGCTTCTGTGATCTGGTACTTGAAGTTGTAGTAGTACAGAATGTTGAGGTGGCTGCTGACTTTGGGTCTCATCTCCTTGGTTTTCCTTATCTCTTTCACTGCCATCCTCTTTAGTCTGTCTTTGGCAAGGAAAGCCCCTATGGAGTGGTCCTTCATAACCCCAATGCAAATTCTGTCTCACTGGTCAACCCTGCTCTCCTGCACCCTGGTTGTCAGCACCCTCCATCACTTCTCCCCGTACAGGAATGTTGGAATAATGTGGTCAACATACATAAGGTCTCCCCATGTAGTAAAGTAGGCACTGTGGCCTGTATTAGGTCCTGGCCTTCAGGAGTACTTTCTGATCCTGCATTCTTTTCCCCATTCTCACTATTCTGGAAATTCTATTGATAATTGTGTGGAGGCCCCTGCAACGTGGATAGTGTCTATAATTTAGCCGGTTACAGTCTGCCACACATTTATTGCCTTTCACTGGAAATCTACCACGATCTATAACATTTGCTGCCTCTGCACCCTTTTTATCCTTTCAACGATATCAAAGTCAACAAACAGCCTTTTTATCTTCTACACTGCAAATGTACTTCCTGGTGTACAAATACATATTCTCTGGTGTCATTCCTGTTGATTAAACCATATCTGCTTCTTACACTGAACCATTTTATTGTTCCCAAAAACTTCCTTGTGATGAACTTGACCCTTCAGGCACTGCCAATATGAGGCTGCCCTTGCTGCCGCTCACTTAGAGGCTAGATCTTGGCCTTACTGCTCAAGGTTGCAGTGATGGTGAGTGGGGCCAGAAGCAGCAGTGGTGGTTCCTGGAGGGGAGAAAGTGGAAGAAGAGCTGCTCAGGGCTCTCTGGGATCTGCTCTCCACTTCCACTATCAATCGAACATTACAGCATTTTAAATGATATTTTTGAAATCAAGCTGTCATCCTCAAGGGATGGATTTAATTTTTGGAAAAGGAAAAGCAACTTGAAGCCATGTCTGATGAATTAATAGGTATCACAAAACCATCTATTATCAAAAATACAGCATAGCTCTAAAGTAATGAGAACTGTTTTCTTGTGTCACTTAAAAACTGACCTTTCAAAAGCAATTCCAAAAGAACTGCAACTAACTTGAGAAATGGTAGCATACATTGAATATGTTTGTATCACCCTAAAGATACTGACTAAAATGAAAATAAAGCTTCACTATTTTGCAGAGAAGGTACGTAACCATATTCATATGCACATGAGTACATATTACTCAGATGTTTTCCTATAAAATTTTTATTTACAAATATATTGAACATAAATAAATGTATAGTACAGTAAAAGCAAATAATCAGGAGACCAGAAAAAAAACTGCTACATATAAACAGTTCTTCAAAAGGACAAAATGATGGAAATGGGAGTTACAGAATATTACAGAGGCAGAGAGGTAAAGCCTTCTCACACAATGTATTAGAATAATACAAGCAAAATCAAATAACTACACTTTCAATCATAAATTAATGTTTCTCTTTCAATTCTGAAAAAATACTATTGTCTTCATTAAATGAAAGGACTTCCACCCACTTCAGCTAACATAAGGTGTGATAATCAAGATCACCCATGACTTCCATGCTTCTAGATGCAATAGCCATTTCTCAGTCCTGAATTTACTCAACCTGCCAGCAGCATTTGATAATCAATCACCTCTTCTTCTTTTAAAAACATCCAGGACACCACTCTCCTGCATTTTCCTCTTACTCCCTTGCTCTCCTTCTAATTTCCCCTTACTAGGTCCTTCTCATCACCACAACCTGCAAACTTTGGCTTTAAAAGGATTCATTACTCGGTCATCTTTTATCTCTGAACTCACTTCATTGGTATCAAAATCCAGTCTCAGAGCTTTAAATCCTGTCTATACCCTACCAATGCTGAAGTTCCATCTTCAACCTAGACTTCTCCCCAAACTCCAGGCTTACATCACTTCTCCATTTAGATGTCTAACTGGCATCTCAAACATCATATATCTATAAACAAACCTTGACTCTTCTCTCCAAAATTTAGTCTTTCCAAATCTTTCTTATCTCAGTAAATAAAAAGCCCATCAATTCAGTTGTTCAGGCAAAAATAATTGGGTCACCTTTGAATCTTTTCTTGCACCTTTAGTCCACATTCATAGGGACAGAAAATCCTCCTGGATTTACCTCCAAATTTTATGCAAAAGCTGACCTCTTACAGTATTATTTTAGGTATGGCTTATCAAAACTCCAAATAAGTTCCATTACTTTCTATTGCTATCAGCCTTGTTTAAACCCCTCTATCCTAGTCACAGTGAAACACAATCAGTGTTTGTTAATCTATCAAGTAAGATCCTATTTTTTTAAAGATTTTATTTATTTATTTGACAGAGAGAGACAACACAAGCAGGCAGAGTGAGAGAGGAAGAAGCAGGCTCCCCTACCAAGCAGGGAGCCCGAGGTGGGGCTAGATCACAGGACCTGGGATCATGACCTGAGCCCAAGGCAGATGCCCAATGATGACTGGGTTGACAGGTTCTGTTCCCACTCTGTGGTTTCCCTGACTTTATTTTCCTTGGAGTTTAAAAAGTTCCTTTAATCTATAAATATAAGTTTGTTCTTGTTTTTGTCTTTGTTTTTAATGAAATTTGGGAAGTTTTCTACCATTATTTCCACCTAAATTTTTTCTGGCCCTTTTTCTTATACATTGCATATGACATTTCAAAACCACCCCATACATCTCTATGGTTTTCTTCTTTCCCCCCTAATCTTTTCTTTTTCTTCTAATGGTTCTGTCAACCTATATCCAGGTTTATTTCTCTATCATATTAATTTTGCTAATAATAAACCTATACAGTGAATTTTTTGTATTTTCAGTTCTAAAATTTCCACTTCTTAAAAATTTTGTGGCTGATAATTCCCAGTTCATTACAAGCAAAAATTTTTTAACTTCACTAGTTATAATAGCTCCCTAAAAGTGCTCATGTAATAATTCCAAGATTCTGGGTTACCTGGTAGTTGGTGTGTGCTGATTTTCCCTTTCCTTGAGAATACATCACATTTTCCTGGCCTTTCATAGAATGAGAAATTTTGGATTATATATATGCTGGACATGGTGAAAATTATTCCATAGAGACCATATTGTTCTGAAAAGTATTTCTGTTTTTGTTTCGTCGAATCATTTTCTTGCCTAATAAAATTACAGACTGTCATACCTCCTATGTGTGGTATCTCAGGTCTCAGTTCAGTTCTTGAAGCCTTATTTATAATCTATTATCAGTATGTCATGATCATCACAGTTTCAGGGGTTGGCCAGAGATTCAAGCTGAGTGTTTTAAATACAGAATTCAGATTCTTCTCTGGTTGTCTCTTTTCTAGGGTTGCCCATTAATCCATGTGATGTTGAGGCCAAGTACTTTTTAACCTTAATTTTTCTGGCCAGCTTTGCGCAGTGGCAGTATCGTAGCCAATGAGGTTTATCCGAGGCGCGATTATTGCTAATTAATTTTTCTGGCCAGAAAGTTTCTCTATCAAAGTAAAAAATGGGGAATTCAACCCATTCTGATCACCTGTTTCATGTTTTAACGCCTATCTAAAACCTGGCTGCATTTACTCAGTTTTTAGAGCCTCACATAGTTCTTTACATAACATGCAGAAAGGGGTTATTGTGGGAATATTACTTTCTCAGGAGCTTGCTTATCAAGCAAGTATCAGAAACCCTCCAAAGTAATTTTTTTAATGATTTTTATTTATTTATTTGAGAGAGTGAGAGACAGAGAGAGAGAGAGAGAGAATGCACACATAAGCAGGGGGAGAAGCAGAAGGAGAGGGAGAAGCAGACTCCCTGCTGAGCAGGGAGCCCAATGATGTGGGGCTCGATCCCAGGATGCTGGGATCGTGACCTGAGCCGAAGGCAGACACTTAACCAACTGAGCCACTCAGGCACTCCTCCAAAGTGATTTTTAACTAACTAACTAACTCTGTACATTTTTTTCTGTATCAGTTAGATCTTTATCGTAATATAATAAACTGATAAAGAATCACTATGCTATCATTTTCTTGAATGGAGGACAAAACACAAAGCAAAATTATTTAGTATTGAAAAATTTAGCAATGCAGACGAACTGCTTAATAATTAGGAAATGTACAATAACAATTATAAAATATCAGAACTTTAAAATCTGTTTTACAAACATGTCAAAAGTCACTGTATAAGATACTTGTAGACACTGAATAACCATATCAAATAGAGCTTAACTCACAGTAAATTTTTCCATTATAGACAAAATTATAGTGAGAAATTTTTTGTTTTACAAATTATTACCAAATCTAATGCTTTGTTTGATTAATAATACCCTTTTATTTACTCTTTACCTAAAATAACTAAGTGCAAAATATTCACTGACAAGCTATATTGCTCAAAACTAGACATTTCACAGAAAGAAAATTACCTAATACTCCAACGGTCAACAAGTCAAAATTACATGGGACAGGCTGTACAGTATATATAGTTTGAGGACATTATTTTGGGGGGATTTATTTTATCTCAGAGCCCAGATGTTGACATGCTATCTACATTAAGCCCAGAATCACAGAGAATACCACCTGATGATCATACTTATTAGAAGCTCCAAATAACCTGCATCAATGAATATAAATACATTATTAAATAACAATAATTCTAGCTTCATTTGTGATTTAAGCCAAATGTCAACTGATTATTATATCCTAAACACCATAAAAACTCCACTGCAACTTTCTACCCTTCAACTCATAGGAAGTGACTTTGCCTCCTATTTTACCCAAGAAAATTGAGATTATTATGTGTGAACCACTTCAGCTTTTTCTTTGTCATAACACAATCTGATATTCATTTGTATCCTCTCCTCTTTCCTTTCATTCTCTGAATTTCTAGAAAACAACTTCAATGTCAAAAATTTTTACAGATGCTTGTCCTGATTGCAATTCTACTTTAGTATTTACAAATTGAGAAAATACATATACACCCATGGATTTACACAGTCTATTTCCATTAATAACACGGGGGTCAGGGGGCACCAAGGTGGCAGAGTCAGATGAGCATCAACTCTTGGTTTCGATTCAGGTCGTGATCTCAGGGTTGTGAGTTTGAGCCCCATGGGCTCCATGCTCAGCAAGGTCTTGGCTTGGGACTGTCTCTCCCTCTGCCTCTCTCCAACCCCCCCCCCCCAAAATAAATAAATCTTTAAAAGCAAAACAAAACAAAACCAGGGGTTCAGTGGGCTATACCCATAGGTTGGGAACTTTCAAAGCTTAATGAAATACTTTTTCATGCAATGCCCAAAATGTCAAGGTAGTACTTTCTTTTGAAAGTCCTGATTTGATATAGGTACTCTACTGTCTATGTTAGGATGCTAGGAATACATTCTCTACCACTTGAGTATTTGTGTACAGAACATAGTGACACAGGGTTACTACTCATTTCCACTTCTGTTCTAAAAGACTATGATGAGAAAGAGCCATGTGACAAATTACTAAGTCTGCAAAGTGGTTCAAGACAGTGTTTGCTCCTTTCCAAATAAGAGAATTACATAACTTGTTTATATTTAGTCCTTTTCCTTTTTCCTGCCAGGAAGCTCCCATCATTTCTAAAATTTCACTATAATAATCATATTGGATTTATAGTTTGCAAAACTGTTTTTTTTAATTTCTTTCTTAATTATGCATCATTGATTTGATTCACTTAATATCACTCTGGCAGTACTTGAAAAAAACCACTTCAAATATTTTAGGCCAAGCCAAAGAATAACAAAAGGAGGCAGAAAGTACATTAATCTAAAAATGTGAATTACAAGGTGCCTCTTTAGTGCAGTAGGTAGTGTGTCAGTCTCATAAAAATCTGAATTACAGAAACATTCCCATGCAAAGTCAACACATGGCAGAACCATGACCCAAACGAAACCAAAGGAATGACAGAATAAAAAGTGCTGTATAAGCACAAAGTCATTTCTAGGGATAGTAAAATTAATGAAATGGAAAAAAGATCGTAGGAAATATTTTCACGTTGACACAAAAATAACAGCATTATTGTCATTTAATATTATTCTGATTATTTTATAAACACCGGGAACAGAATTATTTTTGTACCCCTTTTTTCATAATACAGTCTTCATACTGATTATTTGAACACAGTTTTTAAGAAAACAGCTCTTCCATGCAAGAAATAAACTTCTTCAAAATTATAAATACTTTGACTTATACCCAATAATTTTCTCTCAGCTCCTAAAAGTTTGGGATGTCACAGCTCCTAATGTGATTTAAATAAAACTCTTATTTCTTATTATTACAGGTGTACTGTACATTAAAAACTAATTTATATATGTGAATGCAGTATCTTGCCTAATTAAGTCTCATTTTGAAAGTTAAAAAACAGGAAGAATATGATAAATCATATTAAATAGTTGATTTTGCAAAATTCAGATACTCACTACTATACTGACCTTCTCCACCTATTGTAAAGGATGAGCAAAAGTAAAATCTAAAACTGAATCAATTTCAGTCACATGTAATTTTACACCATTTTCCTCTTAATTCTTTATTCTTTCCAAATTATCTCTAATTTGAAGAATAATGGTCATTTCATTTGTTCATTCTGTATTTCAAAATTTGAGATTTTAAATTCCACATTAAGCAATATGGTTTTATAAAATTTAGTATTTCAGAATTATGTTAACAAAAGAATAAATGAAACAAGATGGGATTGGGAGGGAGACAAACCATAAATGACTCTTAATCTCACAAAACAAACTGGGGGTTGCTGGGGGGAGGTGGGATTGGGAGAGGGGGAGCGGGCTATGGACATTGGGGAGGGGAGGCGAACCATAAGAGACTATGGACTCTGAAAAACAACCTGAGGGTTTTGAAGGGTCAGGGGTGGGAGGTTGGGGGAACAGGTGGTGGGTGATGGGGAGGGCACGTTTTGCATGGAGCACTGGGTGTTGTGCAAAAAGAATGAATACTGTTACGCTGAAAAAAATAAATAAATAAAAAGGGAAAAAAAAAAAAAAAAAAAAAACAAAAGCCATGGCTTTAATATTTTCTAAAAAATTTTAAAACTTCATGAAAAGAAAATAGTGAAAAAAAGAAAAAGCACCTTTAAAACAAAATGAAACCTGTAATAAAAGCTGAGTTCCAAACAGCAGAGATAACTCTGAAACCACACTGAAGAAAGATTATTGCTATATATTATATAGTATCACATTTCACATAGAGTTCACATAAAACTTTCCACAGAATTTATAACAAGATACTTATTACTACCTTATATCCAGGTCCTAACTGATGAATTGCGAATATCTGCGCAGGGTTGAGCGCTTCACTGAATACATACACGGCACCAAGCTGACCACAGAACACCCTATTTGCATCAGCAGTTTCTGAAGATCCGAGAAAGCACTTGTCATAGCTCTATTTTTAAAAAGTCACACACACAAAAAAAAAAATCAATGTATTATTTTGCAATGATAAAATATTTAAGGATATCTGCCTTCACTGTCATGAATACCTTAAAATATAATAATAATAACAGAAGAAAGCATCACTTAAGACTTTATGGAGTTTTTAAATAATAAAGGCCAGCTAAAGACTGTTAGAAAAAGTGTATCAGTTAAATATTTTATATCTATGGAAAAGCAAAACAAAACAAATCATCTATTCAATAATCACTTAACCACTATAGAAATGTTATACTTAAAGGCAAAAGGGCTTATAATTTTATTTACAAAAGTAAAACTAATTTTAAAACTCTAATGATTTAACAATTGTCCATATATAAAGAGATTCATCTGAATCAGAGAATGACTATTCCATATGTTAACCATAAACACATAAGCCCTAATTTTTGAAACTATCTAATGTCTCCCCCAGGGATATATATTCCTCTATCTCTCCACACTAAGTCAAGGACACAATGAAAATCACTTCCCTCTCTTCCATGAGTAGGCATTATGCAGAACCAATCAATAATGATCACCAAAATCTGCCACCTAAAGCACATGGTATGGTGCTCTCCATCGGGAGAGTTCAAGACCTTAAGAAGCCACACTTATGAAGACCCTTCCTATCTCTGCTTCTTAAAAATCTCACCAAATATTAGGCCCCAGTTTCCTTCCCCCATCCTCACAGGATATTACACACCTTAGCACTAATAAGCAAGACATTAAATATATATGGTTTTCCTCTGGTGCCTCAATAAAATGACAAAATATCTGTGAATGAATTATGAAGACAAAAACTCATCAACAGATACCCAATCTGTAATTAAAACTATAGGAATTGAAGAATTTATTGCATAATGTTATGTGTACATATGTGTTACTGCCCAGACCTCTCCATTTTTTGGTACACTACTGCAAATAACTTAAAAATCTAAGTCTTTTTTTTTTCTTTTCTTTCTTTCCCTCCCTTCCTCTCTCCCTCCTTCATTCTTTCCTTCCTTTCTTTTTAAATATAACTGTAGAGTCAGTGACAGTCAACAAAATCTCTTGGCTTTCTTCCACTCTATAGTAAAAAGTCTCCCCTTTGGAAGGCAGATATGAAGTAGAATTTCATCTGTGTATTCTAATTCTGCAAAATCATTCTCAAAAATTGACTGTATCTGGCCCAACTATGAGTTTCTAGGGCAGAAAGAGCAAACTTGTTCTATAAATGAATAGACAGTAAATATTTTAAACTTTTCAAGCCACATGTGGTATCTGCCATATAATCTTTTTTGATTTTTGTCTCAATATTTAAAAAAAGAAAAACCTCTAAAAATGAAAAAAAAAAAAAAACAAAGATTCTTAGGTCATGCAAAAACAGGTCAAGGTTCACATATGATCTTCAGGGGGTTCTCTTGACTTAGGCCAAAAGCTATGGACTGTGCACACAGCATTATGTAGAAAAAAAACCAGAGAGAACAAGAGAGCCTGCTCTTGAGTAAATTAAAGTCTGGAGAGATACAGACAATACTAAGAAGTGAATTTTGTTAAAAAGATGTAAGTTTTTGTAAAACCAGGCATGCTGGAATGCTCGTATATTATTGGGTTTGAAGTATTTTTGGCACTAGAAAACATCTTTTCCTTTGGTTCTAACAGGCCAGGATAATGACAGGGAAAGCCGAGAATAGAGCTCTTGAGGTTTTAACTCTAGATATTCTCTATCCAGAATCCAACTGCGTTACCTCCCTCACTGGTAACAGGCAAGTCAAAACTAGTATTGTTTGTTATTAACAAAATAAATCATTTAATTGATCTCCCTACTTCTGTCATTTTTTTCCTTCAGAATATTTTCAATACTGCAGCCTGACTGACATTTTTAACATATGAACCAGCATTACATCACTCGTCTGCTCAAAACCTTCCAAAGATTTTTAATGTTGGGTAAGATGGGAAAGTCCAGGTATTGTGTCTGCACATAAGGCCCTGCATGATTTCACCGCTTGCTTTCTACCTAACCTTATCTCTTAAACATTATTCCGTCCATTCCTCCCTCTGTTCTAGACAAACATTGCTTTTTCTTCAATTAACTTTTCAGTTCTGTCTCAAAGACTACACTCACTGCTTCCAGCAAATGGGATATTTCTCCTCAATATTCACATGACTTGCTCCCTCAACTATTCTAAATTCATCTCATACCATCTGGCTTCCCACTTCCCTACACCTATAATTTCTATACCTAGTCCCACTAAAATTTTTTCCACAGCATTTATCATACTGACTACAGGTTATATTTATTCATTTTGTAATTAAAATCTTCCTATCACATCCAAATAAGGTGCAAGACACAGTTTTTAACTGATTGAAATTTTGGAAAGAATAGAATACTGCATAGATGATTTTGACCTAATACTTAATTTATTGAGCAATTTTCTTTTTTTTTTTACCACTAATTGTCTATTTTAGCAACTTAATTATATTAAAGACCTAAAAATTCACTTAAAAGAAAATAACTTTCCAAGTGCAACTATTAAGTTCCTTCCAAACTATTTTATTATACAATTCATGTTATGAACAATGACAGATCACACACTCAAAAACATTAAAGCACAGATTTTAAAAAAAAAAAAACTTACATCATTTGTGTTAACATGCCAAGCCATATCACCATAGGATACCAGCTGCCCATTAACATAACACCGAATTTCACTGTTCCTCCATCGATTGTAAATGTGGACAATGCTGATCATGTACCACTTAAATAAAAAAAAAAAAGTTTAAAGACCTTAATATGTCATGTTTAGTTATTGTCTAAAAAAGCAATCATAACATTCATAACACACTACAAGAAATGCTTGAAATAATAACAATTACACATTACTATTTCAAGTTCCCCCTTATTTCTCACTTTGCAGATGGAAGAAGTGACTCATAAAGAATAAATCTGTGATGAAGACAAACCTAGAACACCTTGAACTCCGGAATGATACTCCTTCCATTATACTAAGATCCAAATATTATGGAAATACAATATATTTGTGTTCATTCATTTAATAACATGTATATTCTGCCAGACACCACAAATGCCCAAGTTTGACCAGACAGAGCATAAGTCTGGCTCTCCTGAATTTCATGGTATAATGAAAGAGACACAGATTAGATATATAAAGATATATAAAATGATGAACAATGAACTCTACAAAGGGGAAAAAACAAAACCACTGTAAACTGAGAAAGAATAACCTAGGATTCTACTTTGGATTGTATGGTCAGGAAAGACCTGTCAGAGGAACAACATTTTAACATTTATAATAAAATTTAGGTGATTTCAATTCCACAATTTAGATTTATTAGGTCCAAGTATAATTATATATTTTAACCTAATAATGTGTGACTATGCATTAAGAACCTAGGAATGAGTTTATATTAAGTTTTAACTTTATAGCTCCTAAGTTCAACCAAAAGCATTTTAAGTATATACTTTGATACAGAATGGTTTAAGTTCTGTAACAATTTGTGGCTCCAACCCTTACTCTTTTGAAAGTTAATAACCTAAGGCTGAGACTACAGAAATATTTTTCTAAAATATAAAAAAAATTCAAAAATTTACAGATACTTGAACAAGTATGCCTTCAGTGGTTAAGGAGGGAAAATTAGATTTAGTTTCCTCCCCCAAAATAAAAATATATAATACACACTTTATTTCCCCAATTTCTTAGAAATACTATTCAATTATTTCATATAGCATATTTTGAAAAACATAAACCTATAGTAATAATTCCCAACCACTAAAATATTAGTTACTTCAAGGTGTCTGAAAAACTTTGAACAAAATTCAATTTCTTTCATTTTGATTTAGAAAATAAAAATTGTGCACTCAAAATTCAGGGAAGACAATAACACAAAAGACATTGTTCCTCAATTATAGAAATAAAATGTCAGGTCAAACTATTGAACCCTAAAACATGGGCCTTTTTTTTTTTTCCATTTTATTTATTTTTTCAGCGTAACAGTATTCATTGTTTTTGCACAACACCCAGTGCTCCATGCAATACGTGCCCTCCCTATTACCCACCACCTGTTCCCCCAACCTCCCACCCCTGACCCTTCAAAACCCTCAGGTTGTTTTTCAGAGTCCATAGTCTCTTATGGTTCGCCTCCCCTTCCAAATTTTTTTTTTTTAATACACATATAATGTATTTTTATCCCCAGGGGTACAGGTCTGTGAATCGCCAGGTTTACACACTTCACAGCACTCACGATAGCACATACCCTCCCCAATGTCCATAGCCCTCTCCCCCTCTCCCAATCCCACCTCCCCCCAGCAACCCCCAGTTTGTTTTGTGAGATTAAGAGTCATTTATGGTTTGTCTCCCTCCCAATCCCATCTTGTTTCATCTATTCTTCTCCTATCCCCCTAACCCCCCATGTTGCTTCTCCATGTCCTCATATCAGGGAGATAACATGGGCCTTTTTTAAAGTTGTTTTCATTCTAGGTAATCCTTAACTCCAGTTATTGCAAACTGAATCTTCACTGGATCAGAAACCAATATATATGTTTGTCCTGACTAAAAGCAGAGGAAAATCTTTAAAGTCAGTCATTTAACAACTCATATTTCTAAATACTATGAAATTATCAGGCAGAAGCCATGAAAATGGAGCTTTAAATAAATTTAAGAAAAATCTTATATTTTTACATTGTACGCATTTTACATGCATAAAAATTCAAATTTACCTATGTTACCCTCACTGAGTTTGAAAATTTTCCATCAGAATGCCATTGGTAACACAGGAAATACAGTCTTTATATTTTGGAGTAAAATTTTTCGAAATTTCAAATTTCTCAACAGAACACACATAAATAAATGTCTTTAAATAGAAGAAGACTTCCTGCTATCCAAATACAAGTTTAAGATAATGTTAGGTGTATTATTATAGTTACTGACATACCTAATATAGAAAAGTACTTACTTAATAAATATTTATTGAGCTCTTTTTCCTGTGTACCAGATAATTTAGTGTACTGGGCCAGAAAATACAAACTGTAAATTCATACAGATATAAACTGAGTTTCCAGGTTATCAGCTCTATGGCTTCTGGCAAATTATTTAGCCTCTCTGAACCAACTGTCTAAAAAAGGAGGAATAATACTCCTACTTTATGGAGTGACTGTGAATATTACAGATAATAGACAACATATGAAAATTATAAGGAACAGTTCTTAATACATATTTGGCACCCATAGAAATAAGATAGCATTAACTAAATATATATTCATTTTTTTATGCACTATGTCCCCAAATGAGATTTTTTCTGCTGGAATTAACACTATTTACTCCTCAGGGTCATTCACTCATTCAAAAAATTTACTGAGCATCTGTTTCATGCCAAGTATCACCCAGACTGCGGGCATACGAAGATAACATATAAACCCTTAAGGAGGTTTCACCAGAAAAACACAAAAACAACTATAAAACCATCACAAATATCTAAAACACAGATTTGGGAGCAAAAGAAGTAATGACTAACTGAAGGCAGAGGGAAAAGAAAAGACAAATGGAGAAGGAAGGCTAACAGAGAAGTCACTAGAAGAGTAAAATGAAACTTAAGATACAGCTTAAAGGATGAATACAAACTGTTGCGGAAAAAGGAGGGAAAAAAACATTCCAGGCAGAAGAAGCCTAATACTTCACATTATAACATAGAGGCCTGACAAAATTTTTCTCTACGTTTAGATTTACCTGCAATAACAAAGACCAGCTTGTAAAGAGAAGTGTAGACACCTTTAGTAATTGGACTTTTTTTAAGCAGGAAAGTGAAATGATCATCTTCATAGTTTAGGAAATAACCAGCAATAGTGAGTGAATGGGTTAGTTAGGAAAATGTGGTTAAAGATAAAGCTGAGAACTACTGCAAAGGTTCAGGTAAGAAAACTATAAAAGCCTAAATTAAGACAAAGGCATTTGTAATTAAAAGAAGAGAGATAGGGACTAATTAACAGAACTGATTGAAAGTGATGATACAAAAAAGACAAATGTAAGGTGGTTTCCAATTTTTCACTTAATTTGGTTGTGGTACCATTAACTTGAGATAATTAATACAGTTAGCCACTTAATTAGCCAGATAACAAGATGTAGAATAACAGAGTTTGCTTTTGGTCATAACACTGATATTTGATAAAACTGATGAATGAATAAATGAATGCAGAGTTGAATGAGCGAACTGATATCAGTGAAGATCAAAGTAGTTTCAGGAAAATTAACTTTTCTGTTCTCTTTTCTCAGTATATCAATATATCCTTTATATATAATAGACAAATGCCTTTTCAATTCCAAAGAGCTCAACCTTTGACTTGATATTTTTGACTTATATTTTTAAAGAAATGGGAGGAAAGCTGGAAACTGTGTATCATATGATAGTATGTACATCTACTGAGGTCTGCATTTAATTAAGACTCAAAAATAGATCTATAAAAGAAGAACAAGAAAAAAACCTATAATAAGAATTCACAGGAAAGGGACGCCTAGGTGGCTCAGTGGGTTAAAGCCTCTGCTTTCAGCTCAGGTCATGATCTCAGGGTCCTGGGATCGAGTCTCGCATTGGGCTCTCTGCTCGGCAGGAGGCCTGTTTCCCTTCCTCTCTCTCTGCCTGCCTCTCTGCCTACTTGTGATCTCTGTCTGTCAAATAAATAAATAAAATCTTAAAAAAAAAAAAAAAGAATTCACAGGAAAATATTACATGATAATTATACAAATACCAACAGTAGCTAACACATAGGTGTTAACATAAGGTCAAACATCTGTAAGTAGTACAGGTAAGAAAGCAAAAGTTTTAATATAAACGTTTCTTTTTGAAAGGTCAGTTAAATACCTTATTAAACGATAACGATTTAGCTAGGGCAACTTCTGGAAAAATAAGAAAAAAAAAAGAATGTATTTATCTTGAATAATGAAACAATAAAATAAAATATTTATGGTTTTCAAGGTTTATGAGAATCTTTATAGGTTTTTCAAAACCTCTATCACTCTATGGCCTTGCAGCGGCCAAGACTCCTTAGAATCAATGTATATAGAGCTGCTACAAATGGGAATGTATCTCTCATAAGGAAATAGCACAAAAACAAAAACAGAGAACAAATGGGTTAAATTGCTTTTTATTGGTTAATGACAATTTTATTTGGTTCTTAACTTCACCCTAACTTTCCTTATTCATACTCTTCAAACCACTGTTATCTAAACTTATCTGATGAAAAAAAAATGACCTAGAGCATTTGTTAAAAACATATTCCTAATACGAAAATTATAATTCTAAGAAGCTGTATTTATTACAAATTCCTGAGGAAATTCAAAATAGTTTGGCACATCTGGCAAACTCTTCTAGGTATCATCTCAAATCTAATAAGTCAGAATTTCTGGTAGAGGGACAACTGCAGTTATAGGAACTAACTGTGATTTGTATCAAGAAAAAAAGAACTTCTGATCTAATATAAAAATTTATTTTGAATCATTGCTTTTTAAGCTATTTTCCAAGTATATATTAATGAATGATTATTACACTGATATTCTTTAAAATAGCTATTACTATTGCTTAAACAAAAAGCAAATATTTTTATTAGACTCAGGTAAAATTTTTAAATGTATATTTGAAAAGCCCATCCAAAATCATAATTTCATCAGTACATGTCAAAACACACACGGGATCATAAGCAAACAAGAAAACAAACGAAAAAGAAAAAGAAATGACACTCCCTCTGCTATATGTGGGCTCATCATCTGTTATGGTTGTTCCTGTGGATAAATATTCCCGTGGGTAAAATGTAGAGTGTACCCTAAAGAAGGTAGACAATCTCACTGTCATATATCCAAAAAAGACCCTCGAACCTGGAAAGGGTAACTGGCATTAAACATGTGGAAATAGAAACTCCTATTATTTCTGTTTTTTTAAAATTCAGAACTTTCAAATGGTTAGTTACTCTTACACAAAGATGGAGTCCATTAAAATATTTTATACACACACACACACACACACACACACACACACATATAAAATGGAACATCTCTCTAGAAAAACCCCAGGTAATAGCAAATTATATCTTATAAATCTAGTTACATAGTTACACATTTGTCTGCATTTTCTCTTGTTATTTTTTATGTTCAGAGTAGGCTTTTAAAAGTACATCTCAACCTGGTCTCTGAATATCCATATCCTACTAGATATTAAGCAAAGGTATATTTAATGGGCCAAAACATTAGCTGTAGAGCAACATTCCCTCCTTGAAATCAGCATTATTGAAGAAGCAGAAATCACTGCAACCTGCAATCTCAGGAAACAAGATTCAGGACTACCACAGGATTAACCAGAACTCCCTCAAGAAAAGTCTCTCTGTATTACCAAATTTGGAGGTTTAACACCTGACCTTTTAAAAGAGCTAATTATCTATAAATCCACAGTGCATGACATGTACATATATAAAAACTACCGTGAAGTCTGAATCTCCAGTCTTAAAACCTGGTTCTAATATCTAAATCAAATGAAGTCAGAAGAAGAAGAGGGAAGAAGAACAAGAAAAAGGAGGAAGAGGGAAAAGGGAAGAAAAAGGGGAAACCGGGGAAGATGAAAAGGATAAACAAGAGGAATTAGAGGCAAAAGAGGGACAAGAGAATATTGAGGAGAAAAGTAAAGGAAGAGGAAGAATAAGAGAACTGTAATTAAAGCAAAATTTCTGCAAATGCTCTTCATACATAATTCCTCAAAACTATAATTAAGTAACAAAGTTCACATATAAGTTTGCCTTTGAATAAACTTTGAATTAATAATGTAATTGTTAACTCTTTAATATTGTTTTCATAAACATGCTAGAAATTGAAGACACTGTATTATTTCTATATAACATATAGCAAATTTATATATTCCATAAATTATTATATATGACATATACAAAATTATGTACAAAAATTTTAGGATCTAAATAAAGATATAAGAATGTGTCAGTAGTTAGGATTCTAAGTGACTATATTTTCCATTAAACCTGTGTAAAACACCTTGTCAAAAAGAATAAAATCTCTCTTAATGCTCATGGATAATGCTCCAATTCTCTACAAATCCAATAATTAACTAGTTTTTGCAGTGTACATTACTGTGCTAGAACAACAACAAGAAAGACTGGTAAACTTTTGATTTTAAAAATGTATCACATAGGGGTTCCTGGGTGGCTCAGTGGGTTAAAGCCTCTGCCTTCGGCTCCTGGTCCTGGGATCCAGGGTCCTGGGATCGAGCCCCACATCGGGCTCTCTGCTCAGCAGGGAGCCTGCTTCCTCCTCTCTCTCTCTCTGCCTGCCTCTCTGCCTACTTATGATCTCTGTCTGTCAAATAAATAAATAAAATCTTTAAAAAAAAATGTATCACATAGTAACAACCACATTACTTGGCCTTTCTTACTCCTGCCACATGGAAAAGGTCCTTGGCATACTGCCCCAGAAAGAGCACTGACCACAATAACACCCAGGCCTTCTTTCTCACTTTATCAACGGTAACACCTCATTTATTTTACACCACTAGAAAATAAACTGCTCAACAGAAATTAGCTGTCCAGATAAATAGAACCTACTCCTTCAGGAAACAAAGGGTTCTCTTTGGTTGTTAAAGCATATTTTATTCATTTATCCAACATATATTATTAACAATCCACCAAGTTCAGAATTCTGTGGCAGGTTTATGAAGGAATACAAAGATGAATCTAACACATAGCTTAGTTTCAACAGTTACTAAATAATGCACATATAAATGAGTAATAAAGATTTAAGAGAAATAATTGCTGTAAGAAATACTGAAATAATATGCAATGAGAGAGATTCTATTGGAAAGCAAGGAAATCAAGGAAAGATTCCATGGAAATGGTGTTATATGGAATGGAACCTAACAATAAGGTGGGATTTGAAGACCAATAGCCATAAGTGAGGAGACACATAAATGCTTTCACACCAGAGACTGAACATTTGAAAAGAAAAAGATAAACACTGAAACATGTAGAGTAGTTCAGTTTTGACAGAATAAAGAGGATAAGCAAAAAGCTAAAAGTGACAACCTGAGGGTTTTGAAGGGTCAGGGGTGGGAGGTTGGGGGAACAGGTGGTGGGTAATGGGGAGGGCACGTTTTGCATGGAGCACTAGGTGTTGTGCAAAAAGAATGAATACTGTGACGCTGAAAAAATAAATAAAATGGAAAAAAAATTAAAAAAAAAAAAAAGCTAAAAGTGAAATCCAAATCATGAAGGACTAGGCTAAGAATGTTAAGTTATTCTATAGTTAGTGAGAAGCAAATGACCGGTTTGAGCACTGGAATAATATGATCATGACTATAAATCAGATATTAGTATATAACATAGTTTGGGAGAGGAAGAGACAAAGGATCCAAGCTAAAGAGAGAAGATGAAGAATTTAAGCAGCAACTAAGGAATTTATTTAAAGACATGTATTACAGAGATACATAGTACAGGAGTGGAAAGTTGCACTGATACCATGATCAAAAAGGGGATGAAGAACAAAGCCGATTCAAGTCCCCACTATCATGAAGATAGTAGTCTTTGGCTTTGATTAAGCAGCTTAATCAAAACAGGGGACTTCAGAACATACTGAATATGGGACTGGAAATGTAAATTCAGTGTTACATTTTCTGTAAAAATGAGGGGCCAGAAACACATTTACATGGCAATATCTTTGGTAGATATAAGAACAGAGCTATAAGATATAACAGAGCTGTAAGATACAAGAACGGAGCTTGGAGGTAAGAATAATAGTGGAAAGCTTATGAAACTGAATAAATATTTCCAAAAAATTACATCCTCCACAAAAGCAGGAATGTTATCTGTTTTGTTCATTGTCATATTCCTAGTGCCTACAACAATGTCTGGAACTCAGTAAGTACGCAGTAAGTATTTACTGTAAGAATGCCATAGAATAGATCCCAGCGAGCAAGTAAGTGAGACAGACACTGTGAAAGGTCAAGAGACTGATCTTTTTATGCGAATAGTTAGACATAAAAATAAAAAGAAAATGCAGACAAGGAGAAGAGAAAAGCACTATGAGTCATAAGAAAAATCAAAGAAAGAGAATATTACAGAAGTTATAAAAGGTGAATTTTAAGATGGGGGAATGGTGAATTGTGTCATTCTCAATAGAAATATTTACTTACACCTACCTTACGTGGTTGAAAATCATATTTCACACAGTGCTGAAAACCTTTTCCTTTAGACTTCAGTGATGTGACTATTAGACAGTTGCCAACGAAGTGAGCAGAGTAACCAACTCCTTTGCTAGTACGAAAACTGTAAAGAAAACTGAGAATAGTAAAATATCCTCTGATACAAAGAACTATATTTCTAAAAATTATTAAATAAATAAAATATAAAACATTATTATAAAATGAAACTCATTTCCCCATAGAGTAGAAGGGGTATTACATGTACCAAAAAAATATTAAACCATAAAAGGTTTAGAACAACTAAAGAAGAACTTTAAATTGAGAAAATAGACTATAGATCAAAAATCTTCTGAAATTTCAAGGTAAAATATCACAAATACATAAAAACAGATTAAAGGCCAATAAAAGCCTACCAAGTAGATTTCATTTACCTTCCAGGACCCCTGAAATTAGCAAATACAGACACCATTTACACAGCTACTCTTTTCAAAAACAACTTACTCCCAATTCTATTATATCTTTAAAAATAGCTTAAAAATTACCAAAAAAAAAAAAAAAAAAGTTAGAGCCAAGGTTGATAAATGATGTAGGTAATCAAATAAAGGAGTACATTTTTAGTCAAAAGAAGAAAAAGGACGTGTCTATGAAATACAGTTATTTTCTTCTAAGGGAACATACCTCCTAGCTGTGAATTTAAGCACAGTATTACAAAAATTGTAAATGCTCTGCAAAATAAAGATATTATTAAAATACATGTATAATCTGCCAAAATGACCGTTCTGAAATTCAACCCATTTATGTTTGGAAGTTCAGATGTTTGTTTAGACCTCCCTTTCCCTACTATCCTTATATATATAATCTTTTATAACAGAGCTTACGATCTGTTAATAGTTCACATTTTTCTGCACTCACATTTCTGAGGCAGTCAATGTACAAAAGTGCTTAATAATTCTCTCATTAAATCTGATGTGACAGGTACTACTGTTATCTTCACTTTACAGTTGAAGACACCAAAGCACAGGATCAATACGTAGTGAAGACTTAACCCCAGGCAGTCTTATTTCAAAGCACTGCAAAGATTAAATGAGGTAATACATGTAAACATTTACAATGCCTAGTGTATGATAAGGCAGTCAATGAAAGTTTGATGTTCTCATTACTGTGCATTATTGGTAAACTAAAATAATCAAGCTCTCGGTCCTTACAGGTCAACCTATCTGGGTTTATCAACCTATTCTGTTAGTTATCTGTCAAATAATTACTTTTATTATTTGTTATTTTCTTGCACAGTAGTTATCCCTAATATTTTTAAAGCATATCTTAATTATGTTCATAGAACAAAGAAACTAAAAAGGCAAAGTAATGAAATCTGGAAGGACTTTGGGTTTTTTTTTTCCTCCCCTGGGTTGGGGACTTGCATGTCCACTAACAATCCCCTTACTAATCTATATTGATGTGGACTAGAGAAAGGGGCTTGTAAACCTTGACTTTCTAACGTTACCGCTAGAAAAAAATAATGGAAAAAAATAAATAAAAATAAATAAAATAAATAAAAATAAAGGAAAAAAAATAGTGACGCAGGTTGCCTAAAACCAATAGCAAAAAATGAATAAATAAACTGGCATGTCTTTATGGTTTTAACATATACTAATGTAAATATAAATATATATATTTTAATATATATATACATATACACACAAACACAAACACATTATACTTAATATGTTGCCTTGAGACTGTTACATATTTATAAAACTGAAATACTTAAGACGAAAGTATGAAAATTAAATACATTACTTACCAATAAAGATAAGGTTTATCCTTATCAACATTAATGTTATTTAATGGATCCATACGAAACCAAGTATTTAGGGTGAAGCCATTCTGATAAGGCCACTTTGCAATAGGAGGCAATGCAATTGCCTACAAGGTAAGGAAAAAAGAAAAGTATCAGCTTAAGAAAATGTGATAGTAACCAAGGCCAAACAAAGCCTTTACAGATCAAAAAACAAGGAAGGTATAAATATCAGAAAATCATGGACTTATCCCCAACCAATACACTTTCTGTGTCACCAGTTTCAACATCCAGTCCACTAGACCCTAAATTAGAACTTAAAGATTGCATTAACCTAAGAGATAGAGGAAAGAATTTGAGCCAAGCTGCCCTTCAAGTTTTTTAGACCTACCACTCTTCCACTAAGAAAAAGACAGGCAGTCCAAGAGAACATTTGTTATTACCTCCATATTAGGACTGAAAGAGCCCTAAATCACATACAGTTGCAAACACTAGTGAACCAAATTACAACGGAAAAAAAAAAAAAGTCTTACAAAAGAAAAATATAATCTTAAGTGACAATGAAATAATACTAGTTTTTGTTGATCTTGCTACAACTGGTACAAAACACACACCTGAGAGGCTCTAGAATAGCATTTGTCTCAGTTTCATTGTGGACATCCAGTAATTCCATGGATAAATAAGGATATTTATTTATGGCCAACCTCTTCAACAGAAGACATTCTCTGAAATTTAGTATGTAACAACTAGACTAAATGTTTAAGGGACCTGAAATTGCCCATTTCTAGAAGGTACTCTTCAATCTGGCTCCTACCTCTATACCAACCAAAGCCTTCTGTACAGAGTACACTGTATCTCTAACCTTCTCCTATTCTTTTTAGCTAATGCATATATCCTCCTTTAGTCAATGTACAAAAGCTAACTTTGTATAGTACTTTCTGATGTGAAACCCATACACATTTACATCCAAACCACTTGTGCCCAATCTCAACACTCATTTCTTAGATTCCTTACATTTCCTTCTGATCCCTTATGTTAATAGGGTATCCTTTGGGATACCTTTGTGATTTTGGATTTAAGTTGTCTTTAGTCTTCTTCCATATTTCCTTCTAAAACAGTCTGGGACCCACAGCTGGATGTTCCTCACTGTGTCCAATGAGTCTACAGGACTCCAAAATCTATACCCTTCACTGTCCCCTAGTCCAACAGACTCCAAAATCTATGCTCCCATCTATTTAATTTCCAAAAGAAACAATTCTGATGGTTAGATGGAATGCTTTCAGTAAACTATTTCAGTGAATTAGAAGAATTCACTATTTCCTAAATTAAGCAGATTCATGAAACATGATAAGCATGAATGGCAAATCTAAATAGAATATCCATAAAGGCCACAGATCACATAAAATGTCATCTTACATATGCCATCCACCTTTACATACCCCACTCTATAGAATTCCATTCCAAACTGCTCATATGAAGGGAGCATAGCTCATAGAAACGCACCTCCGCTGTATAAAATATAATTCAGAAGGCCTACTCTATACGGTTACTTCAGAGGGAAAGTAAGCAGTGTCATAATTTTAGTGATCCAAAGGCACTGCTATCAACAGTGGTCCAGACAATATGTACCCTCTTGTTACTATCATGCTCATCCAGAAGTAAATTATCAAAAGCACTGTAATGGTAAGGATTTTAAAGTCAGTTCCCATCGGAATTTTTCAGTAGTTCAGTACCAAAGATAACACACCTGGAAATAAGCCAATGCACTGCTAAAAAACAAAACAAAACACTGGACTTAAGGTCAAGCAAATTTTAGTTCAGGCTGTGACTCTGCTTTATGACCCTGAACAATGTAACACTGCTGAGGCTTTTTCCACAAAAAATTTAATAGCAATAATATCATTTATCTTATACATAGCTTTTATGACTCAAATAAAATAAGAGTTGTAAAAGTTCTAGTTCCTTCTTTGCTTCCTTTCCTACATAGACTATATTCCTAATTGATATTACCCTTCATGAAAATGAGTGATACAGAGAAAACCAAGAAAGAAGGAGTAGACAGTCTAAGTCCATCAAAATTCCCTGAACGAAAATAACTCAAACATGCACCACTAACAACATATAAGTAAAATTCTCTCTGTGTGTGTGCATGCATGTATGTATAAAATGCATTACATACTGATAGAAAATATTCACAGACTTCTGGTAAATGGATCAAATATCTAAAAACAGGATGACTTGCAACCCTATTGAAGAAATTCAAATCATTTATTAAAACAGTTTAAACATTCTGTTTTAGCTAGTTTTGTTGATTCTATCAGTAAGACAGTAACTTGTTTATATTTCTATTAAAACACTTGGCTCTTCCCACTCCTCAAACTGCTGTCTACTAGATGTCAGATCAAGAAGACTTTTATAAAATATATCAAAATATATGTATGTATGCAAATAAAACTATTACATAAATCTGAGAAAACCAATACCTTCTTAGGGACAGTGACACTGTTTTCTCTGCTAAGCACCACAACGTACATTTGATATGTGCTCCACCCTAACAATCTGATATGTAAAATTAAGAACTTTCATCTGGAAAGAGATTTTTAAATAAAAATAAAAATAAAAATAAAAATAAAAATTTAAAGAGATAAAGATTATTTTTGTTTCAAAATTTTAAATTTTCCTATTTTTGTTTCACAATTTTGTTACAATGGAAAAATTAACTTAAAAAAAAGGTTAGTAACAAAATATTAAGGAAAAAAAACTAGGGGAATGGTTGATGAACTGAGAGGCTACAAGGATACTTATGCACTAATAACTGAGGAGCAAGAAATATTTACATGATCTATACAACTTATATAGTACTTAAATATGGGAAAAGTGTATTATTTCATTACAGGCTCACATTAACACTCTTCCATGAGAAAGTGCTAATATTTTACATGAAGGTAAGCCAAGAAACATTAAGGCACTAGTCCTCCACAATAATGAAGTAGATGATTCTGAAATCAAAACCAGTTTTCTAGTCAAAAGTTAGACATACTCTCTACAATGTTACAATGTTAGATAAAAACGATGAAATCAAGCAGACTGAGAATGTGAATTCTTTGAAAAGAACAACAAAATGGATAAACTTCCAGCTAGATTAATCAATTAAAAAATCCAGTGTCAAGAATGAAGGAGGAGGCATCACTAAATATCCTACAGACATTAAAAGGATAAGAAGGGAATATGATGATAAACTTATACCAATATAGTCAGCAACTTAGATTAGATTAACAGGAAAAATTACTTGGAAGACACAAACTACCAAAGCTCACTCAAAAGAAGATAGAAAACCTCCCTATATCCATTAAAGAAATTAAGTTCATAGTTTAAAACCTTCCTACAAAGAAAACTCCAGGCCCAAACAGCTACAATAGTGAATTCTAGCATACATTTAAGAATAAGTAATATCAAATCTACATAAACTCTTTAATAGAAAGAAATAGTTCCAAACTCATCATATGAGGAATTACCCTATCCCCAAACCAGAAAAAGATATTATAAAAGAAAACTACACCCCCAAATCACTCATAAAAATAATTGCAAAATTTCTTAGCATTACATTAGCAAGTCAAATCCAATGTTGGACAAAAAGATTAAAACATAGCAACCAACTAGTTTTGATCCCAGGAACACAAAGGTTGGTTTAACACTGAAATATCAATCACTGTAACTCACTACATTAATAAAAATTAAGAAGAAAATCCATATGTTCACTTCAATAAAATCAGAAAAACCACTGGACAGAATTCGACACTAGTATCAACATATTGATGATTAAAAAACCTCCCCGTATATAGGAAGAGAAACAAAAGATATTTAAAACTTAATGCTAAAAACTGCAAAATACTGAAAAATCATAGAAAACAAATAAAGGTAGAGATATACTATGTTCATGAACTGGAAGACTCAATAATCTCTCCAAATTGTTCTATAGATTTAACATCATAAAATCTAAATCACAGTAAGCATTTTACAAAAGTTGACAAGTCTATCCACATGTATGAAAATGCTATCTAGAGTAGCCAAAATTATTTTAAAATAAAGACCAAATTTGGAGTACTCACACAACCTGACTTCAAGAACTACTTACTATACAGCTACAAAAATAAAGACAATCTGATATTGGCATAAACGCAGAAACAGAGGACAAAGGAACCAAACAGAGTTCAGGAACAAATCCACACAATCCATAGCCAGATAATTTTTAAGAAAGGTGCCAAGGTAATCCAATGTCAAAGGACTCTCTTTAACAAATGGTCAAGAAAACCATTCAATATTCATATGCAAAACAAACAAAACTTTAACCTCCAACCTTCTGTCATATCATATTTTAAAAATTCACACGAAGAGAATCACAGACCTAAATTTAAGAGCTAAAACAAAAGAACTCTTGGTAGAAAGCACAAGGAAAAAATGTCATGACCTTGGTTTATACTAATTTCTTGGATTACAAAAGCATATGCCATTAAAAAAAGTTTAACTGAACTTCACCAAAATTAAAATCTATTTGCTTTGGGACGCCTGGGTGGCTCAGTTGGTTAAGTGGCTGCCTCCCTCTCAGGTCATGATCCCAGTGTCCAGGGATCGAGTCCCACATCGGGCTCCTTGCTCAGCGGGGAACCTGCTTCTCCCTCTGCCTCTGCCTGCCACTCTGTCTGCCTATGCTCGCTCTCTCTCTCTCTCTCTGACAAATAAATAAAAATAAATTTAAAAAAATAAAATAAATGAAACAAGATGGGATTGGGAGGGAGACAAACCATAAATGACTCTTAATCTCACAAAACAAACTGGGGGTTCCTGGGGGAAGGTGGGATTGGGAGAGGGGGAGCGGGCTATGGACATTGGGGAGGGGAGGCGAACCATAAGAGACTATGGACTCTGAAAAACAACCTGAGGGTTTTGAAGGGTCAGGGGTGGGAGGTTGGGGGAACAGGTGGTGGGTGATGGGGAGGGCACGTTTTGCATGGAGCACTGGGTGTTGTGCAAAAAGAATGAATACTGTTACGCTGAAAAAATAAATAAAAAGGGAAAAAAAAAAGTAAAAAAAAAAAAAAATAAAATAAAAATAAAATAAAATAAAATCTATTTGCTTTAAGAAATACTGTTAAGAAAGTAAAAGAAAAGCCAGACTGGGCAAAGATATTTGATAATTATCCATCTGACAAATTAAGTTATACACCAAATACATAATGAACACTTAGAATAATAAAACAACCAACTTTTTTATCTGAACAAAGATTTGAATACAAATATCACAAATGATGTAAAAACCAAAAAACATGAAAAAATGCTCAATGGCATCAGTCATTAGGGCAATACAAAAATTATAACTACAATGATATACAATTGTATAACCATTTAAATGCCTCACATAAAAAAGATGGACATTGTCCATCAATGGACAGATCAACTGGGATTCTCATACACTATTGATGAGAATGCAAAATTTTCCACTATGGAAAGCAATCTGCCCTTTTTCATGAAATGAAGCAAACACTTAGCATAAAACCCAGCAATTTTGTTTTGTTTTGTTTTGTTTTATTGTGTTGTTAGTCACCATACAATATATTATTAGTTTTTGATGTCATGTTCCATGATTCATTGTTTGCATATAACACCCAGTGCTCCATGCAATCTGTGCCCTCCTTGATACCCATCACCAGGCTCACCCATTCTAAAACTCTGTTCCTGGAGTCCATAGTCTCTCATGGTTCGTCTCCCACTCCAGTTTCTTCCCCTTCATTTTTCCCATCTCCTAATGTCCTCCACACTAGTCCTTATGTTTCACAAATAAGTGAAACCATATGATAATTGACTTTCCCTGTTTGACTTATTTCACTTAGGATAATCTCCTCCAGTCCCATCCATGTTGATGCAAAGGTTGGGTATTCATCCTTTCTGATGGTTGAATAATATTCCATTGTGTATATGGACCACGTCTTCTTTATTCATTCATCTGTTGAAGGGCATCTTGCTTTTTCCACATTTTGGCTATTGTGGACAATTGCTGCTATGAACATTGGGGTGCATATGGCCCTTCTTTTCACTACCTGTGTCTTTGGGGTAAATACCCAGTAGTGCAATTGCTGGGTAATAGGATAGCTCTACTTTTAATTTTTTGAGGCAATTCCACTTATGTTTTTACTTAAGAGATGAGAAAATATGCCCACAGAAGATCTATGTTCAAATGACCACAGCAGTTTTATTTAAAATAGCCAAAAACTGAAAACTCAAGTAGTGAATAGATAAACTGTGGCACATCCATAAAATGTAACACAACTCAGAATAAAAAGGAACAGAATAAACTACTTGGAAGCTATTAACATGGGCAACCTCAAAAGCATTACAGTAAGTGAAAGAAGCCTGACCAAAAAAATTACATATTGTATGATTTATTTGAAATTCTAGAAAAGGCAAAATCATAAAAACACAAAATAAATTGGAAATTTCAAAGGACAGGGGCTGGGAGAGGGGACTGGTCAAAGACACACAAGGGAACCTCAGAAAGTGATGTAATTGTTCAAAATCATGACTGTGATTATAATCATGAACTTTAAAACTCATCAAATTGTACTTTTAAATGAGTGAATTTTATATGAATTATATCTTAACAGAACTGAATTAAAAATAAACACATGTATTTAAAACTCACCGCAGCACTACAACCAGGGAAATTGAAAAAAGTATCAGGACCATGTCTTTGTGGCATCTGATTAAGAACTGATAATAATTTTACTGCATGTCTTGGCTAAGGAAACAAGAAAAAGAAATGTCACTGTACAAATTTAGCAAAAATACCTAATATATCATGTTAGACACTAGACTGTTTTCTAACTAGAGAGAAATTAATTTCACATCATTTACTAAACTCTTCAAGGAGAAAATTTTCCATTACAAATTCAAGTTTATAGCTCTCTAGAGACAAATTGTTGAGCATTAAGTATTAATGCACTAATACTGAGTACTTTTCCCTCTGACCACAGCTTACCCAGATTCCACTTTCTCCTCGAAGCATGCTGAACAAAAGCTTCAACTCCTTGACAGTGATGCTGTAGCTGGCAAGAACCCCCAACATATCAACTAGAAGATCTTCAAAGGAAAATAAAGTTATTCTGAACTCTAGTCATGAGCTGCCATCTGTCAAGGTAATACACTTTTTGAAAGACAAAATCAATTCTCATTTCTACATACATATTTATCTAAATGTCCTCATGAATAGTCATTCTAATTAACAATTTTTAGGTCCCCAGATAGCCAAACACATTGTATTTGAATTTTAGGATTTTTTTTTCCCCATCAGATTTACCATTACAATTGTTTCATTAGAAAATATATAAAATAGATTTTATAAATTCCCACAATACACACACACACACACACACACACACACCTGCTATATGCAGGGAAAGGAAAGCAAAAATACACAAAGGTACAATGATTTAATGTTGTAAATTAGTTGTTTTCAAATAAAAAAGTGAGAGTCGACCATATTTTATTTTAGATTTATCTATTCTTAATAAAATATATTCTTGAAATATTCCTTGCCCCATTAACAATTCCTTGCCTGGCATTATTCCAAGTAGTTTACAGTTATTAAGTATACCAATCTTTGTAACAAGCCTATGAATAAGTACTATTATTAGCCACTTCCTAAAATGCCGAAAGTGAGACATAAATAACCTAATCACCTTTTCCAAGAACACACTCTACTAAGTGTCAGGGTCAGGATTAAAACCTAGGCTGTATGGCTCCAGAGACTAGTCTCTAATTCAAAGTTATCACTTAAACATATTACTAGTGGTATCGATTCTGCTCATGTGTTTATGTGCATATAAAAGACACACCAGCTCACCAGATAATAGGAAAATTATACATTTAATCTCTTGTCTTTGATTTCTTTCTCATCTAGACATTGTGAGTAGTACTTCTATCAATCATTCTTTGTAAGAAATTAAAGATCTGAATATTTATAGTTCATTTTCTTACTCTAAAGCTCTTCCTAAGGATTAGAAATACTATACAAAGCATTATAATCAATACACATATATATTCTAAATAACGTATCATCAATTAATTTAAGAAGTGAGTTAGGATAAGTTTAAATAATTAGTTACTGATTAATATCACAAATTTATACCTGGAATTTGAAAGTTTAAAGTATTTATTATGTATCCATTTCAAAATAGAAATTTCAAATAGTTATTTTCATCAATAAATTAATTGAATAATCTTAGCTAATGCCACAATAAGTAAGCAATCACTATGATTAAACTGTTACTTTTAATATGCCATTGTTAAGAGATCTTTTAATGAAATAAACTGTTTCACCACTCAGTAAAAAAGTTTATAGTTACTACATATCAGTCGGAAGATTTTTTAAGAAAAAAATCTACATAGAAATCAAGCACCTTAAAGCCCTAAGTTAGTAAGAAGCAGTTTCAAACAATTAGCTGCAATGGCAAATTCATAAGATTTCTTAACATTTACCTACAAATACTTTCCTAAAAAATTAAACTTCTTTTTCTAAAACTTTATCCCATCTTATATGTGGGTCACAAAAAGTAGCCTATTAAATTCATATTTAATTACACAGTTATTAAATTTCTTATTTATTGTATACATAACATAACAAGTAGCTCAGTTTAATTTTTTTTTGTTAATAGGTGTTTTTTCTGAACAAAATTTTTAAAGGAGAAAAATACTCAGACTATGAAATTCTCTTATCAATTTAGTATATAGAGCTATTTAATATTTAACTACCTTCTAGTAAAGCCTGTAAGTACCTCTTTGAACGTGACATGGTATAAATATCAAGAGTGAAAACTTAGTAGTGGTGTTTGGTACTTCATTACTATGTTATATAAATTTTATTTTCTCTACTGAAAAGTAAGATAGAGGTATTTATCTGGCATTTATTCAATAATAAAATAACAAAAAGTGAAAGTTTGTGTTACCAGTATTATTATTGAAAAGCAAAGATAAGAGAATTAAGAAGCTTTATATAATAGAAAACATGAACATACGAACTTTTGCAGTACTAATCAAGCTTACTATCATCTTATATCTCAAAGCTCATGAATTACGTACCAGTAAATTACCATGTATGTAAATGTGGCTCATTTTCTAAAGTGCACTTTATAAAGTGGTAGCCACTTTATTTCAAAAAACAAATAGGCAAACAAAAAAACTTCAGGGATTATATCCTGATATGAGGACTCAGAGATCACATGATATTCTATACAACATGTAAGCACCAAACATATCAGCTTATGCAAATAAATTCCTGTTAAACAATGCTAGAATTTACAGAATGGTTTACAGATGGTACATATCATCATTAAAAGGTTTTAAATTTGAATTTCATTTTTCATCAAGTTAACCATTAGTAACCAATATAGAGAATGCTAAATCACTCTAGAAATAGATACCACCTTGAAAGCAATCAGAAATTATTTTAATATAGTCTATAAGGAAAAAAAAAGGTTAAATATTGTTTAAAGACGTTCATCTTTAACTAATTCTTCACTCCATTACTTCTTAATGTTTTGTTCTACTAATATTAAAATTAATTATGCATAAATCAAAATATGATAGAGGATTCTCCGGTATCTAAACTACTTAAGGATCAGATATGAGATTGTGAGGAATCATATTAGCACTTTTAAAATTATGAAAACTCTTTTATATCAGAAGAGACATATGCTGAAGATTCATGGCTTAAAAGAATGAACATTTTAAACACTAAGCTTATTTTCTGGGAATAATGTTACTCTGAGACCATATCTTTCAAAGACCATATCTTTGAAAGACCATATCTTTCAAAACATTTCTATTGAAGTGCATCTAACAACAAAGGAGAATGAACCTGCAGGGAGATAAAGGATTGGCAATGAATAATCATAGACTTCATATTTGAAGTAACACGTAACAAGGATGAAAATTAGTATTTTTATCTTATCCAGGCAAATTTTATGTTATATTCTATATCTGTTTAATACAAAAGTTTCTCTAAAGAATATCAAAGCAAAATGGAGATACTTCCCAAAAATTCAACATGCTTATCCTAAGGACATTAGTTCCTCCTGTCATAGTTCCATATATGTGAAACTGAAAAGCATGGAGCTTGAAGTTGGTAAAGTGCACATATACAGAATTGTAATACATATTGTAAAATTTTAATTATCTAAAATTTAACTAAGTACTATGTAAAAAGGTACTGTTTATTATTCTGATAGATTTCGTGGTTATTTATTCCATGTAATTCAGATTTTCTAAAACCTGGAAAAGCAAAATCAGAATTGTGCTTGTCTAATAAAGAAAAAGGTACTTTCCATTCTTCAAGTTTTCCCTTAATATACAGGGCAAATTTTCCATACATTTCTACTATCTATTTTAAATCATGTTAGCTCCAACAAATCTATATTACCAATAGAATATAAAGAGAAGTACGTGACTCTTGATGATAAACACTTTAAGTATATTAACCTGTCAGATAACCTCATACCTGCTATCATGTCATCTACAGCACTCATTTTCAGCAATACTTGTTCAATTAGCCCAACTTCTGTGCTAGTCTGTAAATTCCGAACACTTTTTCGTAAAATGGCTGTAAACATGCTCCATATTTCTGCTTGACATGTTACATCACAGTGCTCCAAAAGCTCTGTCATGCATGTTATACTCTCAGCATCCTGGATAATAAAGTTCATCTCCAAGTCAAATTCTCCACCAACCAGCTGAAAATAAACAAAAAGAAACAATAACTATTGATAACATGAGAGATTATTTATAACAACAAAATAAAAATAATAAAATAATTCAACCTGCATGATAGCATAGCTACTCTAAAACATTTCAAGTCTTCTAGTCTAACACTACTTTTGATAAAAATTTGAAAGCTACAGATTAAGGGTGCTATAAGAATGAAAACTAGCAATGTCTAGTTTCTTAAAAATAGAAAAGGGTAATTTCAAATCAAATGGAGCAAAATGGTGCAGAGGACTACTGGGTAGGATTCAGGACAAATTCCTATAAAAAAGAATTTGGCTCCAAAAGGTGATAATCATTAGAAAATGCATAACTCACAAAGGATAAATTTTAAGACATGAAGTTCATTTTCTTTTGTGATATTACTAGACTGACAAATGAGATGTAACAGAAAAGAAACAAAGGGCCTAATCACCATGTACAAAAGATAAAGAAATATGACTGATACCAGCAAACTTATAGTAAAAATTGAAATGATAGAATCAATGTTAAAAATGTTTAAAATATACCTAGTATCTTATAATATTTTACTTTAAAAATTGTGAACTGATATAAAAAGATGATTTAACAGCAATGTATTTGACTTGTGGTATTACAACAAGTGAGTCAAAACTATTACTGTCCTCTGTATCTAAGAGTTTGGTTTGTTCGTTCATTTGTTTTTCGTTTATTTCACATCTGTCTTTAGTTGCCAGACAGATGGTGAGCAAGGAGATAGGCAAAACAGATAAAGGGTATTGAGAGGTACAAACTTCCAGTCATAAAATAAGTAAGTCATGGAAACGAACAATACAATAGTCAATAGCCAATAATATTGTCAAGACATTGCATGGTTACAGATGGTGACTACATGTGTGGTTAGCATTGAGAAATGCACAGAATTGTCAAATCACCATGATGAATACCCGCAACTAATAAACACTGTATGTCAACTCTACTTTAATAGTAAATTTAAATAAAACCTTCTAAAAAAGTATTACTCTTTCCTACTTTAAGTACAGTGATAGACAAATACTCATAGAAAAAAAGATGTAATTATATTCTCTATTGTTCAAATCACATATGACATATTAATTATATTGTTACAAGTACTATTCTTAAAGAAGAACATTGAAAAACTAGGTATCTTTCTGGTCTATAGAAGAAAATTTAGGGAGAAAATAATAGCCATATACGAAATACCTAATAAATTTGAAATCATACATGCATTATTCATTCATTCAGTAAATATTTTATTTATTAAAAATTAGAAATTACTATTCTAGGAACTAGGATATATCTATGGACAAGAAAAACCCCATGTGCTAATAGTATTAAGTTTCAGAAATAAAGATGTGTGTGTGTGTGTATACATATACATATATACATACATACACATACACACATATATATGTGTGTGTGTGTATATATACATATATATATATTATATATATATATTATATATATATATTATATATATATATATACACTCTACCTTATTCCCCCCAAAGTTGAAATTGGTTCATAAGTTACAGAAAGCATAAAAGAAGATATAAACAGTAAGTAGTCAGGAAAATGGAAATAAGGGGGAAATAAAATTAGGGGCAGATAAGTACCAGAAATTAGGTTCACGAAATAGAATTTTTCTCAAAGAAAAATGTTCATTATAAGGGTAGATATATGGGATAAATACAATTAATATTAATAATAATAATAATACCATTAAGTAAGCTTACATACCACTTAGCACTATTCTAAGGGCTTTTCATATATTAAATAACTTAATTCTTAACAACTTATGAGAAAGGACCTATTATTATCTTCATTTTATAGATAAGGAAGAATAGGCACAGAAAGTTTAACTTGGAAAAGATCACAAAACTAGTAGATAGAGGATCCAGGATCAAAACCCAATAAGTCCGTCTTCAAACAAGTCCATACAAGCAATAATCTCATTTAAGAATATTTTTAAAGTCTTGAAATTTAAGAATTTAAAAACAAAATATTCTCAAATTTTAAAATTATACTTTGTATTTTTCTCTGTAAAAGCTATAAAACTCAACTATATGAGCCCTCAGCCTAACTCTGACTTTTTTTTCTTTCTTTTTTTTTTTTTTTTTTTTTTTTTAACTGACCTAGATATTCTCTTGGGTTAAAGGCTGGTTTTACCTCTGTGTATGAAACAACTTCAACTCCTCTTACTATTTCAGTCTTATTAACAAAAATAGCTACTAGAATGGTTAAGAGATTATTTCTGAATTCAGACTTCCTGGATTCAGATTTTAGCTGTACCATTTACTGTGTGAACTTAATGACTCTACTTCTCTAAGTCTCAGTTACTTCATCTAAATATGGGAATAAAAGTTCCTATCTAACAGTGTTGTAGTTATGAGGATTAAATAAAGTAATGGCGTTTAGGTGCTTGGGAACAAAATTAGCCATGTAGCTAACATTCAGTTGAGATTAGCTATTACCAGTTCTCTTATGACCCTAACAACAACAAAAAAAAGTAGTCATACAATCACATATGTCTGAAGTACCACAAAACAAATAGCTTGAGCCTTATGTTTCCAGCAAGTTAAACTATTGTGGATCATGTACTCTCTTAGATATTAACTGTAGGTTTATGAGAACCAATCTTTTCACCATACCATGGTCTTATCAAAGAACTGGTTACTTTTCTACTATTATATGTCCAGTTGACTTGGGTCACTACTTATGACCCTTATAGACCAGTGGTTAGTAATTCAGAAGAGATGCTCTAAAAGGGAACCATATAGAGAGGGAGGAAAAACAAACAAACAAACAAACAGGTCTGAAAATCAATGATGTGGACACTTACTAACTGAACTAATAGAAGGAAATAATTAAGGTTTAAGCCTACGTGTCTCTGAATAAACGTGCGCAAGAATTAGTATATACTAAAATGGGAGAATATTGAAGAATTTTTTAGACTAATCTCCTAAATGAACCGTAAGTGCTTCCATAGAGTCTTGCATAACCAACAACCATTATGTAATGTGTAAATAACAGAGATGGGTTCAGTGGGAAGAAAAAAAAATAGTCTGCTTTTAAAGGAATCAACAATTAATATGTATAACTCTAACAATGAGGCTTCTGTTTTAGGAAGCTTACGGTTTCATCTTTCACAGTTAAAAAACAATGCTCCTTTCTATGTATCATTTAATTACAAAAGAGTAGAGTTTGGATCTCTGACTTCTTTGCCAGAAGCTGCAAAAATTTTTATTGTAGATGTTGTAAAGTGGGCCTGTATTTTCAGATGTTTTTTCTAACCTTTACTAGAATTTTTAACTTTAGTGTTAATAAGGTCAAATATTTACAAAACTATCATTCCAAGATTAGAGAAATATTTATTCCCTACTTACAAATGAGTGGTTCCATATTTACCAACTAAAGCATGTAAGAAAAAGTAAACAACTGGCTTTCATTATTTAAACTATTCTCTAACAATCCTATGAGGAAAATGCATAATTGTCTTCATAAAAGTGAAAATAAATGAGGTTAAACAACACGAACAAGGTCACATATAAGTAAAATGCCAGATCCAGGAGTCTAATCTGGATGAAAAATGAACCTAAATACCTTCCTATGAAGTTAGAAGTACAGACTTAAAAAAAAATAAAATAAAAAACACAAGGCGTATCATAGTAGATCTACATAGAAATCAGTGTTGTATGAACTGTATGTGGAATAAAAGAAGAGAAAATAATTTCTGTGGGTAAGAAATAAAATACCCAGAGGTAGTAAATAAAATTTTTAAAAAACAACTAATTTATTTAAGGTTATTTCAACAAGAAAGTAGAAGACTTTGAAGGCTCAATTATAGGAAAATTAGCAATAAACACTAAAAAAGAAAACTCAGGGGCAACCTTTAAAAAGCAATAAAAATGATACAACAAAGCTGAAAAAGCTAAATGAAAAAAAGCTAAAATCATTTTACCCTAGTATAAAAGAGATTTATAAATCAATTAAGACTTCCTGTAAATATGAACATGTCATTGCAATACTCTATTTGTACAGTTAAGAGAGTTCTTTTCTTCTAGGCATTTTCCTTAAAATTCTAAAAGGATGGTGAGTGCTGTGAATTGTGTAAGAAAGACTGATGAATCACAGACCTATACCCCTAAAACAAATATTATATGTTAATAAAAAAAACTGTGGTGAAATATACATAACATAATATGTAGCATTTTAACCATGTGTAAGCATATAATTTAGTGTGAATACATCCACAATGTTTGATGTTGTTACAGTCTGAAAATCAAAACTTTGTAACTGTAACCTCCAAATCAAAATCTATCTACGAGAAGAAGGAAAAGATGAACCAAGAGTAAAAAAAAAAAAAAGGGTGGGGGGGAAGATGATGGAATAAGCAAAGTTGATTAAAATTAAGATTTTTTTTTTTTACTCACACTGTAGTTTTTCCATTTTGCTTTTGGTTTCATAAAGTCATAAAGCACTATCCTAAAATTAAAAAAAAAATTCTAAAAGGTACTGCCACTATAAGAAAAGTGGTCCACAATGGTGCTTCCTACCCAAGAATTGGCCATAGAGGAATTTATATAAAATAAATACCATAGCTGAGCTTTTTAAATGAAGTTACTCTTATTTACATAAAGAAATAAAATTTACTATATAAAAAATTAGAATATAAAATCTAACTGACTTGGAAAATACCTTCTGAAAGGACTAAGTCTGTAATTACTAGCAATTTAAGTATCTTTTTTAAATATAGAGTTTTTAAATGCCTTTAATTTGAAATCTTAGATTATTAGAATCATATGAGATAGTTCTTTTTCATTAATTAGATCAAACTGGACAATTAGTAACCATTTGGATTTCTTTGCAACTTATCCTTCTGGATAAATTCTAAACTAGGTAACACTGCCTATAAAGTCACAATTTAATGCCTCAGCTCCAGCTTCCTCTACTTCCCATTTGCTAGCTACAGTCATAGGAATATTTCTGCACTGCACATCTCTCATTTCATCTAAAACTTTTCATTTATGTTATTCCCTATACATGACATAGAGTTCTCTTCCAACCTTTACATTTGTTAACATCCATTAAGCCTCCAAATACCCGTTTAGATAGCACTTAATCCAGAAAGCCTTCCCAGAACCCACAAAGTTTGCCTTTCTCTGAATTCCCAATAACACCCATGTACACCATAGCAATGACGACATAATACCATAGATGTTCACAGATATCTTTCTATCCCCCACATTAATAAACTTTTTAAGGGTAAGGACCATTTCTATCTAACTACCCCCTGTATCTTCACATAAGCACAGTGACAAGCCAATGAAAATTATTCAATGATTTTTTTTTAAGATTTTATTTATTTATTTATTTGACAGAGAGATCACAAGTAGACAGAGAGGCAGGCAGAGAGAGAGGGGAAAGCAGGCTCCCTGCCGAGCAGAGAGCCCGATGCGGGACTCGATCCCAGGACCCTGAGATCATAACCTGAGCCGTAGGCAGCGGCTTAACCCACTGAGCCACCCAGGCGCCCCAATTATTCAGTGTTTAACAAGGAATGGGAAGATGGCAAGATGGGAATTCAGGAGGGTGGGGAAAGAGGGTCTGATTCATGGCCAGTCACCAAGCTGTAAGCGAGACTATTCAAGTTTTTCCCCTTCAGTAATGAATTGCCCTTATTGCCACATAACTTTTTTAATGTTCCACAGGGGATTACAAAGCCAGAGATACTTTCTCTTCCCTGATTATACCTTCAGCTGCCTTAATTTTTCTTTTAGTATTACTTGGAAAATATATAAGGTTTAATAAGTAAAATTCAGAAGACTTGTACACTTGACTTAGTAAAGCACTAAGTATACTACATACAATTTTTAGTTGTTAAAATCAGGCTTAATCGTGTTTCCAATTCCAGTTTCTATTTTCAAGTGAAATCAGTTTACAACACCACCAAAAAATGGCAGAATTGGAAACTCTAAGGCTATGCTCTCCCTAAAAAACTAAAAAGCTGGCAAAAACTGTCAAAATCAACTTCTGAAAATTCTGGAGTCAAGACAAAAATGTACACCAGCCAGGGGAAGACGTAGTGAAGAAGAAACTATTGTTCTTTGTCCCACCTATAATCCCCCAAATCCTGGAGGGCAACAGTCATGAGGGCAGCATCCTGTACAAGTTCCAGAGGAACTGCTTTCTAGTTCCGGAGAAGTAGCAAGAACCTTATATTCAAGCTTATGGGTCTCAACCAATCTGGCAGCTCCCTCAAGGACAGGTGCAAAGAACTGTCTTTATTTTACCAAATTTAGAACACCTCCAGGTCGGGGACACCTGACCTGCTGAAAGCATACTGCTGAAAGCATGTAAAGGCACAGATATTAGCTGCAGCAGCGTGAGCTAGAGACAACACTTGGAATACACAAAAAACAGACCTGGAAGCCTGGGAAAGAAGATGTGGGGAAAGAAGGTATGTGTGGGCATAAAGACCTAGATATCTCCTGGGCGGGTTGCACATACAGAAAAAGCCTAAAAGCCTAAAAAGACCCTAAGCTTTCACTTGGAACTGGCCTTTAGATTCTACACGAATAGGAAGTAAAAGCTAGGAGAGAGCTGTAAATAGCCTGACTAAGCATTGCAGGAGAGCCCCAAGAGCAAATCTACAAAGGCAGGAAGAGAATTTTTTGATTTTTCATTTTTTCTTTCCTTGGCTCGAGGCATTGAAGATAACTGTGTCAAAACATCAGCTGAGGGGCACCTTGGTAGATCAGTAGGTTTAGCGTCTGCCCTTGGCTCAGGTCATGCTCCCAGGATCCTAGGATCAAGCCCTGCATTGGGCTCCCTGCTCCTAGGGACTCTGATTCTCCCTCTCCCCCTGCCCTTCCCCTGTTCATGCTTTCTCTTTCTCTCTCTCATTCTGTCTCTCTTTAAAAAAAAAAAAATAATGTATCAGCACCACCCAACAAACAGAACTTCAATGGCTATACACAACAGAGAGTACAGACTTAGAAACATATTTTAGAAAATCACTAAGCCAACAACCCAAAACAGCAAGAACAAATACAAGGAAAAGGAAAGAAGAATATGATTTCCAGCCTTTCCACATGACAATATTCAAAATGCCCATTCTTCAACAAAAAAATTGAGACATACAAAGAAACAAAAGTATGGTCCATCTAAAGAGAAAATATTAATTTAATGTTCAAACTTTGATAACTACATTTGTCTTAATCATTTCCTTCCTCTACTCTGTTCTCCTGCTTACATTTTGTTTTCTTCCTCTTACTACTCAGATGTCTTTTCCTATAAGCCAATCAAATTACTTTAGAAGCAGATACAATCTAAATTTAAAAGGTATTGAGTCATTAACCTCTAAAGAAGGAATCTTTGAGATAAACTTGTCTATAATTTTACAAAGAAAGTGGAAACATTTTATTTTTTTTTAAGATTTTATTTATTTATTTGACAGAGAGAAATCGAACGTGGAAACATTTTAAAATGACCACTCCATGATCACGTATGTGCTGAATAATTTATGTGTTTCATCTCATTTAATTCACACAATTTTGTAAGATAGCATCTCAATCAAGGAAACTGAGGTTAGCATAAGTTAAGTAACCAGCCCAAGGTCCCAAAGCTAGTGTCGGAATCAGAATTTGTCTAGTCTTGTCAATTTTATTTAGAATTAAGAAGTATACCAAAACTAAAGAAACCATCCCCCACACATAAATATATACCTCCATCAGTCATTGAATCTTCAAGATCTGATACACGTATCATAAATGACTTTCAGATAAATTTTTAGTATGTACCAGGAAAATATTTTATAATTTGGACATGAACATAATAAAAGCTAATGATCTTAAACCCAGCTGACAAACTAAAGCAAGAAAAATAGAAAATTACTTATTTGTTTCCTATTTCTTCCACAATAGTCCTTTAAAAATTTATTTTAAAAGTAATTCATATTGGTGATCCTTCTATGGTATAGAAATAACTATACCCAGGAGTATAGCAAATGCTATAAATATAGTCCATAAAAATTCTAGGGATTGGAGGAGAAAACAAAGTGAGTGACTTTCTTTTTCTTTTTTTTTTTTTTTAATCTTAAAAGATTTTATTTATTTATTTGACAGAGATAGATACAGCAAGAGAAGGAACACAGGCAGGGGGAGTGAGAGAGGAAAAAGCAGGCTTCCTGCAGAGCAGAGAGCCTGATGCTGGGCTCAATCCCAGGACCCTGGGATCAATGACCTGAGCCAAAGGCAGATGCTTAACTATCTGAGTCACCCAGGCATCCCTCCATTACTGTTTAGCAGGATAATGTTTTGAGGGAAAGAGTGTCTTTATTGCTCTAACCTCAACAGTAAATATTTTAATGCTTTATTTTTGACCAAAAGGTGATATTTTCTTTTTTGTAATTTATTTATTTATTTATACTTTTTTATTTTTATTAACATAATGTATTATTATCCCCAGGGATACAGGTCTGTGAATCACCAAGTTTATACACTTCACAGCACAGTGAGTGACTTTCATACAATAACTGCCCTCTTTAAAATATATTTAAAATAGGGGCACCTGGGTGGCCCAGTGGTTTAAGCCTCTGCCTTAAGCTCAGGTCCTGATCTCAGGGTCCTGGGATTGAGCTCCTCATCGGGCTCACTGCTCAGCATGGAGCCTGCTTCCCCTTCTCTCTCTGCCTGCCTCTCTGCCTACTTGTGATCTCTTTACTGTGTCAAATGAATAAATAAAATATTAAAAAAAATAAAAAATAACAATAATAAAGTAAAATATATTTAAAACAACATGCAGTTTTATCAAAAGTGGTATAACCACTTTTATAATTACTTAATAAGATTATAAAAGATGATAAGTACACTTAGATGCTAGCAGTCATCCAATGAGTAAAAAAAAAAAAAAAGGAAAAAAAGGAAAAATTAGAAATCTTAACTGCCAAACCACTATATACTTGTAAATTTTAACTCTAAGGCTAATACTAAACACCCGAATCCATCTCATAAATAAAAGCAAAATAAAAACTTCTATAGACAAATAAAAGCTGATAGAATTCAATGCCAGCAGACTTTTACTACAAGAATTGTTAAAGTAAGTTCTTTCAGCAGAAGGAAAAGAAACCAGATGGAAATATGAAATGACAAAAAATTAAAGAATTCTGAAATTGTTAAGTTTGTTCTTAAATACAAAAGACTTGTTTTCTCATTTTGAAACTCTTTAAAAAATAACTAGGAAAACTAACAAATTATGTATTAAGGGACTTATACAGAAGTAAAAGCAATGACTGCAATAGCACAAAGGACAGCAGAGGAAGAAATATAAGTACACACTTAAAAGGTTCCAACCATATACTTGAAGTGATATATTATTTGAAGACAGAGAATGATAAGTTAATAACGTATACTGTAACCTCTAGGAAACACTGAATGTAAAAAAGAAACCATATCAGGGCACCTGGGTGGCTCAGTGGGTTAAAGCCTCTGCCTTTAGCTCAGGTCATGGATCCCAGGGTCCTGGGATCGAGCCCCACATCGGGCTCTCTGCTCAGCAGGGAGCCTGCTTCCTCCTCTCTCTCTGCCTGCCTCTCTGCCTATTTGTGCTGTCTGTCTGTCAAATAAATAAATAAAATCTTTTTTTAAAAAAAAGAAAAGGTTATAGAATTACCTTAAAAAAAAAAAAAAGATCACTGCACAACTATTAGAATGGCCAAAATCCAGTACACACTAACAATACCAAATGTTGCAAGGATGTGGAGCAACAGGAACTCTGACTCATTGCTGATGGGAATGCAAAACGGTACAGCCACTTTGGAACACAGTTTGGTGGTTTCTAACAAAACTAAACATATTCTTACCATATGATCCAGCAGTTGCACTCACTGGTATGCACTCAAAGGAACTGATAACCCAGGGTCATGCAAATATCTGCACACAGATGTTTATAGTATTTGTAATAATTAAATAATTAACTTAAAATTTTATTAGATTAAATTAATAATTTAATAATTTGTTTTTAATAACTACTAAACTTAGAAGAAACCAAGATGTCCTTCAGTAAGTGAATGGATAAAACTGTGATACATCCAGACAATGGAGTATTATTGAGCACTAAAAAGAAATGAGCTATCAAGTTATGATAAGATATGGAAGAATCTTAATTTCATTTCACTAAGTGAAAGAAGCGAATCTGAAAACACTGTATATTGTATGATTCCAACTATATGACATTCTGGAAAAGGCAAAACCATGGAGACAATAAAAAGATCAGTGATTGCCAGGGGTTGTTGAAAGGACAGATGAATGGGTGGAGCACAGAGGATTTTTAGAGCAGTAAAAATATTTTGCATTGTATATATGGTGGATATTTGTCTTTATACACTATCACATCCAAGAGTGTTTAAAACCAAGAGTGAGCCACAGCGTAAACCACTGGACTTTTAAATGTTTAAAACCAAGAGTGAGCCACAGTGTAAACCACTGGACTTTAAATGATTATGATGTATCCAGGTAGGTTCATCAATTGTTAATACAAGTCCACTCTGGTGGAAGATGTTGGAAAGTGGGGAGAATATGCATGTGTGGGATCAGGAGACATGTGGAAAATCTCTGTACCTTTCCCTCAATTTTGCTGTGAATCTAAAACTGCTCTAAAAAGCTAAAGTCTTAATTTAAAAGGAACTATTTTAAAGAAAAAATAGGTATAGTTAATAAATCAATAGTAATATAGAATGGAATAATAATATTCAGTTAATCCAAAACTAGATATGAAACAGGAAAAAGAGAAACCAAAAAAAAAGATGTGAATATTAAACAGCAAAAATAGCAGAATGAAATGTTGCCATGATTACATTAAATGTAAATAATATAAAACCACCACTTAAAATACAGAGATTATAAGAATGTATAAAATGTAGTAAGACCCAATTATATTCCATATACTATACATATATATGGAGGTCAAAAAATGTCTTCTTGACGAGCTATACAGTAAAGATTTTAGACTTCCAGGACCTTATGGTTTTTATCATTAGTACTTAACTCTGAGTTTGTAATTTGAAGGCAGCCATATAAATGATACATTATGGCTGTGTTCCAACAAAAAAATTTACAAAATCAGGTGACTAGCACATAGGCTATAGTTTGCTGACCCCAGAATTAAAACAGAAATAGTTTAAAAAGAAAAGGACTAAAAAAGATACACTATGTAGGGGTGCCTGGGTGGCTCAGTGGGTTAAGGCCTCTGCCTTCAGCTCAGGTCATGGTGTCAGGGTCCTGGGATCCACATCGGGCTCTCTGCTCAGCAGGGAGCCTGCTTCCCCCTCTCTCTCTCTGCCTGCCTTTCTGCCTACTTGTGATCTGTCAAGTAAATAAATAAAATCTTAAAAAAAAAAGATACACTACGTAAATACAATAAAAAAGAAAATGGTGTAGTGATATTAGTATCAAACAAAGTAGACTTTATACAAGAATAACAGAAACTTTCCACAAGGAGGGAGGGGCTAATTCATCAAAATGACATAGCGATCCCAACTATGAATGATTCTAATAAGAGAACAAAAGAGAAAAAAACAAATCTACAATTTTTGTTGTAAATTTTAATACTCCTCTCTCAGTAGTTGGGAGAACAAATAGACCCCCCCCAAAATCAGTAAAGATATAGAAGTTTTAAATAACATTAATCAGCTTGATCTAGTTGTTAGGGAGGCATGTAAAACATGCCACAGGACAGAGCAAAAAAACATTGTTTTAAAGTGCATATCAAATATTCACCAAAATGAGACTAACTTGAACTATAAAAGAAATCTCAATAAAGTTTAAAATTCTGATCAAAGTAAAATTAAAATCACTAAATATACATCAGGGAAAAAATACTGAAGTATCTGGCAACTTATTCTTAATAACCTGTTCATCAAAGAAGATGGCACTGGAGAAAGTAGAAAAAACAAATTTAACTGAATAAAATGAAAACACATCCCAAAATTTATGGGATGCAGCTAAAAAGGTGCTTTAGGAAAATTTACAATATTAAATACCCATTTACTAAAGATGAAAGATTTCAAATCAGTCACCTCAGTTTCTACATTTAGAAGCTACAACGAGTAAATTACACATAAAGTAAGGCAAATAAAAAAATATAACCACAACAAAAGAAAAATTAAAGATACAAAAACCAGCCAAAACAAGAGAGAATAATGAAACCAAATAGTTCTTCAACTTATTTAGGAGATGAATCAAAGGTGGGAGTCACAGAGAGCCCTGAGAAAGGCTAGAGTGGAATACAAATTAGCACTGACACAAAGAAAATTCATCACTATAGATCCCACATACACTAAAAGGATAATAAGCAATTCTTCTAAATAATTTTATGTCTACCAATTTGACGACTTAAATGAAAAACACAAATTTGGATGCAAATTGCCAAAGGTTACTTTAAGAAGAAAGAGATCATCTAAACAGTCCTATGTCTATTAGAGAAATCTGTAGTTACCAAGCTTCTCAAAGGGGTGCCTGGTTGGCTCAGTCAGTTAAGAAGCTACCTTCAGCTCAGGTCATGATCTCAGGGTCCTGGGAACTGAGCCCCATATGGGGCTCCCTGCTCAGTGGAAAGCCTGCTTTTCCCTCTCCTTCTGCCACTCCCCCTGCTTATGTGCAAGGGCACACACACACACATATACACACACGCGTGCTCTCACGCGCGTGCTCTCTCTCTCTCAAATAAATAAATAAATAAATAACCCCCCAAAACGAACAAACAAAAAAACCCCAACAACACCTCAGATCCAGACAATTTATTTAAGAAAGAATTACCATGAATTCTATATGATCTTTCCCAGAAAATCTTAAAAGAAGGAACACTAACAAATTTATTTTATAAGCCAACAGTACCATGGCAATAAAACCAAAGAAACTATCAGAGAAAGAAAACTAAAGCCAAACAATCCTCATGAAAATAGACACAAAAAACCTTAACAAAATATATAGGAATTCAAATATAGCAACATGTTAACAACAACAAAATTGTACATCATGACCAAGTACATTTTATCCAAGGAATACAGTCATAATATCAAACAATATAATTCACCATATCAAAAGTCTAAAAAAACTAAAGCCATCTGATCATATCAAAAGGTAAACAAAAATCATTTGACAAAATTCAAAAGTAGTCATTATGAAAACTTTCAGCAAACTAGGAATATAAAAGGAACATCCACAAACCTATAAAAGTCATCTATGAAAACTTATAGCTAACATCATACTTTTTTTTTTTCTTTTTTACAGATTGAGAGAGAGAGAGAGAGAGAGATTACAAGTAGGCAGAGCAGCAGCCAGAGAGAGGAGGAAGCAGGCTCCCTGCCAAGCAGAGAGCCCGATACGGGGCTCGATCCCAGGACCCTGAGATCATGACCTGAGCTGAAGGCAGAGGCTTAACCCACTGAGCCACCCAGGCGCCCCGCTAACATCATACTTAAGGCTGAATGACTGCAAGCTTTCCAGAAATAAGGCAAGGATATTCCCCTCTCCAACCACTTCTATTCAGCATTATCCTGATGTTCAAGGCAATGCAAAATGCCAAGAAAAGTAAATATATAAGACATACATATTGGAAAGGAAAAAATAAAATTCTATTTATTCACAAACCTGAGAATCATTTACATAGAAACTACTAAGAAATCTACTTAAAACTTCTCAAATTAATAAAGAATTTTACTAGTCTCAGGATTTAAGATCTGTACGCATAAATCTATTAAATTTCTCTGTATTAGCCAAGAATAATCAGGATAAATTAAAACCAAAACCAGTAAAATAGCATAAAACATGAAATACTCAAGATAAAATTTTACCTAAATATGTGTAAGGTCTGTACACTCAAAACTATATGGGGTGCCTGGGTGGCTCAGTTGGTTAAGTGTCCAATTCTTGACTTCGGCTCAGGTCATGATCTCAAGAGTCATGGATGGAGCCTCAGGTCAGGCTCTAAACTCAGCAGGAAGTCTATCTGAGATTCTCTCTCTCTTTCTCTCTCTCCCTTTCTCCCTCTGCCCCACCCCCTCACGAGCTTACACACACTCAATTTCTCTCTCTGTAAAATAAATTTTAAAAAATACAAAACACGGCTATGTTGGTTTTTGTTGTTGTTGTTGTTTAAAAGAGAGAGGGGAAAAACCCTAAGCAGATATAGAAATGTACCATATTCAAGGACTGGAAGATGTCAATTCCATCCCTATTTTTATACAATCAAGGCCACAGTTGTGGCTGTCGTTTTGTTAGGAATTCATAGATTCTAAAGTGTATCTGGAAAGTAAAGGAGCATATAATAACCAAAACGATCTGAAAAACAAGAATAAAATTGAGAGGTTCTAAACTACCGGACTTCATAACTTACTACAAAGCCACATAAATCAAGACAATACGGTATTGCCATTAGAATAAACATATGCATTAACGGAACATAACAGAAAGTCCAAACATAAAACCAAACAAATCAGAAAACAAAATCAATACATGATCCAGTGAATACAGACAAAGGCATCAAAATAAATAATGGAAGAAAGAGCAGTATTTACAAATAGTGAGGAACTGCTGGACGTCCATACGCCAATAAGTGAAACTTGTCTCTTTATACTATTCATAAACATAAGGGTTAAACTTATAAAACATCTAGGAAAGAAAGTTTTTGACTTCAGATTAGGCAAATATTTTTTAAACAGCACACAAAAGGATAAACTACATTAAAAAATTGGTAATTTGGACTTCTACAAATTAATATACTATTAAGAAAATGAAAAGAAAAACCACAGCTCCAGAAGAAATATTTGTAAATCACATATCTGATTAAAGACTATCCAGAATATATAATACATAAAGCACTCTTACATTTTGATAATAAAAAAGACAACCCACTTTTTTTTTTAAATGGGTGCCTGAGTAGCTCAGTCAGTTAAGTGTCCAACTCTTGGTTTTCAGCTCAGGTCATGATCTGGGGGGGTCATGAAAGCAAGCTGAATATGGAGTATGTTTGAGATTCTCTGCCTCTCTCTCCCCCTCTGTCCCTCCCCCTGCCCATGTTATCTTTCTCTCTCTTTAAAATAAATAAAATCTTTTTTAAAATGTCCTATAAGCCCATGAAAAAAGACCCTTGGTACACCATTTGACATTAAGAAAATACAAAATAAACCATTGTAAGTTACTACTATACACCCACTAAAATCAAATAAAAACAGACTGATAATACCAAATGCTGAAGAGGATATGAAATAACTGGAACTCCCACATGTCTCTTGTGTGAATACAAAATGACATAACCACTTTGAAAAACAATCTGCTAAGTTTTTCATTATGTTAAATATACATATACCTATACATCCTGGTAATTCTACTCTTAGATATTTACCCAAGGTAAATGAAAACCTAGGTTCACCCATTTTTACTAATACTCTACAAATGGAAACAAAGTTACTGGAAACAGCGAGAAACAAACCTCCTGCTTAATTCTAGTTTCAACACTTTAGTAATAATAATAAAAAAAAATCACTGTGTAGCTATAGTGAACAGAATACCACATCAGGTATCACTTCCTTTACTCCTATATCTTTCTACTGCAGCCAGATGACCCTTTCACAACACATGTGTCACTCCTGGAACTGAAAGACTTTCAATGGCTTCCCACTGCTTTTTTAACAGAATCCAAGCTATTTCCAATAATCTGTAAAACCTGAATAAATTTTCACATCTGCCTCACAAATTTCATCTCACATTGCTCTCTCCTTTGCTCTTTACAGGCTTCACTCACTCAGATTTGATCAGTTCCTAGACAGGCCTTGTTTCTAACCCAATTCCTGGGTCTTTTGCTCACGGTTCCTTCTAATTGCAGGGCTCTTTCACTGGCTACTATGCCTAAAATACGTCTTCGTTATTCTGTATCAAAAAACATTACTTCATTCACAACACTAATTACAGTCTGTATTTTATGTGTATGTTATCTGTCTCCCATAAAAAATATAAACTTCTATAATACAGAGTCCTAGCATTGCTCTCTACTTTATCTCTTAGTGTCTTCCTCAGTTCCTGGTACATAATGTTCTAACTTTCATGCAAGAGGCCCAAGAAATTCAAGTAGCTAATGAATCAATTACCTAAAATGTATATTTTCAAACTAAATATATTAATAGATTCTAATGCAAAGTAATAAATTCCATTTTTCACCACAAAACAAAAACCCCTTCAAAATAATCTTCATTATATATTTTATTGTGTTTATGTACATGTACACACAAACACACACTGTAGTATCTATTTACAAGAAAACTTATAGAAAATCACATCAAAGTCTAACTCACAAAAGTTAAATGAGAGCATAATGCATTTCATTTCTAAATTTTAAGTTCTAATTGTAAATAATACTTGAAATCTGAGTTGTTTTGAGTTCTAAGAGCTATTTACTTTGATATAAAAATACAACTTTATTCTAGTTATTTGCTTCAATTTAAATGTAACTGTAAAATGATTGATGAATTTTACATAGATGAATAAAGGTCAACCAATGATTATATAAAAAGAAAAACATCTACAAAGATTATATAAAAAGAAAAACATCTACATTCCATTCCAATCTCAAAGATTATATAAAAAGAAAAACATCTACATTCCATCACAATCCAGTCATTAATATACCTGAACTCTGTGAAAAGACAAATAAAACTTGCATACATAAATCTGTTATACAGAGTCAAATAAGTAGTATGTAAGTTCTCTCACAGAGCACATAAAATTTTATGAGTCTTACTCTTATACATATGAAGAAGTCTTAAAATGTAGAATGTAAGTTCTAAAATATTTATACAATTAGAAAAAATAAAGTATTTTTACAATTAGAACTATTCTTGATCTTCATAAGATCTTTCTTAAACTTGAGCCAATCTTCTTTTATCTTTCTTAAGGCTTATTTTCTCATGACTTTTGGTTTTTGCAGGGCTCATGACTTGAATTAAATAGCATTCATTACAGATCCCTTAACGACATTAGTTGTGACATAATGCTATATAGTTCACATAAAAGAAAACTAAAATACTAATACTGAAAAAGAGTAAAAAGTAGTTCTATACTCTGTTGGCTTTTGGTATTTGTTTTCTAAAGATTCTTGGGATCAAATACAGAAACAACATATTTCAAGAACAGCTGGAATCATTTATAAAAATAAACAAATACATTTTTATGTATCTTTATATTTTTATTTTAAAGATTTTATTTATTTATTTATTTTAAAGAGAGAGAAAGAGACTGTTTGAGCTAGAGAGCAGGGATAGGAGCAGAAGGAGAGGGATAAGCAAACTCCCTGCTGAGCATGGAACCCGATGTAGGGCTGGAACCCTGAGATCATGATCAAAGCTGAAATCAAGAGTCAGACACTCAACCAACTGAGCCACTCAGGTGCCCCAAACATCTACATTTTTTTAAAGTAAATTCTGTGTATGTATGAGTGTAATAAAGCTTTAGTTTGTGTAAAGAAAATTAAAAAAAAATTCTTTTTTAATGTTTCATTATCACTTTATTAATGTCTTACATGATTAAATTATCTTAGAACTCTAGAACTCATAAATAAAAAAAAATCATTTGTTACATGTGCCACTGGGTTCATTTTATAAAAAATAAAGTTATTAAGATGGATTAATCTAAATCATGGGTTATTGGTAGTCAACTACTACCTAAAATACCCTTAATAAAATAATCTTCTTGAACTGCCCAAGGTTTCACAGGCCTCACCAATCCCATTCCTTTCTTTACAATTTTTTCTCATAGAAATAACATAAAATCTATATTCTGAATGAAAAATTAAAACAAGAACAAAAAAAAGTTTTAACTAAACTTAAGAGCTGATTTTTAGCTATACAGAATGCATTTATATACACGTGTGTGTGTGTATGGACATACATTTACACACACACACAAATGGAACACATGCCTCAAAATTTCAACTTTTTGGAAAATAACTATCATCCATTCTGCAATGCATAGTGAATTAAAAGGGGGGGGGGGGGAAGCCTTATCTCCCCAAAATAAAACTACTTTGTTGAAGAGCAAACCTAATCTTCCCTCCTCATACAAACTTGATACTTTCATATTACCTGACTTGTCTGTGTTTTTCTCTATTCCAATTGTCAAGCCCTACTTCCTTTCTTCCTTGCTCAAATATCTCAGATTCAACCCTTCATTTTCTTCCTTGTTCAAATATCTCACATTCAACCCTCCATTTTCCCTAGCTACCACACCAAAGAGTTTCAAAATTCTCACTTTGCCTCCTTACAGTATCTCACTACTTCAAGTCACCACTGAATATTACTGCCAAATTCATCTTCCTAAAACACCATTTAGCTCATAACACTGTTTCTCAATAACCTTTTTACTAGATGAATTTTACTTATTTATTATCTGAATATCTAAATTATCTGAATCCACCACATGAAATCCTACAGTAGCTTCTCACAGAAGTACTGATCAAGGCCAAAGGGATCAAATGAAAGGAGAGAGCCCTGCTTTTAAATCAAAGCTCTGCTAAAATAGATTAGTTTAATATGCCAGGTACATCAGTTTATTTCTCCTCTGAGCCCCAGTTTCCACATCACTATATATAAGAGAACAGAGCAAAATTATATGATCTCTAAGATCTTCTGGCTCTGGAATACAAAGTTGTACAATCCCTACTGAGAAGACAGCTGTGACGCATGCAAAAACTGTGGTGTCATAAAGCAAGAGCAGAATGTATAATCCAAAGACCCAAGGAGGTTAAGTAACATTTAAAAGACTATAAATAAGGCACTGGATAAACTGCCAGGATTACCTGATGAGGTAAATACAGAGGAGAAGATTCATCAGTTCAACCAGATTGTTTGAAAGAAATAAAAAATATGTGACTAGAACAGTAAAACATTACTCTCTGATTCCTAGAGTTCACAAAGCTACTTGAGATGACTTCTATCAGTACTAACAACCAGGACAAGAATCTGAATTTCCAAATAACTATTTATATTCCAATGAGAAGGCATTCCTACTTTAAAAGGCTTTAATTAGGAAGCAACAAAGAAAAATGAATGAATCAAGCATTTAACTCAAGAAATTGGGAAAAGAGGTTTTAAAAAGCAAGCCTGAGATATTTACGCAGAAAGAAATTTTAATTGTTAAAGCAGAATCTCATGGGTTAGAAAATTTTAAAATTGTACATTTGGTTAAAAAATCTACAATGTGATTTACAGCGGGAAAATAAATAATATATACAACCCTCAGACAAAGAGAGAAAAGACTGAAAATTAAAAGCGAAATATAGCAAGTAGACCTTTCATCTCATGAGACATATGTTCAATCTGTACTACTAAATTTACAGAGAAAAGGAACTAAATTAAGATTGTTTCTCAAAGTATAGCTCTGAGTTATGGGTTATAAATTTTTTTATCTTTACATATTTTCTAATTCTATGAATTTTTTTAAAAGAACTTTTTAACTTTTATTATCAATTATATTCTACCCTTCTAAACTTATATTTAGGAGGGTAAAATAATTCTCACTATCAGGGGTTATATATAAACACTAGACTATAAACTGCCTAATGATAGGACCCACATTTGTCCTATTGACCAATCCATATAGTATGCACTGAAATATTTGAAAACATCTTATATCTATTAAACAAGTATTTAACATAGTTATGGGAATACCAGTATTTTTAAAGTAGATTTAAATAATATGTATTTTTAGAGTTTTCAAACTTCCAGCTGTACGGCCTATTTGATAAAAGAACTTCTGCCAATTCTTCTACAAAAACAACCTATCTCTTAGTTACAGAATCCAGAGTGAACCTAGTGTCATTAAACTTTCCATCTCCAGTTCCATTCCATAATATCCTAAGCAGTCCCTTCATTAGAAATTTCTTTCTAAAACATGGAAGTTTATCAAGTTCCCAGTCAGAAAATAAAATGAAAAATTAAAGAAAGGTGACAGAGCCCAGGAAGATACTGATTAAAAAGACACTTGAAAAGATGAGGAGAAACAATTCACTAGCACAAGGATAGTGAATAAACCATCACTTATTATTCAATATTATGTAAAAAATGCTTTTTACTGACCCACAATTAATTAATGCACAAATCTTTGGAGTTAAGCTAACTTGGAATCAAATCCCAACTCCACTACTTATTGAATTCATGACTTGACAGGTAACTTCTCAGTATAATACCACCTATCTCACACGGATGATGGATCATTAAAGAAGCTATTTTATGTAAAGTACAACAGTGAATAGCTTAGACTAGGTACTCAATACGTTAAATTTACCTTATTTTTCCAGTATAAGATGGAGAGCCAAAAAAATAATAAAATAAAGAGGAATACTTACCAGCACAGAAAGGAATAATATCCATGACTTTAACTTAATTAGCACTATGTGCTGATCAATACTTCTAAATGTCAAGAGGTTAATATTACTAAATATCAGAAGAATATTAATTTAAAAAACAAAAACCTTGAGATGGTTTAAAAAATCAAAGTCTTTGTGTTTATTTTTATTTATTTCTTTATCTGTTTATTTATTTTTTTAGGGAAAGAGAGAGAATCTTAAGGAGGCTCTACACCTGGTGCAGAGCCCCACAAGTAGTTCGATCTCATGACCCTGAGAAAATGACCTGAGCCAAAAATCAAGAGTTGGATGCTCAACTGACTGGGCCACCCAGGTGCCCATGTTTGGTCTTAGAAAACATAAACACACATTATATACACAGGCATAAAAATTAGTAATTTTCCTTATAACTACCATATTATAACCGTAAAGAATTAAGCACAAGTTAAACATCAACTAACCTGAAATGAGTAATTCCTGAAATGAAGATACAGACTTAAGCTTAGCTTCTGTAAATATTTCTTAAAAATTCCTACGAGTGTTAAGGTCAGTCTGTACTTCACATAGGAAATCCCAGTAGGCAATCAACTTCCTTAATATATAACTTAAACTGTATACAGAAATCAATATCAAAATAAGGTTTGCCAGAAACAAAGTTTGAGTTTTATGTCACATTTATATCAATTAATATTACATTTACATACAATTTAGTTTAATATTATATCAGTATCAAAGAGTTGATTTTACTGTTTGGAAAGTAAGTCACAGCAAATAAAAGCAATAATCTATATAGATTCAGGGTGTGGTAGTCAACACTTTTCATACTGAAGAGGATCAGGAAGTGTCACCCAAAATATGCCACTCTGGCATAAAAATTATTTTAAACTGATGGCAATTAATAAGCAAAAAATATAAGAAGAGTATTCTGCTCTCCCATAATCTGTCTAAAAGCAGGGCATAAATATATCTTTGTGAAAGTGGTATAAATATCCCACCTCTCCTGTGCTAGGATGAGAAGATCAACCCTTATCCCTGGAGATGGAAAGCCCACACCAAAATGAGTCTGCATAAACAAACTTTACCAAAATAACCTTTATCTTCCATTAGCTCGCCCATGTATTTCCTAGACTTCCCCACAATGTAATGTCTCTTGAATTCGATACCCTCTTTCCTTCCTGAAGAAGGGTAATAATCTCTCTTTGAGTTTCACTTCATTTCTGTAAATGATGCATGTAAAAATACCAATAAATTGTGTATTTGTTTTCTCCTGTTAATCTTGTTTGTCAGTTAATTTCACAAGCAACTTGGGGCTAGAACCTTAGTGAGTAGAGAGAAAATTTTTCCTCCCCAACAGTATCATAAAAACTTTAGAGCTGGATCTAAACTCTTTCAATTTATATATGAGAAATTGACATTATCTCAGTGCTCTTCTTCCACCCTACACTTCCCAAAACTATTTACTTTCCTATATGACTATTTTATAGCTTCTCTTCTCTGCTCAACTTCCTAGACCTCCTTCCCCATCCTTACTCTAGTGATAGCTAGCTTCCTTTTGCACTAACATAAAAGCAATTAGGAAATAGCTGTCATCTTTATCACATTAATTGTGCAAGTATACTCATATCATCTCTCTTCTCATCTCTTAGGGATGAACTATCCAGACTCCTATATAAACCTAACTGTAGGAGTGCTAATAACACTGACTCCATCTCTACACTTTCATCTCTTTCATGCTGGCTCCATGACTTCCCTCCGGGCTACTATATTTTCTGGCCCCTGGGAGAGTAATATACATACTTTAGAACCCTCCAAGGTCAAGATGGGAAGAGGCATGTTCTGGCCTTCCATGAACCTGTCTGAGATAACATAGTCATTCCCCTTTCTGACTCAACAGGTGGTGTCACAAGATCTAATTAAAGGTTAGCTGTCAATTAATCATTGATTCACTATAATGTCCTCTATTGTCCCCTCACTCTATGAAATCTGTCAACTAAGGTCCAGACTTCGTGGAAAATAACTACGCAGAGAATAACTACACAACTACCATGGATTACCATCCACCTGATTCCCCTGTGAGTTAGATACCCTGAATAAAATTCTGTGTAAACTATATAGAGTTGCCTACTTCATTTTTCTGATCTCAAAGTGCCATCTTCATTTGGGGGATATTTTACTATTCCTCCTCCACCTTCTTAACAGCTAACTCTTCCATCTGTGCCTTCTATACTCCATGCCCATTCTCTTTCTCAAGTAAATCGCTCTAAGAACTGTTCTTGACATCTGTATCCTGCCTCATTGGGGGCTGGATCATTCCCTCTACCGGATCAGTCTCATCAGCATACAAATCTACTAAAATCTAACCCATCTTAAAAAAAAAAAAATCATTGACTCCACCTCATCCTTCAAGCTACCAACCTATTTCTTTACTTTTCGTTATTGAATCTTCCTCATCCCTGGAACTTACAAAAGCTGAACTGCCCTTGGTCCCAGTACTTGCATCACTTCTCTGTCCATACTCATTCCTAGAGAATGTCATTCACTCTCATAGCTTTTAGTACCAACTAGATACTATTATCTCACAAATGTGTCTCTTTCGCTCAACTATTTGCATACCCATTTATCAAAAAATTTCTTGTCATCTTCTCTAATACGGGAAATGGACATCTATTTAACAGGTTCAAGAACAAGTTCCTGATCTTCTCGCTATCTCACCCCCATACTATATCTTCTAGCAAACTTCCCAGTCTTAGTCAACGATAAACTCTTCATCCTTCCAATTACTCAGTACAAAAGTTTCAGTCATCCTTGACTCCTCTTTTTCTTACATGCCCAATTCCAAAGAGCTAGCAAATCCAGTTAGCTCTTCTTTCAAAAGACATCTAGAATCTAATCAGTTTTTACTACTGTACTGGTACCACCATAATCTGAAACAATATCTATGGTTTGTCTGGGTTACTGAAAGAGTCTCCTCATGGGTTTATCTCATCCACCCTCATCACCCAGGCCTTATTCTCAATACCAGTTTTAACAGGATCAATGCGAGTACTAAACAGATATTATCTCTCTTCTGCTCAAAGCATTGCAATGGCTTCCCAAGCCAATAAAACCCAAACTTACACAGCACTTTACATAATCTGCCCCATCCTTCACCTCTCAGAACTAATCCATCAACTTCACTCTGCTTCAGCCACAATCTTGACACTCTCCATTCATTTGTGCCTACTTGCTACTCTCTTTGCCTGTTGGGGTTTCCCCCTGGTATCCACCTGGCTCTCCCCTCAAGTCTCTCTTTGGATGTCACCTCATCAAAGAGGTCTTCCCTAAATTACTTTACTTAAGATAGCGAATACTCCAGAAATCTATCCTTATCCACATTATTTTTCTCCATAAAGTTTCACCATCTGACATACTACGTATTTTAGGTGTGTGTTTATTTCCTGCAGCCTCTCCCTAAACTGCCACCTCCATGGGAGCAGAGACTCTTACCTGCTTTGTATGTTTGCTATTATCTCCAGTACCTGGTATGTTTGCCATTCAATAAATACAAATTGAATAGAGGAATTTAGTTCTTCAGCAAAATTTCTAGAGCTCAATCCCATTGTGCTCTCAAGTAGAATTTTAAAAGGTAGACAAAATATAAAAACAGTATTTGAAGACATCAGATAGCTGCCAAGATAGAGGAACTGCAAAGCCAGATCCATAGAGGAAGAAAGCCCACAGAAATAAGCCCAGCCCAGAATTAAAGTTATTTTTCCCTTCTAGGCAAATGCCTAGTACAAAAGCAACAGTGGAAAGGTTGAAAACCTGAATATAAATTTTGACATATCCATGGAAAAACTGGTTTAAAGACTTACAACGGAAGAACCCTTTCAAACACCCCCAAGCTTTTTGCTTGCTACCTTGAAGAGCTATTTCCCTAGAGTAAGGGTGGAAAAGATGCTAAATTAAAGAAGCCAGTCACAAAAAAACTACATATTGTATGATTGTGATGTAAATCAGTAGTTGCTAGAGGATGGGAAAATCAGGAATTCAGAGATACAAGAGTTTTTCTTTTTGGGGTGATGGAAATATTCTGAAACTAGAAAGTGCTAATGGCTACACAACATTATAAATATACTAAACACCACATCGTACTGATGTTTGAATCGTACTGAATCCATACCCTTTAAAATGGCTATGATGAATTATATGTAATGTGAATTTTATATCTGTTAAAAAGAAAGAAACAGACAAGCCCTTACAGAGACCAATTATCAATTCAAATCATCTCAGCAATCTAAGACTGCTAGGGTCTCAGACCTAGGTGCCAGTGTGAACCAAAAGTCATCATCTCTGGAGGAAGATTACAGCACCCAACATCTCAAATTAGCTCTACAACTTTTTGATGTACTTTATTCAAGCCTCAATAAAAAACAGGCAGTCATATTACTAAAATATAAGATGGGAATGAAAGCCAAGGAAAAGAAAAGATGTATTAGGTGACTAGATGTGTACGCTTCAACACATAGATGAAAAGATAATGGAGTTATCAGGCATAAAATTATAACTAATACGTTCCAGGTATTAAAAAAAACAAGATTGAGGATATCAGCAGCTAACAGGAAACCATAAGAGTAAAAAAGTTACTTTCTAGAACTGAAAAATAACTGAATTCAGAAATTCAATGATAAGTTTGACAGATTACATACAGCTGGAAAAAGAATTAGTGAGCTAGAACATGTATTAAAAGACATACGCAAATAGTAAAGTAAGGGTAAAAGCAGAGGGGAAGAAAGGATGTAGAATACATCTGTTCATTAACAGGTCTATCATATGTATAAGTAGACCTCCAGAAGGACAGGAGGAAGAAATGAAAGCAGGAACACTATTTGAATGTATAATGGTAAAGAAATTTCAAAGCTATTTAAAAATATTAAGCTTTAAGATTATAAAGAGGAGACTTTCAATAAAGAAAATACTAAAATGTATTTTTAGGCAAAAAATAAATAATCTCAGATGGATGCTTAGAGATGCAGAAAGAAATAAAAGTTAGTAAAATTATACAGGTAAATCCAAACAGCTGTTTACTGTGTGTATCAATAATGACAATGCCAAGATATAAGATATTAAGATAAATGAAAACAATAGCACTAAATGGGGGAGAGGGATAAAAAGAATGGATCTATTTTACCCTTCAATTAATCAAAGAGTATGTTATGATATCCACAGTAACCACTAAAAGAATAGCAAAAGAATATATTCCTAAAAGTTAATAGGGGTGTTGAATAATTATGAAAAATATTTAAATCCAAACGAATTCAAGAAAGGTAAGGAAAAACATACTGAACAGACAAGACAAACATGGTAAGTTTAAATCCAAACATATCAATTATTATATTACATGTAAAGAAATTAAACACTCTTTAAAAACAAGCATTGTTAAAATGCATGTATTTTTTAAGACAAAAAAAAAAAAAACCTCTCAACTAAATGCATCTTACAAGAAATGAAAAAATATACCTTATACATGAGGATCCAGTACAGAATGAAACCTGTGGGGGATATGAAATGGGGTCCATCTTTCAGGAGTTTAACATGTGATAGCAAGGTAACTCAAAAACACAAAACAAAGAAAAGCCTAAAGCAGTTATACATATATCTTAAGAAGTATAAACTTTTTCCCAACCCTGTCTTTTCCCTGGGTAGCTTATGCTTATCCTCCAGTTCTTATCATGTTACTTCCTCCAGAAAGCTTTCCTGACTCTCCCTAACCAGGTTAACAGGGTTAGGTGCTCCTGCTAGGTAATTCCATACAAACTGTGCTTCTTCATCATAACAATTATTACAGTATATAGTAAGTAACTGTTTTACTGTTTCCTCCACTAGACAAAAAATCCTGTAAGATCAAAAACCCAGTCTCTACTGGGTCCAGAACCGTGAAAGTTCTGAGACCTTCTCCCACTTGCAAGCTAACCAATTAGCTGGTTTCATAAATGCTGGCAAAAGAGGTGATTCGCAGGTCACAGACAAAAGATTTTATTACTCAAGCACAACCGACTATATAAGCTTCCTGCCTGCATTGGTTCCCTCTGTCCTCCAAAGTCCACAGGGCTGATGCACAGGCAAGCCCAAGTGATGGTGCACATATAGAAACTCCAATCTTTTAAAGGGGCTGTGGCAAGCCTGACCAGTTTTTGCCTTAGACAGAGATACCTTTATTATTATGGTTAAAAAATAAGTCTGCCCTGTGCCCTAAATATCTCTTTCAAGGCTATTTCCTATATAAAAATCCTTGAAAAGATACTCAAGAACAAATCCTAATAAAAAAAAAAAATATTTTTTTAAAGAATTATCGCAACTCAAGAACAAATACTGATAAAAAAATTTTTTAAAAAAAGGAGAATTGGAACACAGCAGGGATGTCCATTATCACCACTGCTATTCAACATAGTACTAGAAGTCCTAGCCTCAGCAATCAGACAACAAAAGGAAATTAAAGGCATCCAAATCAGGAAAGAAGAAGTCAAACTATCACTCTTCGCAGATGATATGATACTATATGTGGAAAACCCAAAAGACTCCACTCCAAAACTGCTAGAACTAGTACAGGAATTCTGTAAAGTGTCAGGATATAAACTCAATGCACAGAAATCACTTGCATTTCTATACACCAACAACAAGACAGAAAAAAGAAAAATTAAGGAGTCAATCCCATTTACGATTGCACCCAAAACTATAAGATACCTAGGAATAAACCTAACCAAAGAGGCTAAGAATCTATACGCAGAAAACTATAAAGTACTCATGAAAGATATTGAGGAAGACACAAAGAAATGGAAAAATGTTCCATGCTCCTGGATTGGAAGAACAAATATTGTAAAAATGTCTATGCTACCTAAAGCAATCTACACATTTAATGCAATCCCTATCAAAATACCATCCATTTTTTTTTCAAAGAAATGGAACAAATAATCCTCAAATTTATATGGAACCAGAAAAGACCTTGAATTGAAAAAGAAAGCCAAAGTTGGTGGCATCACAATTCCAGACTTCAAGCTCTATTACAAAGCTGTCATCATCAAGACAGCATGGTACTGGCACAAAAAGAGACACATAGATCAATGGAACAGAATAGAGAGCCCAGAAATAAACCCTCAACTCTATGGTCAACTAATCTTCGACAAAGCAGGAAAGAATGTCCAATGGAAAAAAGACAGCCTCTTCAATAAATGTTGCTGAGAAAATTGGACGGCCACATGCAGAAAAATAAAATTGGACCATTTCCTTACACCACACACGAAAATAGACTCAAAATGGATGAAGGACCTCAATGTGGGAAAGGAATCCATCAAAATCCTTGAGGAGAACACAGGCAGCAACCTCTTCGACCTCAGCCGCAGCAACATCTTCCTAGGAACATCGGCAAAGGCAAGGGAAGCAAGGGCAAAAATGAACTATTGGGATTTCATCAAGATCAAAAGCTTTTGCACAGCAAAGGAAACAGTTAACAAAACCAAAAGACAACTGACAGAATGGGAGAAGATATTTGCAAATGACATATCAGATAAAGGTCTAGTGTCCAAAATCTATAAAGAACTTAACAAACTCAACACCCGAAGAGCCAATAATCCAATCAAGAAATGGGCAGAGGACATGAACAGACATTTCTGCAAAGAAGACATCCAGATGGCCAACAGACACATGAAAAAGTGCTCCACGTCACTCAGCATCAGGGAAATACAGATCAAAACCACAATGAGATATCACCTCAAACCAGTCAGAATGGCTAAAATTAACAAGTCAGGAAATGACAGATGCTGGCGAGGATGCGGAGAAAGGGGAACCCTCCTCCACTGTTGGTGGGAATGCAAGCTGTTGCAACCACTCTGGAAAACAGCATGGAGGTTCCTCAAAATGTTGAAAACAGAACTACCCTATGACCCAACAACTGCACTACTGGGTATTTACCCTAAAGATATAAACGTAGTGATCCGAAGGGGCACGTGCACCCGAATGTTTATAGCAGCAATGTCTACAATAGCCAAACTATGGAAAGAACCTAGATGTCCATCAACAGATGAATGGATAAAGAAGATGTGGTATATATACATGATGGAATACTATGCAGCCATCAAAAAACTGAAATCTTGCCATTTGCGACGATGTGGATAGAACTAGAGGGTATTATGCTTAGCGAAATAAGTCAATCGGAGAAAGACAACTATCATACAATCTCCCTGATATGAGGAAGTGGAGATGCAACATGGGGGGGTTGAGGGGTAGGAGAAGAATAAATGAAACAAGATGGGATTGGGAGGGAGACAAGCCATAAGTGACTCTTCATCTCACAAAACAAACTGAGGATTGATGGGGGGAGGGGGGTTGGGAGAGGGGAGTGGGGTTATGGACATTGGGGAGGGTATGTGCTATGGTGAGTGCTGTGAAGTGTGTAAACCAGGCGATTCACAGACCCGTACCCCTGGGGATAAAAATACATTATATGTTTATAAAAAAATAAAAAATTAAATTAAAAAAAATTAAAAATTTAAATTTAAATTTAAAAAGGAGAATTGTCCCAAAATACAGTTCACCATTTCACCTGTAACACTTAGCACAATGCCTGGCACATAAATGGTAATCAACATTAGCCGAATGCATAGTATATAATAAATGAAGTAATGAAAAATTGGGAAAGACAATAAGTATTATAATAAAACACTGAATCACTTTTCTCTTAAGATTCTTTAAATAGCTCTATTTTGATTCTGTCGTGTGCATAACTGCATTGTCTCAACTTTGTAAATTCACATACTTTGTTCTATTACTTTTTTGTAAATGTGTAATTTCTAAGGTCTAGGCAAACACTGTATATTCTAACTTCTCTTTATTTGGATCTTTAATCAGCTAGGATCTTTATCATGATACGCACCCACTGGAAATACCATGACCATTTTATTCAATGGCAAACTTACTGAAATAAATAAGCTACTGTGTAGATCAAATAGTGCACTGATATTTTCTATAGAGGCAAAATATGGAGATATCCCTAACCTACAAAAATTGCTTCCCAAAAGGCACAAGAGGGCCTTAAAGAGCATTGATGAAACAAGTATCTTCTCAAGAGGAAATGACAAAGCTTGTCAGTGGTAGTGACATACACCACCAATCTAACTGCCCATTGTTGTTTTTTTCCTTTAATTTCCTCTCTCATCACAGCAAACATTCCAAACATCCTGCAATTCACAGAAGACAGGAACACAGCCTTTAGCTCTTGATTAGAAGATAAAGCAACCTAACTAACTCTAAGTTAGACCAAAATTCAAGTTAAGGAATAAAATGTACATGGATGAAAATTTCATAGTATAACTATAAGGGAACATACAATCACATACTTGGTGGAATTAAACTTACTTACATTCTTTCCACATGAATAAATGAAAATGTAATCAGTTGATGACTGTCTTAATCCTTTTTATCTTAAAGTCATATTTGTGTATTTTTAATAAATTAGTGTTTTGGGGAGGTAGGAAGAGGGAGAATGAGGATTGCAAATTACCTGGTTCATTTGCTCTCCTTTTACCACTTATAATCTCTCGCAAAAAAGCATATACAGAATTTCATTTTCTTCCCCTAATATAATCTCAATCATGTAATTACACACACACACACACAGAGTAATGTCACTTACTTTGATCACTAATATATCAAGTTTTCTCTATCATCTGTGTTTTCCGTTGTTGAAATAAATTCCTAGGCCCAAGATGAAATAAATTTCTAGGGGTGCCTCGGTGGCTTAGTTGGTTGAGCATCTGCCTTCAGCTCAGGTCATGATCTCAGGGTCCTGGGATTAAGCCCAGCAGGGAGTCTACTTTTCCCTCTCTCTCTGTCTCCCCTTATGATTTTTTCCCACTCTCTCAAATAAATAAAATATTTTAAAAAATAAAAAAGAAATTTCTAGGCATCTCTGCCCAGAACACTACTTCAGCAAACTGAACTTCTGTATTCCTGTAAATGTTACTCTTGACTAGAAATACAATATATACAGTCATCCCATCCCCAAATGCCAAGCCAATTCTGGGTTCTATACTCATTACCGTGCTCCTTAATTTTTCAAAATAAGCTCAGACGTGCAACTCAGGCAATAATGCCGTTTCCAAAATGCAGGTATTAATCCTTTATAAAAATCCCTCTTAAACAAAACTCCTCAGGAAGAATGCTCCCCTGCTTGTGAGGTACTTTACTCCCCCAATCCATGGACTGTTTCCTTTGAGTAAAGGACATCAAACTCATTACTAAATTATTTTAGTTCTGTCATCTGATGGTACTTATCCAGAGTTTTCTGTGAATCATTTTACTCCTTGCTGTTTTTGGATTGAGTTTGTTCATTCTTAACACTTTGCATTGTGATCAGAGAATGCTATTTTTATTATTTCTCTTATTTGGAATTCATTGAGATTTTTTTGCTGGCTTCTAACATGTTCAATGTTCATTACTGTTTCATGTGCACTTAAAAAGAAGATACAGTCTACTAACATGAGGGTTTAGAGTCTGATATAAATAGGATTCATTCTTGATTATATTTTAAGGTACTCAATACACTTGCTAAATTTCATGAATGTAATCTTCCTTGGATGGAGAGGGAAGTGTTAAAATCTCCAATTATTTATGTGTCTGTCTCTTGAATTTATGTGTCTGTGTTGAATTTATGTATCTAGCTCTTGAATTTATGTGTCTGTCTCTGACCTTAAATGTGTCTGTCTCTGACCTTGTAGAAACTAGTTTCTACTTTCTGAGAGCTGACCTGAAGTGATAATGTGATTTATAATAATATATATATATAAACAATATATATATATTTATTTATTTGTACTTTGTTCCCATTTTTGGCATAGGCTCCTCAAACCCTTAAAATTTCCTAGCAGAAGAGAGAAATAAAGGTATCTTTTGTCATTTTAATGAGATGACTCTGAGGAAGCCTCTAGGTAACCTAATATTGAAGACTGGTTGCCAGGGAACCAACCTTGGGACTAAGGGGTTAGAACTTTCAGTCTAGATCTCCCATCCCCTCCCCAACACAGGTCTGAAGAAATAAGAAGGGTTAGAGACGGAGTTCAATCACTACTAAGGGCCAAAGACTTCATCAATCATGCCTATGTAATAAAGCTTCCATAAAACCCCAAAAGGCTGGGGTTCACGGAATATCCAGGTTGGTGAACACTCAGAGATTCAGGGAAAACGGCACACTTAGAGACCACAAAAGCTCCATGCATTTTTCCCCATATTTTGCCCTGTATATCTCTTCCATTTGGTCATTCCTAAGTTATATCCTTTTGTAATAAACTGGAAATCTAACAGGTAATCTGTTTGTCTGAGTTCTGTGAGCCACTCTAGCAAATTAATTGAACCCAAGGAAGGGGTCGTTGGAGCCTCCAATCTACAGCCAGTTGTTGAGAAGCAAAGGTGTCAACCTAGACTTAAAATTGGCTTCTGGGGTTGGGGAGAAAGCAGTCTTATGAGACTGAGCCCTTAATCTGTGGGATCTGACACTATCTCCAAGTAGACAGTGTCCAAACTGAGTCAACTGCTTTGTGCTATAGGGGAAAACACACATCCAAAATTGAATCAGAATCTGAATCGGTATCAGAATTATAATTGGTGGCAGAGAAATGAGACCTACTAGAATGGGCTTGGCTCACAGAAACCTGTGGTTCAGGAAAGGATGAAAGGGGGGGCGGGGGATAAAGAACCTTTGATTACTAGGTGGCCATATGTCACCCACTGTATGGAGCAGCAGCTATGCTGTGCTCAGTTGCTAAAAGGAAAAGTTAACAAAGGAATATACAGGTGAATCCATTCCCTGAGAATTGGTTCCCTGGATGCATAAAGAAATGCAAACTAATAAGAAAAAGACAAAATATATAATCTCTTGGTTATTGTTATCTGTAATAGCTAAAATAACATTAAAAATGTTGAGTCAGACCTTGATGAGAGACCAAGCTCAAATTTCAGTCAGTCTGGGCTTAAGTCACTAGCCTTAAATTCACTCCTCAAAGGAAAAATTACGCAGAAACAATAGAGAGTACCTCTAAGAACTTCGGTCATGAAGAAGGCAGTCCACATGGAGGGAGGACAAAACCAGGAAAGTAATGAAAATAGCATGAAGTTGTTTCACTTTGTAAGCTGGTATCATCAGAGTCCTGAAGAACATTTAATAAAATTATGAAAATGACTAATTTAGGAGGAGTATCTGTTCTTGATGATGCAGAGTTGGAAGAACGTATCTGGGCTGATATTGGATCCATAGCTCACTACGGAATCACAAATGACTATCAGGAACAGGAACTTATTCTTGAGGGAACAGTCAGCATGAAGACTGGATAAAAGCCACTATAAAGTCTGTTTACCCTCAGAAAGGGGACAGCCCACCACTCCCCATAAATGCTAAGTGGAACACCCCAGATGAAGCAGCCAATATGCTTGACATAGAAACTATACTAAACTAGCTTTATGATGACTAGGACACTCATCACTGAATATACCCATTACCCAAGTTGTGGAAATGCAGGTAAGGGGGACTCTTTCACATGGCCACCTCTTATAACCTGATTACTGCAAGAACGAAAAACAGTTCTAGAAGCTTTATTAAATTTGGTGACTCAGCGTTCCCTTATGGGTTTTACAGTTGCTAATAAAAACATTAGGTTAATTAGAGAATGGGAAGAGGCTAAAGGGAGAGTCAAGGGACTTCTCCCAACAAGCTGGAAATTTTAAGCAGGTATTAAAAAATAAGATGAATAAAGCAAATATTGATAGAGATAAAACAAAGAATCATCATAAAGGGGAGAATCACAGGATTCAAACTAAGAGGGTGGAAATCTTTAGATATTAAGATGTGGAATAAATAAAATGGACAGTGATGAGGTTAAAATACAGGTTTTAATACAGCACTACCAAAAGCTGGGTGGGCCAAACACATCCTCTGTCAGTCTGCCAACATTATAGAGACCCAAACAAATCCACCCCAATTTACCACATTTTGAAAAAAATTTAAAAGTCAGAAGGCAGAGATTACAATGAGAAACTTGATCTGCAATACCTTGGGACAGTTGTTAGGCAGATGAATCAAAATAAAGACTGACAAAACAGCAGGGTCCCTGGCTCAATCCCTTGCTGGGGACCCAAAGACTTTCACACGAGAGTGGATAAAATAATAAGAGGGTAAAGAAGAGAAGTTTCCAGAACTCCTTTATATAGAAATCCTACAAATGGTGGTACTAAAACCAACAGATAATGCCCTGACCTGGGCTAAAATTAGATTAAGATAACATAAAAATGTAATGGATGACATGATATAACATGATATGAAAGTTGAAATGTTTAAGCAGTTATGAGGTAAAAAAGTTGCATCAACTTTACCTGAACATTTAATATATAACATATATCTATAACGTTTAATATATATTTAATGTTTAATATATAACATATAACATATTATGTCTGGCTGGGGAACACCTTTCCTTATCTACTATTACAAACACCAAAACCTATGGATAAAGTCCTAACAGAAGCTACATTAGGAATATAAGAGTTGATGGAATTAAGGTGAGGGTCTGTAGCACAGCTGGTATGTCTGAACAGGCTCTATGTGAAGTGGTTGCATCTTTTTTATCGAACTGTATTATGGAGATAGACATTATATCTGACTGAGAAACACTTCCCTTGAAAACCACAAGGTATGTAAATCTTGCCCTCCAAGCAATATTAATTGGACATGGTAAATGGAACCAATAAGATTGCCTGAGTCCACACATCGTGGAATAGAAGCTGGAGTGCTGGTAGCAGCAAATTCTCTGTGCAATAGCCCCATGTGGAGCACAGACAAGGGCTTAGGGCAAGAGACTGCGAGTGCCTCCCAGCAATGACTAGTAGAACACTGGACTAAAGAATTTCCATTTGAGGGGCATTCAGTACCTTGCTATTGGGCATTACTTACTGAAGTCACCCCTATGATTGAAGGACACAAAATGATATTGGAACCGGAAATAGTCATAACAGCGAGGATGATGTCAGAGAAACACACGAATGGGGATGGCAATATACAGAAGAATAACATAATTAAATGAATATGGTTTATACAAGATCATGCTGCCTGGGAAATGCAAAGAGGGGGTTCTCAGGAGCGGGGAGTCTCTTTTCCCCTAGGACTGACTCTGAAAATGTGTGAGAAGGTACTGGATTTTATTGCCACTTGGACAGTGCTATATAAGCAGTTCTTGACTAATTAACAAAGACCTCCTTGATTTGTGTATAGCATTCCCAAGGTGAATGGACAACATCCTGTTTGGAAGATTATCACTCTGAGTGAAGAAAAGGTAAAAACAGATCAGCTTGGTATGCCAAATTGCATTTTTCCTAGTAGTGATGGAAGAACTGAACATCCATAAAAGCCACTATGTTTGGGTATTTACTGACTCATAGGCAATAGCCAGTGGCCTGCCCCTACGGTCAAGCAGGAGGGCAATAGAAACTTGGCGTATACAAGGGATGTTCACATCAGGCATGGCCATATGGAAGTCACTATCAGAATATCAGAGATGCATTAGCGTAGGACATGTTGAGGCCATCAAAAGAACTCTCTTCCAGATTTAGAAGATGACTGGAATCGATAAGCAGATATCACTGTGTACTCACTTAAGTTGGCCATCTGGACCCATGAAATGAGTAGACATGGGGGCACTATAGTAATGCAGAGTTGCTCTAAATCTAAACATGTTACTTTTGTACCCTCTGAAGGGTACAATGATAATAAATGACAATAAAAACTGTTCTGCAGTCAATGAGACAGAGACTACAGATGACTATATGGCAGATTCCCTAGTGGAAAGGCCCTAATCGGTGACAGATCAGACTAATGCTAGTAGTACTGGAGGCTACAAAGGGAGGTCTTAACAGGAATAGACACTGCCTCTGGACTGGTCTTTGCTTACCCAGGGATAGATGCAAATGCTCAGAGTACTATAAAAGAACCAGAACAGATGATATTGCACCACTTTGGAGAGCTGATGGTCATTTCTTCAGACCAAGGAAAACACACTTTACAGCTCCTAACGTCTAACAATGGGCAGAGAGATATCCTCCTCAGAGTAACAGTTTGATACTGGAATGCACAATTAAAACACTGGTTGTCGGGGGGCGCCTGGGTGGCTCAGCGGGTTAAAGCCTCTGCCTTCAGCTCAGGTCATGATCCCGGGGTCCTGGGATCAAGCCCCGCATCAGGCTCTCTGCTTAGCTGGGAGCCTGCTTCCTCCTCTCTTTCTCTCTGCCTGCCTCTCTGCCTACTTGTAATCTCTATCTGTCAAATAAATAAATCTTTAAAAAAAAAACAAAAAACACTGGTTGTCTAAAAGAGAGGAAAACAAAGGCAGGAAGGACTGACTTACACACCTTCACAAGTGTGTACTCATATTCAAGATATATGTACATCTTATAATCCATGTAAAATTTTTACAAAATACCTACTACATGCTAAATGCTTAGTGAAATGTAGATTATCATTAGTTATTTTTTCCTAGCCGAATTTGACCTTAGCAAGTGTATCTATCCTTCCCCCCAAAAAGGACAAGAAATATAGCTTACTATTTTGTTCTTTTCTATATTTCTTTCTCTTCCAACTCCTATGTAACTTTTTCAATTCTATTTAGATTTAACAATATGTTTTACAGCTTTTTTTGTGCATCATTACATCCTGTATCCCACTATTTTATCTCAGGTCACTGCTCTTCTTGCTAGAGTACATCATTAGTAATTCTTTCAGCAATGATCAACAGACAGGACAGTTTCTGACCCCTGTATACCTGAAATTGTCTTTATCTCTATCTTATTCTAAAATGTTAATCTGTATGGATAAGACATTGGTACACTCAAAGTTATTTCCCCTTAGTCATTTTATCAGTGTACTATCTTAGGGAATCTGATGTTGCTGATAAAGAAATGTACTGTCCATCTGATTCTTAATTCCCTGTAGATAATCTGTTGGTATTTTAAATACAGTAAATATAGAGAGAGAGACAAAAAGAAGATAAATACAGATATACCTCTGATTCGCAGTGAATGTAAAGACCATGGAATGGTTAAGAGTCTGGGCATTGAGATACACTTCCTGGGTTAAAATCTAGACAGTGAAACTAACTGCATGTATAACTTCACGCAAGTCACTTAAATATACATCTGTGCTCAGCTTCCATATCTGTAAGGTCTGGATAAAAGTAGTATCTATCTCATAGCATTGTGCAGAGGTTTAAGATAGTCGAATGAATACAAACCTATGATGTTGAGTCTAAAAAAAAAAAAATTTTTTTCAGAAAATCACATATAGCCTTCCATTTTATAAAGCTTATTTTTAAAAATCATAACTAAGCAACAAACAGCTGATGTACCCATACATGCATACACATGTTTTTAAAACCATATGAAAGGGAAGAGAATAGTAAGTATTTTTTTTTTAATATTTTATTTATTTGACAGAGAGAAATCACAACTAGGCAGAGAGGCAGTCAGAGAGAAGGAAGCAGGCTCTCCGCGGAGCAGAGAGCCCCACGTGGGGCTCAATCCCAGAACTCTGGGATCATGACCTGAGCCGAAAGCAGAGGCTTTATAACCCACTGAGCCACCCAGGCGCCCCGAGAATGCTAAGTATTAATGTAACAATCAAAATGAGTTATCTAAAAGAAGATTGGGAAGTAAGATACATGGGGCTTCAACAATACTGGTATTATTCTAGATCACAAGTTGGAGAGTGACTCACATGTATTATTTTATTATTGAGAATGGGGACTGGATGAGAAACAGCAGATAACTACCAAATGCATAATATCTGAATTCACCTTATTGTAGCACACCTGATCACCAGTCTTCATATGCACTGGAAAAAGACTGACAGCATATATACTAAAACAAGAACCATTAAAAAAATTATTGGGAGACACTAAGAAGCCAGAAGTATTTAAAAACATGAGTTTCTAATAAACCAATCAAGATAATTATGGGATTTTTTTCTTCCCAGCACTGCCAAGCTAACTTACCACTAAGATACAGAACATACATGTATGTATTTTTATGGGATTATCAAAAAATAAGAGTGCCAAGGTCCAATAAGCTAAAGACTCTCATGTATGTACATATCTGTAACAATATTCAATTGGATCTGAATTTGGGAGAAAGAATAATGAAGGAAAGAGATTTAAGAAACCAGATATCAGGGCAAAAAGTCAGGTTATTGGAAATGAAAACATAAAAGATATATTGATATCAGAATAAATAATTATAGCATTTAAGATTTTTAAAACAACAGCTCTGGTGATTCCGAAGTTTGATGTCTGGCTGGCCAGCTGCTAGAGTGGTATGAAAATATAAGTTGTCAGAACAGAATGAACTGAGAGGTATACTCTGCAGGAAACTTTTACCTATGAGGTGAAATTACCCATGACTCCTACAAGACAGGCCACAAAGGAAAATGGTGACAAAAGTCCTTGAGGAATATTCTACAGGTTAATAGATAATGGGACAAGGATGATAACGCAGGTAAAGCACAGATTTCAAAGTACAAAGGGATTGCTAGAAAAAGGTAACTTTAAAAAAGTGATCTAGAAGCAAAATACCTGGAGAACGCCAGATTCTCTGCTCATCTTGCGGCACACTGGAACTTGGAAAAAGAAAAAGCACTTAATATATTTCAGGTAAGGATGTAAAAGAACTGGAGGGAAAGGGTGAGAATACAAAGAAACGTTTTCATGGGAAGAGATCCCATGATGGAGAAAGGGGACAAAGAAAGAAAGGGTTATGTTTTCTCACATCCCTAAGCTCTGCACATGCCTGAAATGCTCTTTTTAATCCCCTTGATCTGGGTAACAAGATTCCACTCAGGAGTTATTTCTTAAAGAAAAACATTTTCTAAACCATCCCCCAATTCAGTGCCATTTCCCAAGCAGTATACCTTGTGCTTATCTTTATGAAAGCATTTATCTATGTATAATTGCTATTTTTTAATTTCTGTCTATAACTAGATTAATGTGACCTAAGTGGTTTTTGTTTGTTTTGGTTTTTTTTTTTTTTTTAAGATTTTATTTATTTCTTTATTTGAAAGAGAGAAAACAGCAGAGGAGCAGCAGAGGGAGAGGGAGAAGCAGGCTCTCCACTGAGCAGGAAGCCCGAAGCGGGGCATGACCCCAGAACCCTGGGATCATGACCTTAGCCAAAGGCAGCCACTTAACCAACTGAGCCACCCAGGTGCCCAAAAGCCAAGTATTTACTTGCTATTTCCCATCATAGTGCCTGGCAAATAAGTATGCAATAACTGATGACCACATACAGAATCACTGCACCATACCAAGTTGACAGGAGAGAAAACTTGTTCAGAGGTTTGTATGTTGAGAAAGCCCAAGGAAGACTGCCGTGCAGAACTACAAGAAGAACATGGCTTAGAAATAACCTCAAGGTATCTAGTGTTACCAGTAGAATAGTATTTCTGTCAAACTGAATACAACTCATTTTAATTACTAAATGTATTTTAATTCTCAAATCTGAAATCACATTCTAAAAAGTTGAGCTTAACCAAAACTAATAATAAAAGATGATAATAATAAAGGTATCAAAAGTATTAATTAAAATGTTATTTTATTATTCAAGTATCAATTAAAATTGCTGAAATCATTAGCTTAATTTCTATGCCCTTTTTTTTTTTAAAGATTTTATTTATTTGACAGAGAGAGAGATCACAAGTAGGCAGAAAGGCAGGCAGAGAGAGAGGAGGAAGCAGGCTCCCTGCGGAGCAGAGAGCCCGATGCAGGGCTCGATCCCAGGACCCTGAGATCATGACCTGAGCTGAAGGCAGCGGCTTAATCCACTGAGCCGCCCAGGCGCCCCTCTATGCCCCCTTTTTATATAGCTTTGTCATCCCTGAGTCAGTGAGGAACACAAACAATGGATTAAATAAATATATTATTCAAAAAAAACCTTTTAATATTATTCTTATAAAGAAACTATTAAAGAATAAATGCAGTACTAAATTTTACCTCAGTTTTATTTGGTTTTTATCAGAATAAGCATTTACAATATTTCTGTAATACTACAGTAAGGTAAGAGACACGCTATTTTTAGTTACATGATTTTATCAAGTCTACATTGAAAAATATTTGATAAGGATGAAACTGAAGGTGTGTCTACATAAAAGAAGTGAAAGTAAGCCAAACAACACTCTAAAAAGCTATTACGTATCTCATTGGTTTCATTATAATAATAAGGTCAGCTGGAGTTGGCAATATAAATATAAATATAAAACCTGTAAGATACCAGAAAATCCTTTTGTTGGTATTTACCACTGGTAGTACCACATATAAGCTTCGGATAGTAAAAACTGATGGATATGTTGACAAAAATTACAACAATGAATGCAACTTTGAAAAACAGCTTCATAATACTCTGCCTCAAAGTGAGAACCTTAAAATGCAAACACATTTTTTGACAACAGCTTCAGTAATATCTGATTAGGATAAGATTGGTAAAAATACAAAGAATACAAGATGGGATTGGGAGGGAGACAAACCATAAATGACTCTTAATCTCACAAAACAAACTGGGGGTTGCTGGGGGGAGGTGGGATTGGGAGAGGGGGAGGGGGCTACGGACACTGGGGAGGGGAGGCGAACCATAAGAGACTATGGACTCTGAAAAACAACCTGAGGGTTTTGAAGGTCAGGGGTGGGAAGTTGGGGGAACAGGTGGTGGGTAATAGGGAGGGCACGTTTTGCATGGAGCACTGGGTGTTGTGCAAAAACAATGAATACTGTTATGCTGAAAAAAATAAATAAAATGGGAAAAAAAAAAGAAAAAAATACAAAGAATATATTTACTTTCAGTTTCTCATAAAATGGATATTAGGCAAAAGAATATGGTAACTTTGAGTGATATCATGTCTGCAACTCAAATTATTCACAGTAAAATAACTATGTTCATGTGCAAGTTTTTGATATATTAGCTTACTGGTCTAGAAAGCAAAATAATTACCATTTGGGGAATAATAATAATAAGGCAGAAAGAGTTCATACCAACAAGCAATGGAATCAGAGTATCAGCATTTAAACCTTAAAGGGTTTTACTACAGTGCATTTACTCCAACTGTTCCCTTCATGGAGACCCTAGGCCTTTATAGAGTCAAATGGGTAATGCTCAATCTATTTTTAATACTACAAAAAATCTAATATATTAGGTACCCCAGAATTAAAAGTCTACTAGCTAACCTAAACATCATCTGCCCTTGTTCTTCACTGTGTAGATAAATAAATTGTTAAACTATTCCCTTATAAATCAAAGTAATAATTTATTAAAAATAATTTAGTAGAAATTGGGAAAGAAGGGGTAAGAAAAGGAATCTTTCATGATTTAAAAAAAAATGGGGGGGGGGGCGCCTGGGTGGCTCAGTGGGTTAAAGCCTCTGCCTTCAGCTCAGGTCATGATCCTAGGGTCCTGGGATCGAGCCCCACATCGGGTTCTCTGCTCAGCAGGGAGCCTGCTTCCCCCCTCTCTCCGTTTCTGCCTGCCTCTCTGCCTACTTATGAGCTCTGTCAAATAAATAAATAAAATCTTTAATGAAAAAAAATGGTAATAAACTCTACAACCAAGGCCAACAACTAAGGTAATGGACCTGCAGAGTATACAGGTTTCCTTATTTGCAGTCTTGCTTCCACAGTATTTTGAACAGTAACATATATGATGGTATTAACAAATATACTGAAGTACTTACAATGATTAATATATAGAGTGAAGAGATTATTGTTAATTTTTAATTTCTTCTTTCACATAAACTTTCAAAATGATCTTCAATGAGCATATATGTTATTATAATCAGAAAACACACACATACATTCTTATAAACACTTAAGAGTAAACTTTTCTAAAACCAAATCTGTTAAATATACAAATCTAAAAGCATGATTTTCTTTTTTTTTTTAAAGATTTTATTTATTTATTTGACAGAGAGAGAGATCACAAGTAGGCAGAGAGGCAGGCAGAGAGAGAGGAGGAAGCAGGCTCCCTGCGGAGCAGAGAGCCCGATGCGGGGCTCCATCCCAGGACCCTGAGATCATGACCTGAGCCGAAGGCAGCGGCTTAATCCACTGAGCCACCCAGGCGCCCCTAAAAGCATGACTTTCCAATGTGCCCCTATCATTCCCTTCTGATAACCTTTGGGTATGTTTCCTCATTTATAAAATTAAGGACAACTGTTAAGTTCTCACTCTTATTTCAGTAATTATTACTGTAACAACTCAAAAGAGCAACTGTAAAAGTTAAGTCTGCCACAGATCACTTCGAAAACCAAGCTGATCTTGGTTTTTTCTCTCTCTCTCTCTCTCCCTCTCTGCCTGCCTTTCTGCCTGCTTGAGATCTCTGTCTGTGAAATGAATAAATAAAATCTTTAAAAAAAAACAAAACAAACAAAAAAAAACCAAACTGATCTTCATTAGAATATAAATTTCATCATGGTCAAGAATATATAGACATACAACCTTAAGAGGCCCAACTCTTCTGACTACCATTTCAGGTTATTAGCATTCATTCAACACTTAACCCTAACATTGCTAGAAATTCAATAAAATGGGGCATCTAATTCCCATGGGATGAAATTTAAAGTAAAATAAATAATAAAATCATACCAAATTTTTTATTTAACACAACTTCATATTTGTATATATCAAGATTCATCTATTCAAAAATGTTTCTCCAAGTTGTGAAGTTATTTTTTAGATTTTATAGCAATAATCACGCTTTGTGAAGTAACTAGGAGGTTACACTTAATCTTAACATTCAAGACGATGTTATACAACCAAAAACACTAGATTAGAAAAGAAGAGCACATTAAGATGTAGATCACAATTCTAACACCAACTCAAATGGAAAATACGATCTTGGGCAAGTGACTTATCTAAGGTTGAATCCCTGCTTTTCCAAACCCCAACAGCCTCAAGTAATAAAGTCTCAGCCTCAAGCCTAGCAGAGTATTAAGGACTCAGGTCCTGCTAACTTCCAGTAGCAGGTAAGACTGAGAAATAGTCTTTCTGCTTTGTGTTCTAACTCAGATATTTGGGGGAATAAACTTTTTTTTGTTTTAAAGATTTTATTTGTTTATCTGACAGACAGATCACAAGCAGGCAGAGAGGCAGGCAGAGAGAGAGGGGAGGAAGCAGGCTCTCCGCTGAGCAGAGAGCCCTATGCAGATGCAGGGCTCTATCCCAGGACCAGGAATCATGACCTGAGCCAAAGGCAGAGGCTTTAACCCACTGAGCCACCCAGGCGCCCCAGGAATAAACTTTTAAACCCTAATGCTGAGTTTATCTGGTTCTCAAAAACGGGATTCTGTGTTGGTTTCCTAAGCTAACTCTAGTTTCACTGCCAGAAGGTCAGGGGCAGAGAAAACCTACAGCTGAGGTCCCAAACACCTAACAAGCTCACAAAAGTCCTTATCTCTGTTTCAGTGTATAATAATTATTTTTTGTAACCATTACATTATCAACTATCAAATATAAACATTATCATTTGCCCATACTACCCAAAACCATCTCAAATGCACCAGAAATCCAGATACAGTGATTCGAACTTTCAGCCATCTGCCAAGAGTCAAAATTCCTACCTTACACATTTCAGTTGATTTCCTTGTTGCACAAGGTCCCTTCCTATAACAACTAATCAATGAACTATCTGATGGTCAAAACTTTAAGTAATGCAAATTTTACATATATGTTAATATATATATGTTATATATAATATGTGTTTTTCACATATAATGGTAAAAGGAGGATTTCTCCAAAATCATGGGCTTAAAGAAATTACTAACAAAAAGATGGGTAAGCTGCAGCTGAACAACAACTATTAAAATTATGCACATCAAAACAAGTAACAATAAGTATTGAAAATTGGGTTCCAAATTAGAATATGTAAGAAATAATTCCTTTGAAAACTGTATAACCCTTTTGTAAAACACAGTATGAAGAGCCTTGAAAAATATTTCATTACTCCAAATAATCCTAATGGTGGAAACATATTTATGCACAAAAGTGTTCTCTGTAGCATGACTGTCATGGTCAACAACTGGAAACAACCTAAATATCCAAAAATAGGAAAGTTACAAAAATGCATTATATACACAAATAGGATATAATACATCCATTCTAAATTAGTTGACAAAGCTGTGTAAGAAGTAAATTTTTGCAATATGTTAGCTAAAAATCTTAAATTTATATACAAAAACACACATGACTATGATTATACAAATAGACCAGTTCTCTATATAGGTGAAAATCTAAAAGAAAAATAGTAAAAATATTAGTAGTTATAGTGTTTCAGTGGTGGAACAATGAGTAATCTTGTTTTCTTCTTATACTAATTATCTTATAATATGGCTATGCTAATTTTAATATAAAAATTCTAATGACATAATCCAAACACACAAATCTTTTATATCTAAATATTATACATATATATATCAAATTCCAAGATCATAAAATAACCAAATTCATCCAGCCAAAAAAAAAAAAAGCCTAGAATTAAATATTTTCTCCCCAATTCCATATTGGACAGTGTTGCTTCTACATAATTTCTTTTAATCAAAATCATGCCTATTTGTATCACACAAACATCTTTTACATCTTATACAAAATGCTATAGGGAAAGGAAAGATAGGGAAATATTAACCAGATCTCAAGTAATGTATAATTTAGTTGGATTATACCCAACATAAGCAAAGAAACAAATATAAGAAAACTTCAAAAATCAAGATATAAGTAATTATAAAATTGCCATAAGGCAATTTGATATGTATGTATTTGTCTGCTAAGGTTATATTAACAACATACTACAAACTAGGTGGCTTAAGCAACAAATTTATTTTCTCACAGTCTGAAAGTCTGAGATCAAGGTGTCAACAGGGTTGTTTCCTTGGGAGGGGTGTGTGAGAGGGGATCCATTCCATGCCACCCTCCTTGGCATATAGATGACCATCTTCATATCATCTTCCCTGTGTCCCTTCACATCAGCGTCTCTCTATGTATGTCTGTGTCCAGATTTCCTCTTTTATAGGGATAACAGTCATACAGGATTAGGACCCTCCTTAATGACTACATTTTAACTGTAAAGACCGTATTTCAAGGTCATATTCTATATTACTGGAGGTTAAGACTCCAACATAACCTTTTTGTAACTGTTGTTGGGGAGATGGCAGTAAATTCCAGCCATAACAACATGGTTCCAACATCCCAAATACAAACCAACATGGGTGAGGTATTTACTTTGCCTAGTGCCTACCAAAGTCAAAACAAACAAATGAACAAACAAACAAAAACTCAGAAGGAACTTATATCAAGTAATAAATAGACTTTTGATGACACTATTATGGATGACTATTACTTCTGATAAACTGAATTTTTCATTAAGGGAACATATTTTTTAAGTCAGAAAATATTTTTAATTAAATTGTGATTTCACTGGTTTCTAACCCCAATCTATTCCTAACTATTAATATCTTCTAGCAGAGGCTCTTCTTTGAGAAATGAGTCTCAAAGTCATAAGTGTCCCTCTGCTACTATGACCCTCTAAGGAGAATAAAAATCACGTGGAAGTTCTTCTCCTTTTTTCAAAGATATACTTACTTGAGGAAGCATAAGGGACACACAGGTAGAGGGAGAGAATCTTTCAAGCAAACTCCCTGCTGAGCAGGGAGCCAGACACAGGGCTCAATCCCACAACCCATGAGATCATGACCTGACCAAAACCAAGAGTCAGATGCTTAACCGACTGAACCACCCATGCGCCCCAAAATCATGTGAAAGTTTTAAAGAATTCAGATAAAATGAGACATTTTATCTCAAATTCCAAATAAAAGCAAGTCTTACTTAAAGAGTAAATCTTAAAAAAAAAAACTAAAAATAAAAATTAAATCTCATTCTTAAAATGTAAGCCCTTTATGCCAGGCACTGTAAGGAAAGAGAAAGAGACAAAGCACAACATTCATTCATGCAGGTATGAAATCACACTCCCAGGCACACATAACAAGAAAAAAAGTGATTGAACACTGCAATAATTCTATGTGACCCATTGAAAATAAGTACAATAAATAAAACTAGGCAATCACATAATCACAACTGGAAATAAGTAGGAGGTCTTGTCCAAGCTAGTTGTCTTTACGCAATGAAATATTTTTGTAACTAATATTTTCCAATTTTCTTTTTAAAAGGTCTTCAAGGATGAACTGTCAACATCCTCACTTCCTAGAATATTTCTAAGTCTGTCTCACTCTTAGCCCTCAAAATGTTTTTTCTTTCATCTGAAATAAATCTTTCCTATTAAAGGCTATACTTTTCTCATCTTTTCATTAAAGTAAGTAAAAATCATTTTAATTTAATATAGGTACCCCTTCAAAGTATTTCATATAAACTATCAAACTTCATCTAACATATTTTTAGTAGCTTTAACTGTATGAATCTTTACTGGTTTCTGCATATCTCTTTAGAAGGACGATAATCAAAATGCTGCTCAAACCCCTAAGGAAAAACATAATTTTTTAAAAATCTAACTAATGTAGAGTGTTGAAAGAATTACAATGCTTCTTACACATAACTATCTTTGTAACAGTCTGAGTGAAAAGCCAGACATAACATTATTTACTATAGTTCAATTTAGTGTATGCACTGGGAATCATCTACATAACAAGTACTACAGCTTGCGAGGCATTACTCATTATGCTATAACTAGGGATCATACTCAAACAATGAGACCATAAATCTCTAAAAGCAACTGGTTATTTATTTCTGGAGATTTACTTCCTCACTTTAATAGGAAGTGGTAGAAATAAATTCTTCACACTAATTTTTGGCAGATTTATTTCTCGCTGAAAAATAGCTAAATGGGATTCTGAATAATCCATTCATCTCTGGATTTATTCATTCATTTATTCATTCAAATATTTACTGAGCACATACCATATGCAAAGGCCTACGTTAGGTATTCAAAATACAGTAGTTAAGATGAAAACTCCGGGTGCCATAACGCTTATATTCTAGCACAGTGAGATTATTAATGCATTTTACCTTATTTGGAGAGGCCATGAAATATCTGAAAAATTAATTTGGGAGAGGAGAAAGTAACTAGGAGAAGATAAGAGGGAAATGAAGAAAAGAATCTCAGGCAGAGATAATAGGGTTTACCAAAGCACGAGGATAATAAGAACCTCTAATAAAAGATAATAAAAGAACACTAGTGTGGCTGGAGTGCAGAGAACAAGGGGGAAAAGGAAGGAATAATGAATGGAAGAGTAGCAAGAGATGAGACAAGTGAGTTATGCTGGTATTAGATCATGTAGGGGCTTACAGGTCATATTAAGAATTTTCAGCTTTACCTTAAGAGTAATTGGTAACCACTGAAGGATGCTATTCCTTTCTCCAATACCTGTTAACCACATCAAAAATTTAACACTTGCTGATTTGTTCATTTCACTTAGCTCCTTTTCTCCCAATTAAGGGACTCCAGGTTTCAAAATTATTTGAGGCTAACCCCTTCCCCAGACGGATGGTTAAGATTTTCTTGGTTCTTAGTGCCAATGTTCTAAGGGACTCAGCAACTACAAACTTGGACAGTTAATATAGACATTAAGATGAGCCTGGAACTATTAGGAAAAGTAAAATGAATTAATAGGCTTCTAATGTGCATCTATTAAAATTCTTATACAAATAAAGCAAAGATCCCTGACACAAATAAATGCTTTAAAATAGATTAGCTGATAGGGAGACTTAACACTGTTCATTGATCAATTTTTTTTTTAAGATTTTATTTATTTATTTGACGAGAGAGAGAGAGAGAGAGAGAGAGAGCACATGCGAGAGCACGCACAAGCAGGCAGAAAGGCAGGCAAAGAGAGAGGGAGAAGCAGGCTCCCTGCTGAGCAGAGAGCCCAATGCGGGGCTCAATCTCAGGACCCTGAGTTCATGAACTGAGCCACCCAGGCGCCCCCATTGATCAATTCTTAAACAAAAATTAATTCTTACCAGGAGCTTACCACTGTGATCAAGGCCCATTTGTTGCCTCAGCTATTTGAAATGCTGAAGAATTTCAGGACCAGGATAAAAACCTAAGGGTTCTTTTTTATGTTCTAGCTCTCAACTCCTCCCAGTTAAAGGGCTAATGTTAAATATTTGTAGAACACAGAGAAAACTGGCCAGGTCACATTTAAATTTAGTAAATCAGCAGAGCAGTCACCCAATGATTTAAGTGGAGGAAATCTTAAAGTCAGACATAACAGAGGGAAGAAAGGCAAGGGAAGTTAAAGTTTCCAGCTGAACTTGGCTCTATGTTTTACATCACCTCTTTATAACATCCTTATATTGAAACTTAAAAGCATAATACATCCATCCTCCCTCCCTATTTGCCTAAAAACACCTATTAACATTTCAAACTCTAAGCAGGATATAATATTTCTTCAGAATTCATCCCTTAAACTGTCTGCCAGTGTGTCCATATTGCCTAGCCCAGTGAGAATCACTTTCTCCGCTACTGCCTTTCCAAGCAGGTATTTCTATTACTGTATTTCTCACACTTGTTTATATTTATTTCTTCTATGGACATGTGAAAACCCTGAGAGGAGGGGTTTTTGTTGTCGAGCACACATAAGAGACTCTATAATTATTGAGTGAATTAGTAGGCACATTAAGTTTTGTCTTTTTTTTTAATTTAGGATAGAAGCAGAATCTGCTAATAATGACCTGGTTCTAAATACAGCACAGATCAGAACTATAAACTCTGGACAAATTATTTAAAAACAGCTTTCTGAAGGTGCTGAAGAGCAACCAAAGGCAGGCATGTAAAAGAAGAGAAATGGAGTTTATAGGTATAAAACAGTAATGGTATTATATAAAATTCCCTGTTTCTTACAAGTTTTTATTTAGGGAAAGCCCTAATCTACCTCATGAACCAGAAGTTAGGGACAATCCCAGCAGTTTGAACGTAACAGAAACAATTCTTGAAACAAAAGCACTAGAGAGAAGAAGCCCTCAATAAATTCTGGACAAATGTCTGGCTTAACCAATAACTACTTGCATTCATGAAATTTCAACTGCTGCCAACCACTAAGTTCTGGAGTTTGAGTTTATCCAAGTAAACAGACACCTTAAAATGTTTCCAACAAAATTCCGAAGAGCGTAACAAAATAAAGAATCTCTACACAGCATTATTCACAGGATACAGGATTCAGGATACAATCCAAAATTATTTAACATACAAATAACCAGGAAAATGTGGCCCATTCATAAGATAAAACACAATGAATAGAAATCAACACAGAGAGGACCCAGATGCCTGAATTAGCAGATAAAGATTTTATTTTTTTATAATGTTATGTTAGCCATCATAGAACACTTCATTAGTTTTTGATATAGTGTTCCATGATTCACTGTTTGCAGATAAAGATTTTAAATCAACTATTATAACTGTCTTCATGGAAGTTTAAAAAAGAAAAATCTCATAATGAATGAAAAGATTTGAAATCATAGCAGAGAAGTACAAACTACAAAGCGCCAAATACAAAATCTAGAACAGAAAGCTATGATATTTAAAGTAAAATGTTCACAAGACAGGCTAAACAGCATATTAGATTAAAAAAAAAAAAAAGAGTCAGTGAAATTAGGGATAAATCACTTTATCTAATCTGAAGAAAAAGGAGAGGGAAAAAATTGGGAGAAAACAAATAGAAACTCAGGGGCCTGTAGGACAAAATCAAAGATCTAATATAATTGCAAACGCAGTCCCAATTTAAAAAAAAAAAAAAAAAAAGAGGAATAGAATAGAAAAGTAAAAATATTTATAGAAATCAATAAGGCATCCTAAGTGGCTCAGTCGGTTAACTCCAACTCTTTTTTTTTTCCTTTTAATTTATTTATTTATTTGACAGAGAGATCACAAGTAGGCAGAGAGTGAGGGGAAAGCAGGCCCCCCGCTGAGCAGAGAGCCCAATGCGGGGCTCGATCCCAGGACACTGGGATCATGACCTGAGCCAAAGGCAGATGCTTTAACCCACTGAGCCACCCAGGCGCCCCAAGTCCAACTCTTGATTTCAGCTCAGGTCATGATCTCAGGCTCCTGGGACTGAGCTCCCCATTGTGATCCTCCATTAGCAGGGAATCTGCTTCTTTCTTTCTCTCTGTCCCTCCCCTGCTTGCATGCTCACTCTCTCTAAAATAAATAAATCTTTAAAAAAAAAACAAACCAATAACAGTAAAAATTTTAAAAATGCCTCCAAAAACAATATACCTAATGCCTCTGACCAAAATCCTGTATGTTGTGAGATGAGCTAACACAGTTCTTAAAGAGAATTATATAGCATTAGAACAGAAAAAGGTCTCATTGACCTAAAGTTTCATTTTATGCATTTAAAGAAGAACAGAACAAGTAGAAGAGTAGAAATACAGCAGAGAATTCAATGAAATAAAAAACAAAAGAAAAATTATCAAAGCCAAATTTGTTTCTTTGAAATAACTCAAATAAATGAGAAACAAAAAAAAAATGCAAATTGTCAACATCTGGAATGGATTATCACTACAAATCCTACAGACATTAAAAGCAATTACAGAAATGTTTATGAATGACACTATGTCAACAAATTTGGTCACTTAGATAAAACAGACAAATCCTTTGCAAAACACAACTTTCCAAACTGACACAAAATAAATGAAAATCCTAATAGCCCATATTTATCAAAAAGTTAAGTTCATTATCAAAAAACCTTCCAGTAAATAAAAGTACAGGCCTAGATGTTTTCATTGGTGAATTCTATGAAACTTATTCATAGTATAGGAGAAAGGAACACTCTCCAACATATTTTATGATAATCCCAGTAGCAAAACCCAACAAGGACGTTACAAGAAAATAAAATTATGGACCAAATTCTCTCATGAACACAGCCACAGAAATCCTTAAATATTGTAAGCAAGCCAGATCAAGCAATATATACGGTGGAAAATACAGCAGAGTTATCCTAAGAATGCAAAGTTGTTTTAACACTCAAAAAATCAATTTAGCATTGCCACTGGGAATGTAACATGGTGCGATCATTCTGGAAAACAATTTGGCAGTTCTTAAAAAGTTAAACACACATTTACCATATGACCCAGCATTCCACTCCTACATATCTACAGAAATAGATGTCCACATAGACTTGTACACAATTATACAGAAGAGTATTATTAATAAAAGCTAAAATGGCGACAATAATTCAAATGTCCATGAACTGGTAAAGCGATAATCAGAATGCAGTATATCCCCACAATGGATGAATATTTGGCAATAATAAGGAACATGAGTAAACCTCATATGATAAATGGCAAAAGTCAAACATATAAAAGATGACATGCTGTATGACTCTCTTTTTATGAAATATCCAGAAAAGGCAAATATAGAAATAATAAATTAGGGATTGCTGGAGGCTGGAGGTGTGAATATAAGTGCACTTGAGCTTTCTTTTGGGGGGTGATAGAAATGTAATAAAAGTACATTATGGTTATGTTGAGAATGACCATGGAAAAATAATGTCATTGACTTTTATGCAAAAAATAGATTCATTTTATGGTAAGTAAATTATAGCTTATGAAAGTTGCTTTAAAAAATAATTATTACCATACTAATACAACAAAGAAGAAAAACCAGATGAGTGTATCAATCAACACAAAAAAATTAACAAAATCTACCCACTCATGATAAAAACTCTTTAGAAAATAGGAATAGAAGGAATTTCTTCAACCAGAGAAATGATTTTTAGAAAAACCTTTGGCTAACACAGTATTGGTGAATGCACTTAATCCTCAAATAATGAATACTTTCCTCCTAATTGTGAAGGCCGAGAAAATTAAGGCCATCCAACTTCAGGTTTAGCTTTAGCATAAGTACAGCCATCTTGGCAAAGCAAAAGCTGGCACCTTGCACCCCCTCTCCATCCACTTCCCTCCTCTCGGTAGTATGTGTGACATTCCTCATATGTGGTAGTATGTGTGACATTCCCTTGCCCTGGGGGAAAAGCAAATAGTTAACTTGCAAAGATCACAATCCTGCAAGGCAGGAGTCTCGCTGGGTTTACAAATGTCCTAGAGATTTACAACAAAGAAGCTATCTTAACAATAGCACAATTTCCAGAGGCAAATAACTCAGTTCCTCAAGCCCTAAATAAAGTTAAATTTCTCCTACCTAAATCTCACTAACAAGGCCACTTGATAGGAGAAATGTGAAACTTTATCTCTAAACCTCCAAGATAGTGTCAGCGATCATTCCCAAGCATATGACCCACTGATATACATCTAAAGGGTCTCACAAGAAGATTTTTATTATTGGTAATAAATAACCTTTTCCCCCAGACAACAGCTAGTCCCTCAAGGTCCTGGAGACCTGCTTCCAAAATTCCTTAGAGACTTACATCATCCATAACCCCCTTTGTCCTCACCCACCGCAGAGTCCACCCATACTCTGCCTTTAAAAACTTGACTGTAATCTGATTCGGGGTCCAAGTCCCTACTCCACTGTGTTGGGTATACTTGGGCCCAAGCTTAAGCTTGTCAAATAAACCCTCGTGTGATTGCATAGGTGCTTGGCTCCTTGGTGGTCTCTCGGATGCAAAAACTCGGGCATAACACTAATATTCTGAAAAATTAAAAGATGCCCACTCTTCACATAGTTTACAATGTACTAAAGATCTTAGCTTGTGTAGTAAGGCAAGAAAAAAAGGATAATGATCAGAAAAGGAAAAGTACAACTGTCTATTGCTAGATACATGTAGACTTGACTGTTTACACAGAATATCTTAAGTGATCTACAAAACAACTATTTAAACATGTGACTTTAGTGAAGTTAGAGACAATATATAAAAATCAATTTATATATGAATACGGATTAGAAAATGAAAATTTAAAATTCTATTTATAATAGCATGTAACATCAATAAATCACTTAAAATAGATGTAACAAAAATGTATAATGCCACTAAATTATGAACTATAAAACCCTGCTGGGAGAAATTTTTAAAAGACCCAAGCAAATAAAAGATACACCATGTTAATGAATCGGGAAACTCAGTATTTTTAAGAAGTCAACTCTCCCCAACCCACCAAATAAAGCTATACATTCCTGCAGACCTATGTGTAATACATTCTCCAGGTCTCCCCTGCAGACTGACAATGGGTTCTAAAAAGTTTATGTAAGTGAAACCACAACAACAGCAAAAACATCTTGGAAAAAGAAAAAATTAGCAAAGTTAATTCAAAGCTATCTTGGAAAAAGAAAAGTAGAGAATGTACAAACCACCCATTTCAAAATTTATCGTAAAGCTCTGGTAATCAAAATATCATAGTACTGGCATAGACTGACAAATAGATCACTGACAAGAAAGAATCACACTTACACATCATTCAATTTTCTTTCTTTTTATTTTATTTTATTTATTTATTTGACAGAGAGAGATCACAAGTAGGCAGAGAGGCAGGCAGAAAGAGTGAGAGGGAAGCAGGCTCCCTGCCAAGCAGAGAGCCCGATGCGGGACTCGATCCCAGGACCCTGAGATCATGACCTGAGCCGAAGGCAGTGGCTTAAACCACTGAGCCACCCAGGCGCCCCCACATCATTCAATTTTCTACAAAGGTGCTACAACAATCCAACAGAGAAAAGTAAGTCTTTTCTACAAGAAACAATGAAACAAATGGATGATCAATATGGGGAAGATATAAAACCTGAATCCATAACTCATATCACAAACAAGAATTAATTTTATATAGATTACAGATTAAACAAAAGAATTAAAACTACAAAGCTTCTAAAAGAAAACACGAAAGAGTATGTGCATCATCTGTAGTGAGCACAAAATTTTCTTAAGGACAGGAAAACAAAAACCATAAAAAAAAGTTGATGAATTAGATTTAATCAAAATTAAAAAGTCTTTGTTCATGAAGACAGTTACAGATAAAAGAAATTCAAAGACTGAAAATTTTTCAAAAAACAAATCTGACAAAGGAATGGTATCTAGAATAAAGAACTCCTAATATTTTTTTAATTTAAAAATGGCAAAAGATTTGAATGGCACTTCAAAAAACTAAGTACAAATCACCATGAAAAAATGTTAACCATGCAAAAAGAATGAATACTGTTACACTGAAAAAATAAATAAAATGAAAAAACCAAAAAAAAAAAAAAAGTTAACCATCATTAGCTACCACAGAAGTTCAAATTAAAACCACAATGAAATAATATACATCCATGAGAATCACTAAAAGTACTTACCACATAAAATGCTGGTAAGAGCACTCTCACATAGTGTTGGAAGTACAAAAGATTTCAACCATTTGGAAAAAGGTCTAGCAGGTTCTTGTTAAACCAAATACACACCATCTCTCTGATCCAGCAATTACATTCTTAACTATTTACCCTAAGTAAATAAACTGCAAATCCCCAAATGACTTGGATAATAATGTTCAAGGAAGCTTTATCCATAATGGTCCCAAACTGGAAACAGTCCAGAGTTCCAACAACACAAGAATGGATAAAGGATGGTATATTTACATGACAGTCTCAGCAATTAAAAGTAACAAACTGCTGAGAAACAACATGAAAAAATGCAAAAGTACTATGTTTAATGAAGAAGCTTTAATAAGAATGGTTCATTCATATTGTCAGATCCCATTTAAACGAATTCTATGACAGCAATCTGTGGTGGGAAAAAAACTCAAGAGTAGATGCCTCAGGGATATGGGGTAGAGATTAACTGGTAGGGAAGAGGCCGAACTTTCTGAGATGACCATAATATTCTTTATCTTGATAGGGGTGTGGGTTATCCACATATAAGCATTTGTCAAAACTCATTAAATAGGGGCGCCTGGGTGGCTCAGTGGGTTAAAGCCTCTGCCTTCGGCTCAGGTCATGATCTCAGGGTCCAGGGATCGAGCCCCACATCGGGTTCTCTGCTCCGCAGGGAGCCTGCTTCCTTTCTTCTCTCTCTGCCTGCCTCTCTGCCTAGTTGTGATTTCTCTCTGTCAAATAAAAAAAAAAAAAAAAAAAAAAACCTCATTAAATATTATACTTAAGATTGATGTTTTCATCATATGTAATTTGGGGAAGGGAGTGTATAGGGAGACCACAACTGATTTAATAGATAGATATGTACGGCTACAACCTAATTTGAAATGTATATAAAAAAACCAACAACCAGAAAAAAAAAAAAAAAAGCCAAGATGGATTGATGGATAGATACATATGTGATAAAACAAGTTATAGAAAATGCAAACAGTAGAATCTAAGTGGTAGGATGACAAGCACAGGAAATCCTGAACTTCATGAACCTTGGTCTGGAAAGGTAAATGCCTCCCAGTTATCAAGATGGATTATAGTTCCTTTAAAGTAGCAGTTAATATTAGCACCTATTCTGCTTAAGATAATCAAATATAATCTACATCCATTCATATTTATGCTTAAATACATAATGACAGGCATACAAACAAGTAGAGCAGAAGTAAAGAAGTTCCCTAAAAGTAAAATACCACAACTGCAAAGCCTCAAAAATCCAAATATTTTCTCCAGAGAAAAAAGCAGCATGAAGAGTTCGCAAAAGGCCACAATGAACAAATAGATCAACTTTATGTCTCAGATAACTTTCCATGTTGTGACCTAATATTCTGTGCCCTTGTTACCCAAGACTCACCTTATATTTTCATTTCACCTTGCGTGTCTCTCCTTTATGAAGCTTACCCTGAGGCTCCACTCCCCAAAGATATTATCCACCCCTCCTCAGAAATTCCATTAATTCTTTGTATTTCAATTATAAGACTTAAGAAATTTACATCTACTAGGAAAGAAAAACTGTTTAAAGGACTGGGCATCAGGAGCCAACTCTACGTGCATGACCTAAGATAAATTACTTAATCTTGTTTCCTCATATATAAATTGCAGATAACAGGAATTTCATCTCACAGGATTATTATGCTTAGCCTTCTGCATAAAGTACTGGATAAAAATTACTATTATTATTATTCTATTATTAACTCCATATAAGCCTAATTCAATACCAACAATATTTAATAGGTACTCAATTTTTTTTTTTTAAGATTTATTTATTTGACAGAGAGAAATCACAAGAGAGGCAGGCAGAGAGAGAGGAAGGGAAGCAGGCTCTCCGCTGAGCAGAGAGCCCGATGTGGGACTCGATCCCAGGACCCCGAGATCATGACCTGAGCTGAAGGCAGCAGCTTAACCCACTGAGCCACCCAGGCGCCCTAGGTATTCAATTTTTAAAAAATATTTCAGTTGAAAGGGCAAGTGTGTAAGCTATTCATGTGTTACCGATTGATAGACTATTGCTGTGGCCCATATACATAAACATACTTAAGGAACTGCCCCTTCAGTTTAAGGATGATCCTGGTAAATCATCTGTGGTTACTCACAAAAATAAATGAGCTTCACATTGGTTCTTCTGAACTTTGCTTTTATTTTATCCCAAAAATATTAGATTTTTTTCCCATTACCCTCATTTTCATCATAATTTCTAGGGACAATTCTCTTCACTCCCTACCCTAAGGTTGTGGGCGCATCACCCAAACACCTGGATAATAGTAAACCCAAACCCTCCCCTTGCCATCCCTGTTAAAACAGTCAGTTATAGCCCATTTCCAATATTCCTTGTTTAGAGGCCTTCCAAATGCTTATCTTTATGCACATTTGAAACTTCAGACATACTGAGACATAAAATTAACAAGATAAATTGATAAATTATCAGCATGATCATTATTTCCATGTGAAACCTTCATGCAACCAAAGTATATGATTTATACTCTGGAAGAAAGAAAAAAAAGAGGCAAAAACCAAAAGTTCTTAAATGTTCATGTCTTAATCTCCATTATACAGCAGTAAATGCCAAATTTCTATTCTCCTGTTGCACAGCTCTCATAATGTAGAACTCACACAGCCTCCCTTAGTCAAAGGGATAAAACTCAAATGCAAGTCTCTAATTCCTTTTATTAAAAAAACAAAAAAGTGGGATTCAACATAAAATAGATGGGAAACAACATCCTAATGACAACAGATTAGAGAAAATATTACTAATCAAGGAATACGATAAAAATCATGGTCACTCAGCAGAATAACACCTACCTACCAGTTGTTATCTGGTAGATAATATTCAAGCCTTCTTAATTATAGGAGTGAAAAGGAATTAATGTCTGACAACTGAAGTCTTCCTCAAAGAATACTAAAACACAGTAGTAATCAGGATACATGTGTGGAAAAATTTCCTTGGACACTCACCAAGCATCCTCAAACAAGAATTTCTCTATGGGTAGTACCACTGTAGTACTGAACTTTTCACTAAAATTATATCACTAATGTTGTAACGTATATATTTTTTTATTTTATTTATTTGATAAATCACAAGTAGGCAGAGAGAGGAGGAAGCAGGCTCCCCGCTGAGCAGAGAGCCTGACTTGGGGCTCGATCCCAAGACCCTGAGATCATGACCTAAGCTGAAGGCAGAGGCTTTAACCCACTGAGCCACCCAGGTGCCCCTAATGTATAATTTTTACTACAAATTAGGGGTGCTGTGGGTTGCTCAGTCAGTTAAGCATCCGACTCTTGGTTTCTGCTCATGCCTAGTATGGAGTCTGGTTCAGGTTCTTTCTTCCGTCCCCTCTGTTCCCTCCACTTGTGTTTTCTTTCTCTCTCTCAAATAAATATATAAGATCTTTTTTAGAAATTCTATAAAATTAGTGTAACATGAACAAAAAAATTTTGAAGAAAGAGAAAATACAGTTCAAATGCCATTTTCTTGGAGAAGTCATTCCCATTTTCCTAGAGCAAGGGTCTACAAACTATTGCCACCAGATCAATTCTAGCTTGCTGCTTTATTATAATTAAGACTTTATTGAAACACAGAGCCAGGTTTGTTCATGGACATATTGTTTAAGGTTGACTACAGTATAATTAAAAATATGTATTTGGTCTTTGCCCCCCGTTTCTGGGACATACCTTCAAAACCCTTGGCATTTCATAGGTGTCTTTTGTCATCCATTATTAGTTCCTTTTTATTATACCTAAGGTTATGCTAACAAGGTGACTCATAGTCAGTCCCTAGATAGTTTTAAAAGAGGGGCTGGCCGTAAAAGACCAAGCATGTGACTAGAGAGCTAGAGACTGAGTTCAATTATGTGGTCAATAATTAAATCAATCATGCCTATATAATGAAGACTCCATAAAAACTCCTGAACAATGAGATTCAGGAAGCTTCCAGGTTGATGAACACACGATGTGCTGAAAAGGTGCTGAGAAAGGGGAGAGAAGCTCTGTGCACCCACTCCCCATCTCTAACACCTTGCCCTCTACATCTCTTCCATCTTGCTATTCCTGAGTTGTTATGAAACTAATTGTAAGTATGGTGCTCCCCTGAGTCTGTGAGTCATTCTAGCAAATTACTGAACTTGAGGGTGGGGATGTACTCAGCCAGGCAGAAATGTCGGTAGCCCCACTTGTAGCTAGCATCTGAAATGGAGACTTGTGGGACCAAGTCCTTAGTTTATATTGTTTGTACTAACTCTGAGTTGTTAGTGTCAGAATTGAATTGAATCACAGGACACCTAGCTGAGGTCAGAGAATTAATGATGCTGACTTTCCACTACAACAAGCTGAGTAGCTGCAACAGACACAATATGGCCCACAAAGCCTAAAATGCCTGGATCTTTATAGAAAGTGTTTGACTCCTATTTTAACATTTTGGGTACAGATCACTAACACATTATCTATTATACTATATATTTATTTGTCTATCTCCTCCAGGATATTACTACTTATGAACAAAAAATAGTTTTATTATCATTTTATCTTTAAGACCAACTTTTTGGCATACAGTTGACAGGAGTTTAATAAAAATACTGGTTTCGGGGAGGAAAAAAAACTTCCTAAAGCATGTTTCTATCTCAGTGTATTTTATTTCCTACAATATCAGTCTTATGTTCTGATTCTAAAAGAAAAAAAAAACTGAAAGATCATGGATTATTAGCATGCTTAAGGCTGAGAGGACCACAAACATTATCTAACTCAATTTTTATTTTCAGCTAGGTAAAATAAAGTCTAGGACACTTACATGAATTGCCCAACTAGTCAGTAACAAGGGGCACCTGGGTGGCTCAGTGGGTTGAGCCTCTGCCTTCAGCTTGGGTCATGGTCTCAGGGTCCTGGGATAGAGCCCCAAGTAGGGCTCTCTGCTCAGTGGGGAGCCTGCTTCCTCCTCTCTCTCTGCCTGCCTCTCTGCCTACTTGTGATCTCTCTCTCTAGAGAGATTTACTAAATAAATAAATAAATCTTAAAAAAAAAAAGATTAGACTCTAAGTCGAAAATCAATAATCTTTTCACTAACAATAGCAAACCTTTTTCACAAGCGAGAAAAGAATAACAACATAACTAAACTTTATTCAAAATATAACACCCAAAAGTGCTCTCCATTCATGCTACTCAGAGTACCAGCCATGAATGAAGAGACTGAATCAGAACATGAATCAATGTTCAGCTTCTTTCAAAAGAAAGCTTTGTTATGGAAAAAGAAAGAATTATTTGAAATAAACAATGTGCCTACAAAGTTGATTTATATTCTGGCACAAGCTCCTTATCCTCTTAGACCAAGAAACATTTCACAAATACTCAAGCTTGTTTTGGGGGCCACATTTTCCATAGCAACGTATTAAATAAACATTTGGTACAGAAGCAGAAACTGTTAATAATATAATGATCTGTCATATATAGAATTCATATACACAGTTCCCACTTGAAAGGAATAAGAAGGAAAATAACCTATTTCATTTCATATTTATGGATTTTCATATACACACACACATATGCAGTGTAGTTACAAACATAAAGAAAAGGAGAAACAGAAGCTCAGAGAGATACAATACTTGGCTCAAGGTCACAAAGTAAAGAAAAGGCAGAGTCAGGATTTGAATTCAGATTAGTCATACCACAAAGGCCAAGCTCTTTACAGAAAACCAGGATACAAAAACAGACTTGACTCAAATAGCATTTACACATTAATTCATAAATCTAAATATAGTCAGATACATCAGCTCATAGGTATAAAAGGCCTAAAATGAGCAGGTACACAATGGAGCTAGAAGAAACACTGACTATTTATATACACTTCCCCACTGAACAAATCGTCCTCTCTGACCGACCCTGTTGTTTCAGGAGAGAAACACAAGAAATTCTGAAAGAGTAAGACAACGCTAGTCTATCTCACCAAATCAATTTACAGGAAATGTATGGATTGCTTTGCTCTTGTCACTCTCTTGCCAAAACTTCTTCCTCCACATTGCCCAAAGGCCTTAGCTTCAAATTCACCCAGCTTCACTTATCTCATGTGTAAAAAGGGTACAGAAGTGCCTATGTCATGGAGTTACTGAATTAACTGAGTCAGAGAAGAATCCAGTAGACACGGAAGATTAAGCTAAGTTCTAAAGGATAGGTAGTAATTTGCAAGGAGAGAAAAACACTCCTAGAAAGAAGGTACTACTTTAAACATACTATGCTGATTCAAATTTCCAGATGGAGAATGCTCTCACTCCACTCTATCTGCTCACCCTTCAAAGCCAATCTCAAAAGGACCCTCCACCTTAAAATTTTTCCTGACTTCTGCAAATACTTTGTCACTTTCTCTTCTATGATTTATATTCTAAGACACATTTTGAGTCAAGATCATAGGAGAAATAAAAGAACCCCAGGATCTGAATTCTGATTTAGTCAAACCACAGGGGCGCCTGGGTGGCTCAGTGGGTTGAGCCGCTGCCTTCGGCTCAGGTCATGATCTCAGGGTCCTGGGATCGAGTCCCGCATCGGGCTCTCTGCTCAGCGGAGAGCCTGCTTCCCTTCCTCTCTCTCTGCCTGCCTCTCTTGTGATTTCTCTCTGTCAAATAAATAAAATCTTAAAAAAAAAAAAAAAAACCACAAAGGCCTGATCACATTACTTACTATTTTTTTAATTTATACATGGGTCTCTCTGTTTAGAATTTGAAGTCCTTAAAGAAATGAATCATCTTTCCAATCCCATTCTATCCCAGATTTGACTACACTTTACCTAGAGATGGGCAAATTTAGGTCCCAACCACCCCCAAGAAATAAAAATATTTAGATTAATCTCCTCCTTCAAGGTTAAAAGCATCCAAAAATGTTGCTGAAGTATATTCTAAAATTATAATGAAAGACCACAAGACATATCACCAACTCTCAAAAACTAGACAATTACCCAAATTGACAGTGCTAGGCTTTAGCCAAGTCAGCCCTAGAACACTGCCATGATGGGTTCTCTACTCTGGACACTGCTGTGAATCACCATGAAGCCACTCAAACAGTTTCTTTGCCAGTCTACGATTTCTAGCACCTGTTGGTCCCAATTTTGTTCCAGTATTAATTTGATCTAGAGGGTATCAAGTGTTTGCCAACTAATCACCTGGTAAACTAGACAATGCTCTTCCCCTGGCTATTCCTTCACAAGGATGTAAGAAAATAAATTTCTGTTGTTCAAGCTATCCACTTTGTGGCATTTGTTACAGCAGCTCTAGCAAACTAATACACCAGCCAAATCCAACAACCTCAAGTTGAATATAATAGAAGGAGTAGGGGCGCCTGGGTGGCTCAGTGGGTTAAAGCCTCTGCCTTCAGCTCAGGTCATGATCCCAGAGTCCTGGGATCGAGCCCCGCATAGAGCTCTCTGCTCAGCGGGGAGCCTGCTTCCTTTCCTCTCTCTCTGCCTGCCTCTCTGCCTACCTGTGATCTCTGTCTGTCAAATAAATAAATAAAATCTTAAAAAAAAAAAAAAATAGAAGGAGTAACTGCTAGTCTAGAAATTCAGGGACCTGAAATCTAGTCCTAAGGTATGGCAATTTAAAAACTGTGAAGCCCAGATTAGATCAGTAACTTCCCTGTGCCTAGGTTTCCATAGCTGAAAACCAGATAATCTTTGAAGTCCTGATAATTAATACTAAAATTAGCAGTCTAAATACAATAGGCAACCCTGATTCTGATAAATCAAGTAAATAACAAACTGTATATCCTATTTTCCAGGTAAAAGTAAGATTACTTCTTGATTTCTGATTTTGGTAAATAGGACAAACATGATTTCCAGAAAGTATATTTTCACATATATTTTAAAATACTAATTCACAAAAAGCAGTCATTTATTTTATTAAGAAACAGTCTAGCAAATAATATAAGCAAATATCTGGCAAAACACATTAAAAGTAACAGTACTTTCATCCAACTCCTACAAAACAAATTCCTACATTTTATTGTAATTGTTTCTTCAACTCTGAAGCAATGTTTACAATTTGGCTTCCAAAGTATTTGCTGACAATAAAATGCATTTTAATTTGTTGCCATATTGCTCTCCATGAATTATTTAGGCAATTTTTACCAGAGCAGGTAGAACAAGTTTTTCCTCAATGATACGTGGTTTTTAAATTGTTGCTGTTAAGTCAATGCATTAGTTAGGAGGAGGTTTACTGACACATAACAGGAATACCCAAAATATGAGTGGCTCAAACAATATAAGATTATAGATATGCATCTGTAAGTACAAGTATATGTTATATAGGTATACACAGACACCTATATATATATATACATACATATAAAGAAAGAAAACATACTAGCATATTAGTTTATTTCTATATTTCCAATGGTTCATTTATTTTTGAGACGTTCCCCCTTTAAACTAGGGCTGCCCAGTAAAAATGTAAGCCACATACGTAGTTTTAAATTTTATCGACCCTATTATAAGAAAATGTAAACATGAGAAATTAAATTACATTTATTTAACCCAATATATCTAAAGTAACATTTCAACATGTAACAAATATTTTTCAATTACTAATTTTACATTTTTTATACCAAGTCTTCAAAATCAAGTGTGCATTTTATGCTTTCAGAGCATTTCTTGTGGTCACTAACCACATGTGGCTGGTGGCTACCAAAAGACTACACAGCTCTAGACAGACCTAGCCATATTTCAAACCTCAGCTCATGCACCACCACTTGTATGAAGCCCTCCCCTGACTTCATCAGTAAGTTACTCTCTTCAGTGTGTTAACCTATACCCTCATTTATTTCTATTATAGGAATTTAGACATTTAATTGCCTGTATTTATCACCTGCTACAGTATGAAAAACTCCAGGGTAGGGTCTTGCCTTTTTTTTTTTTTTTAAAGATTTTATTTATTTATTTGACAGAGAGAGAGGTCACAAGTAGGCAGAGAGGCAAGCAGAGAGAGAGGAGGAAGCAGGCTCCCCGCTAAGCAGAGCCCGATGCGGGGCTCGATTCCAGGACCCTGAGATCATGACCTGAGCCGAAGGCAGCGGCTTAATCCACTGAGCCACCCAGGCGCCCCTAGGGTCTTGTCTTGATTACTGAATCCTCAGTGCCTAGCATTACATACAGTGAGTATTCAATAAATATTTGTTTGAACAAAATGGATACACAGTCAGAGATGGAGGCTAGGCTAAAAATGAGTATATACAGTCAGATACCATAGACCAATATTTAAATAGGGAAGGGAGGAAGGGCAAACAAAAGAACAAAAGAACTAGATAACCTACAAATTAAATATTGTACTCTAACTTGAATAATTCAATCAATTAGAAAATAAAGTCAACTATAGAATGCTATAATTCAATAACAGTATATATTAAACATTACTGAGTATCATAATACAAAGCAAAGCATTTATAAGATCTCTGGTTTTTCTGCAGGAATAAACTTCATTAACAGAGTCCCTTTTTAACAAGTAGCAACATATATCACAAATATGATACATCTAACTATTAAATTGTATTCTCATAAACTACCTCCCCATTAATAGATCTTTACTCCTCTTACATACAAAGATAATAAATTAAGGCTCTAAGATACGAAATACACTATCATATTGATCCAAAACCTCAACCACTCTCTCTCTGGAACTGTAATGTATGTTGTAAATGTCTATATCCCATATTTTCTAAGCAAGTCATCTTCAATTTATTTCAGAGTTTGGCAGCATAATTTTTCAATGTAAGTGGGTTCAGCTGTCATTCTGAATGACAGTTTGTCATGCAGTAACTAAAATACATTAGTTTACCTTTCAGAGTGCAATCACTAATCAGGTTGAATGTTATCTCTAGAATTAAAAAAGCCCAATATAATTAATTTTAAAAATCAGCAAATTTGACTAACATATATTTGCTCAACATAATTCCTAAAGAAGTAGCTAAATAGTATTTTCACAGAGAAAAATGCTTCTTCTACAGCTACTCAAACCATCCCAAAAATAAATCAATTATTCTAAAAATGAATGTTCTTGATCCTAAAGCCCAGATGAGAAAATGTTAATAGTTAAAAACAATTCCATGACCATTCAGGCAATCTGCTGAACTGTGACCACTTAGTTCACTCAGTCTCTGTGTGATACTAATGAGACTAAGAAAATGGGTTATATTTCCATTTGAATCTAACCTTAGTATAGTCAATGGTTAAAAGATTGAACCTAAATCCCACCCAGTTAGGGCCTGCTGTCTGCCAGGTGGAGGACTTCAACAATAATAGCAATGAAACAAGCATGTGAATATGAACAGATTAACAGCTAGGGAAAAAATTCACAACTTAGCATATTTTATTCATAGGTACAGATACTCCAAAGAAAACTACATTGTGAAAAGTCACACTTTGGTAAAGATGAATCATTAAATCTCCAACTCTTAAAAATCAAGACAAGTAAATATGCTACCTTATAAATAGTTGGTGCATTATTACATATACTGATACTTGACCTAGCTTCTAACAGTTTTGGGGGTGGTTTTTTGGAACATTCTTTCAATTCTGAAACGCCGGTAAATGAAAAACTATAATTTGATGTGCAGAAAGGAAAAACCAGCATCCTTTCAGTGGTGGGAGGGAACAGAATTTCCCCAGAGGAAGAAAAGTTCAAATAGTACTAACACCAAGCCAGTTAAAGAAGACGACTTATTTGTGGTGATCCTGATACTGAACTGTCTCAAGCCAGCTTGAATTTTCCTCTCCGTTTCAGAAAACCATTAACTCTACTTTGATAAAATATTGTAATTTTTAGAATTCTGTTTTTATGAGACTGAAAAATTTCAAAATAACTTCCAACACCCTCAGTTCTGTTCCTTTCATCTCTTCCTCCACCTTCTCTTTTATTCATGAACTACAAATGCCCAGAAGGATCTAGCTCCTTCCCCTCAAGACAGTAGGTAGGCAAGGAAAACCAAACTCACCTTCTCTCTCCAAAGGGCGCAAATTTACACAGGTATATTTAAGCTACAGCTTTACTCAATAAAATATAGGTGTCATATACCCTATCATCAACTACCTTTTCAAATCTCAACCTAAACATTTTTTTAATTAATATTCATTGAGTGCTTACAGTGTATCAGACCCATCACCAGGCATCAGGAATCTCTTCTCATATCCCTTCCCTCAATGACAGCTTAAAAATGTGAATCTATCATCTCCTTCTTACTGATGAACATACTCTAATAGCAGTGTTAAGCGTGAATCTTTTTTTCTCCAAAGATAAAGGGTAAGTAACTTACATGAGAGTTTAGAAAATCATGCAAAGTATAATTTACTTCCCAAAGTTTTCAATACAAGACCTATAAGACCTAATTACTGAGTTAGTTGTAAACCCAGTATTTAATTTAGCTATAGACAAAAAAATAAAAAAAAATGTCAGCCACATATATAATTTAAAAATTATCTAATAGTCACATTATAACAAGTAAAATTAAACAGGTGAGGTTAACATATTTATATAAATATATGTATATTTATATATATAACTTATTTATAATAAAATAACCCAAAAGGCAATATAACTAAAACTTTCATTTCAACATGTAACCAATATAAAAATTAATAATGAGAGTTTATATATTTTTTTCCCAAACTAAGCCTTTAAAAATCGGTGTGTAGGGGTGCGTGGGTGGCTCAGTGGGTTAAAGCCTCTGCCTTTCGCTCAGGTCATGATCCCAGGGTCCTGGGATCGAGCCCCGCATCGGGCTCTCTGCTTGGCAGGGAGCCTGCTTCCTCCTCTCTCTCTCTCTGCCTGCCTCTCTCCCTACTTGTGATTTCTATCTGTCAAATAAATAAATAAAATCTTTAAAAAAAAAAAATCGGTGTGTATTTTATACTTAAAGCACATCTATATTCTTACTAGCCACATTTTAAGAAGTGCTCAATAGTCCCAAAATGGTGGCTTCTATACTGGATAGTATAGCTACAGATAAGCAAAAAGAAATGGCACTTGAAAACAAGTAGTAAATATATGAAAAGACAAGCTTACAATGAGTCATAGTTTCATTAGACTTTAAAATAGCATAAATAGGGGCGCCTGGGTGGCTCAGTGGGTTAAAGCCTCTGCCTTTGGCTCAGGTCATGATCCCACTCTCCTGGGATCAGCCCCACATCAGGCTCTCTGCTCAGCAGAGAGCTCTCTGCCTGCCTCTCTGCCTACTTGTGATCTCTGTCTGTCAAATAAATAAATAAAATCTTTAAAATAGCATAAATATAGCCATGATTGATAAACCTTTAGTAAGTTATTTAAGATAAGCTAGGCCTAGGGGTGCTTGCATGGCTCAGTCGGTTAAGCACCAGACTCTTGATTTCAGCTCAGGTCATGATCTCAGGATCTTAAGATTTAGCCCAGCATTGGGCTCTGAGCTCAACATGGAGTTGGCTTCCCTCCCCATAACCTCCCCACAAAACACACACAAAGCTTGCTGTCTTGCTCTCAAAAAAATAAAATCTTTGGAAATAGAAAGATAAGCTAGACCTATACTGCAACAGTATTAAAGAAGATAGCTAAATTATGTTATTTGTTAAAAACAAAGGGAAAAAAGGGTTAAAACTAAAGTCATCTTCAGAAGCTGTCTATTATACAAAATGACTTCAAAAAGATATGGGAATGCTCTCTAGAAGCTTGTAACTAGGTAGGTAGCATGACAGATAAAATTTTAGAGAAAAGAAAAATTAAACAGATTTTTTAAAAATTTATTTATTTGACAGACAGACATCACAAGTAGGCAGAGAGGCAGGCAGAGAGAGGAGGAAGCAGGCTCCCTGCCGAGCAGAGAACCCGATGCATGACTCGATCCCAGGGCCCCGAGATAATGACCTGAGCCAAAGGTAGAGGCTTTAACCTACAGAGCCACCCAGGTGCTCAAACAGATTTTTTTAATAGAAGCACATTTAAAAAAAAAAAAAAAAACCTCTCAAGGAAATAATTACACGTTGTTGTTTTTTTTTAATGAAGGAGGAATTGAGATAAAAATCACCACTGAATATTCCATAAAAAACTGAAATCACTGTAACAAATTAGCTGCTGTCTTCCATA